>NC_092874.1:314021071-314652208 GCF_028372415.1 Notamacropus eugenii
AATATTATTTAAAAGAAAAAAAGGAAATCATCCTCTTCTTCCTCAAATTATCTTCTGAAATCCATATTTCAAAGTCCAGTTGCATAAAATTATTTGCATTGGTGGAGATTGATTGCCTGCTGCTCCATGCCTGTAGGAGGGTTGGACTTGGGGAGGGCTTGAAAAAAGACAGATCTTGGTCTCCTGGCTTCCACTTTCAAGAGAGGAGACATAGTTCCAGACTCTCTTCAGGTCCCTGAAGGGAGAGAAAAACTGAAAAGAAGCTGACATGTAGAGAAGCTGGCACTGCAATTGTATCCCTAGACCAAACTTATTACACTAGAGATTTCAGGGAATTTACCTTTTAAGTGAGATCTGGAGCCCTCAGATTATCTTGTTCCCAGTGGGAAAGTTCATTCACTTTGTATTTTCTGACATTTTCATCTGTATATTTTCTCTGACTTTTGTTTGCTATCAGCTTGGATGAATGGGCTTATTTGTTTTTCATTATGTGTGGTCTTTGTAGAATTGGCATTTGGTGGGAAAGTTGCCAATCCTTAAATGTGTAGCTTGGGGCATTCCTTTCCCATTAAGGAATAGCAATCAGGAGCCCAGTTTGAATCTAAAAATTATTTCTCACTGACTGACAATATTTGGCAGGGCAGATATTATTCTAGACTGATGCCCTTTCTCTGAGGAAAGCAGAGTGGCCAGTCTTTCATGTCAATTCCTACTTTTTTTCTGGTGGAAATAAAAGTCTCCTTCAGAGAATGATGGACAGAGAGGTATCTATTTATGTCTTTTGGCAAGCTACATCTAGATAGACCCATGTGGACATACATAACCTATATAGACAACACAGCAAATGCCTGCACATTTCTTACACTTGGATGATTTCTTGTAAAATTGGCAATAAAAGGTTTTAGTGCAGCCTGACACACCCCCTTCCCTTCAAAGTTAAAAAAGATGCCTTTATGAAGCAATGATCAATAAGACCAATGGGAAATACTAGTAAACTCCTCTGTCTAGTCCAAGACTGCACAAGAAAATGGCCATAAATCTATATACCCTCTGGATGGGGCATAGCACAATTCAGTGTAACTGTTAGCAAATAGGGTCTGAAGTCAGACAAAGCATCAATGTTTGGTTTCAAGAAGATGGAAATGAAATATAGAGCCCCTAGCATCCACCAGATGTTGTAGGCCTATAGTAGTTCCAGCAGGGGACAAAACCAAGTCACAGTTAGTAGTATGTAAGGAAAAGTTGGAGACAGGGCTGGGACCAACACCCAACCAGGGCTATCAGGAAATGGCCAAAATCCAGGGACTGAGACAAAGAGTAGGGCCTGGTTCCAATTATGAGCTCAGACAGATTCCTATACCAAGGGAGGATTGTGGAAGAGAGCAGAAAGGGGACCAGGAATCAGAAGGTACAAGGGTCTAGTTACCACATGCAAGAGTGCTCTTATGGGGAAGAATCTGGCCCTAGCATGAAGTCTCAATATAAGAACTGAGACTGAAAACATGAGAAAAAGAAGAAAACTCTGAATACAAGGAAAAATATGATAGGTTAAGAGAAATCCAATAGGAAAATAAAGAAAAATTGAGTAACTCCCTAATAGTACAGGTAGAACCTCACAAAAAGTTGGGTTTGAGCATAATGATTTCTAGAATGGATGGAAGAAATCGAGCAAGAGATTTAAAAAATGAAACTAGAACTCTCAAGGAAAAATTTGGAAGGGAAATAAGTAGCTTAGAACAGAAGGTAAAAAAAATTTTTACTCGTGTTTGATTTTTTGAAAAATAGAGTAAATGAAACTTAATGGATCAATGAGAAAGAAATCAAACTTAAAATTGAATGTAAGAAAACCATTTAATTAATAAATAAAACTAGGAATTGTTTTATTTATAAAATAGACAAGCCATTGGTTAATATGGCTTTATTTTTTTAAAAAAAGAAGAAAACCAAGTCACTAATATAAAAAATGAAAAGTCATTATACCACTAATGAATTAATGTACTTATTCAGAGTTATTTTGCCCAATTATATAGTAATGAATTTAATGATTTAAGCAAAATGGAAGAATATTTACAAAAAATCATAAATTGCCTAAATGAATGGAAGAGGAAATAGGATATCTAAATAAATCTATTTAGAGAAAGGAATTGAACAGGCCATAAATGAGATTCCTAAGAAAAATACATCAGGACCAGATGGATTTACAAGTAAATTCTACCAAACATATAAAGAACTAATTCCAACATTAAATAAATTATTTGGAATAATAGGCAAAGAAGGAGTTTTGCCAAACTCCTTTAATGAAACAAATATGGTGCTGATACCCAAACCAGGAAGAATAAAGACACAGAAAGGAAATTATAAACCAGTTTCATTAATGAATATAGATGCAAAAATCCTAAATAAAATACTAGCTAGGCGACTTCAACAGTATGTCACAAAGATTATACATTGTGATCAAGTGGGATGGAATGCAAGGATGGTTTAACATAAGGAAAGCTATGAACATAATCAATTATATCAATAACCAAAGTAACAAAAATCATATAATTATATCAATAGATGCAGAAAAAGCTTTTGACAAAATATAGCATTTATTCCTATTAAAAACGCTTGAAAGTATAAGTATAAATTTCCTTAAAATGATAAGAAGCATCTACCTAAAACAATCAGCAAGCTTTATTTGTAATGGGGCTAAGGTAGAAGCCTTTCAAATAAGATGAAGAGTAAAACAAGGGTGCCCATTATAACCAATGTAACTCAATATTATATTAGAAATACTAGCAATAGCAATAATAGAAGAAAAAGAAATTGAAGGAATCAGAATGGACGAGGTAATAAAACTACCTCTTTTGCAGATGATATGATGATATACTTGGAAAATCCTAGAAATTCAACTAAAAAGTTAGTTGAAACAATAATTTTAACAAAGTAGCAGAATATAAAATAAACCCACACAAATCATCAGCATTTCTATATATCTCTATATATTCTATATGTCTATATATCTATATATAGAGATATACATTTCTGTAAATATATCCATATTTCTGTGTATCTATATAACAACAACACCTTGCAAGAAGAGATGGTAAGAAATACCCTATTTAAAGTAAATGTAGACAATATCAGATACCTGAGAGTATATCTGCCAAAACAACCTCAGGAAGTACATCAATATAATTAAGAAATACTTTTTATACAAATAAAGTCAGATTTAAATAATTGGAGAAATAGTGGGCAGAGCCAATATAATAAAAGATAAATCTACCTAAACTAATGTACTTATTCAATGCTGTCTCAATTAAATTACAAATATTTTATTGAGCCAGAAAAAATTACAACACAATTCATTTGAAAGCACAAAAAGTCAAGAATATCAAAGGAATTAATGGAAAAATGTAAAAGAAGGAGGTCTAGCAGTCCAGATCTTGAGCTATAAGACAGTAATTATCAAAATTATCTGTTACTGGCTAAGAAATAGAAAGGTGGATTGCTGGAACAGAGTAGACATACAACACACAATAGTAAATTATTATAGTAACTTTGTGTTTGACAAATGTAAAGATTTAAGCTTCAGGGATAAGAATTCACTATTTGGTAAAAATTATTAGGAAAACTGGAAAGCAGTCTGGCAGAAACTAGATACAGACCAATATCTGACACGATTTACCAAGATAATATGAAAATGCATACATGGCCTAGATATAAAGGGAAATATCATAAATAAATTAGAAGAACATGGAGCATATTACCTATCAGTCTTATGGATAGGAGAAGAATTTATGAATAAACAAGAGATAGAAAACATTGTGAGATGTAAAATGAATCACTTTGAATACATTAAATTAAAGAGATTTTGTACAAATAAAATCAATGTAGCCAAGGAAAGCAGAAAATTGGGGAAAATTTTATAGATAGCTGCTCAGATACAGGTCTTATATCTCAAATATATAGAGAACTTTGTCAAATTTATAGGAATATGAGTCATTCCCCAATTTGTAAATGGTCAAAGGATATGAACAGGCAGTTTTTTGATAAAGATATATGCATATAGTGTATCTATATCTATATATTGCCCAAGGAATTATAAAACTGTGTATTCCTTTTGACCCAGTAATACCAGTATTAGGTCTGTTTCTCATGGTGATCAGGGAAAAAGGAAAAGAACCTATATGTTCTAAAATATTGATAGCAGCTCTCTTTGTGGTGGCAAAGAACTGGAAATCTCAGGGCTACCCTTCAAATGGGGAATCACTAAAGAAATTTTTGTATGTGACTGTGATGGAATCCTATTATGCTGACAGAAATGATGAACTGGCTGATTTTAGAAAAATGTAGAAAGACTTGAATGAAATAATGAACAGTAAAATGAGCAGAACCAAGAGAATAACGGTGAATGATTAAGTTATTCTGAGTTGTATAGATATTCAAATTAACCACAAAGGACCTATGAAGAAAGATGCTATCCACCTCTAGAAAAAGAACTGATAAATAAAATTATGCATAGTGTGGTTTTACATATCTATCCATCCATCTATCCATTTATCTATCTATTAATCTATCATAATATATATCTGTGTCAAATGGTGCCTTTCTCTAGGGATGGAAGGGAGGGAAACAGTTTGGAACTTCAAATGTAAACAAAAAATAAGATTAAATAAAAAATTCAAAAAATAAAAGAGAAAAGCAAAAAAGAAATCTTAGAACAAAGTCAAAAGACTGAAAAACTAGAAGAATCTATGAGATATCTACTATCAAAAACAACTGGTCTTACAAACAGGTCAAGGAGAGATAATTTAAGGATCATCGAACTACCAGAAAAACATGATTAAAAAACAGCAACAAAAACCATGGATAATATATTGCAAGAAATCATAACACTGTTGAGAACTATTAGAAACAGAAGGCAAAGTTAAAAGAGTAAGAGCCCACTAGATACCTCTTATATGGTTTTCAGATTGAAAACACTCAGAAAGGTCATGTCCAAAATCCAGAGCTTCCAGGTAAAAGAACATATACTGCAGCAGCTAGAAAAAAAGGGTGTAAAATCAGGATCACACATGACAATCCTCCAACTACTATGAGTGAAATCTTGGAATACTGTATAATATGCCAAAAGAGACTTAGAACCAAGTATAACTGAGTATAGTCATATGATGAGAAAATGAACCCTTGATATAAGAGAGGACTTTCAACTTTTTATGATTCAAAGACTTAGAGCTGAGCAGAATCTTTTGAATACAAACACAGGAGATAAGGGAAAATAGAAATATTTGAGCAATTGGAAAGTATTAAAATAATTAGCATGTGTTCACCTTCTAATAGGAGAGATAAGAGGTAAGTGCCACTTCAGAATCTTATTGTCTTCAAGGAAAAATAAAAAGAAAGGCAAACACAGAGCATGGGTGTGATTTAATTCTGCCTGGTTGGATTTAAGAGAGGAAAAGAAAGTGGGGAGAAAGAAGAAAGGAAAAAAGGAGGAAACTGCTAGTTCTTATAATGGTGGATAAGTAAATTTGAGTCATCAGCCTGGAGATGATCATTAAATGCATGAGTTGATGAAACCACCAAGTGAAACAGTATAAAGGAAGAAGAGAAGTGAACCCAGGACGGAACTCTGAGGGACCTCTGAGGTCAGCAGGCATGATCTTGCTGAAGATCGTCAATCAAGACTACCTCCTTTGATGGCAGGAGAAGAACCAGGAGAAAGCATTGTCTGAAAAACATAGAGGAAAGAGAGGATCCAGACAAAGGTGATTGACAGTGTTAGAGGCTGCAGAGAGGTCAAGAAGGGTGGGGATTGAGAAAAGACCATTAGATTTGGCAATTAAAAGATCAATGTTAACTCTGGGGAGAGTAGTTTTAGTTGAATGGTGACATTGGGAGCCAGACTGCTGAGAGTTAAGGAAAGAGTGAAGAAAGTGGAGGCATAAATTGTAGACAGCCTTTTCATGGAGTTTCACTATGAAAGGAAGGAGACAAAGCATACATACGTACAGCAGCATCTTCTTCAAGTAGTTTCAAATGAACACTGACTATGAAGTTAATACAACTAGCACTTTGGCAATCCTATGGGCTTTACTGGGGATACCACATACTGTATGTCTAATGTGGATGAAGCTAGAGGGAGACTATGCGTGATTTCAGTGAATGCTTTTAGCCTGAGCTGAGAAGCACTTTCTTTCCTTCCTTACTTCCTTCCTCTTTCTTTCTTTTTCTTCCTTCTTTCTTTCCTTCCTCTTCCTTCATTCCTTCATCTTTCTCTCTTTCTTCCTTCCTTCCTTCCTCTTTCCTTCCTTTCTCTCTTTCTTTCTTTCTTTCTTTCTTTTTTCCTTCCTTCCTTTCTCTTTTTCTTTCTTTTTTCCTTCCTTCATTCCTTCCTCTTTCTTTCTTTTTCTTTCTTTCTTTCTTCCTTCCTTCCTTCCTCCTTCCTTCCTTTCTCTCTTTCTTTCTTTCTATTTTCCTTCCTTCCTTCCTCTTCCTTTCTCTCTCTCTCTCTCTCTCTCTCTCTCTTTCTCTCTCTCTCTTTCTCTCTCTCTTTCTTCCCTCCCTCTGAGATTATCACCAATTCAGGAATGTGCTGGAGCCAGACTGTTAATATGTCAGTGTAACCATTTACACCTCTAAAATAAACAAATACTATGAATTAGGGTTTGATTTAATGTTTTGTTGATTATCTAGACTTAAGAAGGTGATGGGCAAAATATTAATAATGCAGTTTAAACTTAAAAGTATATAAGAGGTGCATCCCCGCTGGCCCACAGAGAGGGTTATTGAGCATTTACCAGCACATTCTTATCTTGTTTCCACATTGTTACTTGTTGTCTCTGCCATTAGATTGTGAGTTCCCTGAAGGCAGGGGCTATTTTTTGCCTCTTTTTGTATCCATAGCACATTGGATCTACGCACAGTGCATAGCACATTGTAGGTACTTAACAAAATGCTTGTTGACCTTCCCTTCATTAGGCCAGTCTGCCCTAGTTCCAGATAATTAGTGATCAATCCTTAGGACTTTGACCCA
Organism: Notamacropus eugenii; assembly: GCF_028372415.1. Taxonomy (NCBI): domain Eukaryota; kingdom Metazoa; phylum Chordata; class Mammalia; order Diprotodontia; family Macropodidae; genus Notamacropus; species Notamacropus eugenii. Next base: position 314,028,093 of record NC_092874.1, read on the forward strand.
TTCCCTATCTAGCAAAGATTGAGGAGAAAAGTCCTCATAGTTTCCCATAAGCCACTAAAAATATCAGATTGCAAATGATCTCAGACCTGTTCTTGCCCAGGCCCACTTTACTTAAGTCAGCCTTCCAAGTAGTTTAAACTACTGAGCATTGAGTGTATTTAGCACTTAGTAAGCATTAAGGAATCTATTTAGTCAGAGCTGTCTCAATTCAATTGGAGACCCATGGTAAATACACTATGTGCTCTAGCCTCCAGTTCTTAAAATTTTTATGACATTCCTGTCCTAGTTAAAATGCAGCTTTCTCTCAAGTTTTCCTTGACTTTAGCTAATAAAAACTCTCTTTCTCTCCTCTGTAATTATCTGAGTTCTATCTCCTGTCTTGTCTGTACTTCCTTATTTAACCACTAGAGAGAGCGCAGTGAGCTAGCTCAAGCATTGGTATCTCTGATGTGTGTCTTTAGAAGCATCACTGTGGAAATGAAGTGTGCTTGCCTGTCTTTGCTTGCCCCTCCCTTCTGTGAGTTAGGTGTTTGCTGTTGTTAATGGGTAAGAACTGCCCTAAACTTCCCACTGAAAACAGTGAGAGCTAAACCCCTTAGCACATTTCCTTTTGGCCTTTCACAAAAGAGATTCAAGACTCTATACTGCTAATCTGGTACTTATACAAATAATAAAAAAAGAAATTATAGGCCATATTAATTGCATCATATTGTCCAGAAGAAAACTAATGGTCCCACTGAATTCTGTGAAGGGTAAACAACAACCCAGAAGGTCTGGAACATTCTATTTTATCTTGGGATGATATTTTAGGAGTCTTTTCAGAAGAAGATAATTAAAATGCATAGTGGTACTCAAAATCGAGTCATATCAGACTTTTTGATAATTTTAATGTCTAATTATCTTTGACAATTTTGATATTTTGCATATTAATAACTGGAGTGTTTAGCTTCAAAAAGAGACAACATGGAGAAATATGAGAATTGTTTTCAAATATTCAAAAGACCATTGTGATTAGACTAGACCTTTGCTAGACTCAAGAAGGTAAACCAGTGACCAAAGTGGGGAAGTTGTATGAGGCAAATTTTGACTTTCCAGTAAGTCATGCTGTCTGAAAATGGATTTCCTATTTAGGTGCTGAGTTTTTGTCACTGGAAGTGTTCAAGTAGAAACTAGATGCACATCTGGGGTGTGTGTGTGTGTGTGTGTGTGTGTGTGTGTGTGTGTGTGTGTGTGTGTGTGTGTGTGTGTGAGAGAGAGAGAGAGAGAGAGAGAGAGAGAGACAGAGAGACAGAGAGACAGAGAGAGAGAGAGAATGGGAGTGGGGGGGGGAATCCATCTGTTAGGCAGGGTGTTAGACTTTATGAACTTTAAGATAGTGTGGTCTTAAGACAACGGAAAGAGCACTTGATTTGGACCCAGAGAACTTAGATTCAAATCTCAGCTCCATTTTTTACTACCTCTGTAAACTTGGAAAAGTAACTTAACCTCTCCAGGTCTTAATCTCCTCATCTGTAAAATGAAGGAAGTGCAAAGTTTTTTTTAAAAATTATTATTTGATTTATTTAAGTTTTCAACATTCATTTCCAAAAAAATTTTGGGTTCCAAATTTTCTCCTTATTTCTCCCCTCCCCCCATCCCCAAATACCAAGCATTCTAATTACCCCTATCACCAATCTGCCCTCCCTTCTAACATCTCTCCCTTCCCTTATACCCATCTTTTCTTTTGTCCTGTAGGGCAAGATAAATTTCTATACCCCATTACGAGTATTTCTTATTTCCTAGTTGTAAGAACAATACTCAACAGTTGTTCCTAAAACTTTGACTTCCAACTTCTCTTCATCCCTCCCTCCCTACCCATTCCCTTTGGGAAGGCAAGCAATTCAATGTAGACCATATCTGTGTAGTTTTGTAAATGACTTCCATAATAGTCGTGTTGTGTAAGACTAACAATATTTCCTTCCATCCTATCCTGCTCCCCATTTCTTCTATTCTCTCTTTTGATCCTATCCCTCCCCAAGAGTGTTGACTTCTAATTGCTTCCTCCTCCCACTATCCTCCCTTCCATCATCCCCCCCATCCTGCTTATCCCCTTCTCCCCCACTTTCCTGTATTGTAAGATAGGTTTTCATACCAAAATGAGTGTACATTTTGTTCCTTACTTTAGTCAATTGTGATGAGAGTAAGCTTCATGTTTTTTCTCTCACCTCCCCCCTTTTTCCCTCCACTGAAAAGTCTTTTACTTGCCTCTTTTATGTGAGATAATTTGCCCCATTCCATTTTTCCCTTTCTCCTCCCAATACATTTCTCTCTCACCCCTTAATTACATTTTTTAAGATATGATCCCATCCTATTCAATTCACCCTGTACTCTCTGTCTTTCTCTGTGTGTGTGTATGTGTGTGTGTGTGTGTGTGTGAGTGTGTGTGTGTGTAATCCCACCAACTACCCAGATACTGAAAAAAGTTTCAAGAGTTACAAATATTGTCTTTCCATGTAGGAATGTAAACAGTTCAACTTTAGTGAGTCCCTTTTGCTTTCTCTTTGTTATTTACCTTTCCATGCATCTCTTGATTCTTGTGTTTGAAAGTCAAATTTTCTTTTCAGCTCTGGTCTTTTCATCAAGAATGCTTGAAAGTCCTCTATTTCATTGAAAGACCATTTTTTCCCCTGAAGTATTATACTCAGTTTTGCTGGGTAGGTGATTCTTGGTTTCAGTCCTAGTTCCTCTGACTTCTGGAATATCCTATTCCACGCCCTTCAGTCCCTTAATGTAGAAGCTGCTAGATCTTGTGTTATCCTGATTGTACATTGTGTATCCTGATTTCCGCAATACTCCAATTGTTTCTTTCTAGCTGCTTGCAATATTTTCTCCTTGACCTGGGAACTCTGGAATTTGGCCACAATGTTCCTAGGAGTTTCTCTTTTTGGATCTCTTTCAGGAGGTGATCAGTGGATTCTTTCAATATTTATTTTGCCCCCTGGTGCTAGAATATCAAGGCAGTTTTCTTTGATAATTTCATGAAAGATGATGTCTAGGCTCTTTTTTTGATCATGCCTTTCAGGTAATCCCATAATTTTTAAATTTTCTCTCCTTGATCTATTTTCCAGGTCAGTTGTTTTTCCAATGAGATATTTCACATTGTCTTCCATGTTTCATTCTTTTGGTTTTGTTTTGTGATTTCTTGGTTTCTCATAAAGTCATTAGCCTCCATCTGTTCCATTCTAATTTTGAAAGAACTATTTTCTTCATTGAGCTTTTGAACCTACTTTTCTATGTGGCTAATTCTGCTTTTTAAAGCATTCTTCTCCTCATTGGCTTTTTGAACCTCTTTTGCTAATTGAGTTAGTCTATTTTTAAAGGCGTTATTTTCTTCAGCATTTTTTTGGGTTTCCTTTAGCTAGGTATTGACCTGCTTTTCATGCTTTTCTTGCATCTCTCTCATTTCTCTTCCCAATTTTTCCTCCACCTCTCTTACTTGATTTTCAAAATCTTTTTTGAGCTCTTCCATGGCTTGAGATCATTGAATATTTATTTTGGATGTTTGGGATACAAAAACCTTGACTTTTTATGTCTTTCTCTGATGGTAAGCATTATTCTTCCTCATCTGAAAGGATGGGAGAGAATACCTGTTCACCAAGAAAGTCACCTTCTATAGTCTTATTTTTTTCCCTTTTTTGGGCATTTTCCCAACCAGTTACTTGACTTTTGGGTCCTTTGTCAAGAATAGGGTATACTCTGGGAATCTGTAATATCTCAGTTCCTCCAAGATGGCACAATCAAGTGTGTACAGTGGTCTGGGAGTAGCTAGAGATTTTTGTGCCCAGAATCTTAGCAGTTTCCTCTCCACAGCCACCTGGCCTCCAGTTCTGCCAAGCCAGCATTGGGGGCTGATTTTCAGATAAGCTGGGTGGGCAGGGCTGCCATATCAGCTCCCTCAGGGCTTCTACACAGGGCTGAGGTAAGAATGGGCTGCTCAGTGCCCTCAAGGTTTTATGATCCAACAATGGATGGGGGCTCCTGTAGGAGCTGCTGTGGAAACTGCTGCCTCCAGCCTGATGTGGCCTCTGTAGCCACTGCCTGAGGCCAGAGCTATGGGAAGGCCCTTCTCCCTTCCTGGCCAGCTGAAAAAACCCCGTAACTGACCTTTGGCACCTATGGGTTGAAGGATCTGCAGACCGCTGCTGCTGGGACTGGGGATTCTGCTCCTGAGGTGTCCTCCTCCCAGATCTGTGCCATGCCACATGGCCAAGGCTGGACCAGGCTCTGCTCCACGTCCTGTGCAACTGAACCGACATTTCCCGTGGACCTTTCAGGTCACACTGGGTTGGAAATCTCCTCCACTCTTGTTCTCCACTTCTGCTGCTCCAAAATTTGTTGAGAGTCCCTCTCTACAGGTATTTTATGGGCTGTGTGGGGAGAGCCACCATATATGTGTCTTTCTACTCTGCCATCTTGTCTCTGCCCCTGGAAATGTGAAGTTTTGACTAGATGATTGCTAATGGACTCTCCAACTCTAAATATGACTTTGGAATGCTAAACTCAATTCAGTTATTCTATGATTTGCCATATCCTGCAGAGGACTTGGACACAGTACAATGGAAAGAATGCTGGATTTGGAGTCTCAAGACCTGAATTCAAATCTTGACTCTGCCACTTACTAAATAGGAGACAAAGTCACTTAACCTCTCTGGTCCTCAGTTTCTTCATCTGCAAAATGAAGGAATTGAACTAGATAATTTCTAAGGTCTCTTCCATCTCTAAGTCTGTGATTCTTTGATCTTCCATCACTCTAGGGTCTTTTCTTTACCTTTTGGAAGTCCTAATAGAAGCTCTTTGTTTTTGTTCAGTTGTTTTTCAGTCATGTCCAACTCTTTGTGACCCCATTTGGGGGTTTTCCTGGCAAAGATACAAGAATGCTTTGCCATTTCCTTCTCCAGCTCATTTTACAGATGAGGAAAATGAGGCAAAGAAAATTAAGTGACCTGCCTAGAGTGGCTCAGCTTCTAAGTATCTGAGGTCAGATTTGAACTTAGGAAGATGAATCTTCCTGAGTCCAGGTCCTGGTGCTCCATCTACTGGTTCACCTATCTGCCCTAGATGATGAACTCAATAAAATTAATCAACTTTTAATAAACTCAATAAAAAGTGGAGTGGTGGAGAACTAAGATAAGCTGAAATAAAAGGTTCCTCAAAGCTCTCTGGTTTTGTCTTTCTAAGAACTGGCTCCCTGTGAATGTCTCTACAACTGAAATTTGGTATTGAATTATACTCAAACTTTGTGAAGGGATCCATATTTGAAAATGTGAATGATCTCCACGTATATCTGTATCAGGTTGTCCTGGATGGTTCAGGTGGAACTCTTCCCCTCTTTATTTCCACCTAAAGTATGAAATTTCTGAGACAAGGTTATGAAACTGGTATCAGGCTAGTTAGATGGTCAGGCTAGAAGGCACAAAGGTGAGAGGATGGAGGTGTACTATATAGAGACAAGAACTGAGTTTTCAACAAAGAGGTCTGAACATCTGCTAAGTCCCTTTAGGGAACCACACAACCTCTGTAACAGGAACAGTGGCATAGATGTGGTGGAGAAATGGAGGAATTACTAGTCTAAGCCAAGGACCTTGTTCAAACTGGTGCTGTCTGAGCCAGAACTAGGGAGTAATGAAATAGAGTTACAATGAAGAAGAACAGCCTGTACCATCCTTTTTGCTGGTGCTATGAGATACATGGACTGTGCAAGTCTAGAACAAAGTGATAATTTCTCTAAGCAACCTTGTGTTTTCATGTTTGGAGCCATCAATCCCATGGTGACCCTGTAAGTCTGGGAGATAGAAGCACACCAGAAGGAAGGCCAGTTTGATTTTTAACAACTCTAAACTCTTTCCAACTATGAGGGGCACTCTCTCCCAAGCAATAATAAAAGTTTAAAGGACTACCTAGATCTTTGGGGAAGGCTGAGCTAATCAAAGAGGAGCTTGCTCCACAAACATCCCCAAGTTATTTCTACTTGTAGAGAAGGTAGAATGTTGATTAGATTACACAGGCATTTTTTTTCTTTTTTTTTTTGGAGGGCTGAAGGCAAGGCAGTTGGGGTTAAGTGACTTTCCCAAGGTCACACAGCTAGTAAGTGTCAAGTGTCTTAGGTCTTCGTAATTCCAGGGCTCTATTCACCAAACAGGAATTTTCTTAAGGAAGATGGAGGCACATCAGAGAGGAATGGACGGGATTATCTTGCCTTTTTATTATGAATTTGAGTATGGCTCCTTTATATTTTTTATCAAGTTTAATAAAGGTCAGCTTATATTTTATGTTGAAAGTTTGAAAGCCTGAGTGAGATCTGAAGACCTAGTTCTTTTTTGTGAAGTCCTATTAAATTAGTGGAAGAGCTGAACTTCAAAATCTGGGTTTCCAACTCCAAATCTGATGGAAATTTGGTAATGCATTTTCTTCCCAAATGAATTCCCCATGAAGTATGATTCTATTCCACACTTTTACTTTACATGGATAAAACAAAAACTCCAAGAAAAACCTGGCTAGGTTGACAAAAGATCTTAATCACTTTATGTGAAATACTATTTTATGATATTAAAAATTCTGATTTATCTCTTTGAAAATTTCAGCTTTTATTGAGGTGGGAATATACTTGTATACTTTATGTCTTCATTGGTATAGTGAAGGAGGACTGCTGTCTCCTCCTGCTGTTGTTAAAGTTCAACAACATCTCTCACATCTTTAACTTTTCCAGGTCACCAAACTTCCCTGTGTTTTATGTGTAAAACAAGGAGGTTGAACCAGCTATCACTGAGGTCCTTCTTGCTCAATGCACACCCATCTGTCCAAACACACTATGCTGACTAGACTCTGTTTTGTATGGAGATGAGAGGGGCTATATACCTCTGATATATGTGTGTGCATGAAATATATATATGCATATATTAAACACATACAGATATGTACATATATGTATGTAAACATCAGGTGATAGGTATATTTTATATATCCATTCAGTGCTGTATTCTCAATGAATATCCTGTCCATGCTCTGGATAAGAAAACTTCCTTTATCTGTTAAATATTAGATGTTCTATGAAAGAGTTGCCTGAACCACTGGACCTGCCTAAGTCAGGTTTGGCCCACGGTTGTGGATTATTCCCCAACTAGATTGCAAACTCCAGAAGTACAGGGGCTAGCACTGTGTTTTGTGCATGGGAGCCATCAATAAATTTTTTTATTGATGATGAAGATATAAAGAAATACAAAGATGGAAGTGAGGAGATACACCAGCATTAGAAGCATAAAAAGGGTGAACACTGCCCTCTTATGGATACTTGTATGGAGACTGTGAGAACCCCCTTCTAGGGAAAGACCTGGGGACACAATAATAAACTTGTAAGCAATGTTTCTTAAGTATCGCATCGGACCATCACACATACATTCTCTCTTTTACGGAAAGCTATAAGCTATCACAGGGTTACATGTTGAACAATTTAAATAGTAATCATAATCATAACTCATTTACAAAGATGTTATAGTGTCTGCCCTTGATGAGAAGTAGAAATACCCAGTTCTTGTTTTTCTAAAGAAGACTTATCATAGGAGCTAAAGGTGCCCAGTGGCCTCCCCTCCTTTTCTTCTCCTGCATCTGTAAAATATATAGAGAGAAATGCATGTTTTCCTTCTTTCCCTAACTAAAGATATTGATACTTAACAGGAAAAACATGTATAATTCTCCAGGTCCTTACAACAGATATGTCTGGGTGCTTCTAAATGTATTTGAGATAGTTTCCTAAGTCTAGATTTTCATTTTTAAAAATTACTGTTTCTTGCTTTTAGCATTATCTTCATTTCCAATTGTATTCCTCTCCAGTGAGTCATCCCTTATAGCAAAGAATTAAAAAAAAAAAAAAGGAGAATGAAGTTCAGAAAAACCAACCAGTGCATCAGATGAGTATGAGTCTGACAATGCATGTAACAGCCCTTCGTCTTTGCAAAGAAGGGAGGGAGGCTGCAGGGTGCTGTGGAGAGAGGGCTGAACCTCAAGTTGGGAGACCCTGAGTTTATACCTCCGGTTTGCCACTTATTGGACTATGGACAATACTCATGTGGGTCTCAGTTTCTTCATCTTTAGAGTGAGAGAGTTGGATTATAGGATCTCTGAATTTCCTTACATATCTATGATCCTACAATTAAAAGTCCCTTCTCCTCTAGGGCCAATTTTTGGTGATTTTAAGTCGTATAGCATTTGATTTAAATTTATTTTTATTCTTTCTGTTTTCGTTGTTATAGTTATTGTACATATTGTTTTCCTGGTTCTTCTTACTTTACTCTGCCTCAGTTCCTGTTACTCTTCCCATGCTTCTTTGGATTTTTGATACTGATAATTTTTTCTCTTGCTATAATATTAGATTTCATTTATATACCACAATTTGGTTAGCCATTTCCCAATCAATGGGCAAATATTTTATTTCCAGTTCTTTACTATCACAAAAAGGGTTGCTATAAAAATGTTGGTGTAGGTTTCTAGGGCTGTATCTCAAAGAAATCATAAAAATGGGATAAGGTCCCACATGTACAAAAACATTTATAGCAGCTCTCTTTATGGTGGCCAAGAACTGGAAATCAAGGGGATGACCATCACTTGGAAGATGACTGAACAAGTTGTGTCATATGAGTGTAATGGAATACTATTGTGCTATAAAAAATGATCAACAGCCATATTTCATAAAAACCTAGAAAGACTTATATGAACTGATGCTGAATGAAGTGAGCAGAACCAGGAGAACATTGTACACAGTAACAGCCACAAGGTGAGAGGACTGTTTTTGATAGACTTAGCCCTTTGCAGCAATGCAAGGACCTAAAGCATTTCCAAAGGACTCATGATGAAAAATGTCATCCACATCCAGAAACAACGATGGAGTCAGAACACAGAATAAAGCAGACGATTTTCTCTTTTGTTATGTTTTGTTTTTCTCGTGGTTTCTCCCATTCATTTTAAGTCTTCTATGCAATATGACTAATATGAAAATGTGTTTAATAGGAATGCATGTTTAGAGCCTATATCAGATTTCATGACATCTTGGGGAGGGAGGAAGAGAGTGAGAGGGAGAATATTTGGAACTTACAGAAGTGATTGTTGAAAACTGAAAACAAATAAATGAATAAATGTGGGGAAATAATGTTGGTGTGTATGGGTTCTTTTAAAAAAAAAAAAACAACCTTTTAAAGTTATGCCTAACAATGGTATCACTGGGTCAAAAGATAAGGACATTTTAATCACCTTTTTTGGGCAAAATTTTCCTTTCCTAAGAAGAGGCTTTCTGGATTTTTTCTTTGTTTTGCTGTGCTTTTCACCCACCCCCACGTTCTCAATGAAAAAGACTCTTCTATTCATTTCTCTGGGGAACAGAATAGGATAGTAATAATGATTCTAATAGCTAACATTCCTATATCACATTTTGGCTACAAAGTGTTTAAATTCATTAATTTCTTTGATCAAAAGCCTATGAAGTAGGTAGTACCTCATCCTCATTTTGAAGATGAAGATGCTTGAGTCTCAAGAAGGTTAAGTTCCCAAGGCCACATAGAGGTTAAAGGACTGGTGAGGACCTCTCTCCTCCTGGTTGTGTAAGACAAAGCTGTCACTTAAGCAACTTTACATGCATCTTTATTAATCTGATAACACTAAAGGGAGGAATTTTTTTTTTACCCCAGGTAAGGCTGTTTTTTGTTGGTTTGGGTTTTTTTTAACTTGGATTCTATCATTAATTACCCTTATTGTCATGATTTACAGTCATATCATTTTCACCATCTCGCTCTGAGTGGGAAAAAAAAGATGAGTCGCTATAAAATTTTTTTTTGAGAAAAAAAGATAATTGAGGCATTTCACTTTGGTTTACACTGACTCCACACTAGCAACTACTACTGTCTCCCTCCCAGTCTGATTTAGGTGTTTTTCTTTGCCTTATTAAAGGGGCCATCGACTTCTTAAACAGGCCTACCCACTGAATGGGTGTTACCTCACCCTAAGTGAGTACCTGCAGAGACCTTGGCCTATAGGGGCCAAGGTCTCCCACTGCATCCTGGGTTATCTCCAGTCATCCTCATGAATATCTAGTCACTGGATCCAGATGACTGTAGAAGAGAAGTGAGGCTGGTGACCTGCACAGCCCCCCCTCATTCAAAACAAAGTCAAGTGCAAGTCATGTCATCATTTCTTTGATGGCATGGTCTTCTTTGACAACGAAGGATGAACACAACAACAATCTTGGCTCCAAATATCCTATAAAGCAAGACAAAATTCAAATATAAAATGAACTGGAACATGTCACAAATTGATTTCCCCCTCACCTTCTAGTCAGCATAACAGACATCTTAACAAAATGAGATTTATCTAATGTTAATTATGATATTTATTTACATAGGAAAAATTATGCTAGAATCTCTGATATAGAAAAGAACATATTATAGAAGACTTGTCTTGAGCCCTGTCCAAGTGAATTACTTATTAAAGGATGAAAATCACTTCTCTATTTTTTTCCTGAGGCAGTCTTATGGGAGTGACCTGGGCAATAGTATCCAATTTGACTTTGCTGATAATTGAATTTACATATGCAGTGTGTAAAAGTTGGAGTTGATTGAGTAAATCAATCAAATCATTCCACCTCACCAAAAGTAAATAATAAGATTATTATTTACTGCCTTATTTACCAGATAAAACACATCTCAGTTGTTCACTCGGTGTGAAAAATGCCTGATTATCTCCTTAGGTGAGATAGGAAACCTGTCAATTAACGGGAGGATTTGGTAAAGCCCTCTAGGGCTTTATAAAAACCTCAGAGCTAGTTGGAATTGGAGATTCTGAGTGAGTTTCAGGCCAGATGAGAGCAATTCTTGTCAGGAGTTGGTGGGTAAGAGACCAAGGCCAAGGATAAGCAACTCTCCTTTTTTCCTTTCCACCTTGATCAACTCAGGACCTTGTGAGCTTTGAAGAATTTAGGGGATTTGGGATTTCTCATCTTCCTAATCATCATTCTAGCAGTGTCTTTGGAAGAGCTGAGAGCATCCTCTGCATCAATAGCCAAGGATAATTGGAGAGAATTGAACTTTCTATAAAAGGTCCAGCAAGAAAAACAAACAATTTATAGCAGCTTTTTTTGTGGAGGCCAAGAATTGGAAATTGAGGGGATGCCCATCAATTGGGGAATGGCTGAGCAAGTTGTGGTATACTAATATAATAGAATACTATTGTGCTATAAGAAATGATGAGCAGAGGAACTTCAGAAAAACCTGAAAAGACTTGAATGAACTGATGCTGAGTGAATTGAGCAGAACCAGGAGAACCCTGTATATAACAGCAACAGTGTGTAATGACTAATGTTGATAGACTTAACTATTCTCAGCAATGCAAGGATCTAAGACAACTCCAAAAGATTCAATAGAAAATGCTATTGAGGGCACAGCCAAGATGGCAGAGTAGAAAGACACACATCCTCTAGCTCTTCCCCCACAGCCCATAAAGAAACCTGTAAAAAAAATGACTCTAAACAGATTCTAGAGCAGTAGAAGTCACAAAATGATGAAGTGAAAGAGATTTCCAGCTGAAGGTAACCTGGAAGACCAACAGGAAAGGTCTATCACAGGGGCCATGGAGTGGAGCACAGCCCAGCCTTGGCCAAGTGGCGCAGCAGGGACAGGACTGGAACAGGCCTCTGCATCAGAATCCTCAGCAGCAGTGGCAGTTCTCAGATCCCTTTACCCACAAATAGCAAATGCACTTCAAAGGTCAGTGAGAAAGCTTTTTCTCCTGGGTGAGAAGGGAGCAAGGTCCTCCCATAGCCCTGGCCTCAGGCAGTGGCAGCAGGGATAGCAGCAGCAGCAGCAGCAGCAGCAGCGTCCATTTGTGGAGCCCTCAGCCAAAAGCCCCTGGGGGAACTGAGCCCCTCATCTAAGTCTCAGCCCTAAGTGGTGGCCTGGAGGCGGGGAAAAGTTCTGGCAGGCATGGTGCAGCTGGTGGAGGCACAGGAAAGGGAATTCTACTTGTAGATACTGGGTAGAAAAGCTTTGGTAGCTCCCAGACTACAGTGCAGGCCAGGAGAAGAGTAAACTCCTCTCCCTTGATTGTGCTACCTAGGAGGAACTGAGAACTTACAGGTCCCCAGAGTATACCTTCCTCTTGAAAAAGGACTCAAGGGGGCGGAGCCAAGATGGTGAAGTAGAAAGACGCACATACACACAGCTCCGAACCCACAAACCACAGAACGGCTAGAGGGGACCAACCCAGGGCGAATTCTGCTCCCAGAGACCACGGAATATTGGAGCGAGGGAGATTTCTGTTCCGGAGAGACCTCCAAACCTCTCGCGGGGGGTCCTTCGCGCCGTGGACTGGGCGCCGGGGCAGGGAGCAGAGGGCAGCCCTGCCGCGGCAGCGACACTGTGAGGAAAAGATCTGAGCGGGCTACAGGGACGGGATCTCCAGCGGCCACGCGGGTCCCTCCACCCACAGAGGGACCTGCAAACCTCTCGCAAAAGGTCCATCGCGCTGCAGACGCGGAGCCCAGCCCAGACCTGCAGCAGCCGCGGCTCCAAGAGGTACAGATCCGAGCAGGCTTCAGGGACGGGATTTCCAGCGGCGGCACAAGCCCCCCCACCAACAGGTGACTGACGGGGGGGTAGGTGAGAGAGTGTCTTTGGCGGGTCGAGAGGGGAGTGGGGTGCCCCCATGGCTCAGGCCCCCCCAGGAGATAGAAGCTGAGAGGCAGCTGCAGACAGGGGCTCCCCAAGCGGGCGGGAGCCTGGATCCATTGTGGAAGGTCTGTGCATAAACCCCCAGAGGGAACTGAGCCAGAGAGGCGGCCCTGCCCCTGACCACCTGAACTTAATTCTCACACTGAATAGCAGCCCTGCCCCCGCCAAAAATCCTAAGGCGGGAAGCAGCATTTGAATCTCAGTTCCCAAACGCTGGCTGGGAGGACCAGGAGGTGAGGAGGGTGTGAGGAGAACATTCAGAGGTCAGGTCACTGGCTGGGGAGAATGCCCAGAAAAGGGAAAAGAGATAAAACTATTGAAGGGTACTTTCTCGGAGAAAAGACACTTCCTCCCTTCCTTTCTGATGGGGAGGAACAATGCTTGCCATCAGGCAAAGACACAGAAATCAAGGATTCTGTGTCCCAGCCCACCCAATGGGCTCGGGCCATGGAAGAGCTCAAGAGGAATTTTGAAAATCAAGTTAGAGAGGTGGAGGAAAGACTGGGAAGAGAAATGAGAGGAATGAGGGAGAAGCATGAAAAGCAGATCAGCTCCCTGCTAAAGGAGAACCAAAAAAATCTTGAAGAAATTGGCACCTTGACAACTAGCCTAACTCAGTTGGCAAGGGAGGTGCAAGGGGCCAATGAGGAGAAGAATGCTTTCAAAAGCAGAATTAACCAAATGGAAAAGGAGATTCAAAAGCTCACTGAAGAAAATAGATCTTTCAAAACTGGATTGGTACAGATGGACGCTAAGGACTTTATGAGAAAGACAGATATCACAGAACATAGCGTGCAGATTCGAAAAATGGAAGATAATGTGAAATATCTTATTGGAAAAACAACTGACCTGGAAAATAGATTCAGGAGAGACAATGTAAAAATTCTGGGACTACCTGAAAACCATGATCAAAAGAAGAGCCTAGACATCATCTTCCATGAAATTATCAAGGAAAACTGCCCTGAGATTCTAGAACCAGAGGGCAAAATAAATATTCAAGGAATCCACAGAACACTGCCTGAAAGAGATCCAAAAAGAGAAACTCCTAGGAGTGGCCAAATTCCAGAATTCCCAGGTGAAAGAGAAAATATTGCAAGCAGCTAGAAAGAAACAATTCAAGTATTGTGGAAATACAATCAGGATAACACAAGATCTAGCTCCCTCTACATTAAGGGATCGAAGGGAATGGAATAGGATATTCCAGAAGTCAAAGGAACTAGGACTAAAACCAAGAATCACCTACCCAGCAAAACTGAGTATAATACTTCAGGAGAAAAAATGGTCTTTCAATGAAATAGAGGATTTTCAAATTTTCCTGATGAAAAGACCAGAGCTAGAAAGAAAATTTGACTTTCTAACACAAGAATGAAGAGAACCATGAAAAGGTGAACAGCAAAGAGAAGTCATAAGGGACTTACTAAAGTTGAACTGTTTACATTCCTACATGGAAAGACAATATTTGTAACTCTTGAAACATTTCAGTATCTGGGTACTGGGTGGGAGTACACACACACACACACATGCACACATGCACACATACATAGAGACAGAGTGCACAGAGTGAATTGAAGAGTATGGGATCATATCTTTAAAAAAAAATGAAATCAAGCAGTGAGAGAGAAATATTGAGAGGAGAAAGGGAGAAGTTATATGGGGCAAATTATCTCTCATAAAAGAGGCAAGCAAAAGGCTTATTAGTGGTGGGATAAAGAGGGGAGGCAAGAGAAAAACATGAGGTCTACTCTCATCACATTCCACTAAAGGAAAGAATATAATGCACACTCATTTTGATAGGAAAACCTATCTCATAATACAGGAGAGTGGGGGACAGGGGCACAAGCAGGGTTGGGGGGGAGGATGGAGGGGAGGGCTTGGAGAGGAGAATGCAATCCGAGGTTGGCACTCATGGGGAGGGAAAGGACCATAAGAAAATAGAAGTAATGGGGGACAGGATAGGATGGAGGGAAATATAGTTAGTCCTATACAACACAACTAGTATGGAAATCATTTGCAAAACTAAACAGATTTGGCCTATATTGAATTGCTTGTCTTCCAAGGGGAAGGGTTGGGGAGGGAGGGAGCTAAAGAAGATGGAACTCAAAGTGTTAGGACCAAATGTAATGTTCTTACCACTGGGTAACAAGAAATACAGGTTAAGGGGTCAAGAAAGCTATCTGGCACTACAGGACAAAAGAGAAGACGGAGACATGGACAGGGAGAGAGGATAGAGGAGAGAGCAGATTGGTCACAGGGGCAATTAGAATGCTTGGGTTTGGGGGGGGAGGGGATAAAAGGGGAGAAAATTTGTAACCCAAAATTTTGTGAAAATAAATGTTAAAAGTTAAATAAAAAAAAAACAATATCATTCCATTACATTCTTAAAAAAAAAAAGAAAGAAAAGAAAAAGGACTCAAAAGTCAAGTAACTGGCTGGGGAAATGCCTAAAAAGGGAAAAAAATAAGACTATAGAAAGTTACTTTCTTGGTGAACAGGTACTTTCTTCCATCCTTTCAGATGAGGAAGAACAATGTTTACCATCAGAGGCCTCCAAAATAAATATGCAATGGTCTCAGGCCATGGAAGAGCTAAAAAATGACTTTGAAAATCAAGTTAAAGAGGTGGAGGAAAAATTGGGAAAAGAAACAAGAGTGATGCAAGAAAATCATGAAAAGTGAGTCAACAGCTTGCTAAAGGAGAATAAAAAAATGCTGAAGAAAATGACACCTTTAAAAATAGGCTAACTCAATTGGCAAAAGAGATCCAAAAATCCAATGAGGAGAAGAATGCTTTAAAAAGAAGAATCAGTCAAATGGAAAAGGAGATTCAAAAGCTCACTGAAGAAAATAGTTCTTTAAAAATTAGAATGGAGGGAGGAAAAGCCAAGATGGTGGAGTAGAAAGACACATATATGCAGGGTCTCCCCACACAGCCCATAAAATACCTATAGAGAGGGACTCTCAACAAATTTTGGAGCAGCAGAAGTGGAGAACAACAGAGTGGAGGAGATTTCCAGCCCAGGGTGACCTGAAAGGCCCACAGGAAACGTTGGTTGCATGGGATGCAGAGCGGAGCCCAGCCCAGCCTTGGCCGCTAGGCACAGCACGATAAGACTCTGGGAGGAGGACACCTTGAGGTCAGAAT
Source organism: Notamacropus eugenii (assembly GCF_028372415.1). NCBI lineage: Eukaryota > Metazoa > Chordata > Mammalia > Diprotodontia > Macropodidae > Notamacropus > Notamacropus eugenii. The sequence goes on from NC_092874.1 coordinate 314,043,980, forward strand.
CTCCAGTCACAGCAGCGGGGCCTCAGATCCCTCAACCCACAGGCACCAAAGGTCAGTTACGGGGTTTTTTCAGCTGGCTGGGAAGGGAGGAGGGCCTTCCCATAGCTCTGACCTCAGGCAGCAGCCTGCAGAGGCCACATTGGGCAGGCGGCAGCAGTTCTCACATTAACCCCTACATCAGCCCGAATACACTGATGGATCATAAAAACCCTGGAGGCACTGAGGAGCTGAGTCTTGCCTCAGCCCGGTGTGGAGGCCCTGGGGGAGCTGGTCTTTGTCTCACACTGAATGGTAGCCCTGCCCATCTAGCTTATCTGAAAATCAGCCCCCAGAGCTGACTTGGCAGAACTGGAGGCCAGGTAGCTGTGTAGAGGTAACTGCTAAGATTCTGGGCACAAAAATCTCTACCTACTCCCAGACCAGTGTACATGCTTGATTGTGCCACCTTGGAGGAACTGAGATCTTACACATTCCCAGAGTATACCCTATTCTTGACAAAGGACCCAAAAGTCAAGTAACTGGTTGGGAAAAATGCCCAAAAAAGGGGAAAAAATAAGACTATAGAAGGTTACTTTCTTGGTGAACAGGTATTCTCTCCCATCCTTTCAGATGAGGAAGAATAATGCTTACCATCAGGAAAAGACACAGAAGTCAAGGCTTTTGTATCCCAAACATCCAAAATAATTATTCAATGGTCTCAGGCCATGGAAGAGCTCAAAAAGGATTTTGAAAATCAAGTTAGAGAGGTGGAGGAAAAATTGGGAAGAGAAATGAGAGAGATGCAAGAAAAGCATGAAAAGCGGGTCAATACCTAGCTAAAGGAGACCCCAAAAAATGCTGAAGAAAATGACACCTTTAAAAATAGACTAACTCAATTGGCAAAAGAGGTTCAAAAAGCCAATGAGGAGAAGAATGCTTTAAAAAGCAGAATTAGCCACATAGAAAAGTAGGTTCAAAAGCTCAATGAAGAAAATAGTTCTTTAAAAATTAGAATACAACAGATGGAGACTAATGACTTTATGCGAAACCAAGAAATCACAAAACAAAACCAAAAGAATGAAAAAATGGAAGATAATGTGAAATATCTCATGGGAAAAACAACTGACCTGGAAAAATAGATCCAGGAGAGAAAATTTAAAAATTATGGGACTACCTGAAAACCATGATCAAAAAAAGGAGCCTAGACATCATCCTTCATGAAATTATCCAGGAAAACTGCCTTGATATTCTAGCACCAGGGGGCAAAATAAATATTGAAAGAATCCACCAATCTCCTCCTGAAAGAGATCCAAAAAAAGAAACTCCTAGGAACATTGTGGCCAAATTGCAGAGTTCCCTGGTCAAGGTGAAAATATTGCAAGCAGCTAGAAAGAAACAATTGGAGTATTGTGGAAATACAATCAGGATAACACAAGACCTAGCAGCTTCTACATTAAGGGATCAAAGGGTGTGGAATATGATATTCCAGAAGCCAAAGAAACTAGGACTGAAACCAAGAATCACCTACCCAGCAAAACTGAGTATAATATTTCAGGGGAAAAAATGGTCTTTCAATGAAATAGAGGACTTTCAAGCATTCTTGATGAAAAGACCAGAGCTGAAAAGAAAATTTGACTTTCAAACACAAGAATGAAAAGAAGCATGAAAAGGTAAACAGCAAAGAGAAGTCATAAGGGACTTTACTAAAGTTGAACTGTTTACATTCCTACATGGAAAGACAATATTTGTAACTCTTGAAACTTTTTTCAGTATCTGAGTAGTTGGTGGGATTACACACACACACACACACACACACACACACACACACACACACACATAGAGAGAGAGAGAAAGAGAGAGAGAGAGAGAGAGACAGAGAGACAGAGAGGACAGGGTGAATAGAATAGGATGGGATCATATCTTGAAAAAATGAAATTAAGGGGCGAGAGAGAAATATATTGGGAGGAGAAAGGGTAAAATGGAATGGGGCAAATTATCTCTCATAAAAGAAGCAAGAAAATGACTTTTCAGAGGAGGGATGAAGAAGGGAGGTGAGAGAAAAAACATGATGCTTACTCTCATCACATTTGACTAAAGGAAGGAATAAAATGCACACTCATTTCAGTATGAAAACCTATCTTACAATACAAGAAAGTAGGGAAGAAGGGGATAAGCAGGGTGGGGAGGATGATGGAAGGGAGGGCAATGGGAGGAGGGAGCAATTAGAAGTCAACACTCTTGGGGAGAGATAGGATCAAAAGAGAGAACAGAATAAATGGGGGGCAGGACAGGATGGAGGGAAATATAGTTAGTTTTATACAACATGACTATTATGGAAGTCATTTGCAAAACTTCACAGATATGGCTTATATAGAATTCCTTGCCTTCCCAAAGGGAATGGGTGGGGAGGGAGGGATGAAGAGAAGTTGGAAGTCAAAGTTTTAAGAACAGCTGTTGAGTATTATTCTTGCCACTAGGAAATAAGAAATACAGGTAATGGAGTATAGAAATTTATCTTGCCCTACATGACAAAAGAGAAGATGGGTATAAGGGAAGGGAAGGATGTTAGAAGGGAGGGCAGATTGGTGATAGGGGTAATTAGAATGCTTGGTATTTGGGGATTGGGGGAGGGGAGAAATAAGGAGAAAATTTGGAACCCAAAAATTTTTTTGGAAATGAATGTTGAAAACAAATAAATTAATTTTAAAAAATTAGAATGGAGCAGATGGAAACTAATGATTTTATGAAAAACCAAGAAGTTACAAAACAAAACCAAAAGAATGAAAAAACAGAAGACAGTGTGAAATATCTCTTTGGAAAAACAACTGACCTAGAAAATAGATCCAGGAGAGACAATTTAAAAATTGTGGGAGTACTTGAAAGCCATGATCAAAAAAAAGAGCCTAGACATCATCTTTCATGAAATTATTTAGAAAAACTGCTCTGATATTCTAGAACCAGAGGACAGAATAAATATTGAAGGAACCCACCAATCCCCTCCTGAAAGAGACTCAAAAAGAAAAACTCCTAGTAATATTGTAGCCAAATTTCAGAGTTCCCAGGTCAAGGAGAAAATATTGCAAACAGTTAGAAAGAAACAATTCAAATATTGTGGAAATACAATCAGGATCTGGCAGCTTCTACATTAAAGGATAGAAGGGCTTGGAATATGATATTCCAGAAGTCAAAAGAACTAGGGTTAGAACCAAGAATCACCTACCCAGCAAAGCTGAGTATAATACTTCAGGGGGAAAAAATAGTCATTCAATAAAATTGAGGACTTTCAAGCATTTTTGATGAAAAGACCAGAGCTGAAGAAAAAATTTGACTTTCAAACACAAAGAATCAAGAGAAGCATGAAAAGGTAAACAAGAAAGAGAAATCATAAGGGACTTACTAAAGTTGAACTGTTTACATTCTTACATGGAAAGATAATATTTGTAACTCTTGAAACTTTTCTCCCCACCCACACATGTACATATATATGTGTGTATACACACACACACACAAACACACACACACACATATATATGTAGACAGAGAGCACAAGGTGAGTTGAATAGGAAAGAATGATATCTAAAAAAATGAAATTAAGGGATGAGAGAGGAATATATTGAGAGGACAAAAGGAGAAATGGAATGGGGCAAATTATCTCTCATTAAAGCAGCAAGTAAAAGCTTTTTCAATGGAGGGGAAAAGGGGGGAGGTGAGATGGAAAAAGTGAAGCTTACTCTCATCACATTTGGCTTAAGGAAGGAATAACATGTACACTCAATTTGGTATGAAAATCTATCTTACATTACAGGAAAGTAGGGGAGGAGATACGTGAGTAGTGGGGTGATGATACAAAGGAGGGCAAATGGGAGGAGGGAGTAATTAGAAGTCAACATTCTTGGGGAGGAACAAGGTCAAAAGAGAGAATAGAATAAATGAGGGGCACAATAGGATGGAGGGAAATATAGTTAGTCTTACACAGTATGACTATTGTGGAAGTCCTTTGCAAAACTACACATATATATATAGCCTACATTGAATTGCTAGCCTTCTCAGTGGGGATGGGTGGGGTGGGAAGAAGGAAGAGAAGTTGGAACTCAAAATTTTAGGAACAAATGTTGAGAATCGTTTTTGCATACAACTAGGAAATAAGAAATACAGGTAATGGGGTATAGAAATTTATCTTGCCCTACAAGACAAGAGAGAAGATGCAGATAAGGAAAGGGAAGGGTGTTAGAAGAGAGGGCAAATTGAGAGAAGGGATAATCAGAATGCAAGGCATTTTAGGGTGGGGGAGGGGAGAGATGGGGAGAAAATTTGGAACTCAAAATATTATGGAAATGAATGTTGAAAACTAAAAATAAATGAATAAACATTTAAAAAAAGAATAATGCAAAAATAAAAAAAGAAAATCTATCACAACCAGAAAAAGAACCATAGAGTCTCAATGCAGATCAAAGCATACCATTTGCTTGCTCTTTTTTTGTTTCTTCTTTCTTGTAGTTCTTCCTTGGCTCTAATCCTTTTTTCAACATGACTAATATGAAGATGTGTTTAATATGAATGTGTATATAGAGCTTATATCAGATTGCACTTCATCTTGGGGAGGGAGGGGGAAAAGAGGGAGAGAAAATTTAGTACTCAAAATCTTATGGAAATGAATGCTGAAAACTAAAAATTAATTAATTTAAAAAAAAGAAAAACTAAAGAACCAACACTGATAACATAGCCAATCTCTCACCCCAGAGAAAATCCCCATACAAAACTAGATACTTAAGGGGAATATCTTGAAGACTCAAGCAAAAGGACTTGTGATTTATCCTTTTGTTGTACTCTAAGCCTGAGCCCACTTTCCATTGGACTCTGTATTTGTGAGACAGTATGATTGTTCTTCCTATACTACCTGATAATCAACCTGAATTATGCTGGCAAATGTTTAACTATTGGCTCTCTGGGGAAAATGTGTGCAAGACACACATTAATTTTCTTTTATTTTCCTTCTTAACATTTTCTCTGTCACTTTCTTAAGTGTAGATAACCAGCAAAACAATAGATTAAATCCTGATTTATTTGAACTGGTTCAAGCACAGCCTTCTAATGGGGAGGGGAGCAGGGCAATGTTGAGAGCTGAAGAATTGGAAAGATAACCCCCAATCCTTTAGAGTTACCTCTTAGCTCTAAAGGGACCCAATTCATTAGTTCAAGTAGACGTATGCTGCATATACAATTAAAAATATCTCTATTTGCAAAATATTGTGCTAGGTCCTTAGAGTAGAAGGGAAGGGGTAATATATAAGAAAAATATAAAGTATAATTTGGTGTTCTCCCATATGACAGCACCATGTCTTTTTCCAAGTGATTCCATGTCCACCTCATAGAATTCTCAGCTTTATTCAATTTAATTTTAGTGTTTGAAAAGAGACCTTTCTTGAGAGCCCCCCAGTTATTACCACTCTTTCCCTCTTAAAATTATGTTGTGGTTACTTTCTATTTACTTGTTTTTGTACATATAGTATATCTTTGTCTCATCTCCTCACAGTAGCGTCAAAGTCCTTTGGGGGGGCCAGGCTGTTATTATCAGACAACCAGCAGAGTGTTTTGTACCTAGCAGGTAAGTAGTAGCTTAAACCTCAAAAGATATTTTGGGGTTTGGAGGTTAGATTATTTTTCCCCCTACCTATTAATCCTAACTTTTTTTCCTGAAAAACTGGGACAGCTAACTCTTTTGTCTCATGTAGTTTCATTTATGATTGCTTGAAATAGAGCTCTGGAAAACCAGGCTTTGATGAAGCCAATTGGGATTTAAATGGAGTAACTTGACTATGGCTTTAAACTCACATCCCTCTGGCCCTCACAGATTAGCCAATAATAGGTCCCAACCCAAGCCTCACTTGCTCATTGCTTGGGTTTTGATGGCTCAGAGTATAAATAGCAATTGTTTCTGTTCTAGCCAGAAAGCCTGAGGGGCTTCCCCTCCCAGATTGATTCTTTTGAGTAGCAAACTAGGTCATCTATTGCTTCCATTCTTACCTAGCCTTAAATCACTAAATGGGTGTTGCCTCAGACAAACTGAGAATTTAGCTTACAAAGGCTAAGGTCCCTTGGCCATCACTAGTCATCCAGACCTATGTCTTGCCACTGGACTCAGAGAACTCTGGAGGAGAGCCTGAGGCTGATGGCTTTGCACAGCCTTGCCTCACTTAAATCCAATTCACTTGCAAGCCAACACATCACCCTGATGATGTCAACAATACCAGCAAAGAAAATATTGGTTGAGTGTGTATACTGAGACTCTATTTTCATTTGTATTTAAAGCACTTTGCAAACCTTAAAGGGCTCTATAAATATCAGTTATTATTTTTTGCGTTTAATCTGCATAGTTTCATAGTTGCATACTTTCACTTGCATATTTTCAAAGCAGTGAAAATCACAAAGGGCTAAGAGTCAAAGGATTGTGTCTAGCTGTGTAGCCTTTGGTAAGTCAATATATATTAAGTACCTACTAGATGCAAGGCACTGGGGATATAAAGGAAGAAAGACAACACAGCCCTTACTCTGAGGGAGTCTTGAAAACTCTGTGAGCCTCAGTTTCCTGAGATATTTAGCCAGATTAGTAATAATTACCTCTATTTCACAGGATGGTTATGGGGATCAAATGAGATAATGGATCTGAAAGGAGCTGAAAGCTACAAAAATCTGTACAAATACAGTTATTACTTTTATTATCATACGCACATAGTTTATTGATGTGCTGATGTTAACAACAGTACTTCCCTGTGTGGCCTCCATCTAGAGCAGCTCTATCCTCCCAAGATTCTGTGTGGTAATTGTCAAAATTAATGCTTCAATCACTCTCAACTTCCCTTGCTATAAAGACTGTTCTCTTCCAACGCCTAAGTCATAAGCCCTTTCTGCTCTGGGTTGGATGTTTCAGGGAAGTTGTTTCTATTAATTACAGTTGATTATTTGAGTGGAAAAACAGCCTGTGCTTTTGTTTTGCCTGCTCCTATCAATGCCACGGCAGGCCTGGACGAGCCTTTACTGGGAGAAAAAAAAGGCGATCTCTTCTTATCCCTTTGAGAAGGAAAGATATTCCCCCTCTGCAGCCCGAGCTATTGTGCTCGCTGAATTCCAGCCTGTCAGCTAGCTGGGCAAAGTTCGCTGAGACTATTAGCTAGAGTTTGTTTTGTTAAGTTCTTATTGCAATTAATTTGGAAATTAGACAGTTAAACAGGCACTCCCCAGTGTATTTTGTAAACTACAGGGCAGTTTCTTCCCCCTTGACTCAGAGGAAAACTTCACATCTCCCTCAGTCGGGAGGATTCCCAAGATGGTGACAATGAGCTGGGGCTCAGGATATAGCTCATTGGGCTGTTTTTCTTCTTCAAAAGAGTAACAACTTCTAATACACCCATCAATCAGTCAGTCAACAAGCATTTAAGATGTGCCTGGCACTCTGACACAGAGAAATGGAAAACAGAACATGGTGAAAGGCTTCAAGGAGCTCACTTTCTAATGGTGAGACAACATTGAAACAGCTGTATACATACAAGATATATACAGAATAAATGGGAGGTAAATCTCAGAGGCAAGTAGGTGAATGCAATGGATAGAGTACAGGGTCTGCAGTCAGGAAGACTCATCTTCATTAGTTCAAATCTGGCCTCAGACACTTCCTAGATGTGAGACCTTGGACAAGTCACTTAGTCCTTTTTGTCTCAGTTTTCTCATCTGTAAAAAGAGGGGGAGAAGGAATTGACAAACCACTCCAGTATCTCTGCCAAGAAGACCCCAAATGGGGTCACAAAGAGTCAGATGAGACTGAAATGACTGAACAACGATAAAAATTTTAGAGTGAAAGAAGGCATCGTCAGTAGCTGGAGGATGGGTGTGATGGGTGGCCTAGAAAGGCCTCTTACGGAAGGCGGGATTATCTTTAAACCTCCCACAATCTTTCAGGATAAATCAGTGATGTGTGAATGATCACATTCCACAGAGTCACAGAGGAAACTAACTCCCCCAGTTACACAATTCAAATGAAAATATTGACCTAGTGAGAGTTTGCCTGTCTCACTGTGGTGTCGGGAAATCCATAAATTCCTTTTCTTCTCCTTCTGTCAAACAGCTATAATGCAGAGCCAGAAGACCTGGGTTCCAAATCCAGACACGCTATTTATTTCACCTCTCTGGGTTTAAATTTGTCCCTCAGCAAAATGGTTGTCTTAGACTAAAGCTAGTAATTGCTGGAATTTATATAGCACTTTAAGGTTTGCAAAGTGTTTTACAAATATTATCCCATTTTATTTTGACTGAATCACCTTAGTAGGTAGGTGCTATTATTATCCCCACTTTACAGATGAGGAAACTGAGGAAGATAGTGGTTGAGTGACTTGTCCAGGATCGTACAGCTAGTAATCTCTAAATTCTAAGTCAATGATCTCATGACTTTCAATTGCTGTGGCTTCTCATGCAAAATAGAATAAATGACCCTTCCCTAAAATGAGCTACAAACATATACCATACAGTTTTACTCAGGTCACCCAAAGAAGACTATGCTATTTGGGCTCTACCACACACAATTTTTATGGTGCTAAAATTGTGAAAATAAAATATATATCCAGGGTAATTGTGAAGAACCTCTATTTCTTTTATAAAATGGGTGAGTAGAGGAGGGGATTAAGAGTGATCTGCTCTATCCAGCCCAATCTCACTTTAGCCTGTCTAGCCAAGACACTGCTCCCTAGTAGGAGCAAATCCCAACTGTTTGAAGTGGAGTGACATTGGTAGGAAGGTAGGTGGCGCCATCATGCACAAAATGCTCTACCTGGAGACAGGAAGACCTAACTTCTAGCTTTGTGACCCTGGGCAAGTCACTTAACTTCTGTTTGTCTCAGTTTCCTCAGCTGTAAAATGAGAATAATAATAGCATCTATCTTTCAGGGTTGTTGTGAGGATCAAATGAAATAATCGTTATAAAGTGCTTACCATAATACCTAATACATATGTCATATATGTTAACTATTACTTTTTAAAAATATTTTATTTTTTCTCCAATTACATGTAAAAACAATTTTTAGCATTCTTTTTCATTTTGAGTAGGAAATTCCATTCCTCTCTCTCTTCCCCCCTCCCTAAGCAATCTGATATAGGCTATGTATATGCAATCATGTAAAACATTTCCATATTAGTCATTTTGTGGAAGAAAATTCGAACAAAAATTGGAAGAAAGAAATATGCTTCAGGCTATATTCAAAAGGCATCATTTCTATTTCTGGAGGCACACAGCCCTTTTCATCATGAGTCCTTTGAGATTATCTTGGATCATTGTATTGCTGAGTATAGCTAAATCACAGGGGCTCATTTTTCATTATTGCTGTTACTACACAATGACCTGGCTCTATTTACTTCATTCTGCATCAGTTCATATAAGTCTCTCCAGGTTTTTCTGAAATCATCCTGCCTGTCCTTTCTTATAGAAAATAATATTTCATTGCAATCATATACCAGAACTTGGTCAGCCATTTACCAACTGATAGGTGTTCCCTCAATTTCTAATTCTTGGTTCACCACAAAATGAGCTGCTATAAATATTTTTGTACAAATAGATCCTCCCTCCCTCCTCTCCTCCCCCATTTAAAAAATCTCTTTGGGAGATAGACCTAGGAGTGGTATTGCTGGATCAAAAGGTTTGCACAATTTGATAGTCCTTTGGGTATAGTTCCAAATTGTTCTCCAGAATGTTTGGATCAGTTCACATCTCTACCAACAGTACATTAACATCCCAATTTTCTCATATCCCCTCCAACATTTATCATTTTTTTCTATCATATTAGTTAATCTGATAGGTGCGAGTTGGCACCTCTGAGTTATTTTATTTTGCACTTATCTAATCAATAGTGATTTAGAGCATTTTTATGTGACTATAGACAGCTTTGATTTTTTTCTCTGAAAACTGTATGTTCACATCTTTTGACTATTTATAAGCTGTGGAATGATTCATATTCTTATAAATTTGATTCAGTTCTCTATTTGAGAAATTAAGCCTTTATAAGAGATACTTGTAAAATTTTCCCCCAGCTTTTTGCTTTCCTTTTAATTTTGGTTGCATTGATTTTGATTGTACAAACCCTTTTTAATTTAATATAATCAAAATTATCCCATTTCACATTTTGTAATGCTCGCTCTCTCTCTTGTTTGGTGCTAAATTCTTCCCTTATCCATAGATCTGACAGGTGAACTATTCCATGTTCCCTTAATTTGCTTATGGTATCACCCTTTATGTCTAAATTTTGTATCATTTTGATCTTATCTTGGTATATGGTGTGAAATGTTGGTCTATACTAGTTTCTGCCACACTATTTTCTAATTTTCCCTGCATTTTTTGTCTAATACTAAATTTTTGTCCCCCAAAACTTGAATCTTTGGGCTTATCAAACACTAAATTACTGTGGTCATTTGCTAGTGTGCCCTGTGTACCTAATCCACCACTCTGTTTCTTAGACAGTGTCAGATTGTTTTGTTGATTATTGCTTTATAATACAGTTTGGGATCTGGTATGGCTAGGCTACCTTCTTTCATATTATTTCCCATTGATTCCCTTGATATTCTTGCTCTTTTATCCTTCCAGATGAATTTTATTATTATTTTTCCCAGCTCTATAAAATTTTTTCACTGATTTGATCATCATGGCACTGAATAAGTAAATTAATTTAGGTAGAATTGTCATTTTTATTAAATTTTCTCAGTCTACCTGTGAGCAATTAATATTTTTCCAGTTGTTTAGTTCTGACTTTATTCGTGTAAAAAGTGTTTTGTAACTATGTTCATATAATTCTTGGTTTTGTCTTGGCAGGGAGACTCCCAAGTGTTTTCTATTATCTATAATTATTTTAAAATGAATGTTATCTATTATTATTATTAACAAAGGGAATTGAGGGTTCCACAGTTCCAGGATTGTGAGGTAATTTGGCTATTTGCTTTGTGTGCCTCACAGTCATTGTATTTCCCCACCCTGTTTCAACTCTTTGTGTATTTGTGGAGAGTGTTGGGGCAACCCCTGGTGTTGGGGCAATTGGATTTAACTACTGCTCTGGCTAAGCTATTTGAGTAAATGGATTTGCTTTAAAAAAAAAAAAAAAGGAGGGGATTGGACTAGGTGATCTCTTGCATCCTTTCCAGAGCTAATATTCTGTGATGCTTACTGATGGAACGAGTGGCTCAAAGGTGAGAAATCCTCAATCATGGTACTGGAGAGCTGTGTAAGAGGAGAAGGGACAGCATCCACCTGCTTTGCCCCTTGGTTGATGGGGTGTTATGAGCTAATTGTAAATCTTTTAACATCTGCTGTCAAAACGTCTCCTCTCCTCACCCCAAATCTAGTATACTTTTTGGACAACTCCAGTTTCCCCTGCCTTCCTGATCCAGAAAAAATCAATAAACAGAGCAGTGATAGCATGGGAATAAAGATGGCATTATGACATAATGGATAGAGGGATAGACTTGGAGCCAGGAAGACCCAGCTTCAAGACTGCTTCTGGACACTTCCTAGCTAAGTAAGTCACTTATCATCTCTGTGCCTTAGTTTCCTCATTTGTCAAATGACCGATAGATGGCCTCTAAAGTTCCTTTAAGCTTGAAGGCTATAATCCCATTACAAGATGATTTCTAAGGTCCTTTCCAGCTCTAAATTCTGTGTTCCTTTCCTGCTACGCTTTTATAATTCCTGGATTACTCAACTCCTCTAATCTCTCCCCATAGTTCAAAGGAGGGTACTGTTGGAGATCCAAATACCCTCAATCTATTTTTCCTTAGCAAACAAAAGACAAACTAAATGAGGCTCTTGGCTTGGACTGGGTTCTCTAGGTCCCTGGAGATGAAGGTAGTCACCAGATCTGGGCAGGTACTGCTCCTACTTACCTTAAACCCCTTAGCTAAGCATTCAGTTCAATTCAATAAGTATTTTATTAAGCACTTACCATGGGCCAGTCGCTGTGCTGGATGCTGGGGATGTAAATACAAAAATGAACAGTCCCTGACTCAAAAAACTTACATTTACTAGAGTATGACCTATTCCTTTCCACCTGGTATTCTCGCCCCACCTTTCCCAATCAATGTGGTCAAAAGATGGTCAGTTTGCTGCCAACTGATCAGCATGGGTTGGCATGACCAAATCTTCCCCCAGAGACTGAGATTCCTCCACACTTTGACCCAAGAAGTTTAGCCTGATTTTGAAATGCTGTCATTGTCCTCTTTGTCATAAAGTAAAGGAGACAGACAACACACAGGAAGAGAAGTGGTTGCTGCTGTTCATATTTGAAATTTTTGAAAAAGATCAATGACATCACAATAGGTGATGTCTTAATTTTTGAGTGAAGTGGATTTAAGAGAGGCAGTATCTCAGCCTCATTCATTCTCTCTTCCAGAGTCATCAAAGTCAAAAGTCAGGATAATTGACGGTGGCCTGGAATGCAACAGATGACCTTGGAGTCTTGGAGTCAGACTAAGGTCACCATAGCAGCTACTTCAGTTGCCTACATCGCCTTTGGAATAAATTGTTCTCATCTATTGATTCTGCCAGGTTGAGTCTTTACATGCTTGGGGTAGACATCCCCCTAACTTACTGATAGGTTTGAAGCCTGTACCTTACCTTCAACCTGGTTTAGCCTGCCTACCCACACCATTTCAGTGGGGTATGACCACTGACCATGGTGCAGTTTCTTGGAGCCACAGTTGGGTGAAGGTAGAATGACTGAAAAACCTCTTAGAACCTCCATTTCCTTATCTGTAAGGTGGACAAAGCAATGACGACCTCAGAGGGCTAGCTAATGAAAGTACTTGATTAGCCTTACAAATGTTAGGTAAATATGAGTTTTTATTATGCAGGGATTACTAGCTCCATTTTACAAATGAGAAAATTAATAAACTGCACAGACTAGGGAGGGAGGAGCTACACTCAAGATCTTATTCCTAGTCCAATGTTTTTCCTGCTTTGCTACCTTGACTTTCCCATCCCAATGAAATGCTTTGAAAATTAACAGAAAGGAGAGATAGCTCTTACTTGGGAGGAATAAAGGATGGATTCCTGCAGGAAATGATATTTGAGCTTGGCTTTGAAGAGTAAGTAAGATTTTCAACCATAAATAAAGCTCAAGACAATTCTAAGAAGAGGAAAAGAATGAAGGTTGTCAGGTAAGGAATATGGTTTGGGAATGGTAAGCCATCCATTTTAGCTGAATTATACTGAATATATTGGGGGAGAGTCTGGAAATGCACTTTAGTGTCAGATCATAAAGGACTTTGAATACCAGACTAAGGAATCAGCAGTTTATTCAATAGGTGGTAGAATCATTGAAGGTCTTTGTTTTGTATACTGACATGATCCGAATGATGCTTTAGAAAAATTGACCTGGAAGTTGAGTGTAGACTAGATTGGGGTGAGGAGAGGCTGGAGAACTGGAGACTGGTTTGGAGGCATTACAGAATTCCAGGGAATTAAGTCCTGAATTAGTGCAATGGTGGTAGTGATGGTGGGAAGTGTGTGTGTGTGTGTATGTGTGTGTGTGTGTGTGTGTGTGTGTGTGTGTGTGTGTGTAAAGGAAGAGGACTAATTTGAGAGATACAGTGGAGAGAGAATTAAGAGACTTAGTGTCTGATTGAATGTAGAAGGCAAGAGTCAGTCAATAAAGCATTTTATTAAGCACCTACTATGTGCCAGGTATTGTGTTAAGTGCTGGGGATACAAAGAAAAGGGGAAAAAATGTCCCTGCCCTCAAGAAGTTCACAATCTATTGGGGAGACCACATTCAAACAAATATGTATAAGCAAGCTATATATGAGGTATACAGAAAATAATCAGTGTACAGAAGACTCTAGAATTAAGAAAGCTTGATAAAGACTTCTTGTAGAAGGCAAGATTTTATCTGGGACCTGAAGGAAGCCAGGGAAATCAGGAGGCAGAGATGAAGAGAAAGCATTCCACATTTACTAAGAAAATGCCTCAAGTCAGGAGACAGATTGTCTTGTTTGAGGAAAGAGAAGAATCAAAGATGATCTCTAATGTATTCTTTAGTTCTAAGATTCTATGATTATGTTTCTGAAGAGTTCTCCAGAGTCTTTCATCAGGATGTCTAGGAGCATAGTGTTGTCATTAAAGAAACAAGAAGGAAGCAAGTAGGTTTTTTGGGGGGAGGGGGGTGAAATAGAAGAAGAGATTATTTGATTTTATTATTTTATATTATACTTTGAGATTCTAATGCCCAACAAGCTATTCAGGAATATATATGGCAGGCCTCTTGAAATGAGGGTTTGGAGTTCAGTAGAGGGACCAGGACTAGAGATGTAGATATGTAAGCAAAATACCTTTTACATTCATTTTCTTATGATCCTTGCAACAACCCTGATCAGTAGAGAAACTATTAGGTTCATTTTGCAAATGATAAAACCAAGGTCTAGAGAATTTAAGTGACTTTTCTCCAAGTTGGACAGATACTAGGAGGGCCTGAATCTGTCCCAAGGCTATTGGGACTTGGAACTGAAATTCACTTTCAAAGCTATTTCCATTTTGCTACTCCAGAAACATCAATAATATATGTTTTCATGGCAAAGCTGGGCCTCATGGGACATCAAGAACCTGGAAAACAATTTATGCATAACAACACTATAAAAAGTAACTTTGAAAGTTGTAAAAATTATACTCATTATGACCGATCGCCATTCCAGAGAATGATGATGAGGTATATGATCCATAATTAATTTAGGGTACAGAATTATACATGTGTGTATGCATATGTATGTATGTATATAATGCTTATTTTTATTGAAATAATTTTATTGAAGGGATCATTGAAGGCATTTCTTTTGCTTGACTATGCTTATTTCTTACATGGTATTTATTTTTCTTCTTTTAAAAAAATTTAATTTATTTTTTAGTTTAGAACATTCCAATTTTACAAGCTTTTGAGCTTTTAAATTTTAAATTTTTTTTTTGAGCTTTTAAATTTTCTCCTCTTCTCTCCTTTCCACCTCCCCAAGACAGTATGCAATCTGATATAGGCCCTATATATTCGTTCATATTAAACATATGATGACCACATTAGTCTTGTTGTAAAGATTTCTGCTCCCTTTTATTGGGGTATGGAATGGAAGAGAAAATGGATTACAGTTAACTTAATAAAAATAGTGAGGAATAGAGATGTTACAAATGTCAAATGTTGAAATTACTTTCAGATGAGGTCACTTATTAGTTTTAATTAATTATTTTATGTTGTTACAAGAGCCTTTTCTAATGGAGGGGTCAGGGAATCTGTAAATGTTTATAATATAAAAACGAAACACATCAATAAAATGTACTCTTTTCATTAGAATGAATAAAAAAGTGACCTCCAGACTTTTGTCCCTATTAGAATGACACTGTCAAAACTGTCAAAGTCATGGAAGTTATGATCATAGAAATTACCGAACTTCCTTCAGGTCCCAGCTAAAATCCTCCCTTACTTCTAATGCCTTCCCTCTGGTGATTACCTCCAATTTATCCAGTATGCAGTTTGTTTGTGCGTGATAATACCTATGCCTCTTCTTTTCTCCCCCTCACAGGTTGTTCAAGGCTAAGTGAGATCCTATAAAGCTATTATTGTCACAGGCATCAAATGAATGAACAGAAAACTGTCTGAAATTGTTTTTCAACAAATATTTCCTGGATCATTAGAGAGATTATATAATCTCTCTATAAGATCATAGGATTTAGAGTTGGAAAGGAGCTGGAGAGTTCCTAGCTTTTGTCTTGCTCCCTCATTTTGCAGAGAAGGGAACAAACTCAGAGAAATTCAGTTCTGTGTAATCAAATTGGGGTGGGGAGAGTGGTTTGAGGCTTTAGACCATCTACTACCAAATGAATGAACCAGTTCAAACTCTGGTGAAAGAAGAGGAGTAATGAAATCATGTCAGTAACAGCGTTTGGGCTTCTGTTTAAAAACAAAGACTATTTGTTTACTCTGCTGGGCACACTCACAGCTCTACCCAGGTTAGACTGTGCATAGGGTGTGTGGTGGATAGAGAAAAGAGGTAGAGTTAATCTCTTCTTGGCTGAGTTTCTTACTCTCTCTGCCTTCCAGCAAATCACTTAACCTTTTCCTGATTGTTTCCACACCTGTAAAACTAGGGAAACGATCAGTTCATGTCTCACCATGATGCCAATAGATTTAATTAGCGTTCATGAAGCAGGTTCAGATACTTAGACACTTAAGCGCTCTGAACCGATCACAAACATTAACATTTAGATACACCCCAGCATGGAATTCCCAAGCCTTTTCTCTTTCTTACTTTCTGCTTGTGTGTTATAATTACCCAGTTACTTGCTTGTGTGCTTAATTAAACTAATAATAATAAAAGTTATTCTCTGGAGTCTTGGAAACCCTGGAACTGGCCTTATTAATGTCCTTTAACCCAGGTTTTGGTATTAAGAGGCAGAATGGTGTGATTAGAGGGCTGGCTTTGGAGTCAGGAATGTCAGAGTTCAAATTTTGCCTTTAAAATATCCTGGGTGTGTGTGACCCTGGACAAGTCACTTAACCTCATCTTGGCAATTCTCAAAGACTACAAATTGCTAAGAGCTGCTAGATTTCAGTTGTAAAGGGAGTTACCTCACCAGAAATTACCTTTTATCAGATAAATCATAGTTCCTGTCCCCATACCTGTGGGTTTTTTTGGGGGGGGGTGACAGGGTGAGGGTGGGGGGAATGATACTGGGGAGGGAGAAAAAAGAACATGATTTTTTTTTAAGACTTCAAAATAAGCTACCAACATCTTGTAATTGAGATTCCACAATGCAATGAATCCAATAAAGATGAAACAAATCACTCAATTCCTGATAGAGAGGCAATGAATTTAAAATTCAGAAAGAGACATACTTTTTGGATTACTGTGGGAACAACTATCCTGTCCTGTATTGAGGGCTTTTTTTTTTGGATGAATAATAATTGTTCAATGATGAGGAATAGAGGGAGGGACAGATTAATTAAAAATGCTTAACTAAAAAATAAAATTAAAAAAAGGGAAATGAGATCACAAGATTTGACGTTAACCCTAGTCCAGGGTTTGGAATCCCATAGGAAAAGAAAGTGAGGGAGCATAAATTCATGCTTTTTGGTTTGTCAATATTTTCTACCATTGGTTCAGTTTCCCATCAATTCCAATCCTGACTCAGTTACTGTTTGTTCCTCTGCCCAGAAGCTGATCACCCAGCAGAGTGGAGACTATCGAGAGGAAGTTTTACGACCCTTTCTTGTTCCCAGATATGTTTAGCCGAAAGGGGGCCCCAAGGGTCTTTTTTTCCATTATGGAAATAACTGTGTTGCTCTTTTCTGCTGGGAGAAGTCACTTCTGACCCATTGTCAATGAGACACATTTTTTAAATTGTTTTTCCAGTTGCAGAGAGTGGTTCTGCTGTTCCATCTAGAGCCTCTGACCAGCCTTAAGACCCATAGCATCATTTCCTAGGCCAAGATGACGTAAGTTAGGAAGGGGGATTTTCAGGAGAGACCCATCAAACTATTCCAAGCTCAGTTCTCGGCTTCCTTCGTGAAGGAGTTCCCCTGCAGTCTTGCTTGTGGTCCTGGTGAGCACTACAATTGGCTGCTCATACAGACCCGTGTTTTGCCTTGTTGTGAATGATCTTAGACTAATCTACAATTCCATTGCTATGTCCCTTCAGTATAATATGTAGTCCCTGAAACATAGCCTCAAAGAAGCCCAGGATATTCTACTTTCTCAGAGAATTACTTCATAGCTCAGATACGGGCAAACTGTAGTTCCCAACACCACAAAGCGGAGGTATGGCCCTTGATGGCCCCAGATGCAGGCAGGTTCCTACTTGCAGTTTAACTTTGGGAGGGACAGCTTGGGCTTTTTTGGGGGGGGGAGGAGGGTGAAGTGGAAGATTGGGGAGGAGGGAGGTGTGATGAGGCGGGTTGGGAATATCTGTGCAGCCCCAAGGAGTCTGATCCCTTGCAACATTTAACCAAGGCATTCTCCTTTAGGTTTCAAATTGAACCTTGTTTTGCATTTCTCCTTCTTGAATGCTCTTATTGCAGCATATTCCAAATAATCCTTATCTGTTCACTTCCTAGTCCCCAACTACCTTGTAAGGCGTGGTTGATCCCTGACCTAAACTTTATTAATTTTTCGGGGGCCTAGCCCAAGTACAACACAAAGATTTGGAGTAGTGACACAATTGATTGTATTAATGAATAATAATAACCTACAATTGCATAGGCCCTAAAGGGTTTGCAAAATGCTTTACATAGGTCATCTAGGTCCTTGATTCATCCCTAGAGGCCAGAAATACTGCTGTTGGTCTCTAGGGGAAACTATTGAAAAACCCACTTTTCATAACTAGAAAAATTCAAAATATATCTTCCATTGAGGATGGGTCTAGAGAGAAAGGGCAGTCAGATTATAAAATTTTTAGAAGTAGAAGAGACCTTACAGAAGGGTTCTTAATCTGAGATCAGAATGCTAATTTTCCTTCTTTCCTTCCTACTATATTTTAGTATAATTTATTTTCTTTATAATCTTTGATATCTGTAATTTTGTGTATTTTATGTAATAAAAACCTCCTAGGTATCCAGACTTCACCACACTACCCAAGGAATCCACGACACACACTAAAAAATGAAGAATTGACTTAGAGGCAATCTAGTCAAGCACTAGGGAGAAACTGAGGCCCAGGCAATGGCATGGTTTTTACTTTATTGTTATCTTAGTGAAAGTTAACCAAACTCACCAAGTTTGTGGTTTTTAATCTCCCCCTTCTGTTGATCTTGGATTGAAGCAAATGAGAAAGGAAAGTCAAGGAAAGGGTGAAAACAGCTAATTTAAGTAGCAAGTAATACAAGTAGAAGGTAAAACCTCACTTTCCCCTCACCTGGGGCCTGAAGGGAAATAGGCCAGTCTGTCATTTTATTCTTCTAGCTACCCTCACAGAGGAAACAGCCAAACTCTGCCACCTTCCTTTCCTCTAGAAGCACCTTCTGGTACCCAGACTGCGCAGAGTGAAATGACAATTTATGGCTGATGCCCAGGTAAGGGACAACTTGTGAGTTTCCCTTGGATGTTTTATTTCCGAGGAAGATAAGCGTGGCACAAAAGGGTATTGTGGATTCTCAAAAACCCGAAGTTAAAGTCCCCCAGCATGAGAGACCCAATTAAAAGATAATGATCTTTTATCGAGAGACATCGTGATGGATCACCATGGGCTTCAGACTAGAACTACATTAACTACATTGGTTTTGTTTTGGGCAAAATCTTTTCAATTTTACGTTCATTTTATCATGTGATCCATTTGGTTATGAATTCTTCCCCTCCTCATCGATTCGAAAGGTAATTTCTTCCTTCCTCCTCTAATTTCAATAGCGACATTAAAATATGCTCAGTTTGGAAGATACCTTAGATTCTACTTATTCGCATTCATTTTTGTTAACAGGATTGCTTAGTTGGGAAAGATGTGGAAAAGGGAGTCGGATAATCCGGTTTATAATTTTAGCACTGTGACTTACTTCACTGTGGGACTATGGGCAGCCTTCTTTTTCTCTCTTCTTTCCTCATTTGTAAAGTGAAGGTGTTGCACAGGGCAACTTCTAAGCTCCCTTCCAGTTATAAAACTATGAATCTGTGATTCCATTTCTGCTCTAAAATCTTCCTCTGATGCCCCAACATGACCACCCTGAGTTCCCGAAGGCAATGCCAGGAAAGGGCAAGCTCTGGCAAGTCCAATGAGGTTGGAAAGATTTCTAGTACTGGCCGCACAGTGGACTGAGTGGGTGTCTGCTGTCTGACTGAGGTCTACCTGGTTAATGTGCCACCCATGACCAGAAGGGGGGCGAAGGCTAACCACTTTCCCCCTAGCCACAGCAACAAATCCGCCAGCCTACTCAGCTCCCCAAGGGCTGCCATGTGGAGCAGAAGAGGGAGCCTCCACTCAGCTGAAGCCACAGATCTTCTGAAGCATCATAATTACTTTATAGCTGGGATGAATTTGGCAGGGACCCATTACATGACGCTATTACTATTATTAGCTAGAATAACAATAATCACGGAGAAAGCAATAACAATAATGGTCATAATCACCGAGATGGCAATGATAATTAATAATGGCCACAATAACCATAATAGGGATGTAGCTTCCACGTGTGCTCTGAGGTTAGGTTAGTTTTTCTTCACGATGCGGCTTGAATCTTGACACGTGTGGTTTGCTCATTCCCTTAGCTCTCACCAAACAATCCAAGGATAAAAGAGCTTTAATAATCTCCATTTTAGTGGCAGAGGCGCAGTAGGAAATTTTGCTTTTGTGCTTGCTCCCCCAGCTTAATTATAAATGTTAATTTGAAGAAAAAAAAGAAGGCCGTGGGGCGAATTTTCACAAGAATTCTGTAATTAGAGGCTAGCCCACGTAATTACCCACCACTAAGTACTCACAGACAACCATAATTCAAGCAGTGCGGTGGAGCAAAACGAGCTCCGGATTTGGTCAGAGCTGAGCCTAGCTCTGGCCTTGAGAACGGTGGGACCCTGGGCAAATAATTTGATTTGGTGATATTAATGCATAAAATTCGGACAATAATGCTCTCCTTACCTACCTCATACGTTTATTGGGGGAAATGCATTTTCTAAAGCTTTAAACGGTGACCTCTATAAATCTGATTTGTTATTATGACTAGTCACATATACCACATCTTGAGAGGCACCTTAGCATAGTTGGCAGAGCTAGAATTTTTGAGTTAGAAAGACCCACTTCTGTTAGCATAGTAGCCGCGTCATCTTGGAACAGTCAAGGAAACCTCTTAGGGTACCAAGTAAGTTTCTAAGACTGCAAATTACAGAGCAGAGAGCAGTCTGCACTTAGATGAAATTTCTCCAGGGGAGCTAGCTCCCTGTATTGACGGTGCCAAAGGGGGAAAATATGTAAGATATACTAACACTATAGGACCCATACGGAAAAAGGTTTCGTTGGCCGACCCTTAGAGACCACCAAGTTCAAGCCCGTAGTTATATGGATGAGGAAAAAGAGGGTAGAAACCGGAAGAGACAGCCGGACTAGAACCTATGAAGCTTGATTCACACCGCCCACCCGCACTATTATTTTTCACTTAAAATTCGTTTACATATAGGCTTATGTGAAAAAATATTTTTAAAAGGTAGAAACGTAGTATAACAAAAAACAGCTGTGTTCAAACCCCACTCGTGGTACCTATGGGTGACTCAGGGTAAATTGTTTACCCTTTCAGCGGCCTAAGCAGATGACAATCTGCATTGGTAGAGGGTATTTCTCACCGGGAGCTCCCTACTGGATGAATCGTAGATCTGGTCTAATAAGAAGAAAGAGGCACCGACTCCCTCTCTCCTCACTTCTGTCTTCAAGCCTCTTAAAGGAACACCTTAGATCTCCTTGCATTCTGATTTAGCTTCTCGCTAAGTACACAAGAAATCCTGAAAACAGAAGGGAGCATTTTGAATTCTTTCCCTTTCTTAAAACCTGGTATATTCCTTCGTAGTTTACAACTCCCCCCCACTCAAAAATATTCATTTTGCACTTCCACCCAACCCCTTCCTTTCCCTTCCCCTCCCCCCCCCCCCCCCCCCCCCCCCAACCAGGGCACTTTCTGTTCTGTGACCAGTTTCTCTTTTATTTCTACAAGTTTGTTTCCAAACAATTGCAGATTCACCGTCGGGGAAATCAAGAAGTCATATCTTTTCTTTACTCAGTATAACCTCTTAAATCAGCTACAACTGGCTCCAGATGAGCTTATGCTGGGTCTCTTCTACCTTACCACTTTGCTTTCACCACGGGGATAAAATACAGATTTTTATCACCAAAATCTTTGAGTCCTCCCAAAGCTACACAAATCATAATGATGGCTTAGGAAAATCTTGATAGTCATGCTTCAGAGAGTGATATTTTTTTCTTAAAGTAACTATAATGGCTTATCCTTAGATTTTCTGCCTCTTAGGTTTTCCTTCTCTTTCCAAAATCCAGCCCCTTTCACTCTTTTCTTCCTCTCCTTTTGGGTCAAACTGAGTGGTTTCAAACTCCCTTATATGTTGTAAGTTTTTCTTACAACAACCCCAATGAGGCAGTGTAGAACAAGTGGTTTTAATCCCCATTTTATAGATTCAGAAAATGAGAAACTAAGCAGATGGTCAGAGGGGTAGTTCATGTCACAACCTGTAAGCAAACTCAGGTCTTCTGACTCAAAGTTGAATGCTTTTCCCGTTCCACTCCACTGTCTCAATGAAAATTAGGCTATTAATTGTATGTGCATAATTCACATGCAAGTATGGGATAAGATATAGGATGCTTGTTTGTCTGGATGGCTGGTGTTTCAGGTGATACAATCTGTGCGACCAAGGACAGACAAGCCAGTTTAGGTAATCTTTATTGGGTCAGGGACCCCTATGGCAGTTTGGTGAAAGTATGGACCCTTTTTCAGATGAATGTTTTTTAAAAAATTCATAATTCAAGGAAATGCTTACCCTTAGTTAGATGCTAGTGATAAAAATGTACTTCCCTTCCCCATTCAAAATCTATAGATCCCTTAAAATCTATCCCCAGACTTGATTGTGAACCTCAGGTTAAGAACTCTTGATGTAATTCTAGACTATAGTTACAGTCAAGTTGCTGTCTGGATTGGTGGATGGAATTTCATTGCTGGAAGTTTCCTATATGTATGAAATAACAGACCAGGACATAGGAACACACACACACACACACACAAATACACACAAAGCTCTGTTTCCAGAGTTGATAATATGTGTCTTACTATATCCAGAAACAAAACCACTTATCACTATCTATACTCTAATACTGTATGTAGGCAATAATATTTTTCTGAAGATAACTAGTTCACAGTAAACAGAGTCAAAACATAGAGGCATGAACTGTTTCTATACACTTGTAAAAAAAAAAAGGCATATCGGATTTGCGGATATTCTAATTCTTGTTTGTATTGTTAGAGAAAATCTTCAGTGGTTTTCACGAAGATGGCCAGTTCAGCAATCCACAACTTCCTACTGCCTTCTGACTTCATCTGTATCCTAATCTGTCCTTCACCGTTTAAAAAAAAAAAATGCACCAGAATGCTGAGTATACTTGTGATGCTGCCTAAGGAAGAAGCAGAGTTCTACCACATTTAAAAATTCATTTGTTTCAACCACTTACAAGTTTTCTGGTCTGAAGACAAAATCTCAATCTCTGCTCAGAAAAAAAAAACTTTAGATTAGAGAAAATTTCTCACCAGAAACAAAGTTACCTCCCTAAACTTTCTCGGGGATCAAAGAAAAGACTTTTTGCTCTAACAAGCCGTTGGATCTTTTCTTCTTTTTCTATTTTGTTTGTTAGAAATGCCACTTTCTTTCCCCTTATTTTCCCCTCAATTAGGTCAGTTAGGTGGCTCAGTGGATAGGCTTCAAATCTGTGCTCAGACACTTACCAACTGTGTGACCCTGGACAAGTCACTTAACTCTGCCTCCGTTTCTTCATCTGTAAAATGAGCTGAAGAAGGGAAATGGCAAACCACTCCAGTACCTTTGCAAGAAAACCCCAATTAGGGTCACGAAGAGTCGGACACTGTTGAAAACGACTGAACAATAACACAAATTCTTTTCATTGCCTTTTGATGGCAGTTCTAAGCCCACCCCCATCCCTGTTCACATGCTCACTTCTTATTTAATTAACTGTAACTACTCAGGACTGAAGGAGGAAAAGACACTACAATTGCCTTTCAATTCTAACTTTTATTGAGAGCCATTTGTGTACGATGTCCCCAGTTCTAAGAGCAGCGGGGGAGACACCAAGTCAGCCTGTTTTTGCATCTCCATTTTCTCACTTATATTTTGCAGTCCCTGTCTCTCTCTATCTCTGTTCCTGTCCCATTCCCTGTCTCATGGTTTTCGGATCTCACCACAAACTCAGTTCTCCAGAAAGGCAAACAGCAATGGTTTTCGGCTTTTGAATGTATTTTATGTGGAAATGAGACTTCCAGGTACTGCTGCAAGATTTCGACCTAGTCTACTGTCTCCTTGATTAACTCCCATATGCCTTTTACAGTCTAGTTGAGGATACCTTCCATCACACTTGTACACCAGCGACCAAAGTGAAAATAAGTCTGGAACTGAAATGGTGCGAGTTGAAATAATGAAGAGCGGAGGAGCCAAGGTTGCACCCTCAAAAACCTTCATGTTTCAGTGAAGATGACACTACAGACGGCTGTCAGAGACAATTATTACAATGTTAAAGCCACAGGAGCAGACACAGTATAAAAATGCCCGTTGTCCGAGGTATGCAAAGAAAGTTTGAAGGAAGCAGCCACTTGTTTGTTTCCTGGAATGAATTCATGTCACAAACCACCTGGGTGAAAAGGCAAGAAAGCCTTTACCACAAAATAAAACAAAGCAGCAGGCTGCACATCTCCCTTCGGCAGACGCTCCTGAGCAATCTGGTGACCAACAGGGAACAGCTCTCCAAGCAAACAGGCAGCTGGAAGAACGTTGTGGATTGGACCCAGTGTCTTTGATCCCCTTCCAGTTGCCTGATCGGATTCTCTGCCCTCATTCACGAAGAGCACCCTGAGTATTTCGTCCTTCTAGAGTCCCATGAAAGAATTCTGTACCAATGAGGGCACAGGAATAGAGATGGAGTACATTAAGATGTAATTAACTGGACACTGCGTGAGGGCTGGATACTCTGCGGCAACCTTCAGCTGAGGCCCTGGCCTTTCCCAAGGCAACGCTTTGATGAAGGAATGGCATTGTGCCCTTCCCCTCAAGTACCCCTCATCCCAACGCACAGACTCACAACCGTTTTTTCTTCCTATTGCACAGTTTGGGTTATTTTTGCCTTCCTCCTAGTCCTTCACACCCCATTGCTCAGGCCTGGCCTCCAGGGCACCTTTTGCCCTATGGGATGGTGGTGGGGTCTGTGTTGCCCCAGTTTCCCTTGGCACTTCTGGGCTGGGTTTTGTTTTTTTTTTTTTCACATGGCCGACACGAACCTTTCCACGTTGCTGGAGTAGGCAGAGTGCCGGACGTGGTAAGCGCTGGGGCCGGCCCCGAGCTGCCCGCCGGGATTGTAGCTGTGCGCCAGCGAACTGATCTGACCAGGGGACATGCGGCCATAGAAGTCCACTGGGTCGTTGCCCCCAGGAGGGGAGGTGGACATTGCTAGCCGGCCGGACGCCCCAAACAGCTGGCTGCTGTTTCCCTGAGGATAGGACCCGTGGTTCATAGGCAGGTGGCCGTTGGGGACAGGATAGGTGTAGGCCATGGGGTTGGACGACCGAGGCAGCACCCCCGCGGCCCCGGCTCCGCCGCCCCCTCCGCTTCCCCCGCTGCACGCCGGGTTGCTATAGGAGGCCGCGGCCGCGGCGGCCGAGGCGCCGAAGGAGCAGGAGCCTGCGGCCACCGAGGGCGCCTGGCTGAGGTCCGGACTAAGCGGGCGCCCGAGCGCGGGCGGCGGCGCAGGCTGCTGCTGCAGGAGGTCTCCAGGCCCGTGCACCAGGCTGTTGATGCTGAACACCCGGCACTGGCCGGGAGACGACGCCGGGTAGTAGACGGAGGAGTGGGGGCCCAGGGTCTGGCCGTAGCCCGCTGGGTTCATGGCGGCCGCCACGTTGGGATACACGGAGCCAGGGTAGGGAGGGCGCGCCACTGGCACCGAGCTGGGGAACATGCCCGCAGCAGCCGCGGCAGCCGCGGCCGCCGCTGCGTCGTGCATGTAAGCCGGGTAGGTGGAGAGGTCCGTGCGCTTGAACCTCTTTCTCCGGCGCAGGAAGCTGCCGCTCTCGAACATGTCCTCGGCGTTGGGGTCCAGCGCCCAGTAATTGCCCTTGCCCGGGCGGCCCGGCTCACGCGGGATCTTGATAAAACAGTCGTTCAGTGTGAGGTTGTGGCGGATGCTGTTCTGCCACTTTTTGGGGTTGTCCCGGTAGAAAGGGAAGCGCTCTGTAATGAACTTGTAAATGCCTCCCAGAGTCAGCTTCCTGTCCGGGGCGTGCGCGATGGCCATGGCGATGAGAGCGATGTAGCTGTAAGGGGGTTTACCTCGCTGCAGGGGCCGCTTCCTCCTGCGCCCTCCGCCACCGCCGCTGCCGGCCTTGGCCGCCGGCTCCCCCAGCTCGCTGAGGCCCCCCGAGGGCTCACAGGCAGCGGGCTCCTTCTCTACCTTCACTACAGGCATCAGGGGGAGGCTCCTGCCCGCAGCCTCGGCCACTGGGGTGGGCGGATGCTGCAGGCCCCTGTCCTCGGGGCGATCTTTCTGGGGAGAGCGCCGCCTCTCCTCGGTCATCCCCTGGGCCGGGCCTTGGCCACCCAACTCCCGTAGGGGAGAAGTGGGGGCCCGGGCCCAGGCGCTCGGGGCCTGTTTGTGGCAGAGGGTGCTGTGGTAGAGGGTGCAGCCCAGGCCGGCGCAAAGCGGCCGGGCTTGGGGAAACTTACACCACAACTCGCTCTCTAAGGAGAAACCAGGGTCCCAAGAGAGGAGGAAGCTCCGTAGCAGACACCAGGCCACAGTCCACTGGGCTCTTCAGGTTTTGAGGGCCGGCCCAGAGTTGTCTCACCTTGCATAAGGTATGGGGCGGCTGGGAAGCAGTCCAAGAAGGCTTTTGGCTCGTTACCTGTAGTGTTGGGGGTTGGCGCAAGGGAGATTTCAGAGAGGATTTCGGAGCAAGAAGTTACTGCCCTCGCGCTCCGGTGCTGAGGTAGGTTCTCTCTGTGCAGCCTTCCATTTCTTTCTCCAACCCACCTCGCTCCTGTTATCCACGATCACGGTCACGTCCAGAGGTACGGAGGGTCAGAGCTTGCTCTCAGGGCTCTGGAGATCTTGTGGGTCCGAAGCGTAGAGGGATTGCGTGTGCGGGACCCATTCCAGGGTGGCGGGGAACTGATGCCACTTGACAGCTCTCTCCTCGCTTATATTTTGCCAGGCGCAGGGTTGAGTTCCCTTTCTCTGCTTCTTCGAGGTCTTCTCTGTACCTGGACAGCGGGCACTCCCCTTTGCAAACACCAACCAGCTCCTCCCTCCTTCCTTCTCCTCCTTAAAGACACAGAAGCTCTCAGGGGCCTGTGCAGCTATTCCCGCCTCCCGCCCACCTGGGCTAGAGCTCACCTTTACTGAAACCGTATTGGTGGTGACAATGTGACTGCAGTCACAGCTGCTCGGTGGATGCCTCCGTACAAGTCTACCTCGGATGCCTTATCTTGGGGTGGAGAAAGCCTGAGTTCTGCAAGGCAATGCCAACGAAACGCAAGCTCTGGCAGGTCCTACCTAAAGCCAGAGAAGTTTTGGGTCTAGCCCTGGCAATAGGCTGGGACCGCTGTCAAAGGACCTGGCTAGTCAAGTCCTTGGAAACCTCGTCTGCAGAAAGTTGCCCAGCAGGAGAGGAATACTGGAATTCTTTGGCCGTGGTGACTCTTGGGGGGAAAATAAAATAACAAAACAAATACCTAAGTACGGAAATTTCGGGATGTCTACACACTCATTTTAAAAAGGGAGGAGGGGAAGGATTAGGGAGGCTATATGGCACTGTGAAAAGAACCCTGACTCTGAAGTCAGAGAATCTGCGTTTGAATCCCACCTTTGAGGTTACTACCTATGTGACCTTAAGCAAGTCCCTTAACCTCTCTGGACCTCAATTTCCTCATTCACACCTAAATGCGCTCAGGTCCCTTCCAGAACTATATCCTTGATCCTGAATAAACAAGTAAAAGCCTCGGTCTCTTTGTTTATTCCAGAGAAGAATAAGGAGCCCTAAACAATGGGACGAGGCGTGAGGGAGGGTAAACTGAGTTAGGATGGCTTGGAAAGTCCATTTGATGGAGGTTTGCCGACTCCCTTCCCAGTTTGGGGAAGAATACCCCCTTTCGGGCTCTGCCTAAGCAGAAACGCACACAATACTTTACACTGCAAACCTCTCTCTTCTGTGTCCTAAAACAAGTCACCGAAGAAAAGCACAGGAAAAATGCTGACAAATACTTCTTTTCTGAGGACTCCCTCTTTCTCTTTGCTATGCTTCCCCATTTCCCCCTGAAAGAAGATGCCCACACTAAGCTGGCATTTCAGGAGGGGCCAGCGGGCCTGAGGTTTCTCTTGCTGCAGCGGTCTTCGAAAGTGAAGAGAAACCAAGTTCGTCCAGCACTCATCCCCACACAGAGGAATGCTGATCTCCGGGTGAGCTGCATGTGTGCGCGAATTATTGTGCTGTCGACAATGTTTGCGTTTGGGAGTTTTAGTGAAAGACTGGAGGAGCGAGTCTGGGAATTGGGTGGATGGGGAGGAAGAATCGTCTGGTAGATCCACGTGCAACATTAGTCCCATTTGGAGACTGTGTGTCGAAGCAGATTCTAGGTTTTCCTTTAAGGGTTTTTTCTCCCCCTGATTCACTAATGCCTTGCGAAAAAGTCTTCCTTTTCCTTGGGAAGGAGTTCTGCTGCCGGGAAAAACCTCCTAGATACCTGTCGCAGCTACGTTTCTCTCCCCAGGCAGTCCTGATGGTGATGCGACTGGGTTTCCGTCTACTTGTAACAATCTCACCCCAGCACTTACGCGTTCCCCTTATTTCCATGGAGTGCAGTGGCGTGTGAGTAGGAAATATCTTAAAGAAGAAATTGGGACGGTTTCTTTCTTTTTTCTGGGTCCCCAGACGTTGAAGAAAAGATCGTCAACCTGAATGTTATTAGTTCAACCGCTTTATGCAAACTGTGCGATTCTCTGAGAGACGGTGGAAGGCCCCGAAGGCATGGGGCAGGAAGGAAACCACAGTGTAGTTTTAGATTCTTGCTTCTGTACACTTCCTTCAGAAAACAAGACAAAAACGATTTTTCCTTAAATGTCTGATAAAAAACTTTGAACATCCCTTACCAGATGAACTAAGAGGTTAAGTTTACGGTATTGTGCCTAATCAAGGTGATTTATGTCTCTCAAGTCGGTAAAAACCGTTGAAAAAAACTGACACGAAATACGTAGAGAACTAATGCATATCATTCCTTTTCTTTTGTATCTGCTGGTAAAAATTGTATCTTTTGAAGTTACAGATAGTAATTCTTTCTTTACTGGCAGAAACCCTGCCATATTTTTGTTTCAGAACTGAATCTTTACTCTTTTAGCTTTTTACGAAGTGGTAACTCTTTGACCAACTCTTTTAATGTTTAAACAGACTTTGGCGAATTTGAAATAAAATTAGTGGCCTCCCAGATTAACCGAGTCATCTAAAAATTAACCAACATTTCTGAGTCTCAGAACATGAGGCTGGCCCGCGCCTACAGAACGGTCAAATACAGGGAGAAGGCGTTTATTGGACAAAGTCACAGAACGTCAAAGCTTAGAGGTCATCTATTGCATTCACCTCATTTTTAGAAAGGGAAACTGAGGTTCAGGGAGACAGTGATTTTCCCGAGATCAGCCAGTGAGTTTTCGGCAGAGGGAGGATTAGATTATGGAGCCTGACGTCTCGTCCTATGTTCTTTGCCCAACAGCAAGTAACCTCTGTCCCCAGACCTAATGACAAGCACCTACTACTTGTAAGGCACTGTACTATATGTTAGGAATTAAAGAGACTAACACGATTAGATTTTATAATCTCTCATATGAAATGTGATGCGTTTGCTCATGCCTTGTTAGGAAATTACTGTTGAAACTCTATCTTATTGCAAAATTATCTATTAAAATCTTTTCCTGAATGAAAGAATGATTGTTTGCCAAGTGGGTTTTTAACTCCAGAAGGGACAATGCTGAAACATTTTTACTGTTTTTATCTTAAATATGATGGACTAGTTCCATTGGAGAAGATGACTCCCTTCATAATCATGTAGAGGTTCCTGTGAATGTCACCTGAAATCTACAAGTAGATACCCACTATCATTTTAGTGCCTTCTTACTGAGGAATTCCCAGGTACTGCTTTTCTTCCTTTAAATTTTTGTTCTAAAACAAAAATCCAAAAGAAAAAAACAAAACAAAACATTGAGCCTGTCCCAGTAAATTAGAATACCATCATTTTGAAACTTTATCCAACCAAACAAACCAAAAACCAAAACAGTAACAAAACAACATTTCATCAATTACAGGAATTAAAAAGTAAAAAAAAAGAAAGAAAGAAAGAACAGCTTATAGGACAGATTTTAGGGAGCAGAATAAAGTCAGTTATCAAACTGGTTTCTAAGAGTGTCCCAAGCTCTGAACAGAGTACATAGTTCTCTCATTTTATACCTTATAAAGAGCTCTTATGAGGAAAGCACTTTACAAACTATACCACACCATATAAATGAGTCAATACTGTTATTTTTATTGTCTTTCCTTTCAGAGAAGGCTTCAGATTCCATCTCATTTTCTTCTTATTAAAATAAGCATTTAATAAATGCTATTGTTTGATTAATACTTAGATAGCCTGATGGAAGAAGATGGTTTCTCTGAGATCTTCCCAGGAGATAGTTGAGGTGATAGTTTTCTCTTTTATTTCACCTTTCACATTGCCTGTGGCTTGGAGGCAAGGTCTAAGTAGAAGACAGGCCTTCTATTAAGAGAAAAAAAAAATCTAAATCTAGAGGCTATACTTTCTCTGTTAAATTCCACCTACCCCTTGCCCACTTATCTCCACATCTCCAAAGTGTTCATTTCAGGACAGTTGTATTTGCTCCAGAAACATCATCCTGAGTTCCAGAGCAGGGAAGAAGGGAAAGGAAAGAGGGTTTATATATTTGTAGAGAATCTGGAAAGAAAGTTTCCGGCTAAGGATCCTTTCATTTCAGGCTACTCTGTAGGAAAGTCTATTGCTAGCCTACCTCTTAATTAGTTAGACAATTTGACTCTACACCAACCAGAAGGGAATATTATTCTATGAGTAAATTCTTTCTTGAACACATCCCTGGGAGTGGGGGTAGGGAACAGGAGCTAAGTTTTCTGAGGTCTTATCCACATTTGCTCAGCCAGTTAATCCGTTTAGATAACATTTTATGTTCCATTTTTTAAAAAATGGTATTTGGTGGTGATTGGGGCTTACTTTGGAAAGTTTTAAGAATTGTGAGGATGTAAACAAAGGTGAAATGTCCCTCTCATTTTCAATAATTCTCAGTACTTCGATATGTTCAAACCACAAGAGTGTGGTGGAAAATCTTTCTGAACCTGAGGTTACTTTTCCCAGACGTTCGGCCTGGACTATGTCTTCTGCTGAATTTTCAGCGTGAACAGTTACACCTCAGAAACAGGAAAATGCTACAAATTATTGCTTGATTTATTGCTTTAGTCATTGTCTAAACTTAAGAAAGTGATGGAGAAAATAATGAGGAATAAACTTGAAAGTGGATCCTGACTTTTCAGAGAACCAGTTGTTAAATATTTACTAGCATGCCACTGATTGAGGCATTCAGCTGACAGCAGGGATTTCCCCACAGAATAATCCTGGGAAGTGAATGGGGACCAACTCTTGGACCTGCAAGAGAAAACTGTAGTTCTCTTAGATCTCCAACAGAAACTTAGTAAACAATAAAATAGTAGCTTTTGAGTTTTTGTTGCTTCAGGAGGAGGGAAGGGTTGGTAGAATCCGTGTGCTCCGAGAGAAGTGGAACTGGGATCTGAACTACTTTTGTAAAAGCCCAACCTTTTCTCTTCCTGCACCTCTCCATTCCCCCTTTTCCGTTCTTCTAGTCTCGATTTTGATATCATCCCTTCTTTCTCTGCCATTTATCTTTCCCCTCTCCTTTCCTCTACAGCTCAATTTCAATTTCTCTTCAGTCTTCCTTTGTATTTCACTTCCATCGATTCACACTTATTTGTCAATCTTTTCTCTTTTCCCTTCTTTCTTTTTCTCTCTTCTCAACTCTTTCCCCTTTCTTCCCCCATGGTTCTGGAATCTGAACTCACCTCTCTACCACTCCCACCTTACTAGGATAGATCCTTTCAGGAAACTTCTCCCCCTTTTTGTCTCTGAATTTGGCACCCGCACATGTCATTGTAAAATAGGCTAAGAGAGGATACATCTGCAGAAGGAAGGAAAGGACTAAACAGAATGTCAAGGATCTTTCTGTTTATTTCCCTAGAAGAGTTATACACTCTAAATCTCTGCTTATAGTACTATTCCAGAATGCTTCTGGAAGGAACACTACAGGGTACCATTGGGGTTTGATTTGTTAGATACCAGCCCTTTTAACTTACAGGTGTTCAGTTATGTCCAACTCTACATTACCCTATGACTTTTTGTGCATGAAGTTTTATTGGTAAAGATACTGGATTTGACATTTCCTCCTCCATTTTACAGATGAGGAAGTGAGGCAACTAGGGATTAAGTGACTTGCCCAGAGTCACACAACTATTAAGTATCTGAGGTAAAATTTGAACTCAGATCTTCCTGACCCCAGGTCTGTTGCTCTATCTACTGTACCACCTAGTTGCTCATAATGGATGTATTTATTTAATACCTAAGCACAACATACAAATATTTAACTGCCAAGTGTCCCTGATAGTTGGAGATTCTCACCCATGGGTGGTGATTGGAAATTGGGGGATAGGAAGAGGTGGGGGGATGGAAAGGGTTGGGGTGCCTGTCCCATAGGATAATGGTAAGTGTTTAGTAAATGTAGTGTTATCTGTGTGTATGACAGTCTCTCACTAATGAGGCTGTATCCCAAGTTGTCTTGGTGTGTGTATGTGTGTATATGTGTGTGTGTACTGGGAGATCTAACAATTAGAATTTAGCTCCAAGCCCCCACCCACTGTTTTCCTTTGAACATGCTGTATTTCAATAGTTGCTAGTCATGATGACCTTAGTGTAACAGAGGTGGTTGGTAGCCTATTCCAGATAGCAATTTTATATTCTTGGTATTGAATAAAAAAGTAAAGAAACAATATTTAATAACAAGGAGATAATATACAATAATAAACAGTAAACTTCTATCAATAGGTTGTAAGTCCTATGATCTCCTAGACATGCTACCTTTGGACCCAGGAGTTCTAGGACATACATATTTTGAATTTGGTTAGTTCCCCATGGCTATGCCCTTGAGAATGAGTAAAGGAATGTATAATAGTAGTTAATATTTCTATCAAAGGTCTTCAAATCCTTGTATATATTTTATCATCTGATCCTCACAACAATCCAGTGAAGTAGGTGCTATTATTATCTGTTTAGCAAAAGGAGAGCCCGAGGCTAAGTGACTTGCTAAGGATCACACAATCAGTATGTATTGTTGTTGTCTTTTGTGCTGGAAGAAAACCAAAATGACTTCACTATGTCAGGGTCAAGTATCGTGTGTCTGACTGAGGCTGATCTTGGCTGATTAATCGTGATTGATTAATATGAACTTGGAAGGCTCTGCCACAGGTCAGATACAAACAGTCCACAGGAACATGTGAAGTAGAGATATCTCTATATTTGTCTCTTTTGAAATGTAAAATTGCAATTCGGCTTTGCTCATGGAGCACAGCACCATTTTTGATGCAAGCATGCCAGGCCGGGCAGTCCCACGTGTCCCTGGTCTCAGAATGGATTTCAAAGTTCTTCAGAGCCACCACACCACCTCAATGTTTTTGCAACACCAATTTCCCAAGGGATATTTGCCTCACCTTCCTATGAGTTTGAGGTACAAATACCAAATACCTTGAAATTGAAGTGTTTGCTCATTCATCAAATGGAAATAGAACATCTAGAGTGAATTAAAAATGTTCATCCTGTTGCTGGTGGGCACCTGTCACCTTTTTGGTCTTAGCTAGCCTATCATGAAGTGGAGTTTGTGAAATCAGCACCTCGCCTGGAAAAGGAGCATTGTTCCTGTATCACGTTTCTTTGTTCCTCTCACTCTGACTTTGACCATGATCCTCGATGCTAGTGTGTGTGTCCTTTAAGTTCCTCAAAGCTCTACCTTCTCCTACTTTTCACAGAAAGGATAAGGGACAGCTGTAGAATAAGGGACTTTACACTACACATATTTCCATGATATTGAAAAGACAACTAGGATTAGGGAGATAAGGGTTCTTGTCCTGACTCTTTTACTTGCTAATTATCGGGCTCCAAGTAAGTCATTTGAAAATCTCTAAAATACGGATAATAATACTACCCCTTTGCCTACTTTATAGGGCTAGTATTATGAGGCTTACAATAAATCATGTAGATGAAAAAAACCATGCCAGCTACATAAAAGGTTTTGTTGTTTTTCTTTTAACAAAATGTTTAAGCAAATTTATTTGTTTGTACTTGTATGTTATATGTGTAAACGCAATTTATTTGCATATGGAATCTTACTATTCACAATTCAATTCCTGATCATTTTGTCCAACAGCCTATCTGTTTAGGAGCTGGAAGCAATGGGTTGTACATATCCTCTCGTTCCAGGGCATCTGCATTCACCTTATTTGTTGTTTTTGTTTGTTTTTTGTTCTCAAAGACGACTGTGAAATCAGGAAGATGATGTCCAAGTGATTGGATTTAAATGAGGGAGGACTGTGCAAGGTTACCAGCTTCATGTATCTTGCCCCCGGACCCAGATTCACCTTAGTTAGGCAGGGAGAGCATATTTGGAATGTTGTTCTTGCCTGCCATTTTTCTCTTTACAAATCAAATCAAGAGCTGCCTTTGTGGAATTCAGGCAAAGAAAATTTGATTATGTTTTGGACATGTTCCCGATTTTCTAGGAGGCTGTTTGAGACTTACTGAAAAGGTCGATGTACAATTTATTTTTTATTTCCCAAAACTGCAATTCAAGAGTAGGTTCAGATGTATAGAAGCATTTCAAAGCCTTGCTGGGAAAGAAATTGTAGTTTACTTCACACATGAGGGATATAGAATGTTTGTTAAACACAGTCAAAAAGTGAGAGAAATAGAAACTGTGTATGTGTGTGTTTGTGTGGGGCACATATATGTGTGTAAATGACTGCCTGAGTCTGTGTTAAGAGGAGTAGAGTGGGAGGAAGGGGAAGAAGAGATAGGCAGAGGAGTTAAGAGAGGGACAGAGACAAGAGAAGATGAGAAAAGAGATAGACAAGGAGACACAGAGAGAAACAAAGTTAAAGGGAGAGAAGAGAGATAGATACCGAGATAGATGGAGAGAGAAAGAGAAAGAGAGAGAAAAGGAGAGAGAGAATGTGTGTGAAAGGAAGAAACATAGACAGAGACAGAAACAGGGAGAGAAGAGGTAGAAACAAAGAGATGAGAGAGAGAGAGAGAGAGAGAGAGAGAGAGAGAGAGAGAGAGAGAGAGAGAGAGAGAAAGAGAAAGAAAGAAAGAAAGAAAGAAAGAAAGAAAGAAAGAAAGAAAGAAAGGAAGGAAGGAAGGAAGGAAGGAAGGAAGGAAGGAAGGAAGGAAGGAAGGAAGGAAGGAAGGAAGGAAGGAAGGAAAAAAGAGAGAAAGAGAGAGAGAGAGATCAAGTATTGGAGATGAGCCATTCTTAGAAGCAAACTTTTTGGGTAGCTAGCTAATTTAGAGAATTGAAGCCAAACTTTGTCTTTTCTTCAGTGAATTTTGCTTTATTTTGTTTTGAGTGAATTATTTAATGAACTGTTTCATTTCCTCTCTTTTCATTTCAGTTGGCTTTATATACCAAGTTGTTATGTGCTGTATATCAAGTATGCTTTGCATGTATTTATTTTTTCTTTGGCAGATTAAACACTGTGATTTGATATGTATTTAACTTTAAGGTAACAATATTTCCATACATGGGCTCTAAGTAAATAGGTATTAGAGGAACAATAGGTGGTATAGGTAGTAGGCCTTTTGAATACAATGTTAGACCATTTGATAAAATATACAGGGCAAGAGGACAGGGTTCTGAAAATTGGATTTTTTTTTTTATAAATCCAGTCATATTCTCAATGCTTTTGCTACTTAAAGAAATCCCATAATAAATTCTTCTGTCTGTTTTTATTCTGTTTTTGTTTAGTTATATCAATCCAATCTGATTTTTTGTGATGCCATTTGGGGTTTTCTTGGCAAAGATACTAGAGTGGCTTGACATTTCCTTCTGCAGCTCATTTTATAGAGGAGGAAACTGAGGCAAAGAGGGTTAAGTGACTTGCCCAGGGTCACTCAGCTAGTAAGTATCTGAAGCCAGATTTGAGCTCAGAAAGATGAGTTTTTCTGACTCCAGGCCTGGCATTCTACTCACTGTGTCACTTGGCTGTCACAAAATAATCTTTTAGAGTCCTTTCATTTGAGTCCAAAGATAAGAAGAGTTGTTTAGAGGAAAAAAGAAGTACAGAACCCCAGTCCTCTTGACTCATCATTGACTCTAATTTGTTACACAAAATTGAAAAAAAAATTTTAAACTGTCTAATACTATTCCAAATTTTTTATGCTACCTTTGATTTTGCTTTGAAAATAGTCCACAAATCTCAGGGTTGGAAGAGTCTCAGAGGTTGGTTTTGAGTTTATTTCCAAATCAAACATAGTCTTGTTCCACAACCATCTACATAAATGATTTTCCCTGTTTTTCTTCTTAAATTCACATTCTTCAAAAATGTCCAGTTCTTTTGGAATGCCTGTTCGTGATTCACAAAGCCCTGATTGAAAATTCCTGGCAGAAAAGAAGGAAAAATTTTTCATATCACCTAAATATTTGCTAAGAAGATGCAGAACTTTAGCTGTTTGATAGACATTAGTGCGAAACTTGGGAATAGCTTTGCAGAATTAGTGGAGGATAGAATAGAGATTATGAGGTCAGGTGGTACAATGGGAAGTGCATTAGATTTAGAACCAAAGGAAGGAAACAAGTATTTATTATCTACTATGTGCCGGGTGCCATGCTAAGAAGGTTACAAATATTATCAAGTATTATTATTTTATTCTTACAACAATCCTGGGAGGGAAAAGCTATTGTGATCTTGAAGCGATCACAAAAATGGGAAAAGGTCCCACATTTACAAAAATATTTATAGCAGCTCTTTTTGTGGTGACCAAGAACTGGAAATTGAGGGAATGCCCATCAATTGGAGAATGGCTGAACAAGTTGTGGTATATGAATGTAATGGAATACTATTGTGCTAAAAGAACAGGAGAACTTCAGAAAAAACTGGAAAGACTTATATGAACTAATGCTGAGTGAAATGAGCAGAACCAGGAGAACATTATACACAATAATAGCCACAGTGTACGAGGACTGTTTCTGATAGCCTAAGCCCTTCATAGCAATGCAAAGATCTAAAACATTCCCAAAGGACTCGAGGCAAAATGCTATCCACATCCAGAGAAAAGAACTATGGAATCAGAAACACTCTTTTCTCTTGTGTTATGTTTTGTTTTGTCTTGTTTTTTCTCCTGGTTTCTCCCATTTGTTTTAATTCTTCTATGCAACATGACTAATGTGAAAATGTGTTTAATAAGAATGTAAGTGTAGAGGCCATGTAAGATTGGGGAGGGAGAGAAAATTTAAGACTTATGGAAATGATTGTTGAAAATTGGAAACAAATAAATTAATTAAATTTAAAAAAATATTTAAAAAAGAAAAGCTATTGTGATCCCCATTTAACAAGTGATGAACCTAAGGCAGAGGGAGATTAAGTAACTTTCCGAGCAGCCACATGGTGCAAGTGGATAGTGTCCTGGGCCTGTAATTGGGGAGTTCAAATTCAATCTCAGACACTTATCTGTGTGACTTCAGGTAAGTCATTTAACCTCTGTCTGCCTCAGTTTCCTCCACTATAAAATGAGTATAATAGTACCTCCTTAGAGGGTTCTTGTGAGAATCAAACGAGATAATAACTGTGAGGGAATTCATTTTTTATTTGATAATCCTTGGCATTGTAGGGAATTCACATACCTGACTTTCCCTGCTTATCGCTTTCACTGATGTCTTTAGTATATACTCTCACCAACGTCCATCCTAACCAAGGATGCTGACCATTCACTCTTTGCTTACCACTACACTTCAGTTGAAATCTCAGTAGTGCTATACATTTAAATTCAAGGTCACCAGGGGAAAAAGACATTTCAAAGTAGTTCCTTTAACCTCTGGTTGGCTAGATGACAACGTAGGTAGAGTCCTGGGCTTGGAGTCAGGGAGATGATTCTTTTTGAGTTCAAATCTGGCCTCAGGCACTCAGTAGCTATTGACTCTGGGCAAGTCACTTAACCCTGTTTGCCTCAGTTTCCTCATCTGTAAAAATGAGCTGGAGAAGGAAATGTCAAACCACTGTAGTTCCTTTGCCAAGAAAATCCCAAAAGAAGTCGTGAGAAGTCAGATACAACTGAAAATAAAAAGATTGAAAAGCATCCTTTAATCTCTAAGATCTTAGAAGTATCCTTGTCATATTAATAGGAAGTGGAGAGAAATGGTCCTGTGATGAGTGACGCTGATATAATTGATGAACCATATTGCCCACTTTCGGTTCCCTCTAGAAGTCCTGAGTTACTAGGGAAGCAAGACTGTGTCTTGTTAGCAGAATTAACCAATCAGCCAATCAAAAAGGATTTACAGTTTCTTTTGGGCAGGGTACTTATGTGTAGAACTGCCAGAACTATTAACACCATATGCTACAAGGTAAAAAGGGTGGAAGGAAGGAAAGAGTGAAGGAGGGAAGGAAAGAAGAAGGCAGGAGGAAAGGGAGGAAAGGACAGTAAACAAGGAAAGAAGGAAGGATAATGTGAAAGGTGAAAGGAAGGAAGAAAAGTAGAAGTGGAGGGAGAGAAGGAAGAAATGAACAGAAAAGGAAAGGAAGGGGACGTGGAAGGAAAAAGAGAGGTAGGGAAATAGGAAGAAAGGAAGGAAAAGCGGAAGAAAGGAGAGAGGGAGAAAGACAAGGAAAAGAAGAGAATAGAAGGAAGGGACAGAAATATAATACTAAAGTTAAAGGCTTGAATTTTTAAACTTTTTTAAAAGAAAGCAATTAGCACCAATCTATAAGGTCTAACTGGCTCATAATGCTAGACTGCAGCACCACCTGCTGACTGGAGTTTTTTGGTTTTGTCCATAATTATATTTGTCATTTGTACCTCTCCAACACCCCTACTTAAAAACATACTAATGTCTTTTGTTTTTACATCACCTTTATTTTTGGATGCATTCTGTCATTTTACCCCCTCCAGAGATCCATCTTTAATGAAGACAAAAGAATTTAAACGGGAGGGTGGAGTGAGCTGTTGAGCAAAACTAATCAATGTATCAACTGAGTCTGTCAATGTATGTAGCATTCCATACCCATCTCCCCCCACCTCTGCAAAGAAAGGAGGATGGTGCAACAGTCCTTTATAATGATATTTTAAAGTAGACCTTTATTTATCTATAAAGTCTAGAGGGAATACCCTCAAATCTTAGTGAATCTATCAGGAAACTCTTTGAGGGATCATATTAGTTTTTGATTATTGCTTCACATTGTATGACTCAAAATTCTAACATTTTGCCTACTAAGTTTGACATACGAGTTAATCACTTCAATCTGTGACAAATTTCTACTCTCCCGATTCAAATCAAAGGTCAGGTTAGAGTCCAAGAAGTCCATCCTTAGGTCTAGTAGCAGATACCAAAGCCATAAGTTTCTCAAGCATGCTTGTGCAGCCGCTATTTATTTGGCTTCAAAGAATGAAGGAGCATTGGCCATTGACTTTTGGATGGACTAAACCAAGGTTCCTTTCTCATATTGAAACAGCCACCAGTGGATTTACGATCAATGATGCATCTAGTCCATCAGTATCAGGATAGGTCTAATTAACCTTAGTTTTATACTCCCTATTAGTAATGTAAATTAGTATTAGAAATCCTAATTAGTAAATTAATATTAGAAATATTTATTTCTAGCTTCCATAAAAAAGTATCCTCATAATGGTGACTGGGTAAATGCTTTATCATAGACATGGAATAATATTTGGACTTGGAGAATTAGACTTGGAGAATGTTAGAGCTGACATTTGAGATCACCCAGTCATAGGATTATATAACAACTTCATGACCAAATATTCTTGGGGGAGGGGGGTCAGGTGAAGGGAGAGAGGCAAACTGATACAGTGCCTACTATGTACCAGGAATTGTGCTGAGAACTTATACAGGTATTATCTCATTTGATCCTCATAACAACCCTGTAAGGAAAATGTTTTTATTACCCCCATTTTACAGAGGAGGAAACAGAGGTTAAGTAGTATTCTAGGATTGGATTTGAACTTAGGACTTCCTGACTCCAAGCCTAGCATTCTATCTAGTTCACTGCCAGCTATCTCTAGCATTGTAGATCTAGAAGTGGAAGGGCCCTTAAAGGTCATTTAGCCCACTCCCTTCTTTTTAGATTAGCAAGAGTCTGGGAGTGTGGAGCTATACAGGTGAGCATGGTTGTCAGTCTTTCTTACTCTCTTTTTCATCTTCCCCCAACTATGCCTAGAGAAGGCAAGGCTACTGTTCCCCTTAGCAGTGACTGTCTCTTCAGTCACTCCATTGGAAGGGGATTTCCCACCCAACAAAACATGGGGAAAATGGTGGGGGTCCTGTCCCAGTACCAGTTAAACCAGTTTGACCACTTCAACCACTGCTTCCCACTCATTGTCTAGAGTAATTCCATAATCTCTCATTCTGTCCTGGGAAATGATAAAAATGAATCAATAGTTTTCTTTTACAGCTCTGAGCTACTATTCAGGCAAAATACCACAGTTTAAAATCTCTTCCTTGTAGGAGATTCCTAATTACCTCTCTCTACTACAACAACACATTTATATCATTAGTGATTATCAACGTTTATTAAGATTACCAGAATAAGAGATAAAGTAAACAAAAAGGTAAACAACAAACTTTAAACAAATATAAGAACAGAAAATAAGTATTTTATTTGAAATAATAAATCTTGGCTTGTTGCCTTTTTTAAAAAAATATATAGCAAACTCAACACATTAATTCCAAAGCTGAGTTTCTCTCTGAACTTCCTTTTCTTCTCTTCTAAGCATTAAAAAAGTTTCGTTAATTTTTTTTTTGCATTATTTTCTTGTTGGTTTTTATATCCTGGGTTCACTATGACTAGTTCCTTTCCCCATCTCCCTTGCAACTCAACTACCCCAAACAAAAAGCCTTCCCTTATAACAAAAAAGTGTAGTCAAGCAAAATAATTCTTCATATTGGGCATGTATGAAAATGACCAATCATTCTATACTTCTAGTCCATCACTTTTCTGTCAAGAGTTAGGAAGGAGCGAATGGGCAAGATGGGAAATTAGAGGTAGAAACCCAGCCAAACTCTCTCTATAGTCCCCTCTAAACCTCTTTAAGATAATGCCTCAAATTGAATTTTGACGTGGTAGAGATGCAAAAAGGTCAGAGTGAGACATTTTCCCAGCCCAAGACAACTTAGGAGGTTGGCAGGAAAGGTCTATAACACCAGCATCAGTGTAGACACAGAATGCTTGCAGTGGTTTCACCAGCAGTAAGCCTTGAAGGTGACTGTTATAGCAGTAGTAGCAGCTTTGGGGGCTCTTAGCCCAGAGGTGGTAGGAGAGTCAGGAAGAGAATACAAGGGACCTTTTGCTGGCACTGGATGGATGCTGCTGATTGGCAACTTTATTGCTCATATGCATTTCTTGGTGGCAGGTCCAGGGCATAGAAGAGCACTTATGATGGGTCACAAGGGAGCAAGGGTCCTGTTTATAGTTCCAGGGTGGTGGGGAGCACTAGCCCTTCCTGTTAAACATGAGAGTACAGAGCAGGAGAGCAGGGATCACACCTCTCCACAGATCACTTCACCTTGGAAGCACCAAAAACTCACAGACCCACAAGGTGAGCAAAACTCAACTTTAACATAAAGCTCAAAGTCAAGAAATGGGCTGAGAAAACAACAAAAAAGTACTTGACCATAAAAAGCTATGACATTGACAGAGAAGACCAAAACAGAAACTCAGAAAAAGACAACAATGTGAAAATATCTACAACCAGAAAAAAATGCTAATTCTACACAAGTCCAACAAGATTTCTTGGAAGAGTTTAAGAAAGAGACAAGAGTAGAGAAGAAAAATTGAGAAAAGAAATGAGAGTGATACAAGAAAATTATGAAAAGAGAATTAACAGTTTGGGAGAAGAGGCATAACAAAATACTGAAGAACATCTTAAAAACAGAATTGGCCAAATGGTAAAAGAGGCACAAACATTCACTGAAAAAAAATTCTTAGAAAGCAGAATAAGCCTAGTGGAAGAGGAAGTAAAAAAAAATTCACTGAAGAAAAGAACTCCTTAAAAAGTAGAATTGTACAAATGAAAAAAGAGGTACAAAAACTCCCTGAAGAAAATAATTCTATAAAAATTAAAATTAGGCAAGTGGAAGCTAATGACACCATGAGACTTTAATAAACAATAAAACAAAGTCAAAAGAATGAAAAAAAATAGAAAAAATGTGAAATATTCCATTGGAAAAATAATTGACCTGGAAAATAGATCAAGGAGAGATATTTTAATAATTCTCAAACTACATGAAAGCCATAATCAAAAAAACCCTTAACATCACATTTCAAGAAATTATGAAGGCAAATTTTAGATCCAGAAGGAAAAGTAGTAATTGAAAAAATCCATCAATCACCTTCTAAAGAGATCCCAAAATGAAAACTCCCAATATTGCAGCCAAATTCCAAAGCCCCCATGACAAATATGAGATAGTTTTGATGATTACTGCTTTTTGATATAATTTGAGATTGACTATTAATTACTAGGTCTCCTTCATTGTGATTTTCTTGTTTCTTTTGAGGGTTTTGACTTTTTATATTTCCAGACAAATTTTGTTATTATTATTTTTAATAAAGTAACTCTAGTGATATGACACCTAACAAGTAACTTTATTTGGCCAGTATTATATTAATTGTATTGGTTCAACTCGAGCATGAGCAATTAATACTTTTCCAGTTTTTAAAGTCTGTCTTGGCAAGTGGACTTCCAAATATTTTATACATTTATAATTATTTTGAATGGAATTTGTTTCTTTTTCTTTCTGCTGGGTGCTATTGATAA
This sequence comes from Notamacropus eugenii, assembly GCF_028372415.1. Classification (NCBI taxonomy): domain Eukaryota; kingdom Metazoa; phylum Chordata; class Mammalia; order Diprotodontia; family Macropodidae; genus Notamacropus; species Notamacropus eugenii. The sequence goes on from NC_092874.1 coordinate 314,086,877, forward strand.
AAAAAAATAGAAAAAGACTGATGATTATATAGTTTTACTTTATATCCTACCACTTTGTTGTAGTATTATTTGATGTTTAATTGAATCTCCAAGGATGTCTAAGTAAACCATCACATCATTTGCAAAAAGGCAACAATTTTGTTTTCTCTTTGCCTCACTTATTCCATCAATTTCTTTTTCTCATCTTAGTGCTATAACTGACATTTCTAGAATTATATAATTGTGTTAATAATGCAGTACTTGCTCTACTCCTGGTCTTACTGCAAAGTCCCCTAGCATTTTCCCATTACATGAAGTGTAATGCATAGACAGTACTATCCCTTGGTTTTAGATAGTATTTACCTTTTTAAAGAAAGATCCATTTATTCCTACTCATTTCATAGTCTTAAAAAAACAGAAATGAGTATTATATTTTGTCAAAAAGTTTTTTCTTTATCTTTTGATGTAATAATATAATTTTTATAGTGTTTATATTAATATGGTCTATTATTTTTATAGTTTTCTTGATATTGAACTAAACCTATATTCCTGCATGAATCCAACCTGTTTATAGCATGTCATCTTTTTAATATGATGCGAAAATCTCTGTGCTAAAATTTTATTCACTATTTTTGTGTTGATTTTTAATTAAGGACATTGGTCTTTAGTTTTCTTTTTCTGATTTCTCTCTTCACACTTTAGGTATCTAGACCTAATTTGGATCATAGAAGGGATTTGGTAGCATCCTTTCCTTTTCCTAATTTTACCAACAATTTTTCTAATACTTGAATTAAGTTTTTGAAAGTTTGATAGAATTTACTTCTAAATTAACCTATCTTGTGTTTTGTTAAAAATTGAGATCATGTATGTTTTGTTCAATTTATTTTTCTGAGATTGTTTTATTTAAACTATCTATTTCCTGTTGTTAATTTAGGTATTTTAGATTTTTGTAAAAATTAATCAATTTCACCTAAACTATTGATTTTATTAGCAAAATAGCAATTGGGTGAGATAGCTTATAGTAATTTCTTTCATTCTTTCTTAATTTGTTGTAAATTTGTTTTTTGCTTTTTATATTGGTGACTGAATTTTCCTCTCTATTTTTAACAAAACAGATTAGTAATAGTTTTTGAAAATACCTCCTGGTTTTATCATTTCAATTTTTTGTCTTCAATTGCATTAGTCTCTTATTTTTAGAATTTCTGTCTTTGTTTTTCTAATTGTTTTTAGATGCATACCCAATTCATTTATTATATCACTCTTTTGTTGATGAAAGTTTTTGGAGAGAGAAATTGCCCCCTAAGGACTGTTTTGGCAGTATCCAAAAGTTTTAGTTATATTGTTTCATTCCTGTAATTTTTTGAATGAATTTTTCTTCTGTTTCTATGATTTGTTCTTTTATCCAACAATTCTTTAAGATTAAACTATTTAGTCCCCATTTAAATTCAAATTCTTTCTTTAAAAATCCCTTTATGGATTATAATTTTATTGCACTGTGTTTAGAGAATATGTGTTTAATGTTTCTGCATTTTTTGCATTTGTTTATAAAGTTTTTATGCCCTAGGACAAGGTGAATTTTTGTGAAGGTGCTATTCTCAGTTGAGAATATGTACACTCCTTTCTATTCTCTGTCATTAATTTCCAGAAATCTAATGTATTTAATTTTTTACTTTTCCTTTACTTTCTGAATTTGTTTATGTATTTTCCTTTTTCCCATTTATCTATTTATTTTTAGTTTTCAACATTCATTTCCACAAGATTTTGAGTTCCAAATTTTCTCCCCATCTCTCTCCTTCCCCTACCCCAAGACAACGTGCATTCTGATTACCCCTTCTCCCAATCTTCCCTCCCTTCTATCACACCCCTCCCTTCCCTTATCCCCATCTTCTCTCTTTTCTTGTAGGGCAAGATAGATTTCTATACCCTATTACTTGTATTTTTTATTTCCCAGTTGCATGCAAAAACAATTCTCAACATTCATTCGTAAAACTTTGAGTTCCAACTCCTCTTCCTTCTTCCCTCCCCATCCATTCCCACTGAGAAGGTAAGCCACTCAATATAGGTTACATATGTAGTTATGCAAAACACTTTCATAATAGTCATGTTGTGGTAGATTAACTATATTTCCCTCCATCCTATTCAACCCCCCATTTATTCTATTCTCTCTTTTGACCTTATTCTTCCTCAAAAGTGTTTACTTCTAATTACTCCCTCCTCCCAATTGCCCTCCCTTGTATCATCCCCCCCACACCCCATTTATCCTCCTCTCCCCTACTTTCCTGTAGTGTAAGATAGATTTTCATACCAAATTGAGTGTGCATGTTATTCCCTCCTTGAGTCAAATGTGATGAGAGTAAGCTTCACTTTTTCTCTCTAGCCTCCCCTCTTTTCCCCTCCATTGAAAAAGCTTTTTCTTGCCTCTTTTATGAGAGATAATTTGCCCCATTCCATTTCTCCCTTTCTCTTCCCAATATATTTCTCTCTCACCCCTTAATTTTATTTTTTTAGATATCATCCCTTTGTATCCAACTCACCCTGTGCCCTCTGTGTATGTGTGTATAATCCCTCCAAATACCCAAATACTGAAAAATGTTTCAAGAGTTACAAATATTATCTTTCCATGTAGAAATGTAAAACAGTTCAATCTTAGTAAGTTGATTTCTCTTATGAGTTTTCTTTCCTGTTTACCTTTCCATGCTTCTCTTGATTCTTGTGTTTGAAAGTCAAATTTTCTATTCAGCTCTGATCTTTTCATCAAGAAATCTTGAAAGTTCTCTATTTCTTTGAATGACCATGTTTTTCCCTTGAAGTATTATACTCAATTTTTCTGGGTAGGTGATTCTTGGTTTTAATCCTAGTTCCTTTGACTTCTGGGATATCATATTCCAAGTCCTTCGATCCCTTAATGTAGAAGCTGCCAGATCTTGTGTTATCCTGATTGTATTTCCATAATACTTGAATTGTTTCTTTCTAGCTGCTTGCAATATTTTCTCCTTAACCTGGGAACTCTGATATTTGTCTACACTGTTTCTAAGAGTTTTTCTTTTCAGATCTCTTTCAGGAGGTGATTGGTGGAGTCTTTCAATACTTATTTTGCCCTCTGGTTCTAGAATATCAGGGAAGTTTTCCTTGGTAATTTCATGAAAGATGATGTCTAGGCTCTTTTTTTGATCATGGCTTTCAGGTAGCCCCATAACTTTAAAACTGTCTCCCCTGGATCTATTTTCTAGGTCAGTTGTTTTTCCAGTGAGATATTTCACATTGTCTTCTATTTTTTCATTCTTTTGGTTTTATTTTGTAATGTCTTGGTTTCTCATAAAGCCATTAGCTTCCATCTGTTCCATTCTAATTTTTAAAGAACTATTTTCTTCATTGAGCTTTTAAACCTCCTTTTCCATTTGGCTAATTCTGCTTTTTAAAGCATTCTTCTCCTCACTGGCTTTTTGGACCTCTTTTGCTAATTGGATTAGTCTATTTTTAAAGGTACTATTTTCTTCAGCATTTTTTTTGGTCTCCTTTAGCAAGTTGTTGATTCACTTTTCAGGATTTTCTTGCATCTCTCTCATTTCTCTTCCCAATTTTTCCTCCATCTCTCTTACTTGTTTTTCAAAATCCTTTTTGAACTGTACCATGACCTGAGGCCATTGCATATTTATTTTGTAGTTTTTGGATGCAGAAGCCTTGACTTTTAGGTCTTCCTCTGATGTTATGTGTTGTTCTTCCTCATCAGAAAGGATGGAAGAAAATACATGTTCACCAAGAAAGTAACCTTCTATAGTTGTATTTTTTTCCCTTTTTTGGGACATTTTCCCAGCCAGCTACTTGACTTTTGAATCCTTTGTCAAGAGGAGGGTATACTCTGGGGACCTGTAAGTTCTCAGTTCTTCCAGGCTGGCACAATCAAAGGAGAGGAGTTTACTCCACTCCTGGCCTGTACTCTGGGAGTAACCACAGGCTTTTCTGCCCAGGATCCATGAGTAGAATTCCCTCTCCAGAGCCTCCACCAGCTCTACCACACCAGCTAGCACTCCTCCTCACCCCAGGACTGCCACTCAGGGCTGAGATCCAGATTAGCTGCTCGTTTCCCCCAGGGATTTTAGACTGGACATTTCTAAAATGGACATTGTGCTGTAGGGATTGCTTCCCCCCTGGGACCACCAGGGCCAGACCCTGTTCCCTTCTCACCCAGGTGAAAGAGATTTCTCACTGACCTTTGAAGCTGCCTTTGGTGTTTGTGGGTTGAGTAATCTGGGAACTGCAACTGTTGCTTGGAATTCCACCTGCTCCATGCCTGTCACTGCCGAGCCTCGCAACCAAGGCCAGTGCTTTGCTCTGAGCCTGGTGTGATAGACCTTTCTTGTCAGCCTTCCAGGCTGCCTTGAGGTGGAAATCTCTTTCACTCTGTCGTTTTGTGGCTTCTGTTGCTTTAGAATTTGTTTAGAGTCATTTTTTATAGGTATTTTATGGACTATTGGGGGAGAGTTAGAGTGGATGTGTCGTTGTACTCTGCCATTTTGACTCTGCCCCCCTTATATTTAACTTTTTAAATATTCTATTTAGTTCCCTAACTGCTTAACTGTGTGTGTGTGTTTTGGGGTGTGTGTGTGTGCATAAGATTTGGCTAGGTCTAAAAGGGGATGCATTGAGGTCTCCAACTATTATGCCTTTGTTATCTATTTCTCTCTCAAATGTGATTGCCTTTTTCTTTAAATATTTATGTGCTATGCCCAAGTGCCTATATATTATGTGTTAGCATTATTTCATTGTCAGTGAGAGATTTCAGCACAATATTTTTCCAGTTTCTTTCTTTTTATTATGTCTAATTTTATTTCTGCCTGAACTGAGATCATGACTTGTAGTACTACGTTTTAAAATTAAGTGGAAGCATAATCTATTCTGTTTTAGCCCCTAATTTTTTTGAAATTTTAAGTTTGAAATGTATGTGAAATTTTTTTTCTTTTTTTCTTTTTTTAATTTATTTGTTTTCAACATTCATTTCCACAAAACTTTGCATTTCAAATTTTCTCCCCATTTCTCCCCTCCTCCCACCCCAAAATGCTGAGCATTCTAATTACCCCTATTGCCAATCTGCCCTCCCTCCTAACATCCCTCCCTTCCCTTATCCCCATCTTCTCTTTTGTCCTGTAGGGAAAGATAAATTTCTATACCCCAATGCCTGTATTTCTTATTTCCTAGTAGTATGCAAGAACAATACTCAACAGTTGTTCCTAAAACTTTGAGTTCCAACTTCTCTTCTTCACTCCCTCCCCACACATCCCCATTGGGAAGGCAAGCAATTCAATATAGGCCATATCTGTGTAGTTTTGCAAATGACTTCCATAATAGTCGTGTTGTATAAAACTAACTATATTTCCCTCCATCCTATCCTGCCCCCCATTTCTTCTATTCTCTCTTTTGACCTTGTCCCTCCCCAAGAGTGTTGACTTCTAATGTTTCCCTCTCCTCATTGCCCTCCCTTCTATTATCCCCCCCACCCTGTTTATCCCCTTTCCCCCCACTTTCTTATATTGTAAGATAGGTTTTCTACCAAAATGAGTGTGCATTTTATTCCTTCCTTTAGCTGAATGTGATGAGAGTAAGCTTCATGTTTTTTCTCTCACCTCCCCCCTTTTGCCTTCCACTGAGAAGTCTTTTACTTGCCTCTTTTATGAGAGATAATTTGCTGCATTCCATTTCTCCCTTTCTCCTCCCAATATATTCCTCTCTCATTCCTTAATTTCATTTTTTAAAATATGATCCCATCCTATTCAACTCATCCTGTGCTCTCTGTCTCTGCATGTGTGTGTGTGTGTGTGTGTGTGTGTGTGTGTGTGTAATCACACCAACTATCCAGATACTGAAAAAAGTTTCCAGAGTTACAAATATTATCTTTCCATGGAAGAATGTAAACAGTTCAACTTTAGTAAGTCCCTTATGATTTCTCTTTGTTGTTTACCTTTTCATGCTTCTCTTCATTCTTGTGTTTGAAGGTAAAATTTTCTTTTCAGTCTTTTCATCAAGAATGCTTGAAAGTTCTCTATTTCATTGAAAAACCATTTTTTCCCCTGAAGTATTATACTCAGTTTTGCTGAGTAGGTGATTCTTGGTTTTAGTCCTAGTTCCTTTGACTTCTGGAATATCATATTCCACACCCTTTGATCCCTTAATGTAGAAGCTGCTAGATCTTGTGTTATCCTGATTGTATTTCCACAGTACTCCAATTGTTTCTTTCTAGCTGCTTGCAATATTTTCTCCTTAACCTGGGAACTCTGGAATTTGGCCACAATGTTCCTAGGAGTTTCTTTTTTTGGATCTCTTTCAGCAGGTGGTCAGTGGATTCCTTGAATGCTTATTTTGCCCTCTGGTTCTAGAATCTCAGGGCAGTTTTCCTTGATAATTTCATGAAAGATGATGTCTAGGCTCTTTTTTTGATCATGGCTTTCAGGTAGTCCCATCATTTTTAAATTGTCTCTCCTGGATCTATTTTCCAGGTCAGTTGTTTTTCCAATGAGATATTTCACATCATCTTCCATTTTTTCATTCTTTTGGTTTTGTTTCGTGATTTCTTGGTTTCTCATAAAGTCATTAGCCTCCATCTGTTCCATTCTAATTTTTAAAGAACTATTTTCTTCATTGAGCTTTTGAACCTCCTTTTCCATGTAGCTAATTCTGCTTTTTAAAGCATTCTTCTCCTCATTGGCTTTTTGAACCTCTTTTGCCAGTTGAGTTAGCCTATTTTTAAAGGCATTATTTTCTTCCGCATTTTTTTTTGGTCTCCTTTAGCAAGTTGTTGACTCTCTTTTCATGTTTTTCTTGCATCTCTCTCATTTCTCTTCCAAGTTTTTCCTCCACCTCTCTTACTTGATTTTCAAAATCCTTTTTGACCTCTTCCATGTCCTGAGCCCACTGAATATTTATTTTGGGTGTTTGGGATACAGAAGCCTTGACTTTTATGTCTTTCCCTGATGGTGAGCATTGTTCTTCCTCATCTGAAAGGATTAGAGAAGATATCTGTTCACCAAGAAAGTAACCTTCTATTGTCTTATTTTTTTTCCCCTTTTTTGGACATTTTCCCAACCAGTTACTTGACTTTTGGGTCCTTTGTCAAGAATAAGGTATATTCTAGGGGTCTGTAAGCTCTCAGTTCCTCCAACAGTGTATACTGTTCTGGGAGCAAGCAGAAATTTTTGTGCCCAGAATCTGAGTAATATAGTTTTGTCTTCACAACCACCTCGCCTCCAGTTCTACCAAGCCAGAACTGGGGCACTGAGATTCAGATAATCTGCTGGGCCAGGGCCACCATTCAGAGTGAGATAAAGATCAGCTGCTCTAATCCCTCAGGAGTATCAGGGTCTCTACACAGGGCTGAGGTAAGAATCAGCTGCTCAGTGCCCCCAGGGGTTTTAGGATCAAACAATGGATGTAGGCTGCTGTAGAAGCTGCTATGGAAGCTGCTGCTGCCTGCCTGATGCTGCCTCTGGCTGGAGCTATGGGAAGAGCCTTCTCCCTTCTTGACCAGCTGAAAAAAACCCTCTCACTGACCTTTGGCACCTGTTGAGGGATCTGCCAACCACTGCTACTGTGACTGGGGATTCCATGACTGGGAAGTCTGCCCCTAGACCTGCTCGCATCCTCCCAGAGACCACCAAGCAGCCAAGGTTGGGCTGGGCTCCACTTCGCAACCCGTGTGACAGACATTTCCCGTGGGCCTTTCAGGTCACCCTGGGCTGGAAATCTCTTCCACTCTGTTGTTCTGTGGCTTCTGCTGCTCTAGATTTTGTTGAGAGTCTTTCTTTACAGGTATTTTATGGGTTGTAAGGGAAGAGCTAGCAGTATGTGCATCTCCATCATCTAAAATTTTATTTTTCCAACATGTTTCTTATAAACAACATTTTTTTGGATTCTGCTTTCCTTCTGCTTTTCTCCCCTTTCTTATTTTTATGTGGGAGCTCATCTCATTCCTGTTCACAGTTGTGATTATTAATTATGTATTTACATCTGTCATTTCATCACACATTTTTCCTCTCTTTGTCTTCAATGCCCTCTTTATAAAGAGGAGTGTGATTGATATTTGTTATCCATAAACTGGAGATACCTGCTTCCAAACTCTTGCCCCTCTTCACCTCTCCTAGATCCCAATCATACTTCCTTTAGATATCACCATCATTTTGGTGTCGTGGCTGGTGGGATAGAACATTTCCATCCACATTGGTCCTTCTGACAGTGTATACAGCATCCTATATCCTTTCAGCTTTCTCTACCTTTGGCAGAAGTCGCTTCAAGGCCAAAAGAACTGGAAACCAACACTCTTTGGGAAAATTTGTACTTAGATGCATGTTGGCACAAAACTCTCCATGACTTTTAATCTTCCACAGCAGGGGTTTCAAGTTCAAATAGAATTGGAGGCCACTAGACAGTACATGAGGATCCCTGGGAGCTGAATGTTGACTTAGAAAAATACATTACCATTACTGACATTCAATTCTATTTTTATTTGTTTTGCTAAATAGTTCCTGATTATATTTTAATCTGATTTAGGCAGTTTTTAGGAAGGTTGCAGAAGTGCCATCATTCCTGGAAGGTCCTCCTAAATCTTCTTGTGCCTCAGCAAACCTGGGCAACACAGTGTTTAGAACTTCTGTTCCATTTCTGGCAGCCTCCATGTGCCCAGACTCTATGTAATTTTCTATGATGCTCTTGTATGATCTGCAATTTTAGCCTTCATTTATTTTCCTCATGAGAAAAGGATTATAGACTAATTTGGTTCTCTGGATTTTCAGGACCTTGAAAGTGTGCCCTTCTACCCATACCTCCCCTGCTTGCATGGCTCACCTTCTCATCTCTTCCTTGGGCCCTGACCTCTGGTCATGCCATTCTGAATTCTGTATTTGGCCTCTTGGGTCAAAGATCATCAGCCAGTGATACCCCAAACCTTGCAGGGGCTTCTGGATAGGAACTAGATGTGTGCCACCAAGGCATATCACTGGGGTTTATGGGGCAGTGAGGAATAACAGAATAAACACAAATTCAGAGTCAAGAGATCTGGGTTTGAGTTCTAGCTTGGCTATACATAAACATATTATATATATATATATATATAAATATATATACATTCACATATACACTCATACACATAAATATACACACACATGTACACACACAGTTTACATATGTTATGTAACACGCAAACATATAACACATGTTATATAAACACATGCATATGTGTATATGCATATATACACATGCATGTATATGTGTATAAATACACATACACATACATACTCATCACTCATATATATGTATTTTTCTAAGTCAACATTCAGCTCCCAGGGATCCTCATGTACTGTCTAGTGGCCTTAGTATACATATGTACCCAGCTTACATGCATATACATATATGTATATGCAAGCATAACATACAGCCATATACATACCCATATTGCATGCATGCACCCAACCTACATATACATATGTACCCAGCTTACACATGTACACACACTTACATATATGTATTTATGCACACATACATATACATACCCAGTTTGCATATATGCATGCCCAGTTTACATACGCATATGTACACAGCCTCCATATATACACACTCTTAGCTTACACATATATGTACCCAGATTACATATACCAACCTATGCTAGAGCATTCCAAGCTCATATTGGTCTGATCAGCCACAGTCAGACACACTGAAATTTCACTTTATCATGGCGATGCCATTTTGGTCTCCTTGGAAGACGAAGGACAACAACCAACTTATATACCCGTATGTGTATATGCACATATTTAAGCTGGTGACTTTGGTAAGGTCCCTTTAACTCTTAGGGTATCAGTTTTATCTTGTACAAATGAGGATGTTTGTACTAGAAATTTTCTAAGGGCCCTTCAAGTTCCAAATTCTATTCTGATGGAAATTTCTGCCTAATTAAGAAGGATGAAGGTTGAAGTGGGCGTGGTGCCACATGCCTGAAATCCCAGTTACTGGGCAGGCCAGGAGAAGTGGGTTATTTGAGCTCAGGAGTTCTGAACTGCATCTGGTGGTGCAGTCTGGTATCAGCATTCAGTTCAGAATCATTGTGATAATACCATGGAAGTGGGGGACCACCAGGCTGTTTAAGGAGGAGCAAACCTCATGCAAGTTGGAAGTGGAGGGGGTGTTGAGTAGTGGGATTGGGTCTGTCAGTCACCTCTGCATTTCTAGACTCATCAAACAGGGAGACCTAATCTTTTTTTTTTTTAAAGAAGGAAAAAAGAAAGAAAAAGAAAAGGGGAGAATGAAGGTTGTGTTTATTCTGAAGATGACAGCAAGACATTCCTTGTTCCCCTTGTTAGGGACCACCATATTATAACTCCAAGGCAGTCTATTGGAGAAGATCAGCTCACAGCTGGAACTCTTTTCAATCTGAGGTTTGAGGAAGAAATCTATACATCTACTGACACACACAAAAGCCATGCACTGAAGGAGGAAAACAAATCTGCCTTGAATTGATTTCCTTTTTCAGTGACATCTCGATGAGGTCTGTCATGATTTCCTCCTGTTGTAAGTTTCAGAATGGAACAATGATGCAGCCAGTGACAAAGGTTCTCTAAGCCTGCTGAACCTCCCCACACAAATCTAGGGACTATGTTCCCAGAGTAACACAGGCCTCTCATTGGGGAATATTCAAAGCATTCCAATGCTTTGTTTGGATGCTAAAAGTCACCTGCCATGCTTGATTGCACAGGTTGTCAGCTTTGCATCGTTCGTATTGCATTCAGGCCCAGTATGTCAGCACCTCATGAAAATCTCCCAGACCCTGGCTTTGAATAGCCTTTTGGCTGCCTGTGAGCTAGAAGTCTTTCTGTTTTGCCTGTCAAATCATCCATTTGTCTGTCTGCTTGCAGGTAAGTAGGATCCCATTACATAATACTGACCCAGCAATCAACGTCAGGACCTCATTCTGCTAGGGCTCAGGCTGAACAAACAATGATTCAAACACGAAAGCCTCAGAGAACTTTGGGAGGTTTTTGTGTTCTGGCAAAAAAAAGCTATTCTCTTCAGGGCTACTTAAAAATGGCAGGATCCAAGCAGATGCTGAGTACTCCAAAGGAACATGTCTCTTCCAGTCAAAGCCCAACCCTATTTCTTGAGTGGGTCTAGATGAGGAAGCAATTTCATTGCTTCACTCCAGCCTGGGCTGGGAAAGTCATATGGAAACCAGCAAAATGTCCTAAACAAGAGACTGGGGTGGGGTTAGAGTTTCTTAATATAAATTTAGGGGGTTATACTTACTATAACTTTGGTTTTTCTCCCTCCTTTCTCCATCTGGACACAGGCTGGATCATCCCAATATTTAGAGGATTTTACTTGACATTTTGAGCCTATATTTGCCCTGTTCTGTGATGATAAAATCCTTCAGGCCATCCTAGTGTCATGCAATCAGAGAGGTTTCTATTTCATTATTTTTATTTATTATATATAATATATTATATAATATATATGCCACATATATAATATATTATATAATAGTTACTGTGGTTTATTATATTTGTTATTTTATATTATTTATTTTATTTTATTACTCCTGGGGCATATATTTTATTAATCTTTTTTCAACTAGAGGAAATGTAACACATTTATTGAGTATATGAATTGATATATTAGGTACCATTATTCAGCCTGGGGCAAATGACATGGAATATGCTCTTCATAGACAAAAAACCACTGTAAGGCACTGAGGAGCCTGATAAAAGGAAGCTCATCTGATGGGAAGTGCCATGAGATAGCTTCATATTTTAATGAGTTATTTTTTTGTTAATTAGGTGCTAAACCCAAGGTTCTTTGTTTTGTTTTATATTTGCTCGTGTTGTCACTACCCTCTAAATTCCTGCACTCTGAGATAACATACCAGTCATATCTGGCTAGACCTCATTGGAGGATACAGGAGCTGTCCATTATATCAGTATCTTCTAATAGCAACTTGGAGTTATCAACTATTGTTAGGCCATCGTTTAGTCTAAAGAGACTCGTGTGCTCTAGGACATGAGTGTGCCACTAATGATCTCATGCTACCCAGTTTTAGCCACATCTACACAAGAAATGCCTTTGCGGCAGTAGCTACATAACCCAAAATGACCAGCTATTTTTCACCTGTATATTTTCTAGCATTTTTTAGTAGTTGACCTGATGACCTTACATAGCTAACTTCTTATTTTGAGAGTGCATCAGCCCATCTTTGACCAATGAAGGTCTAGTTCTCATTCATGTAGATAAAGCCCCAGTGTCTAAGCCTACTGCAGTAAGGATTGGGAATAACTTTAGAAATGAGGTCTTATTTCTTGCTGCATGGACATGGTTAGAGATGAATTCATCTGAGAGACAAGGCAATGAACCACAGCGAGAAGTTTATTGTTGCCAAATCATTTCTCTTAGCTGAGGTTTCTGTATTTAACAGTAAAGAGGTAAGAAATATTAATATCATTCTGGCCTTTTTCTTGTTGAGTTGAACAAATTTTCTTCACAGAATGTTCCTTGAGAGCAGGGACTGGTTTGTTTTTGTCATTGCTTCTCCATCACCTAGGACAGTATCTGGTACACAGTATGTGCTTAATAAATACTTGCTGAATTTCTGGGAAAACTAGGAATAAGTTTGGCAGAAAATAGGTTTTGATCAGTAACTTGCACTATATTCTACAATAAGATAAAAATGGATGTGTGTCCTGGATATTAAAAGTCAAGCAAAAAAAATAATTTAATAGAGAACCAAGTCAAGTACCTTTCACTTTATGGCTGAATGGTGTGTGTGTGTCTGTGTTGTGTGTGTGTGTGTGAATTTTTAACCAAAAAAGGGATGAAACAAAAAAAAATTTAAAATAGATCATGTCAATTACATGAAATTGAGAAAATTTTGTATGAAGGAAATTAAAGAAATAGGATTAGAATGGAAATGGTTGATTATAAATAAAATATTTGCTTCAACTGTACTGCCATCCATACTTCCATTGGGCTCTTCAGAGTCCCAGGCCTTGTTTTCCTTCTGCCAATTAATCCTCCCATGTGTATCGTCTCCCCCTTTTATAATAAATGCTTCTTGAGGGCAGGGACTATCTCACTTTTCTATTTGTATGCCCAGTGATTAGCATATATTTGGTACATAGTGGTCATTTAATAAAATTCTTTTTTCTTTTATGCATTCATCTTTGATAAAGATCTGATATCCAAGATATATAGGGAACTAACACAAATATATAAAATAAAAACCATTCCCCATAAGTTAAGTGGTCAAACACAATCAAGACATATATCTGAAAACAAGAATTATGAAGTATTAAGTCACTGGAAAAATTGTTCCAAATTACTCATAATTAGAACACTGATAATCAAAACAATTTTGAGGTTTTATTTCAAACAACCAGTAAGTTGGCAAAAAAAAAAAAAAACAAATTATGGGAATGGTCAATATTGGAGGAATTGTGGAAAGTCAGGCATTCTGATGCCCTGCTGGTGGAGTTGGGAACTATTCCAACCATTCTGGAAAGGAATTTAGAATTATGCTAAGAAAGTACCCTTTAATCTAGAGATCCATCCCATTGCTGGGCATATACTCCAAGAAGGTCAGTACTTTTGTTAATTAGGTATTAAACCCAAGGGACATTATTGTATCAGCCAGTGAAAACAACTGGGGAAGAATGTATATTTTTGTCACTTGTTGTTGAGTGTCCCAAAAATAAAAGAGATGCTATTGGCCCAGTATTGGAGAGCATCCTGTGTGTGCACCAATGGGTAGTGTGTCAAGGAGGTCTAATACATTGAATTTACAATTAATTGGTTTTAACTAACTACTTTTGTCCTATAACTTCTTAAATCATAGTTCTTTGTCCCTGAACTTAGTCCAGAATTCAGCTGACTTGTAATGGGTTCAAACATTCAGCTCTTCTTGCCTCAAGGAATTTTGCTAACCTTGGGGAATATGTATGAAAGAAAAGGAGTCAGGCTTGATGTCTATACTCCACCAAGGTATCCTTCAAGGATTCTAGTTTGCTGTCCAAGAGTCTGGACTGCTATCTCACACTTGGGTTCAAGCAATAAGTACTTCTTAGTCTCACAAGAGAAGAAGCGGGGGTCGTTGCTAGCTCCATTACCAAACTTCCAACCAATCATGTTGCTCCCTACACCTCAGCTGTGTAACCAGTCATGGTGCCCTTAATCCCATTGTTTCATCTATCTTGCTCTGTTCTTTGTTCTGTGCTTTCCAAAACTCATATAAGGGGAAATGTCCTCTTGCCCAGGGTCTTCACCATAAATGAAAGCAGGCCATCAACCCACTTATTGACAAATAGCATGTCCCCTGCTAATAAATATTTTCTTGCTTAGAGATCTACCTCAGTTTACTCTCTTGTGAAATTTCAGGTGTGACAATTGTGTGACCTGAACACAAGCAGCTCAAATAAACCAAGCATTTTAAAGATTGGGTTAACTTGGCTAAGATTAGATCCATTATGCAGTTTTTCTCAGGGTCTCAGTCAATATATGGTGGCACCTTATAGGAACACCGAATCTGTGTTTACTTTGCATTATAACTTCAGCAGAGCCAGGAAAAGCTATTTGGGGAGTGACTCAAACTCAAACCTTAGCAGTGGGCATCTTAGATGACACAACGTTAGTGAAATCACGCTGTGTATATCCCACCCCTTCATTGCAATGCCACTGCAGATGAACCAATAAGAAGAGGGGTGTTATCTACTTTCCAGAGGATCAGAAGGAGAAGGATTAAGGGAGACAAGATCATTTGGGAGGTAATATCTTGGTCAATTAGAAGGAAATGGAGGAAGAGGAGGAAATGATGGGGGAGGGATGGGTTGTAAAACCCATATTCCTTTACAGGATCCTCCCATATGTCCCCATTCCAAGTATGGATACAGCCTTGGGATACATCCACGGATAGGCAGCATGATATGGAAGCAGCCAGTAAAAGAAACTAAGAAAGGGTGCTCAAGAAAAGTTAGGAGACAGTAGTGTCATAATTGACACTTTTGAATTGTGGTGCTGGAGAAGACTTTTGAGAGTCCCTTGGATAGGAAGGGCATCAAATTAGTCAATACTTAAAGAAATTAATCCAGGATATGTGTGTGTTTGACCTTCATTGCTGAAGAAGATCACGCCATCAGAGAAATAACGACATGACTTGCACTTGACTTTGGTTTTTTTTTGAATGAGAAGGGGCTGTGCAGGTCACCAGCCTTACTTCTCCTCCAGAGCCACCTGAATCCACTGACCAGATATTCATCAAGATGACCAGAGACAACGCAGGATGAGGCAATTGGGGTTAAGTGACTTGCCCAAGGTCACACAGCTAGTGAGTGTCAAGTGTCTGAGGTGAGATTTGAACTCAGGTCCTCCTGACTCCTGCACTGGTGCTCTATCCACTGCACCACCTAGCTGCCCCTCCAGTCTATATACTGGAAGGTCAAATGCTGAAGCTAAAGCTTGAATACTCTGGCCACATAATAAGAAGATGAGACTCTTTGGAAAAGATCCTAATGCCAGGAAAGGTTGAAGGCAAAAGGAAAAGGGAATGGCAGATGATGAGATAGATGGTGCCATGGAAACACTGAACAAGAACTTGAACAGACTTTGAGAGTTAGTGGAGAACAGAAGGGCATGGTGTATTGTGGTCCATGGGGTCAGAAAGAGTCAGACAGTCAGTATCAATAATCAATTCACTCTTTTTGACGTTGACTACAGCCAAATTAATTGATGTTTATAAAAGTACAAGTAGGCAGTTTCCAAATGAATTGATTATTGATAATTAATTAATTATTGGTAATTTATTGTTAATTGATTAATCTACAAATTAACTTATGTTTACAAATGCAGCTGAGGTATGGATAGCACAGATATTCATAGATTAAGGCAAATCTTTCATATATTGGTTGATTGGGTTGAGACAAGAAAGATTTCTCCTCCGATAAGCCTCTAATGTAATTTGTCATATATAAACAGACAGCAATTAAATATTTTCTGACTTCACTTAATACACTCACATATTCAGAAAACAAAAGAAACTTTTTTTAAAGCTTCATACACACTCGCACATTCAACAATAACAAAACCAATAAAAAATTCAAGGTTCAAATCTAGATGAGCTTTTTTTTCTTAAGTGAACTATTGTATCAGTTAAATCTCAAGAAAAAGAAATCGCACAGGTATAGTAAGCAAATCCCTTATTGAAACTTACTTAAATAGACCTATCTCCATCAGATACACAAAAACATGGCATGTAAGAGGCTAGTGGTCCCATCTTGGGTAGGAGGGGGAGGGAATCAGCTCAGCTGAATAAAGAAAGACCCAGAGACACAGAAGAAGGCAGAATAAATAAACAATGCACCTGTTCTCATTGGAAAGCCTGTAACAACCAGTGATTGCTCCTCAACCTGAAAGAAACATGTATACACATCAAGAAGACACACGTAAAGGGCCCAGGGATGCTGGTGCAGGTATCCAGCCCTACCTTTAGATGGGAAGGTTCTTCTGAGAATGTCCCAGAGACACACAAAAAGGATGTTGAATAAGTCATTTCTTCCTTGCTCCTTTGATGTCTCTTTGTGTCTAAATCACATATCTAGTTGGAGCTTTTCTTGATATACAGTGTGAGATATTGGTTTATATCTAGTTTATAAGAGATTTCTTTCTAGTTCTTGTTAAATAGTGAATTCTTGCCCTACAAGTTGTGATCTTTAGGTTTATCAAACATTAGGCCGCTATGTTCATCTAGGGGATGAATAAACAAAAAACACAGCCGTCACTGGAAAGCCTATGACAGCTATCTGACTCTCAGGAGAGATAAATAAATCAACCTTCTGGCCTCAGACACTTCATAGTTGTGTCAGGTGAGCAGATCACTTACCTAGCAAGTAAGTCACTTAGCCTCTGTTTGTCTTTGTTTTTTCAGCTGTAAAATGAGAGTAATAACAACCCCAATTTCCTAGGGTTGTTATGCAGATCAAATGAGATAATATTGGTAAAATTCAGTTAGCATAATGCCTGGTGCAGAGTATTCCTTTCCCTTCTTTCCCCTTTCCCTCTTGAGGAGCCTTTCTGAGTTTAGCTAGGCTGAGTACCTGTCATCGGAACCATAATGGAAACCTTTTCAGTTTGGTCGAATCTGCTAGAACTTGTATTCTACTGGAAATGCTTTGGACAACCCACATTCACTTCTTTAACAAGATGAGGCATCACTGTAGGGTGTTTTGTGGAGGCTTTCTTCTTTAATTCTAATAGCTCAATATTCCAAGGAGGTAGGCTCCTCTTCTGCTGACAACTTTGTAAAGTACTTCATGCATGTTATTTATTTGGTCCTTACAACAACACCGTAAGGTAAGCACTAGTTAAAAATTTTTTTTACCTAGCTTTTAAGATCCAATAATGTTAGGCTGGCATTGCCATAGGCTGTTTTTTCCTCTTTTGGTTTCAACCTGTGATTTTATCAGTGAGAGGAATCCCAGTGTGTAAACTCCTTTCAAGCGATCACTAACTTCTTTGTAAATGATGGTCTTAAAAATTGCCTAGGGAACTAAGAGGTTTAATGAATTATTTACGTTACACAGTCAGTATGAATCAGAGGCAGGACAACTTGTGTCTTCTAATTGCCAGACTGACCCTCTACCCAGTATGTGTGCAGCTCTGTGGGGTATATGGCATGTTCAGGGAGGATCAGCACCTCTGGTGTGAGGGCTTGCCAGGCCCTGTTAGGGGCTGCTTATCCACTTTTGGTATTCATCTTCACCCAACTTTCACCTGTGGTTCCAAGAAGCTGGAGCATGTACAGCAGCCACACCCGGGAAACCATCTCATGAGGCGGGCTAAAGCAAGTTGAGGGTAACCGACAGGCTTCAAATCCCAAACATGTGAAGACTTCCCCCAGAATGGGCAAATGAGAACAGTTTTTTTCCAGTGGCTACAAAGGCAGCTGAAGCAGGTTCTTTGGAGCACTTAGAGCTTGATCAGACATTGAAGACACCAAGGTCATCCCCTGCATCCCAGGCCAGACTTTTGTCTCAGACTTTCATAACTCAGGTAGAGAGAGTGACGCTAAGAACTTTGTGCAACTCAGCCTCACGTGAAGTCCTATCATGTTGGAGTCAAGATACCACCCTGTGATGTCACTGGGTCCTCTTTGAAAATGAAAGAGAACAGCATGCATCTCTATAGAAAAAAAAGGCAGGTAGAAGTACAAAAAATCTTTAGAGGTCAGGTATAATTATGGACATATCTGTTCCAGTTCCCTGAAGAGACCTAAGGATCTTATAACTTAGAGGTTCCAGTTCCCTGAAGAGACCTAAGGATCTTATAACTTAGAGAGGTGAAAATCTGGGATAGAGAAAGAACACTATTCTGCATAAGTTTCCACACACTCCTATATGGTATTTTCTCTCAAGGTCATTTAACTAGTTACGTCTCCCCAATGTAATTTAGTCAATTAGTGTCATATAGCTTTTTACAAAGGAATATTTATTCCCCCTCCAAAATACCCACCCCCCAAAACCCCAGGAGGCACATTTTCTCCTCTGCATAAGCACTCATTTTCTAGGGGGAGTGGATTCAAACTGAAAGTCATTGCTAGAAAATATTCTACCACCCCCTTTCACTCCAAATCTGGATAAGTTTATTTCCATCTAAAAGTCCTTTTCTCTCTTTGCAGATTCCCTACCAAATACATTTGGGTGTGTGATAACTGATGAATTAGTCATTTCCATATTTATCTTGGCCAGCAAGTAGATTCACTACTGGGCTTTACACGCAGATTGCTTAGATGCTTCATGATCTCATCACACAGCTATTGGGTCTGGGCTGCTCTGGTTATTGGCTGACTGTTACCAACTCTTGTTGCTGGACCTCTGATCATTCTTTTGACCGTTCAAAGTTCACAAAGTCATGACCTAGTCTGTTCTATCTCCAAAATACATTCACCAAAGAAAAAAATCTGACAATATACAGAGACAACATGCGTTCATGGCCACATGGTGGTTGAGAAGAGAGTAATTGTTCTGCCCCTGCTACTACATTTCCCCACCCTGGGAGCCTTGTAGCATTTCTTCCTCTTCACTCAAAAGCTACCAGTGAAAAGAGAGTGGGAGATCATCCTCTTGAAACTTTTGCGTGCACACTCAATCTGAGCTTAGCAGTCAATTAAAGAGCTTTTAGTAACTATGCAGTATAAGATGACAGGAAGCAGTCAGATGATACCTGCACACAGCCATCTTTTAATGCCTTGGAAGAACTGATTGTTAAATTTTCAGCATGAGCATTTATATTTTTTCCAATCAGGAAAGACTTTGAATCAAGGCTTAATTTATTGTTTCATTTATTGTCTAGGCTTAAGAAAGTGATGGAAATTAAATTTAAACATATATCTTGCATATTTTTTGAGAGTTGATTGTTAAATATTTACCTGTACACAGTTGCCTGTACATATTCTGAAGTGGGGGCAAGGCCCGTCTATTACATATGCCTGGAAGTAGACTAATGAGGACTTCATACTGTGAGGTAGTATCAGGCCGAACATATTATACATGCTCTAGGAACTGAGCACTCGATAGCTCCCACTTTATATAAATATTATACAAGCCATACAATCCTTATGTGATATAACAGGTAGATATCACTAGAGGCTGAAGGGATCATGAAAAACCTCATGCAGTTGGTGGTATTTGAACTGAAGTTTGAAAGGACTTAGGGACTCTGATGGGTAGAGATGAAGAAGGCATCCATCTCAGCTATCGGAAATGATCAACACAAATGTATAGCTATAAACTATCATTCATTAGCTGCAACAAGAAGGATGGTTTGGCTGGGCCATAGAGTTTGGGAAGGGGAGTGAAAGGTAGGTTGGAGTCAGGTTTTGAAGGCCTTTAAATCCCAGATAGAGATGTTTGTATTTGATCTTGCAGAATAAACTGGAGAATTATAAAAACAGCTTTCTTTTCCTCCCAGTAGGACCATCATTGACATCATCATTAAATGACAAATAAGAAAGGCTGGCCCATAGGAAACTTCAGTAGGAATCCAGCTCTCTGCTTTTAGCTTTCAGTCTCTGAAAGTAGGATAATACTGTTCACTGTGCTTTGAATGAAAGACACTAGAGGAATGGAAGGTGTTGCCAAATATGCTGACATATTCCTACATTCCTTTTTTGTAAGGCTGAGTTATCAAAACATGTTTCACTTGACAGTGTTTTTAAAAGGTGGAATGACTTAGAGGTATTCCTGATTCTTTGGTTTTTCTGCACCTGACTCAAAGGATCTGAGCAGGACAGTTGATAAGGTCTTGGGAACTGGTTCTAACTTGTCCTTAACTGATACTCTCCCTTTTGTGGGCTGGGTGTGACTCAAGCCAATCCCCTGGTAGTTTATGTTAGATATTGGAATGAAGTAAGACATTTCTAATTCATTCACCAGTTAACAAAAGGAGATTTACTTAGCCATTGCAGAAGAAGGATGTTCAGCAAGGATTTGCATTGAGGGCACCTCAAATTGATT
Organism: Notamacropus eugenii; assembly: GCF_028372415.1. Lineage (NCBI taxonomy): Eukaryota > Metazoa > Chordata > Mammalia > Diprotodontia > Macropodidae > Notamacropus > Notamacropus eugenii. The sequence continues at coordinate 314,107,381 of NC_092874.1, forward strand.
CAGTTGAGTGACACTCACCTGTTTTTGAGTTCCCCATTATGGTCAGCCAGGCAAGCTGCAGAGCCACCTGGAGCTCCTCATGGATTTTTTTATCCTCAGGCCTCCAGGAAGTGATGTCCATAGCCTGAGTCAGTCCTTTGAACCAATAGGGTCTCAAGAATTTTCCTGTCTTTTAAGTAAAAACTAGCCTAACTTACAAGGAGTAGGGGAGTTAGGATATTGCTTCCACCATCCCCATAATCTCAGTGTATGGGTGATACATGGTTCTCAGTCTCACATGGAATATGTCTGAGAGGCGATGAGTGTCTAGATATGGTTCTTTAACTTAGCATAACAGCTGCTCAGAATGTCAGGATTTGCAGTTCTGTTGAAAGAGAGAAGTGGAAAATCTCTGACTAGTGAAAAAGAGGATAAGAAATGGAGCACTCAAGAGTTTTCCTACGTCATAACACATAGTGCTTCTTAGTGCTTCTCACAAAGAACTACTTTGTGTAGCGTTAATGTCCTTTCCCTCCCTCAAATGTGTGTTTTGGATATGGATGAAAAATAATAAACTTGTAGACATAATAATGGTAGTCTGTTCACCCAACTTCCTCCAAGTGATAATTTTGCTAAAGGAAACTGAAGGGAGGAGATGGTGTCTATACCCTACCAGGCTCCACTGAAAAGTAGATGTTCAAAGCTGCTGTTCACTGCTTCTCTATCCTGTCATGATCCTAACGGGAAAAAGTGTCACTTGTCTCATTAGCCTTCTTCGAAGTCAGGTGTTAATTCATGTAGATGGTAACTGGGCAAAAGATACAGTGGCCTGCGTGGCTTCTTAAACTTTTTGTCTTTCTTCAGGATGGAGGAGAGAGCACATATGATTTGTACTGTGATTGAATAAGTTTTGTTATTTTAAAAAAATCCTTGTGCATGTACTAGAGGATAGGCTGGACTTACAAATAATAATTATTTATTGGTAATTAATGATTGGGGACACCTAGTTGGCACAGTGTCAACTAGGACTCCAACTAGTGTTGGAGTCAGGAAGATTCATTTTAGTGAGTTCAGATCTGGCCTCAGACACTTACTAGCTGTGTGACCCTGGGCAAGTCACTTAACCCTGTTTGCCTCAGTTCCTTGTTTGTAAAATGAGTTGGAGAAGGAAGTGGCAAAACACTCCAGTGTCTTGACCAAGAAAACCCCAAATGGGGTCATGGAGAATTGTCTACAAGTGCAAAACAACTTAACAACAGTGAAAGATAAAGTTGGTTTGATCAATGTAGCTAGTCAACCAAACGAATTTCTTTCTTTTTTTTTTTTAGGAAATTTTTTGGTGGAAAAATATACAACAAGTAAATAACAGGCCACAACTATTAGTGAATGTCAAAGTTTTTTTAGCAAGACATTTTTCTTTGCATACATATATGTCGCAAAAACAAGCGAAAATCGTTGCTGATGCCAAGTCAGTAGAAAATGATTACCATAAAACCACTTTTCTTTACATCATTTTGCTTCCTCAGTGGTATTTCTTAATTCCCTATTCATGTTTGAATATTTTAATAGTTTGTTTGTATGAGTGTGATGAACATGACTAAAGCAGTTTGACTGAATCAGAAAGAAAGAGGACAGGTGAAACATAATAAGACTGTAGAGGCAGACTGGGACCAAGTCGTAAAATGTTTTAAAGGCCAAACAAAGTAGTTTATATTTGATCGTAGAATAAAGTATCGCTGTAGTTTGTTGAGTAGTGGGTATGACTGTTAAACTTAGGTTTAGGAAAATCACTTAGGCAGGAGGAAGATGGATTGGAATGGGAAGAGACTTGAAGCAAAGAGATCAGTTTGGAAAGTTATTGAGAAGTGATGAAGACCTTGACTAAGATGGTGGCCAAGATAGTGGGCAGAAGGAAGGTGATCTGAGACATCTTGTAGAGACAGAAACCATAAGATTTGCCAAGGTCTTGAACAAATTAGGAGTCAGGGATGACACTGAGATTGTGAATCTTGGTGAAGAGAAGGATAGTGACACCATCAACAAAAACAGGGCAGTTTGGAAGGAAGGAGATGAGCATTGGCGTGAACAAAGCTTTATTGAGTTTTGTGATGCAGATAGATGCACATCCGTGCCTGCTCATTCTGTTCCACTCTAGACAAAAAGGGTATAGCTAGTCTCTCACTGCCTGGGAATGCATTGCTCATAATCTGAAATGCATCTTTGTAGACTTGAGTGAATGTGCTTAGCTGAACCTGGGAAGGAGAGATTCCATGCCTTTTATACTAAACTGTGATTCCTTGAAGAGAATAAAAGGAGCCATAAGCCAGTGTGCCATATCAGGGCAAGGAGAATGTGAAGCTTGATCTCACTTTTGTTACCAACTCAGTGTGCAAGGTGGTATATTTTATTTCTCTGAATGCTAATTTCTTCCTCTGAAATGGGATAGTTACAACTTCCTTGCCTAATGAAATGAGGAGTAGTAGCTAAAACAAAAGAAAATAATTGATCTGAGGCTTGAGGAAAGAGAAAAGGAAATCTAGTCTTTCAGTCTTGATCAAGTTCCAGCGCTGACCACACTTTAACCCTAAGGACAAGATCTGACCACACTCCTAACCTGCCCACAACCCAGCCTTGACCATAGCCCAACCCTAACTTTCTTTGCCTTACCACTACCTTAATTTGACCATATACTAACCTAGACCACATCCCTTCCCAGTACTGCAAAATGCTTAACCATGACCACAACTCAACCCAGGGAATAGACCAACCCTGAGCATGCTTCTGCCTTTCCACACCTCATGGCCTCCTCAGGAACACACTATAACTTTGACCACACTTCAATACTGACTAGATTTTAAGTTTGAATGCACCCTAAAATTGAAAAGACTTTAGTTCCAGCTCTCCTTTTGACTTTCTGGACTTAGTCATTAGACTCCAACTGCCTTCTCACTCTGGAAGTTCCCTCCACCCCTGTGGCACCTCCTCACCTTGGTAAGTTCTTCCTGGAACCTCCATTTTGAGTAAAAGGCCCAGGTGAGCCATCCTTTACTCTTCTCCTGGTTCTGCTTCTGATTCCCTGGTATGTCCCTGCTTCCCCCTGCCCTTTTAGTTCCCGTTGATGTGTTTTCTTGGTCCATTAGAATGCTCATTTCTTCGAATTATCTTTTTTATTGTATTTGTGTTCCTAGCACTTAGCACAGTGCTTGGCACTTAGTAAAATGCTTGTTGAGGTTTGGCGTGATGGTGCATGTTATAATCTCTGCTTCTGGGGAGGCTGAAGTTAATAGATCTCTTGAGTTATGGAGGTGGGAGTTGCAGTGGGCTACCAAGGTGTTTGAACTAAGTTTGGTATTAATGTAAGCCCCTAGGAACAGGGAATCACCACATTCTCTAAGGAGGGATGGGTTGTCTTAAGTTGGAAACAAAACAGGTCAAGGCTTCTATGTTTATCAGAGTGAGATAAGTCCATGAATGATTCCTGCACACATAGCCTAAAGAGATCCAGAGAGGGAGGAAGGGAGGAATAAGGGAAAAAAGAGAAAGGAAGAGAGAAAGGAAGGAAAAAGGAAAGAAAGAAGTAAAGAAAGAACATTTTAAAAAATGCTTGTTGACCTTAACCATATCCAATACCTATTCAATGTCTTACCACTGACTAAAACCCAGTCCTTCGTACAACCAAACCCTGACCAACCTTCCATTGTGATAAAATGACTCTCCTTTATGACTATACCTATATCCTCTCTGTCTTTGTCTCTCTCTTTCCGTCTCTACATCTACATCTACATGTAGGTCTATATCTATATATCTACATCTACTTTTATCTCTCCACATACATCCACATCTGCATTTACATCTCTATATCTTTCTGATTATAAAGTATATGGGAGCCCACAGAATTATAGAATCTCAGATTTGGAACAGGGCCCAGAGATCATCCGATCTATCCCATAACTGACTGAGCACTCTTTCTACAAGGGCAGGGCTTAACGTTAAGTCTTCATGAATTTTGTAGTCAAATGAAAACCTTCCATATTATTTTAAAAGGTGAAAAAGTCACCCAGAAATTAGAGTCAGATTAAAAAGAGATTTTAGTCTTTAACAGATATCTTTGCACTGTAGTTCAACTATTTTTACATTCCTTCTTCTAGTGATCTAACAAGAGTCCAAAAATAGATGAGTATTAAGACTGTTCTATGTCACATTCAATGAAAATTCTAAGACAAGATTTCCCAAATAAATTTACTTTTGGGCTAGAAATGTACTGTAGAAATGATAACTAATTCTGGCCCAGAGAACTGGGAATATGAAAATCCCCAAAAAGGGGGATTTATATTTTAAAATTTCAGATTTGTGTGTTTAAACTTAAGTGCAGAAAAGCATTTTTAAAAGGTCATAGTCAAAGTCATTGAGAGTTCTCCAGGACCACTTAGGGTTGCCTTTAACATTAAAATGTCTGTTCTGAATTCCCCAATGGAATCATTGTAAAGGAGATTCATGATATATCTCTATCACTGACTGGATATTGAGAAGAAGAAGGAGTGAGAAAGATGTTGAAACTTTCTAATGGCTAATGATAAGAGGACAGTATAGCCCTGTGATTAGCCAAATAAAGAGAAGGCTTGTGTCCTGGGCCAGAGAAAGCTAGAAAAGGGGCAAGATTTCGAGAATAGGAAAAACAAAGGGCTATACCAAGGTTCCATAAAGAAAGGATCTTACTTTTTCAGAGTCCAGAAGAAGCATCATCTTGAGTTGGAACCAGAGGTCAGATATTAGGTAGTTTAGTCAAGTCATAAAAGTAATCTAAGGAAAAACAGATAAATTGGGTCAACAAAATAAAAAGGGTCAACAAAGAAAGATCGTGCCTAGAAGTGAATGTATTGTACTTGAGATCTATGTAAAGTTGAACAACATGACTGGCCCTTAGCAACCTTCCTTCAGGGGACATGTGAAGAAAGAGATAAAAGTCATGTGGTAGCAGTCAGAGAAAGGTTTCTCTAGGGTTCTAAGATACAGAGATGGTGCCAATGTGCATTGGTTGAGGGATATTCGCTATACCAGTGAAATTACAAGTCCTATTCTCAACTTTTGTTTTTACATCACCTTCATTTTCTGATGTAACTTCCCCATTCCTTATCTAGCCAACCATTCCTTATAACAAAGATTATCAAAGACAGAAAGAAATACGTTCAGCAAAAACAATCAACACATTAATTGAATCTGACAGTATATGTAATATTCCATACCCACCGTCCCTTACCTTTGCAAAGAAGGGACAAAGATATATTTTCTTAATTCTTTTGGAGCTGAGCTTGGCATTATAATAATGAAATATTTTGCGATCAAAAACTTCTTTCTGTTTACATTATTTTAATTAATGCATAAATTGTTTTTTGGTTCTGTTTATTTCACTCTGCCTTGGTTCATATAAATTTCCCCGTGATTCTCTGATCATGATAGGCAACTCAGGCAAGGGAGTGCAGTGCAGCTGAATCAACTTGAGTTGTCTTCAAGATCTGTCCATGTTGAATATCCTTCTATGGCCAAGTCAATATCTTTTTGTTAACTGGTGAATGACGTATGAAGTTCTCATTTTGCTCTAAAAATCAAACCTAAGCTAGTAGGGGCCTGCCCTGAGTAAGGCCTAGCCTGATTTTCATTGTTTTTCTTTGTTGTTTTTAGGACAAATTACTTTCCACTGATTACAACATAATATAGAGGAAAGAGTACTAGACTGGGAGTCAGAAAGTTTGGGTTTGAGTCCCAGCTTAGCCACTTACTATCTGCTTTACCATCAACAAGTCATTTAGACCTCTTTGAGCCTCAGTTAGCTAGCGAGAAAGATGGAGACCTAATCCAACAACCATTTATCAAGTGCCTACTACATGTAAAGAGATGGGGATGCAAAGACAAGGTGAAAAATGATCCCTGTTATCAAGGAGTTTGCATCAACCCCTGGGGATATGGGTTGGTTATACCTGCCCAATACTAGTGACAGGGCTGCTGGAGTCAATAAAATAATGGATGCACAAGTCCATTTTAACTGTAAATGTTATGTAATATAGATATATACAGTATTACTACAGAATTTAGTATTATGTACAGAGTCAGCATGGCATAATGGATGGAGAACTGGCCTTAGAGTCAGGAAGACTTGAGTTCAAATCCATTAACTGTGTGACCCCGGGCAAGTCTTCAACTTAACCTCTTTTTTTTCTCAGTTCCCTCATCTGTAAAAGGAGAATAATAACAGCGTCAGCCTCCCTGAGTTGTGGTGAGGATCAAATCAACAATGAAAAGCCATGCTTTGCCCAGGGTCTGGCACATAGTAAGAATTATATAAATGTTAGCTACTATAACTATAATTAAAATTATTATCATTCAAATCCTGCTTCACACATCCTAGCAGTGTAACTCTGGGCAAGTCACCTAACCTCTAGGCTAGAGGTATCAACTACAACCTGTAGCGAAATGGGCCAACATTCGCTACCAGCCAGATTAAAATGTAATTGGAAAATGTTTGAAAAAAATAATAAAAATGTAATAGAACATGTATAATCTTAATATGTGGCTTTTTTTAAATTTTCTTTTCTTTTTTTTATTTTTAGACTTTGTGATATTCTTATACATCGGCAGTGGTGTCCTCTACAAGAGAAAGTAAAGAACTCTTAACATTTGTATCCATAGCAAACTTTAGAATAAGACCCTGGAATCCTGGCAATTTTGTTAATTTTTCTGTTATTTGAAATGTATGTATATAGATATGCACATACCTGTGTGTATATATACAACATGACATGTAGTTTTCTAATTCAATATGAGACCTTAGGTGTGGTTTGTGGCCACAGTTCTGAGTTTGTCACCACTGGTCTAGGCAGCTCTCTTAAGCTGTAGACAAGTTGCTGACCAGCACTAGTTGAGTGAGTTTCCTCATTTGAGGAGTTCTCTATGTCAAGGAAATCACAATCCTAGTTTCTGTCATCATCGTTATAAAGATTATGGTTATAATTATTCTTGATCAAGCTTACTTAACAAGTCAGAGTCAGATCCAAGATTGGAACTCAGTTCTCCCGGGTCCCACCCAATATCCTTGGTACTTTTAAAGAGCTGACTATGAACAAGAGGCAGATATAAATAGTAAAAGGAAAGTGCTAGACTTAAGCAAAAGACCCAGATATTTGCCAGTGGAGTGACTTGTGTTAATTACTTCTCAGGACCAGGTGCAGAAGAAAGTGGCCTCAGGTATTAATTTGCATTGGTTAAGATGCATAAATGGGGAGGAAGTAACCAGATGGACTGTCCCATCAAGACTGCTAAGGAGTAGCTAAAAATGTGCATTTTTTTAAATTAAAATGTTGCCATTTTGTACATCACCACAATAATCGATGACCTAACTGTTCTCTTTGGCTGATTTTTTTCTTCTTTTGTTGTGAAGAAAGTACTTTGAAATCTGTCATTAGCATCAATGACAACATCTTGCTTTGGCCAAGAATTAAAAAAAAAGTAAGTTTGGGGAGAAAGTAATTGATCATTTTCATTCCCTCCTACCCCCCTACTTGTTGGGACTGAAAGGTGATCTTAAAAATATTTCCTCAAATGACAATTTGTTGATTTTCTTTAATTATGTTGCTTTTTCATTGGGCAGATATTTTTACTTTAGTATCATTAAGCATCATTGCAATAAGCTTCATTTGTTTGAGGGGCTTTAGCTTCCTATGGGATTTATAGCTAAGTTATCTTATATCCTGTCCTAGCAAAGAAATAGGGAAATGATCCAAGAATGGCAGGCAAAATGCCTTCTAAAAATATCAGCTGCTCAGGATCACAGTCCTCACACCTGGCTGCACCAGTTTTGTTTATTTGGCTTCTCCCCTTCCATGCAAATACCATCTATGATGACTTTCTATGTGTGTGACCTTGGGCAAGTCACCACCTTCCTGTAAAACGATTAATCTCTAAGCTCTCTTCCAATTTTCAACTCTTGATTCTATGATGCTAGCTTAGGGCTTTGCCCTTTGGTTGGCCCAGTGCCCTTCAATTAATACAAGCAACACCAGAGAATTGATGGCAGGAAATGATCATAGAAAAATTTTGTGCCTTCTCTGGGTCTCAGTTTTCTTATCTGTAAAATGGAGGGACTGGACCAGAGTCAATTCAGCAAAACATTTATGAGGCACTTGCTGTATGCACGATGAGAGGCAGTATGCAGTAGTGGACACTGCAGTTTTATTAAGGTCTCTTCTCTTGGTTATTGTTTTCCATGAATTGTGGGATCTCTCTTCTGGTGTTCTTCCTATGCTGTGCCTTCTGCTTAGTTGTTTTCAGTCATGACTACTTTGGGGTTATTTTTGGCAAGGATACTGGAGTGGTTTGCCATTTCCTTCTCCAGTTCATTTTACAGATGAGGAAACTAAGGCAAACAGGGTTGAGTGACTTGCCTAGGGTCACAAAGGTAACAAGTATCTGAGGCCAAATTTGAACTCTGTGGGGCAACTACTTGGTGCCATGGAATCAGGTAGATTCATCTTCATGAGTTCAAATCTGTACAAGATGTGGTTGCAGGCAGTGGAAGTTCGGGGTAGGAGGAGAGCTAAAGGAACAGGTAAATGAAAAGGGTGGAATTCTTGCTGGCAAGGAGCATGATTGGCCAGGTTAAAGTCTTGGTTTCAATACTTCCCAGCTGTGTAGAGGCGGGCAAGGATTTTACTTCTCAAAAGTCAGTTTTCTCATCTCTAAAATGAAGAAAAAAACCCCACAAGTCCTCATACTCACAGGGTTGTTGTGGGAAAATTATTTTATAAGGATAACAAGGTTGTATTAAATTAATTTTAAATGAACAAAAGAACCTACTGTGTGTTAGGCTCTGGGGATAAAAGACATAAAACAATCCCTACCCCCAAAGTTACACCAAATTTTTTAGGGGGAGGATGTATATATCTATATGTATGCATATATATGTATGTATGTATGTATGTATGTATATGTGTATGTACTTAAGTGTTTGTGTCTCTGTGTGTGTTTGAAAAGGAAGCATGATGTGGTGGGCCAAAAGAACCATCCCCACCTTCAAGGAACTTCTACATAATAAGGAAAGCAATATGTACGTTTAGCTTTCACATTGTGACTTTCCCCATTCTGGTTCGATATATTGTGGATCAGCATAAGAAATTAAATGGGAATTTGGGGGGAGTTTTGTGGAAGCTGCAGATGACACAGAGCCTATGGCCAAATATTAACCCAAATTTTACAGTAAAGCACTGTAAACACCCCATAAAAGAAAAAGACAAATCCAGACTTCTCTGGTACGAAGGGAGAGCTAAAAAATTGTATGCATATTTTCCAAATCACAGGGAAGGCGGTGTGTGTGTGTGTGTGTGTGTGTGTGTGTGTGTGTGTGTGTGTGTGTGTGGCCATGCTCCTAGCTTCTACTATGTGGAAGAGAAAACTGTAAATAACTAGGATCATACAAGATCTATACAGGGTAGATGGAAGGCAATCTGAAAGGAGAAAGTAAGAGCAGCTGGGGGAGGGAGGCAGAGAATCCTAGTCATAGCAGAGAGACAGCCAACGCAAAGGCATGGAGAGAGTCATGCTGGAGGACCTCCAAGTGGGTCGGTCCACTGGGATTGTAGAGGGGAGGGAGGGATGCAAAGAATGAGACTAGAAAGGTTGGAAGAGGTCATTTTATGACCAACTTCTAGGTGTGAATCCCATCTCGCCAATGAGTTTCCATCTTTGTGAAACCAATGAGGTTAAATTTGCTTCTTTATATTTTGGGGTCTTTATTTAGTTTGTGTATTTTTGTATATGTGGGTAAGTTTTTTTAATCGTCCTTCTGTTGGTTATTGTTTCCTGGGGATTACTGCTTCTCTCTTCTGGTATTTATCTGTGCTGTGCTTATTCCTCTGTGAGAAAGAGCTCCTCTATAAATTAGCTTGGCAAATATTTGGGGGAAGGGTTTTGTTCCTCTCCTTCCAATTTAAACCTATTGTCCTCTTGACCAAAAGGACTTTAGGTACAAGAAAAACAGACACAAATACACATACACATACACATACACATACACATACATATACATATGTATACGTATATACATATTGGCAACTAGATGGCTCAGTGGATAGAGCCCTGGGAAGACCTGATTTGAAATCTGACCTAAGAAACATACTAGCTGTGTGACCTTGGGCAAGTTATTTAACCTCTCTTTGCTTAAGAGGCAGCTAGGTAGTTCAGTGGACAGAGTGCTGGACCTGGAGTCAAGTAGATCCTAATTCAAATCCAGCCTCAGAGACTTACTAGCTGTTGGACCCTGGCTAAGTCGCTTAATGCTATTTGCCTCAGTTTCCTCATCTGTAAAATGAGCTGGAAATGCCAAACCACTCCAGCATCTCTGCCAAGAACCATTCTCCTCCCTCCCTGTACTCTCCTCCCCACCAAACAAATAGGAGTCAGTAATAGTGGATAGAAGCACTGGGTTTGGAATCAAGAAGACACATTCATGAGTTCAAATCTGGCCTCACTTACTAGTTGTATGACCCTGGACAAGTCAGTTAATCTATTTACCTCAATTTCCTCATTTATAAAATAATCTAGAAATGGAAATGGTAAACCACTTTAGTATCTTTGCTAAGAAAACCCTTTGGACAGTATTGGCATGTTGTGGTCCATGGGTCATAAAGAGTCGAACACAACTGAATAAGTGAGCAACTTGAATTTAGAAAGATATGTTTGAATCCTACCTCTGTCATTTACTAGCTGTGTGACCCTGGGCAAGTCACTTAACCTTTCTCAGCTCCAGTTTTGTCAGTTGCAAAATGGGAACAACAAAAATAATAACACTGGCATCCACCTCACAGGGATGTAGTAAGGATCAAATAACATGACACCATCAGTAGCATTTTGTAAACTTTAAAATGCTAGCTTTAAAGTTTCATTGTTAGCTAGAATAAACTAACAGGGAGCTCCTTGTTGGGAAAATTCCTCTACCAATATAGGTTGGCTTCTAATCTACAACCTATGGTCTTTGAAAATTTCCTAGAATACTGAGAGGGGCACATGCTCAAATTTGAATCTGGGTCTTCCTGGCTTTAAATTTAGGTCTCATCACTGGGGTCGAGGCCAGGTAAGAGAGAGGGATTGTGCATGTAAGAGAGAGGGCATTGGACAACTATGAAGTACAAGGAGTACATGTCCCTGAACCACAGCAGGAAAGAAACTCTGTTGGGGGAAGAAGTGTGCTGTGCTGGACATATGGATCCTGGGACAAAGCTCTGAGTTGTGTTGAGTTGTGACTGCATGGACCAACTGTCTATGGAGTTTTCTTGGCAAAGATACTGAAATCTGGTTTGCTATTTCCTTCTTCAGTGGATTAAGGCAAACCCAGGTTAAATGGCTTGTCCGGAGTAAGTGTCTGAGGTCAAATCTGAACTCAGGTCTTCCTGACTCCAGATCCAGCTCTCTATCCATTGAGGCCCCTAGCTCTGTGCTCATCTCTAGATTCTGCTCAGCTCTAGTGTTCTATTATTTATTTATTTATTTTATCTCTAAGCCTCAAGTGAAAGGGAAATAGAGAACAGTAAAGCCTATGCTGAGTGTTAAATACACCCCCTCAGAAGACTGGTACAGAAACCAATGAGGTCATAAAGCCTCAAGCTTCAGGATGAAGTCATGGGCATTACTGATACTGCACACACACACACACACACACACACACACACACACACACACACACACACTACCCCGAGGGGGCAAACTTGGGAGAGTGAGTGAGCCGGATGTAGTTGCAAGATGCCCTACTTCTCAGAAGTACATCGAGACCTTGCCACAAACCCTCATTACCTGCTGTGCTAATGGTCTCCTCATAATGTGCTTCAAGTCTCTGCATGCAGGAATCTGCCTCCATTTCCACATCCTCTCTTGTGTCCTCCTACTCCAGGACTTTCTGACGCTTCTCTCATCAACTCTTTTTTTCTGCATTTTTCTCTCCTCCCACTCTCCTTCCTCCACATTCATTCATGAACACCGTTTCCCTTGCAATAAAGTTAATCCTGCAGATTCAAGAATTGGGTTTTGCAAGCATTTATGAAGGGCCTGCTTCCGGAGTCAGGAAGACCTCAGCTCAGATTCACGTTCAGACAGTTATAAGGTGACCCTAGGTAAATGATTTAATCTCTTTTTACCTCAGTTTGCTCAAATGAAAATGGAGATAAAAGTAGGACCCATCTCCCAGAGTTATTGTGAGAATGGAGATTATAGTTATCATGCACTTAGTACAGTATCTGGCACACAGTAGATGATTAATGAAATGAACCTTCCTTCCTTCCTCCCTTCCTTCCCTTCCTCCTTCCCTCCCTCCTTCCTTCCTTTCTTTCTTTCTTCTTTCTCCCCTTCCATCCCTCTTTGCTGCCTTCCTCCCTTTTTCTTTCTTCCTCCCTCTCTCCCTCTCTTCATTGCTTTCTTTCCTTCCTTTCTTCCTTCCTATTAGATGCTGTGCTTGGTGATGAATTAAAGCAAGATCTCTACCCTCAAGGGGCTTACAGTTTGTTATGTGTGTAGGGCAGTTAGAGGGTTGGGAGTGAAGGGGAGAAATAAGATATGTAGGCAAGTAATTATGATACATGTCAGAATATGAAAGCATGTAAGAGAGGTTGCCAAAAACATGCCATGAAAGTTTAAAGGACTACATGGAGATGTTGGCATTTTATCTGACCCTAGAAGGAGAGATAACAGTTCACCTGGTAGAGATTTGGGGGAGAGAATTTGAGGCATAAAAACTATTGTAAACAAAGATAGAGATAGGAAACTAATGCTTGGGGGAGAGGGGATAGTTGAGTTTGCCGGAGTTGTAGGCCATGTGATGACTAAAATGGGAAAGTCTGAAAATGCAAGTTGGAGTCAGATTATAAATGATCTTGAATGCCAGTTAGGAATCAAACTTTCTATGGGCGATGGCGCACCATTAAAGAATTTTCATCAAGGGAATGAAGATTAATCTGGCACCATTGTGTAGGACAAAGTGGAGAGGGAAGAGACTGGAAATGGAGAAACTGGTTAAGAAGTTATTGCACTAGTTCAAGTGAAGTAATATAGTGTATATAAAGGTAGTAGCAATAAGAATGGAGGTGAGACCAATTTTAGAGATACTGTAAGGATAGAATTGATAGTAGCTAACAATTGATTAAATATCTTCAATTTGTATTTGTATCTCTAGCACTTAGCATAATGGCATTTAGAAATACTTTTTCTTTCTTTCTCTCTTCTTCCTTCCTTCCTTCTTTCCTTCCTTCCTTCCTTCTTTCCTTCTTTCCTTCCTTCCTTCTTTCCTTCTTTCCTTCCTTCCTTCCTTTCTTCTTTTCTTTCTTTCTTTCTTTCTTTCTTTCTTTCTTTCTTTCTTTCTTTCTTTCTTTCTTTCTTTCTTTCTTTCTTTCTTTCTTTCTTTCTGCCTTTCTTTCTTCCAATTCATTCATTCACTCATGTGCAGGAATCGCTAGATAGAGAGAAGAATTAAAGATTAGCCAATAGTTTTGAGCTCAAATGGTAGTACCATCAACAGAAATATGAGAGTCGGGAGGAGGGAAAGGTCCTAGAAAGGAAGATAAGTAGTTTGATTTGGGGCATATTGAGTTTGAGGTACAGGTAAGGTGTCTGGCAGGTAGCAATGTAGGTCACTGGATAAGGAAAGTGATCAGATCTGGAGATGTGAATTTGAGGGTTGTTTGCATTGTTAGTTGAAACTATGGGAATAGATGAGATTGCTGAAGAGGAGTAGAGAGAGTGAAGAGAAAGAAGAGAAGGGTCCAGAAAGCACTCTCCTTTGTCCTGGCTGATACTTCAGTTTTCACCAATCAATATTTGATGAGTGTTCAAAAAGCACCAGAGCCAAGGATCTTTACATCTCTTTAACATCATCTTTCAGTGACTTCCTCAAGCAGGCATATGACCTCTTTCATCATGTAGACATATTTATAAATCTCTAATTATACATATTCTATTTTTAATGTATTTTTAAGGCACAGTACAATTTGATATATAGCGGATATACATAACCCTTGTGTCAGAGGCTCCATCCTCTCATATAGGGGCCAGGTACATTTTGGAGACTTTTCACTTTTGTGGATTATTACCATCACCAAGGTGACCTAGGAATGCTACTGGTTCTCCCACAAAGGTAGCCACCCAAGTGCTCTTACAAGCACTTAGGCTCACAAGGCTCAAAATATAATACAGTTTTACTTTTGTATTTACAAATGAATGGGCACAGAAAGACCTTGAATTTGAGCACCTAGAAAGAGACTTAATCCTCCAAAAAGTAACTTCATTCCAGAGATCAGAGACTGTATATGATTTCTGTGGTTTAATAGTACTTCTCTGAGTAGGGCTTTGGCAAGGAGGGAATTATTCTGGGTTTGTTGCTCCACATCACTGTTCCTTCAGTTTGTTCCATGTCACTTTTTCTCCAGATGGTCTTAGCCAGTGCTCCTTACTGCTCTTTATTCTCTGCCTGTAGTAACTTTCCTCAAGAAGCTAAGATTAGCTATACTGGCTTCAGGTAATGACCATTCTTGTAGCTTGGTTCCCAGCATTAGTGTTCTCCCTGACTTTGCCACTTGTAACTCAGTTTCTTTGTTAATTTTCACGATTCTGGTATAGGCAGCTAGAAAACACAAGTTTGGAATCAGGAAGACCTGAATTCAAGTCTGACCTCAGACACTAGTTGTTTGACCCTGTGCAAATCACTTAACCCTATTTACCTCAGTTTCCTCATCTGTAAAAGGGCAAGGAAATGACCAACCACTCCAGTATCTTTGCTGAGAAAACCCCAAATGGGATCAGGAAGAGTTGGACATGACTAAAACAACATGAAAAACTTCTCTCCAGCAGCTGGAACTCATCATCTTCTTCAGGACACCAGCTAGCCCATATGGGTTGACCATTGCCTTTGTTTTGGCCGCATGTTTATTACTTAATGGCATTCATAAGCCAGAATATTTCCTTTCTTTGAAAATCTTTTGTTTAAAATTTTTTTATAACTTACTACAATGGTATATCATCTACGTGTACAACCCTGAAAAATATGTTTGCTAAGGTAAGTGAACTTAAGTAGCAAATCCAAAATTTTTCTATCTGCAGTAATTGATGGTTCCACATATGGAGGGTGTGGTGCTAGTTGGTGGAGAAACTCTGTTTTCTTGGTGTTAATTGTCAGGACAAAATTAGCATAGTAGCAGACAATTGAGCCATATTCTGTTGCATCTCAGCCTCAGAGGCTGCACTGAGTGCACAACCATTTTTGAATAAAAAGTCATGCACCAATTCTCCCTCCGCTTTAGTTTTCACTTGTAACTTGTAAATAATTTACCATCAGTGCTGTAACTGACTTGGATGCCATTTTTTGTTCTTGTTGAGGGTATCTGTCAACACTACTGATGGGGTTAACACAGACGCATTGTCAGATCTAGCTCAGTGTTTGGGAGGCTCCAAAGGAAAATGTGGGAGAAAAGAGGTATTAGACTGCCTATCAAATTGAAGGTCTACAGAGTTGTTGTGTTGACTTCATTATTGTATGCCTGTGAAACCTGGACAGCATACCGATGCCATGCTAGGAAACTGAATAGTTTCCATTTGAATTGTCTTAGGAAGATTCTGAAGATGACCTGGCAAGATAAAGGTACAGGACACTAAGTCTCTTATTGAACTGGACTGCTAAGCATTCAAACTCTGACAGGCTGGCCATATTGTTTGAATGCCAAACATATGCTTGTCTAAAAGACTATTCTACAGAGAACTCACACAAAGCAAGTGCTCACATGGAGCACATGGATACATGGAGCATGTATCATAAGAAGTGATACAAGGATCTCAGGGTCTTTATGAAGAATTGTGGAATTGATTGTAAGATATGAAAGACACTGGCACAGGACTACCCAGCATGACATGACTTCATCCAAGAAAGTGTTGTGTATGCTCTATGAGCAAAGCAGAATTTCAGTAACTCAAAAAAATGTAAGGTGCATAAATTTGGAGACATCTCTACTCCCAATGTTCATACAGACTGTTTGACCTGGGGTGCAGCCTTCCAAGCTTACGCTGGTCTGATCAGCCACAGTCAGACATACTTTACCTTGACCCTGGCATAATTATGCCATTTTGGATCTCTTTGAGCATGAAGGACAACAACCAACCACAGCCAGCTAAGAGTGGCATTAGGCCATGGGAATTAAGTCACAATAAAATAACCAACATGTTGATTGTGACTAGCTGCTGTGAATTTGTGGGGAGTTGACTCCTGGTGGATGAATTTAAATGCCAGTATAGATGTTGGCCCTTCTGTTAGAAATTTGGAGGTGAGTCACCTGTCCAATGAGGGTATGAGGGCTACTTGCTGCTCAGGAACTTCTTCAATCCCACAGAATGACCAGAAGGGTCACTTTTACTCAGAGATATTGAGTGGGCATTGGAAGGCCATGGGGAACCAATGCTCTTTACGCACTTTTAAACTTCAGTAGAAGTAACCACCTGATTTCAATGCTACAGTCCTTCTTGTGCTCCATTTGTATTAGTATCAGAAAAACTCCTCCTAGAGCAATTGCCCAAATGACTATCTGTTTTTAATTCTCTGTCAGCTTATGGTGGTTCAATTTCTTCTGGTTCCTCTGGCTCTGCAGTAGGATGGTATGCACCTCCTATTTTTGTCAGCACCTCCCACTGAATCTTGGGGTTCAGAAGGGAGTCTCTTTGGGGAGAATATGCACTCTCTCCTCTCTTATCCCTCTCTATCTCTATTTTTCTCTTTTTTCTCTGTTTTCTCTTTGTCTTTCTCTTTTTCTCTTCCCTTCCTTGTTTTTCTATCCCCTGCCTTTCTCTGACTTAAGTGGATTGAGTTATTCAAATTATCAAGGTTCATTTGCAAAAGATCATCAAAAGAGAAGGTAGCAGAGGGTAGATATGGCTTTTCCAGAAATGGGAGTCTTTGACAAGGAAGAAGGAAATTTGTAGTCCTTGTTACACATATACATATGTATCTATGTATAATACCTATGTATTATACCAAGTATAATAACAATTTTTTCTTGTTTATAGTAATGCTTATAGAAACATCCAGAGGTCAGATGGCTGGCAACCTCAGCCATTTGGGATAGAGCCAGATCCAGGGAGTCAGGAGAAACATATTGAAGAAAATAGCCATCATAAAGCCCACGCACTTTATAAAGCCCTTCTCAAAGTGAGAGCTTATTACATACTACCTATGTAACCCTGGGCAAGTCACTTCTCTAGGTGGTAGGGGCTAGGCCTAAGATGTCAAGATCATTCACTGCAGCCTGGGTCATCATCAATCATTGTGACTTTTGTCCTGCCATTGGACTTTGATGACTGGAAGAGAGAGTGAGGCTGATGACTTTGGCCAACTCTGCCTCACTTAAATCTAATTCACCGAATGATGACATTAGTCCTCTTTGAAAACAAAGGACCAGCTAATTGAGATTCCATATTGGAAATAAATGACCTCCATGAAAGCCATTGAATAAAAGGAGGTTTCCTTTGCCCTGCCACAGAAAGAATATGAACAAGGATACAGTTAACACTGAGATTCTCTGAAAAGGGGAAGAGGGCACTCATCTCCATATGGAAATGAATCTGGTCAGCAGGGCAGGGTATGGTGACTCAAGTGTTTTTCAGGAGTCCACTAAGTTGGAGGGGTTTCAACTCTACGTGGGTGCCATTTTTTTTATGTCCTTAGGTGACCAGGATGCTGGGTCAAGTGTGGCACCACTTTGTAAACTATCCAGGATCACATGAACAGTTGAATTATTAAATTCTTTGTTTACCTCCCACATTCTCCTCATTACAAAAATGTGAGTCTTTGCATTTGAAACTTACAGCACAGACTTACAGATGATTAATTATCATGATGTAGCAGAAAAATTTAGAGGCAAGAGAACTCAATTCAGATCTTAACTCTTCCATTTAACGGCTTTGGGTATATAAACTCATTTCTCTGGGCCACCTCATCTACAAAATGAGGGGTTTTGACAAGAGGAATTCTAAGGTCCCTTCCAGTTTAAAATCTTAAAATTCTTTGATCCTCCCAACATTAAATCAGACTTAATTTAGCTCATTCAATAACTGGTCTTCTTCAGTACAATGTTGTTCAGATGTCAGTGACTTGGCAGCGACTGTGTACTTTTTTGGAACATAAAAGCTTCAGGGGCTCTTTAATAGAGTGGCTATGTTTAAATCTGGCTGTCGTTGAGAAGTCTCATGGTAGTCTCTGTCATTCCATGTGGCCTTTCATGATGCTATGTACTATACCGAAATTGTTTTAAAGAACAAAACCAGGAAATAAACTTAGAAATCAAGAAAAAAAAGGAACCATAAGAGGTAGAGAGAGTATTATAATGACCATTCTGACAAACTGGCTTGGCTGCATTGGGAAGAGGCCTAATTAACTCAACACGCTGGGGTTTAGATTTCTTCCAAATTTAGAATTCTGTTGGTTCTAGGAGGTGGAGTTTTCCACTATAGTTTCAGTCTCTGGTTAGGGATGGTTGGGAAGGTGATGAGGGGTCTTGAGGTCAGTAGCAACAGCTGTTTATGGAGGACACTTTTGGGGTGACCGACTAGCTCTAGAGGCCTAGAGGACTAGCTGCTATAATCCTTTCCTTTCCATGGCTTTCCATGGCTTATCATTTGGCTTATTAAGAGAATATAGCAGGGAGAGAATGGATCATTGTTACATGGGAAAGATTCTGGAACAGTGGTGAATCTCCCGTCTTTCTTTGCCTTCTGATTTTTGCCACATGCAACAAGTGGCATGGTTCATTACTAAGTGTATTTTTTTCTTGCTAGTTATTTGTAATTTTTTAAATATCTACTATTTACTAGACAGCTAGGTGGTACAGTGGATAGCGTGACAGGCCTAAAATCAGGAAGATTCATCTTCCTGAATTCAGATACCCCATATACTTGCTAGCAGTGTGGTCCTGGATAAGTCACTTCACTTTATTTGCCTCAGTTTCCTCATCTGTAAAATGAGCTGGAGAAGGAAAAGGCAAACAACTCCAGTGTCTTTGCCAAGAAAACACCAAATGGGGTCACATAGAATCAAACAGGACTGAAGGACAACATTTATTAGACAAGGTAATTTTTATCATATCCTGACTTGGTGTTTTTGCTCTAGAAAGTAGGATAGGGTGAAGTAGGGTGGAGAACCTGTGGATAACTGATTGACAAATCCATTTGGTCAGATTCAGATTGCTTAGTCAAACTCTGATTTTGGCAGATGAAACTGATTCTGAAGAATCACCTTCCCGTTTTAACAATCAATGGATTGCCTGGGGACTCAGAGAATTTTGTAAATTTTATTTATAATTTGCAATTTTAAAGCTTTCTAGGTTTCAGAGAAAGCAGATCATGCGGGACTAGGCCTATTGTCTCTTACAGGGAAATCTTGGCAAGCAAATTAATTATCTTTAAACTGACCACTGCTTTGCACGAGAGGCCTTTGTCTTTGTCTCCACTTTCTTAGTCCCAGGAAGAGAGGGGAAAGGGAAGTAGAGACCTCAAGGGGTCATAAGCTGAGCCAGCTCCCAGTGGGTAGATATAGGAGTTAGCAAATCACCTCTACTCACAGCCCTCACCCCCAAAGGGAGAAAAGGAAAAGGCACTGCTTATTTAAACTGCCCTCCACAGTGACCTCTGCTGGGCATCAGTAGATCAGATTTAAACGACAGTGCCTTACAGTACAATCCTATATGCAAAAATTCTCCATTGCCTTTGAGCCTTTCTGATTTGTACAAACTGGTGAATAGTTATTTTCTGGTTCTTTCCCTCCAGGAATTGCTGCAATTTATCACATATCCCATATACTGATCACATATTACTATGTACTGGATAATAATAGATGCTTTGGGGACTAAGCCGCAAGTAGGAGAATCTAGAGAAGGAGAAGAATTGAAGAGAAGTCCCCAAGGAGAAGAAGAACTCAAGGAGAGAATGGAAGTATTTGGTGAGGCAAGGTAAGTAAGAAAAAAATAAATAAAACATGCTGGCAAGATAAGGTCACAGTCAATAAACATTTATTAAGCACCTACTGTATACCGACCAAGAATTTAGAGGAAAAAAGGGAGTTGAGCGTGGCTGCTGAGTTAAGGGGTTACAAAGGAAGCAAGGAGGTAGCAATGAACCATTGTGAACTCTGTGAAGACTGGCAACGTCTTTTGCTTCTTTTTGTATTCCCAGCACTTAGCACCATCCTGGCATATAGTAGGTGCTTAATAAATGCTTTTTAACTGACTGACATTCACAGAGAGTGCTGGAGTTGGAGTTCAAGGATCAGAGGTTGATTCCAGATCTGCCACTGACTATCTGATCTTAGGTAAGTCACTTTACATTCATGGCTTTGGTTTCTGCATTTGTAAAATGAAGAGTTTTCTGCATCTGTAAGTTTCTTTCCATCTCCCATTCTATGAAACTATGAAACAAATCCTCTATCTAATCCCCCTCTTCCCTGAATTCGTGCTTCCCCTGGGAAGAGAAAAAAGGTAAACATGAAGGAACTCAGAAATGATACAAAGCTGGATATAACAATATTATAAATTCTATTTACAATAATGTATAAATTTTGTTTTTGTTCAGCTGTTTTAATCGTGTTTAACTCTTCATGACCCTATTTGGGGTTTTCTAGGCAAAGATACTAGAGTGATTTGCCATATCTCCAGCTCATTTTACAGATGGGAAACTGAGGCAAATACTTTCAAGTGATTTACCCAGAGTCACATAGCTAGTAAGTGTATGAGGCTTAATTTGAACTCAGGTCTTCTGACTCTAGGCTCAGTATTGTAACCACTGCATCACCTAGCTGGCCCTAATTTATAAATTATAAAATCTCAAATCTGGTTCTATAGTTCCATCTATAACTGATCCCTGAATCCCCCCGAAATACCAAAGATAAGTGGTCTTACAAAAATTGTAACTTCTGCTTGAACACTTTCAATTGCAGAAACCTCAAAGTCTTTTGAAATATCCCTTTCCAGTTTTGAGCAGCGGGAAATATTAGAAAGGTCTTCCTTGTATGGGACCATTTTAACAGTTTTGCTCATTAGTCTTTATTCTCCTCCTGGATCCATACAGAGCAAGCTGGAAGAACATAGCTAAAGAATGAGGTTGCAGAATATATGGTAGGGACAGTCCTTGACTTAGAGAAGGTGATCTGGGTTCTTGTCTAAGTTCTGATACTTACTAACTGCATGACCATGGGTAAATCCTTCAGCCTTTCTGAGAGCTCTAGACTTCTTTTTAAAAGTTATTCATTTTGAACTTAAATACATAAAGACAAAGAAAAGAACATTTCCATGTATATAGCACAATCTAAAAAGAGGATTGGCTATAAAACCATGAATTTACATTTCATGCTGTTTACTTTAAAAAAAACCTATATAATAGTTACTACATGTCATTTTCAGAGTGGCTCTCTACTTCCTTCTATATTTTCTTTTGCTCTCTGCTGTGTACTTTTTATATTTTTCCTTTCCCCTCCTGCCTTAGAGATGGCTACCATTAGACACAAATATGTGTGTATTTTAACCTCTTGGCTTCTCTTCATGTCCCAGCTCAAGCTCCCCTTCCTACTGGAAGCCTCTCTGGATCTGCCTTAATTCTAGTTCCCTATTCCCTTGGTTATTACTTCCAGTTTTTTCTGTATACAGCTCCCTCATACATAGTGATTTACAGGGTGTCTCTCCTGTTAGATTCTGAGATCCCTGAGAGCAGGGATTGTCTTTTGCTTTTTGGTGTATCCCCAGTGCTTAGTACAGTGCTTGGCATGTAGTAGGCGCTTAATAAATGTTTATTGACCGTGACTAACATCAGCTGACTTAGGAAGGAGAAGCCCCTCCCTCATATATATATCCTTTCTGGTCTCCTGGGTGTGAGCTATGAGCCAATAGGGTGAGAAAAGGGTGTCTATGTGCTTTGTGTATGGAATAATTGTCATATGTGTCACTGGAGGGAGTGCCACCCAGGTGAAATCATAGATTTTTTGAAGCTAAAGTTATGGAAGTTCTCTCTTTTAGGTCCTAGGAATCCTGATGTTGTATTGTATAAAAGAAAAAGCATTAAGGGTGAAAATCAATGGAGTCTCTGAAGGAAGTGAGGAATTCCTGTTTAGTTGGATTTGATTACAGTTCATGAACCACTCTCTGGAGGCAATTGATAGGATGCAGAGAACTCTTGTTGAGGGACAAACACAAAATAAGCCACTCCTCTCAGTCTCTCAAACCAGCTGGTTACACTCCCTGAAGGCCACTTCACTCATTCCCTGAAGACTTCTTCCAAAGTGGAGGGATTAGGAAGCTCTCCTGGAAGAGGATTGTCCTTTCTTTGGCTGGTAAAAATAAAATGGAATAATACAAAATCACTTTTGCCTCAGTCATGGATATTTTAGTTTAGTTTCGTTTTTAAACTGGGCTGATTTATATAAGCAATTGTTTCAACTATATAAGACCCCTTCCATAGGTAGACAGATTTCAAAACAGAAAATAATCAGACATCGGAAGTGAGCTTGGTGCAGACAGTTCTGCTCTATCTCCCTGAGTCAATGAGTTGACTGAATGACTTCGGGGAGCATGCAAAACCTCATTCTTCTCCTCACCTCCTCAACAAGCTTGTATCCTCTCCAAAAAAAGGGAATTCCAAAGCTTCCTTTCCAGAGCACCAAGAGGAATAAAGTTCTTGTTTACATAAGTCTTTTGGGATCAGGGAGAGTGAGAATGCCAATGAATATTGGGAGCATGGAGTCCAGGATTTTGTGTTCAGTAGCTAGTTAAAGGTTGGAGGGTAGCAGAGAGCAAATTAAGGTGCCTTCAGTTTAGGTTTGTATAGAAATATTCTGTAATTACTGTACAAAAGGCCAATCAACCATATGAATAAGGACTGCAGGCAGGGCTGCTCCCCAAAGCAGCCAGGTAAACAAGGGCCAAGTGGAAAAGTGGGAAAGTGGGTTTATCTCCCAGAGATGGGGGTGGTCCATGTCCGCCCAGGGTAAATAACTCAGTACTTGAAGCTGTTTTCCTCCAGTGAATTATAATTGTATTTGGAGTGTCATTTTTCTCAAACTAGTCCAGACAATTCAGAAGCCAAGGTTGAAAAAGGAGAGTTAATCCTAGAGGGATGACTCACCTTGGCAGCAGAGCCAGAGCTGATGGGGGAATGAGGACAAATTCAAAACGATGGTAACAGGCTATTGCAATAAAACCCTGTGGTTGAGTGAATGGCACTTTAACTGCCAGACAATCGATGATTTAAAAAACAAATTGTTATATTGAAATAATTTGTATTAGTGATTGCAATTCTGTTTCTACAGTGTTGCATGTTTTGTGGATTTTCCACTTTTTCATTTTTTGTTTTTGCTGACTCCTGTACTCATTTTGAAACAGAAAACACTTGAGCCATTTTCTTGTGATTGGCATATTCCAAGATGTTTACATCAACCTAAATGAAGGGAGGATAATGGAGGCAGACTTGACTGAGCTAAAGTGAGGAAGTTGTTTTCATACTTTGGAATAAGGGCAAAGGAATCTTAGAGGAAGTCTCTTAGTCAGGGAAGTTAGGCATGATTTGTGAAACATCCTTAGTACCCTGAGATTGGCGCCAAGGAAGGCAGCCATACCCTTCTACAATCTGTCCCTTTGTGTACCATCAGAGATTGAACACTGGGCTAGGTGAACCATGGATCTGACCCAGCATGGCAAATGTCACATTGTTGTGCTATGTAAATAAAGTTCTTTCCCTGAAAAGCTTACTTGTCCTAACTCACCCAGAAGTCTGGGAACACCCTGCTGCTGCCTTATATTTGCTTTCAAGGATAACTCATTGGGAGCTCCAGGAAAACATAATGAATGAGCCTCCTCAAATGGTTCAGGGGCATGCGTTGAGTGTGGAGGAGTGGGAGAAAGGTGTTCTGTAGATGCTGAGAGTCACAGCAGGACTGAAAGCAAGCCTCAATTGCTTAGGTAGCTTGTGCACCCTTCGGGCAAAATGGCAGCTAGTCTTAACCATCTTTTTAGCCTCAGTGCCCTCAGATAAAAAGAACAAAGTCCCCACACTTCAACCCCCTCCACACCAGGTGGGATTTTGGGTTATGAGGTTTTCTCACACCGTGTTCATTAAAAGGGGTAGTGAATAAATCTAGTATCTAAATAATCAAACATATTACTAATAAATTGCAGAAACTTTATCTAGTTAGCTCTATCCCCCACCCAGCATGTATGAGAGAAGGATGAAATCTCCTTTCAGAGTTGAGCATCCTTTTCCCAAATTTTTATACTTGTGAATTTGGATTCAAAACACAGTAAAGAAAACCGTGGTTTAATGAGCAGTTTTAAGTAGTATAAAAACTTGAGTAAGCATCTTAAAGTAATAGTCATTCAACTGTGGACTGCATCCTGCATCTGGGGAGAGAATTCAGTACAGGGTCCCTTTTAACTTCCCTACCCTCTATGTCTCCTCATGTTCTTGGGCTAGGGTAATGACAAGAAAATAACCAGACAGCTAAGAACAGCATAGGGTTGTGGGAGCTTGCAGGGTAAGCAAAAGGTATTGAAACCATTCTAGAGACTTGGTAGGCTCTTATTGTTATCACTTCCTCGTTGCTTGAGTAAAAACAACGAACAAACAAAAACCACACCAAGCCAAAACAACCACAAGGTGTAGTCTGATACTTGACTGGTGGACCAAGATTGACAGCTGAGTAAGGAGAGCTTTGGTCAGTTCAATGAACTTGGTTGTCCTCAATGTTTATGTTGAATATCCTCCTTCTGTTATGGCTAAGCAAACTTTTTATTAACTGCCGAATGACCAATTAATTACGTAAACTAGCAGAGAACTGGTCCATGTCAGGCCCACCCGTGAACAAATGACTTTAAACCCCCACAAACGAGGCAAAGCCCAAGGGGGAATTATCTTACTGGAGATGCCTCACCACAATACACCAGCTGCTTCCATCTATCAACTCTTGATAATCTGGCCAGTGCCCAACCCACTCACTGCCTTGGTTCTACCCCATTCTCATTGGTCCCAATTCTTTCTGCTTGTGACTGCTCAGGCGCTACTCTATCAGTTCAGCCGTGACAATTCCTTCACATAAAGGCCCATCACTCTCCCAAGACACTGAGAACCAGAAGAATTTGAAACTGAGAGTGCCTCTGCTTCCCAACCTTCAGACACCTATCCTCATTGGCCTCTGTAACAGTCATTGCATTTGATAGTAGCAAATGACAGGCCTGTAGTGGGATATGACAAATTGTTGTGAGAATCTCAAAACCTCTTTTGAATCTATTTATTTTTAGGGATGATTTTTATAGGTTTACTGAGTCTTCAATCTTCAAGGGGTACCCCTTTCATGCTAAACACATTTCAAATATTTATCATTTTCTACAGGATCAAATACAAACTTTTAAGACTGGCATTCTAGACCCTTTACAATTTGGCCTCTGACTAACTTTCTGCCTTTATTTCCGCTATTTTCTTACCCTCTTATGGAGGATATAGGGGATTTTGCAAAAGAATCAGATAGCCCAATAATTCATAGAGCAATGGGTCTTTTATTATGGTGCATTTTAACTCATATAAGGTGATGATCTAAGCCTAAAACAAAATGCCCAAGGGCAGGATCTGCAGGGGACAGGGACAATTCAGTCAGAGGGATCAATGACCAGAGTCTCAGGTGCACTGTGTTTCCCAAAAAATAAGCCCTCAACCTTGACATGCTCCAGTTC
The DNA here is from genome assembly GCF_028372415.1 of Notamacropus eugenii. NCBI lineage: Eukaryota > Metazoa > Chordata > Mammalia > Diprotodontia > Macropodidae > Notamacropus > Notamacropus eugenii. Next base: position 314,133,129 of record NC_092874.1, read on the forward strand.
CACTGACTTCTCTGTCTTCCTCCTTAACATGTGATCACCTTCACAACAGGATGGGTCATCATTCCTCTATAGCTTTTTAGAGATAGGTAAATAATCACAGTTCCCTCCTTACTTCAGGCATCACAAGTAGGGGAAGTGGCTAGGGAGCAATCAATATCTGGCTCCTCTCCCTAACTTCCTAAATGAAGAATAGCAGCCTTATCCAGGGGGTTAATGGGTAAAGCATTGGACTGCAGTCAGACAGACCCAAGTTCAAATCCTATCTCAATCACTTACTACCTGTGGGTAAATTACTTTATGTGCCTCCATTTTCTCATTTATAAAATAGGAATAATTCTACTTCCCAGGACTGTTATGAGGATCAAATGACAGAATATTTGTAAAGTGCTAAATACAGTGCCTGGCACATAGTAATTTATTGTTTGCTAATTGACTGATCTTCCCCTCCTTCCCTTTGTCCCCCGAGAGATAAGTATAACTAGTTGATAAAGGTGTTTATATAAAATGTGGCTTAGAAGGTATTTACAAAAGGGTATAGGAGTCAAGAAAGTGGGAAAGGGATCATATTACTTTACAGCATTCTGTTACTAGATAACTTGGGAGTATCTTATACAATCAAATTTTTCTACCTTCTGCCCCACCCCCAAACATACTTTGTGCATTTTTTTTTTGGTCTCCATACCTTTATTCATGTTTTTTGAGTTGAAAATGCTACATCCCTAGCTATTTATGGCTAATTTATTCTTTAAGACTGATCATGTCCTACCTTCTCCACAAAAGCTCCCACCACCTGCCATCTTAACTCTTGTAATACGCTATCTGCTCCTACTTCTCTATTAAAATTGCTTTTGACCAAGCCTTGAAAGATATCTAAGTGGAAAAATCTAACAACATTTTATAGATTCTCATAATCCTCAAGGTTTCTGCAAAAATTTACCTTCTTTTGCATTTTCTCTTTCAAAATCGTGCCATGTTTCTTCCAAAGTGCAAATGTTCTTCCAAAATATTCATCAAGACTAGTAAACCTTATACACCTTTTCTTGGGAAAAAAAATCTCTTTACTATGACCTCCTTCTTGAAATGTTCTCCTCATTTGGCTTCTGTGCCACATTATGCTGGTTTTTCTTCTGCCTCTATGACCGTGCCTTCTCTGCCTCCTTTGAGATCTCCTCTTCTTCTTTTCCCCTAAATGTGAACATTCTCCAACTTCCAGACTTGGTCCTCTTCTGTGTTTAAATTCTGTTCCTCCATGATCTCATTTAGTTTTTCATTTTGCCCTATAATCTCTACACAAGCAACTGCCCAATTTTTGTCACATGACTGATCTTTATTCCTTAGTTTTAGCCCTACATTTTATCAAATCGTAGAATCTCAGAATTGAAGGGGAACTCCTTTAGTACAAGTCATGCCTGAACAGGAACATCTCCTCTCTGAAATTTCCAACAAGTGGTTATCCAACCTCTGCCTGAAGACTTCCAAGTTTAGGAATCCAAAAATTAATTAATTTTTAGTGTTTAACATTTACTTTCACCCTACTGACCTCTCTCCCAAATAGCATGGAATCTTGATATAGGCTATACATGTACAATCATATTAAACACATTTTCATATTAGTCTTGTTGTGAGAGAATTTGAATAGAAGGGAAAAATCATGAGAAAGAAAAAAACAAAAAAAGTGAAAATTGTATGCTATGATCAGCATTTTAGACTCTATAGTTCTTTCTCTGGATGTGGATTCATTTTCCATCATGAGTCTTTTGGAGTTGTCTTGTATCATTATCTCGTATCATTGAGATGAGCTAAGTGAATCCTAGCTGATCATCACATGATGTTGCTGTTACTACGTACAATGTTCTCTTGGTTCTGTTCCTGTCACTCAGCATCAGTTCATGTAAATCTTTCCAGGTATTTCTGAAATCTGCCTGCTCCTCATTTCTTATGGAGCAATAGTATTCTATCACATTCATGTATTGCAACTTGTTCAGCCATTCCAGAATTGATGGACATCCCCTCAATTTCCCATTCTTTGCCACCACAAAAAGAGCTGCTATAAGTATTTTTGTACATGCAACCCACTCTATTTTGGAACAGCTCTAATTGTGTGGAAGTGTTTCCTCACAACAAGGCACACTGGCTTTTCTGAAACTTCCATCCATCAATCCTGGTTCTACCTTCTGGGGCCAAGCAACACAAGTAGGATCCCTTTTCCACACTACATTCATTCCAATGCTTGAAGACAGCTACCATGGTTTCTTCTCAGTCTTCCCTTCTTGGGGTTAAATGCACATAATTTTTTCAACTGATCTTTGTATGACATAAAAAACCATTTTGAAACAAATGAAGGAACTAAGGCTTAAAGCATTTAAAGAACTTTATCATTTACCTATCTAATAATTGGGAAAGTTGGAAATTGAGTTCAGGTCTCTTGACCTTAAATGAAGTGTTTTTTTCTATGACATCAGAGTAGGATCATATTTTGCATTGGATTCCAGTACCCTTCTGGAAGGTACCCAACATTCTGTTGACCTTAATGGCTACATGATGCATGAGGCTGAAATCTTCAGGGAACAAACACTCTATATCCATCTCCATGTTCCTTTCTTGTATTTTGACAGATAACATTGGTGGATTAAAAACAAATGAAAACTCTAAAAAGTCTTATCTTTTAATCCCACTGCAATTAATTTTTTTCCAATGTCATGGACTATTCTGCTCTATCTATATTAGGTTGCATTTGGTGACACTGAAACCTACCTACCACCTTTCTACCCAGAGCCACAAAAGATGTTCCTTGTAAGGACCGCACTTCAAGGTAGTTGAGCAGGATTCATGTTTATTATTTCAACATTTCATTACCCACAAACTCTTAGTATCATCTAAAACTTGGAGACTCTGCTATGCACTACCTCATCCAGATAATTTACCGAGATATGACCAATCCTAGCTCTGATCCCTGGGGAACCCCACTGTTTACCTGTCTCTATTCAAAGAAGTAGTAATTTATTGTGTGTCATTTACTTCCTGCCTTTATGACAGTTCTCTTTGCTGCATCTAAATTACCCTTCCCTTGCCCACTGATTCTGGGCGCCCTCCAAGGTTCTGTTCTTTCTTCTCTCTCTGTGTTCTTTCCTATGGTGATTTCATAAATCCCTATGGGTTCCATTATCATCTCTACTCAGATGATTCTATATATCTAGCCCTAGTCTTGTTCCTGAACTCTAGTCCCAGACTATCAACTCCTGCTAGATAGCTTGGATGTCCTGTAGATATTTCAAAACAACACATCCAAAGTAGATTTCATCATATTTCCCCTCATACCCAATTCATCCTTCAAAATTCCCTATTTCCATTGGGGAATCTGTCACCCAGATTCACAATCATCAGGTCACACCTGACTCTTTCTTTACTTCTTATATCCAATCAGTTGCCAAATATTGCCATCTACCTCTAGAATATCTCTCATGTCCATATACTTCTTTCCATTTGCATGGCTTCTGCTGAGTTTGTCAATTGCCTCTTGCCTAATATTACAATAGCCTTGCATTTGGCCCCTCCCATTTCTTGCCCCTCTGCAATCCATTGTCCCCACAGCTACCAAATTGATTTCGCTAAAACACATTCTCCTCTTCAGTGGCTCCCTATTTCTGCTAGAAAAAAATACAAAACCTTCATCCTGACTTTCAGAGCTGACCACAATATGTCTCCTATCTCCTTTTTTAGTCTCATTTCCCATTACTCACCTTCATGTAGTCTCCATTCAAGTCAAACTAGCCTGGTGGCCATTCCTTGGGCACAATATTCCACCGCCCACTTCCATGCCTTTGCCCAGATGGTTATCATTGGAATTTATTCTTTCCACACCTCTGCCTTTTAGCTTCCTTCAAAGAAGAGACCTCTGACATCAAGTCCTTTTCACTTATTACCTTTTGCTAGTTTTGTCTCCCTCTTGAAATTACCTTTATATACTTCACTTTAACTGGGGAGCCAGCATGGAACAGTAGAAAGGATTTGGATCTAAGTCCCACCTCTGTTACTTCCTACCAATGTGACCTGAAGAGCTAACTTCACCTCTATGGCTTCAGTGTACAATTGAAACAACTTAATCCTGAACTATTTAAACAGATGTTTGTCAACCAAAAATGGGAAATAGATATCAGAAACATTGATACTGATTATAATAATGTTGTATGGAAGTTTAACAGTACAAATTAATTGTCAAAATAAGGAGACCAAAAGATCCCAGAAAGGATGTTAGTCAGCAAACATATGACCTATTTGCCAAACAGAGAGAACTGGCTACTAACGACAACTCTGAGTTAGAAATAAATGTGTTTATAAAATCTTGCAAAGAAGAATGGTGGATGATTATGAACTATATGTTCTTACAAAGCAGAGAGAAGCCATGGGTGGGTAAAACTAACTTAAAGAGAACTTGGCAAGATATCCAAATAAGCAAAGCTATCCCAAGGATGGAGATTAAAGGATAAAAAGAAGGTGAAAAAAAATAAAAAAGACTTCTAAAAATCATTATAGCAAATTTTTCTCCAGCAAGGACATTTGGACCCTACCATTTTAAAAGTCTTGGATGTCCTCATGGGAGAAGTACTTATGGCACTCAAAAAATATATAGGAAGAGCAACAAGCTTGGAATAAGTGTATATAGAGGAGATCCATGCTGGAGGCAGCTCAAAATTCAGTATATAATCAGCCATACAAGTTATCTTAAAGGAAGGGAAAATATCAAAGAAGTGGGGAAAAAATCTAAGACTTTATTAATACAGAAAAAAATCAACTGAGAGAACATCAGCAACTACTGACCTACAGATGTCTTTTAATTAAAGTCAACGAAGGAAGGAAACAAGCATTTATTAAACTTCTATCATGTGCCAAGAACTTTACAAATATGTTCTCATTCAACAACACTGGGAGGTAGGTGATATTATTACCCCCATTTTATAGCTGAGAAAATGGAAGCAAACAGAGGTTGAGTGACTTGTCTAGGATCACATAGCTGGTAAGTATCTCAGGCCAGACTGAAACTCAGGTCTTCTTGATACCATGTCCAGAATCCTATCTATTATGACAACTAGTTGCTTCTGGATTTCACAAGCTATATTTAAAACTGGACCACATCTTTACTTTTTCATGATTAAGTGAAAGGAAATTTTTAAGATCCCACTGTGTCTATTGATTGCTGATTATAAAAAGACAATTAACTAGTGTAAAATATTGCCTTTCAGTAGATGTTCTTAACATTTTTTATGCCATGTACTCCTTTGGTAGTCTGGGGAAGCCAATGCACCTGTTCTCAGAATAATGCTTAAATGCATAAAATAAAACATGGGGGATTACAAAGGAAGCCAATTATATTGAAATACAGTTGTCCAAAAAATTTTTTTAAGTTCACAAACTCCAGATTAAAATCTGTTGACAGGCTCATTTTCAAAGAGTTGCCTTCATTGCATACATCAAAATCATTCAAGATTCGTTGGAAGATATAACAATAGAAATAAGCCTTTTCCATGACCCTCTGATCATAAACATCAGATGAGGCATAGAATAGGGAGAGTCATGCTTGACACAAATATATACCACTAGCCAAAAATGAGTTACTTCTTGGTTTTGATTGAAATAAGACCAGCATTTAATCACTAGGGCTACACTGGATAGACTGAGTTTATCTACTAGGCATGGCACAAGATCAGTCAGTCAATAAGCATTTATTAAGCACGTAGGATGTGCAAATTTGGGATATCCACCCCAAATATTCACACAGACTATCTGTACCCAACCTGTGGGAGAGCATTCCGAGCTCGTATTGGTCTGATTAGACAAAGTTGGACACACTGAAGTTTCACTTTATCATGGTGATGCCCCTTTGGTCCTCTCTGAAGATGAAGGACAGCAACCAACCAACCAACCATTAAGTACCTATCATGTGTTGGGTACTTTGCAGATTGCTGTGGATACAAAGAAAAGCAAAAAAAAAAACCCCACAGAACAAAAAATTAGTTCCTATTCTTAAAGTGCTCCCAGTGTAATGGGAGCAGGCAAGGAAGCAAGCAAGTATGTATAAACAAGGTATAGACAAGACTAATTAGACAGTAGAGGGAAGATGGCAGAATTAAAGGAAATCAGGAAAGGTTTCTCATAAAAGATGTGATTTTATCTGGGACTTGAAGGAAGCAAGCATTAGATAATTTGATTTCTAATCTCAGCTTTGCCTTTAATTCTCTTTAACTAGTAAGGCAGAAAAGTTGGGGGCATATCAACATGCCTCTCTTTCCTTTCCTTCCCCTCCTCCTCGGTGCCGTCTCTACTAATCCTTGTGTACATCCTCACCCCTATCGTTAGAAGTGAAATAAGATCAGGTTCCATCATGAAACTCTGTCCTTCGAAGGTACCACCTTGGTGCTTTGTAAATACTTCAGCATAGGTGATCTCACATGATCCTCAAGACAACTCTTCAAAGCAGGTGTTAGAAGTGTTATCTCTGTTTTCTAATGAGGGAATGGAGGCTAATAAAATGTTAAGTGACATAAGAATTAAGGCCATACAGCTAGTAAGTGGAGGAACTGCAGAGGGGATTTCAACCCATCTGTTGAATCTCTGTAAAGGGGTCTTTTTGCTACAGTTGAAGACTGACCATCTGACTTGGGCCAGTCCCACAGCTGCATGTGGTAAGAACTTTCTCTCCAAATCCTCCCTTATCTACCTAACCTCTGAATGAGGCCCCAAATAATAACTTAGAACTCAGTCTCTTTAGTTCTAAAATATAAGTAATTAAGGGACATGCAGTTCAGTGATATGGTGGATAGAGTTCTAGGTCTGAAGTCAGGAACACTCATGGACTTGAGTTCAAATTTGGCTTCAGACACTTACTGTGACCCTCAGCAAGTCACTTAACTCTGTTTGCCTCAGTTTCCTCAGTTATAAAATGAGCCAGAGAAGGAAATGGCAAACTATGCCAGTGTCTTTGCCAAGAAAATCCCAAATGGGGTCATGAAGAGTCTGACATGACTGAAACGACTGAACAATAACAAAATCGGGACAGGTAACAATCGAGGTGGTTCTCAGTCATGAAGGCCTTGGCATGCAAGTAGGATCTGAAAATCTCCTTTGAAAGGAGTACTGGACCCAGAGCTGGAATGACCCCACATGTTTCTTGAATCGAATCAATCAGAAGCAGAAAGCTGGGGGTCTATGATAGCTCCAGTTTGCTTTTAATTTGATAGTGATCTGAACAATAACATTTACCACCTCTTCTGTGGTTGAGCCTTTTCATCACCAGAATGGCACACTAGGGATCACATGTACAGGGTGTAGTCAGTCACTCAAGAAGCATTTGAACACTTACTATGTTCCAGTCGTGGTGCTGAGTATTGGAGACACAAAGAAAGGCAGAAAAATAGTCCTTTGCTCTTGAGGAGCTCACAGTCTAGTAGGAGAGACAATGTACAAACAACTACATATAAACAAGGTATAGACAGGATAAAGCAGAGATAATGGACAGTGCAGAGATCATTCCTGCTATTGATGAATATTTCCCCCAAAGTTTTCGTTTTCCTACAAGTCTTGGGATGGCTGTGCTCTGGACGTGGGGACTACTGTCACCTGAGTGGTATAGACCCACAGTTGTATAGTGGCATTTACAGCCTACCTGGGAGAGGCTGGGTGGGGGTTTCTTGAAAAAAGAGCCAGAGCCAGGTGAGTTTTACTGGACTAGAAGAGAAGGTATAAGAGTCAAAGGTGGGGTTGATCAAGGAGAAGCACATCCCACATTCATGTTTCACCTTGATCATCCCTACTTCTGAGAATGAAGAATTCTGCTCAGTGCAATGACCAACCGTAACTCCAGAGGCCGGATGATGTAACAGAACTCTCCTGCGGGAAGTACCTCATGGTTTTGAGCTCTTTAAGTACATGAAGAGAGGCAGTGGCTAGAGAGCTGGTCTTGGAGTCAGGAAGACAGCTTCCAGATCTGCCTCTGATATGTACTGGACCTTGGTCAAATGAACTTTTCAGTGCTCTCGTCAGTTCATGTTGCAAGAAAAGGTACTCAATTTCTTTGGTAGAGGAGAATCTCCTTATCCAGGAGTTCTCTAGATCAGTAAAATCTCAGGTCCAATCCCTATTCTTGTCCTTTTTTTTTTTTTTTTTGAGACAATCAGGGTTAAGTGACTTGCCTAGGGTCACACAGATAGTAAGTGTCTAAAGCCAAATTTGAACTGAGGTCTTACTGATTCCAGGACTGGTGCTCTATCCACTGCAGCACCTAGTTGCCGAGTTGTTCTTGTCTTTTTGAAAGCTAATTTGACTGAACAACAGTGAAAAAACCCTCAACCAGTCACAGGGAGAGGGACTGGGAGGTGAGGGAATTGAATAGTCAAAAACCCACAGGAAGAAAATCAGTAATTATGCTTTTGGGGGAGGGTCTATTTAGTATTTTTAGTGAGATGCTCTTTGGCTTCCCTGAGTTTAGAAAGACAAGTCGGCTCCAACTTGTAACCCTAAGGCAGAGAGGCTACTGTCTCACATTCAGAGTACATCACTACGTTTAAAAAAAAATACACAGTGCCTTTAAAGACCTACATTGCACTTTTAGAATTCATGGAAACTCCCTTTTAACAATTTATAACAGAAGTGAGATTTTTTCTGCCTTGCCAGATCATTGAATTTGGCTCAGGAGGGAGAAATGTTTGCACTTGTGAGAACATCTCCCCTTCCTCTTCTCTGTGCCAGGAGACCATGAGGAGACCTGGAGAATCTAGGTTTTGTTGGCTCAGGTTTGAGAAAAATGCCAAAGGAAATGTTTAAAGAGTTTATTGATACTTCAGGCATCCTGGGCAGGCACTCCACAATGACACGGAGTTTCCTCAGAAGACCTCAAGAGAATGAAATGGGTCCACCTTGACCATTGAGAGCCTGGACAGAACATTAGAAGGTTGGAGAAGAGATAGGTACTGTTCTACTTCCTGGCTTGATTTTCTGGGCCAGTTGACTTGCTTCCTTCTGCCACACCCCAGTTACAGAGGGGTTTTGTAGTGGGAACAAAGATTTTCTCCGATGAGTAAATGATCTGTTTTGCTGATAAGTCAATACGGAGCAAATAACCCTTTCTACCCCATTCTTAGGTGGCTCTTCCCACATGTCTCTCCCCAAGCATTTTGTTTTTATTTTCTAGGAGAATAAATGGCACCTGGGGTGTTCCACAAAGGTTTCAAGGAAATGAAGGGTCTGTCTAAGGCTGGTCTGATCAGTGAGGAGAAAAGGGTGGCTGGCACTTTCTTATTTCCCAGGAGTCTAACTGGTTATTGCTTTTGAGAGTCAGCTACTTATTCTCTGCAACTTAAGCTAAGCTGCATTAACCTACTTCCTTCTGTTCAGTATCCCCAACCTACCAGGCACTGTATGACCAGCGAATAGGGAGGACTTCTGGATGTAGCCCATCCTGAACATGGAATTCTTTCAGAGTTTTGTTCCGGTTGTTGTGGATTCATTTTTTAGTCCTGTCCAACTCTTCATGATCCCATTTGCGGTTTTCTTGGCAGAGATACTGCAGTGGTTTGCCATTTCCTTCTCCAGCTCATTTTACAGATGAAGAAATTGAAGAAACAGGGTTAAGTGACTTGCCCAGGGTCACGCAGCTAGTAAGTGTCTGAGACCAGATTTGAACCCAGGAGGATGAGTCTTCTTGACTCCAGGTCTGTCACTCATGCAATGTACCACCTTACTGCACAGTTACCTCCCTATTTTTATAGTTTTATTATAGAGCCATTCCCTTACATTCAGACATTTGCAATGTGAATTATAAAAGCACACAGTTTTATTGCTACTTTTAAAATTTCCGCAGTCTTAGAAACTGCTTAAAAGTCAGCATGGAATAGTGGATATAGAACTAGTACTGGAGGCAGGATGACTTGGTTTGAAGACCCACCCCTGACATATACAGATTAGTGACCCTAATCAGTCATTTAACTCCTCAGTGCTCTAGGCAACTCCCTAAGATCATAAGTTGTGGAAAAATTGCTTTTTCTGCATTGGTAGGGGAAGTTTCTTTGCCAGATAGACTTTTTGCAGGGAGGGTCAGGGGAGTGGCTAACAAGGTACTTGCTAAGAGACTTCACAATGCCCCTGCCTCTCTTCTCTCTTCCCTGCTCCTTTTTTTTACCCCTTCTTTATTCCCTTTGTAGAATACCCATTAAGTCTGATGGAGAGGCAAGAATGGATGAGTCCCCTGCTGCTCAGCTAGGATGGTTCCTTGAAGGGCAGGAAATTTCTGTTGGAGGTTTGGCTGAGTTGATGTGACACTGACAGGCCATTATCATTTGTCCTTTGTTTTCAAAGAGGACCAAGGGCATCATGACATTGAAGCAAAATAGTAGATGATGGGTGATGTCTTGACTTGCATGTGAATTGGATTTAAGTGAGGCAGACTTGTACAAAGTCAGCCTCACTGTTTTCTTCCAGAGTCATCAAAGTCCAGTGGGAAGACCAAAGCCAGAACAACTGGGGATAGCCCAGGATGCAGTGGATGACCTTGACATCTTTGATGTCTGACCATTGCTCCACAGGGTCTGCTTCAGCCGCCTGCATGGCTGTTGGAACAAAATGTTCTCATTCCCAGGAGGTCTTCATATGCTTTGGGTAGACACCCCCTCACTCACCCACAGGCTTGAGGTCAGTCAGTTATCCTCAACCTGGTTTAGTCTTTCTGCCAAGATGATTTACCAGAGTGTGGCTGTTGCATGTGCTACAGCTTCTTGGAGCTACAGGTGAGAGTTGGGTGAAGGTGGACCCCAAAGGTGGATGAGCAGTCTTGAAAAAGACCCTCGTATCAGAGGTGTTAGTCCTCCCTGAACACTCCATAATTCCAGGCACTTAATAAATGCTTATTCTCCATGGTGATCTAGAAGTAGAGAATGCATACTTCTAACCCTTTCACTTCCTTTTTCAGGATGGAAATGAACTTGAATTTTGAACATATGTAGGTGTTCTTGATATAGACAGAAACGCAAACATAACACCTGGGGTGTGCTAAGAAATATTTAACAACCAGATCTCCAGAAAAATGTACCCACCACACACTTTAAACTTTAATCTGAATTATTAACATTTTGTCTTTCACTTTAAGTCTAGACATGCAACAAAATTAAGGCCTGATTTGTAGAGTTTGCTTATTTCTGAGGTGCACAAACCGAAGCTGTAAATTTGACAAATAGCTCTTAGGAGCTAATTAACTGGCTCCAGTGTATCCCTACATAAAAACATACTCTGTTACTGAGTTTCTTTGTAATTTTCCACAGTTTTCTAAGTATACCATCAAGACACTTGCAAGTAGAGATAATGTTCTCTCTGCTTTATCAGTGTTTCTACCTCTGCTTTGTTCTCTTGTTCTATTATAACTAGTATTTCTAGAACTATGTCAAATAGTAGGAGGGGACTCTTTGCCCTGCTCCTGGGAAAACTTCTTGAGTTTTTCCACTGCAAACAATGCTAGCTCCTGGTTTTAAATATATGTTTTTGATCATTTCTAAAAGGGACGCTTCAATACATTTGCTTTTCAGAGTTTTAACATAAATGACCATGTCCTTTTTAATACTGTAATCTCTAAAATGATTGTTTATTGTTGTTACCTTTTAACATTTGTTTAGGATTTTTGTCTTGAAGACTATTTATTGTTCTTAAAATATATTATTTATGTTAACATGTAATGAGCTTATTGTTATCTTAATATGAATTAATACATAAAACTATCAGTTTTAATATCAGATAAATATGGATAGATATAGCCCACATAAACAAAAGTACTTTGGGATCCTCAATAATTTCTTAGAGTATAAAGGGGTCCTGAAACCAAAATGCTTGAGAACTGATAATTTTGTACTTTGGTACTTTAATGACTTTATGATCTTATCAATGTGGAGATTTCTCTTGAGTATGAAATTATAACCCATCGATACCTATCTCATCAGAATCTTGTCAATCATAGGGGGTCCACCCATTGTACTAGGAGTGTTTCTATATATCTCTTAACATTTCATGGATTCTAATGACACATGTAGGTTCGTTGGTCCTCAATCATGATTCTTTGGAAGTGTGGTATTCTACGATTCATAGTACTCATGCACAAGTAGGTCCAAATTGTTATTGGTTACTTAGGGTTTCCTACTAGGCTCATCCTTCTTCCCTTTGGGAATGAGGAAGGTGGTGTGACATGCTGACTTTTCCTCAGGTCTTCATCAGGCAAGATGTCTCTTTCAAAGCCGAAGTGAGAATGGGAACCTCAATCATCTTTCCTATCTTCTTTTGTAAAGTTTTTGAGTTTTGTCTCTGTCTTTCTTGGTCTCTGTGTCTATTTCACCAAGGGTTCATCTTTTCTTATATATCTCCTTCTTGTATGGGTGCAAAAGCACACATGGCCTTGTTTGGACTTTAGGGATGCTGATGGGCAGCAGTCTGGAGTGTTGGGTGCTAGGTATCTTGTTGCTTTTTAAAGGACAATTCTAAGGGCTAGTCCAAGTGTGTGAACTCTATCACTGATGTGGTATCACCTTAGGATCCTCATTGCCACTTGAGAATTCATGCCTTGCCCAGAGAATTCACACCTTGATCAGAAGGAGACAGTAGAACACAACCATAACTTACTTAATTTCTCTAGGTACTGTCTGGGCCTGCTTTGTATGTACCCAAAGGAAAACGGTATGTAAAACATAAAAGAACGTTTAAGTTTTCAGTAAGGGCTGATAGCATGGTGGAAAGAACCCTAAGCTTGGGATCAGAGGACTTGATATATCTGTCACAACTCTACTATATCTGTGTGACCTTGTAAAGTCACACTCTACAAGTGTGGATCTTTATTTCCTCATCTACAAAATGAGAGAGCTAGATTAAAGAGTCTCTAAGGTTCCTTTCAGGCCTAAATCTTGTGAAATTAAAGCCAAAGGACATTTTCTTTTTGGTTTTTTATAGGATCAGAAAGCTTAGTGGTTTCCCAGATATGTCCTGTTTGTCAAAAGGAGGACCTGGTAGGAGAGTGCTGAGGGCAAACCTATCCCTGCAATTAAGGAAAAGGAAGAGCACTTTAGAGTACATGCAACAGCAGCACTTTATTTACAACAGGCCATATGTTGAAGTCACATCAGATGGAGATCTGGCCCAAACTGCTTTCATTGGTGAGAAAGCTGAAATGCACCTTGAGGTTAATGTGATGGGACAGACACATTCCCAGAGCCCATTTCATTCACAGCTCCAGTGGTAAGCAAGCCCATGAGCTGTAGCCCCACACCATGCCAAACAGATGACGAATGGAACCCTGAGACTTAGGGCATGTAATGAAAATACTGAGGGAGCTGTAGATACTTGGCCCTGGGAGACAGTCCTTGGATAGTAACCAATGAGAAGTAGTGCATTTCTGAGCAGTTACAGCCCTCTCTTCAAGGTGTTGTAAGGCAGAAGGCCAAAGGCCAAGTGACTTTTTCACCACCCAAGAAGAACAGTAATCACCCTGAAAAGTCTAACCATTAAATCTCACTGCTATTACACAATATAATTTATTCAGTAAAATGAAGGAAAATAAATTCATGCATTTACATTAGGTTCTAGGCTAGGCATGACGACATAGGCAGCCAGTCTCAGGGCCCCATGAATGGCCTGGATTCTTAACACTTACTAATCAGAGTTCCACATCATGTCTTGCCAAACCCTCTCCCCAGTGCACAGAAGGAATCCAACGTTAAAATGTCTGCATTGCCATGGCATGTACCTGACAACTTGCAGGGATTTTTTTTTTCTGACTTAAAAAAAACCAACCTCACCTCAATGCATCCAGGCCAAACCTTGCCAACTTCTCCCTTCATCTGGCCCAAAGACCTGTCAGCGTGGATGTTAAAACTAGCTCATGAATCATCATTCTTCATCAGTGTGTCAGGGACAGTGTGTGGGTGGAAGCTGGAAACTTCTCCTGGTTTGTCTTTTGTATGTGAACATGTCAAGCAAAAGAAATTCTGGCAGCAAGAGTTAATTAGAGACACTGTCTCCAACAAAGGCCTCATAGTCTGTATCCAGTTCAAAAAAACCTAAACCTGGGGTTTGTCTTTTCCTTTCTTTCTTCGTAAAGACAAATTCTACGATTCTGTGAGATAATTAGCAAATGCAAGAGACAAACCATCTGTACAGAAATGTCCCCAAATCATTCTGGGAATCCCAAACTGAAAGCCCTTTCTTATACATTCTGGCAAGACTGAGAATGCTTTGGCATGAAATACCTCAGGAAAAACCTCCAGTGAAAATAATTCGCCACTGCTTGAGGTGTTTGAGATGTGTGTATATCTTGTGCATGTGTGTGCACATGTGTGTATAGGAATCCGTAAGGTAAACATTTGTCAAGTGCCCTTTGCACCATATGTTAAAAGATGCAATTCCCACCTTTGAGGAGAAACATGAAGAGATAGTACTTTCTGGGAAAAAGAAATCAGATCATAAATTTACCGTGAGAAGGGAATCTACTTGAATGCCTTAATTTTAACACAGTCCCAGAGAAATTACGTGAATTGTAACTATTCTTACATAAGGAGTAAGTAGCAGAGTCTAAATGAACCAAGGTCTAAGAGGGATTTAAGAACATGCAAATAAGAGTAGTACATGAAGATTTGCAAAATGCTTTTTCTCATTTCATTGGAGCCTCAAAGCAATCATTGTCATTTCCCATTCACCGGATCCTTGCCCAGGAGCGCACAGATGGTAACCGTTGGAGATCAGATTTTGATCCACTCCACCAAATTGTCTCACTTATTTATCTCCCGGAGTTGCAGATAACTCAAAATGCATCATGGATACAACCCAACAGATGATGAAGTTAAATATAAGCTTTTAATATTAATGCTTCTTTTTTGCTCAAAGGGGAAAATAGGTAAGTTGTGATTCCCCATATATAGAGAACGCAGAGCCGATACATAACATATGCATGTAGAAACTTTGTAGAATTCCTTTAATTCACATGCCAAATTCAATGCAGATTACACATTCAAGTCCCCAAAGACCCATTGATTTCCAGGATTCCCAGCACCAGGGATACGATAGAGCAGGGGGATGAGGACCAAAGATGGAAGTCCAAGTGAAAACTGGCATGAAGTTTGTAAGGAATACAGAAGCCAAGCTGACTAACGCAGGGATGGGGTAACACCAACACTGCCATCTATCATCATTTGTAACACCCCCAGTTCGACACTGTGCCAGCAGAAAAGGAAAAGGAGCCTCCTGGGAACTTCAGTTAATCTGACACATGCCAATATGCTCATGTTCAGATGCCATTAATCACATAAGGAAGTAGGGGGAGGGAGCCTTGGGTCTGTTATGTTTTTAAAGTATCCGGACACTAAGCTGTCTTCTGTCTTAATGATCATCCCTTTGGTGGTTCATCTGCTTTTATGATCTAGAATTCCTTGAGTCAGGGCCAGGCCAGAGGACCCCCTTGGACATTTTAGGAAACTGAGGTAACAGGTGACTGGCGAAAGCTGCCCCATGACTTTTTTATAAACCTCATCTCATCCATGGAAAGAGTCCAACTAGTCCAATTACATGACTGTCACAGTAGATTTATGGAAACACTTCAAAGACTACTCAGTTACAGTCTTTATTATAATTCCTATTTAAAGTCCTGGGCAAACTACATTAAAGTGTCTTTATTTCCAAGTAACCTCTTTGGGGCTGAGGTTGAGGGAAGGACATCCTTCATTATAAGTTCAATACTGAGCTTGTTAATTGCTCAGAGTTACCCTGCAGTACTCCAGTCTAAGATTCCATTTTTTGTGGGGAGGTGTGTGTGTGTGTGTGTGTGTGTGTGTGTGTGTGTGTGTGTACTTCCCATGTTTCCAGATGTTTATGGAACAGGGCCATGGGGTGGAGTCAGAGGGCATGGGTTCCATACATTTAATCCATTAACCATATAAGGGTGTCCTGGCTTCAAGCCCCACTGGCAAAGGTGAAGACGAACGAAAAATCAAACACGCTCTGGAATTGCTTTGTTAGCATCCATTATCATCAGTTTCAACAGGCACGTGGTCACTGAGAGACAGTCTAGCCATACTGGTTGGAGAACAGGCCTCAGATTCAGGAAGACCTGTGTTTAAATCTTAAATACTGTGTGACCTGGAGAAAGGCATTCAAACCTCCAGTGCCCCAGGCAGCTTTCGGAAACCATTTACAATTGCAAAACAATTGCTTATCTGCGCAAAGGAGCCTGTTTCTTCAACTCAAGTTCCTTGAACCAGTGAAACTCAAGATGTAGACAAAACAAAACAAAAAACTCAGTCAGTTCACAAACACACACACATACACACACACACACACACACAAACACACGCACATACATACACATACACACACAATTTAGAAAGCTACAGAACCAGATGTTGCTTAGATCCCCTTTCCACTGGGGTAAGTTGTACCAATTGGGCACTGGCCCAAATAAACTGGTCTTGGGACCCGTCCTGGTGCCTAGGTCAATACTGAGAAGCATTCATTATCGCTGCACATTCATTTGTTACCTGGTCCACCAGACAGAACTTCCCCCTCCCTGGGAGCCGCATGGTATTTACCTCTTTAGATGACTCTCCTTGGAGGGATTGGGACTGTTCCCCACCCCTTCCTTCATAGGAGGTAGGTAGAAACTATTACTTCCCCCTTGTTGCTAGAAAGAAAGTGCTTTTCAATAGTTCCACCTTTTGGTCCTTCAGTCCCTTCCTGAGGGATGTTCCACTAACCACTGGGTATCATATTAGAAAGACATTATAATAAAATGCTTTGATAGGCTGGTTTTTACTAATGCCCATGCTAGCCCGCTCCACTGGGGCCCTTTCACTGCCTACTCTGTTGCTGATGGGACCCACAAGCATTTTCTTATCTGTCTCTAGTTATTGAAGGTGCATAGTGACCACTTACTTTATAGTTCTATTGCATCATGGGAGACCAAGTTTTAGCATATGGCCAAATCATTATCAAAAGCATCTTAGCCACAAGGTTCAGGGTTTTCATGTAAAGGTCCCTGATTACCTGAGTCTCACATTCTGCCTGCACATGGCCATTCTCCAGCTTAGACCATGGGATCATTCTAATCCAATCTTACTAACCAAAGTGTTGTAGACTAGGTCTGATTCAGGATTGTCTGAGGTTGAAAATTTAAATGAGAAGAGACACTTATGGGTTATTCAGGGGTGGAGAACTTGAATAATGTCACAAGAAGTTTAGATTTAGTCAAAGGGTCACACTTGAGGACCTAGAGGGCCACATGTGACCTCAAGGCTGCAGGTTCCCCACCCCTGAATAGCTGACAAAAAGAAATGTGCTTCCTGGTTTCTGAATGTGTCATGCTGGCATGATGGTCAGAAGCATGTGTCAAACATGAGAGATGAGCCCATAACTTTTCCCCATGTCATCATGAAGCTACATGGTATCAATATATATATATTATCCTATATGTATATATATATAATCCTATATATATATCCCATATATATCCAATATATATATATTATCCTATATATATATATATATATATATATATATATATATATATATATATATATATATATATATATCCCAGATATATATTCTATATATCTGGGATATCAGGTCTTCCATAGAGAAATTTGCAGCAAGGATTTTTTCTAATTAATTACTTGTTTTCTAATTTTTAATTCATTAAAGTTGTTTGCGCAGAAACTTTTCAATTTTATATAATCAAAAGTTTCTATTTTATTTCGTATGATCCTAATTATTCTGCAGTGGGTAAAGTTGAGAAAGGTATCCCCTTCATTCTTTTAATTTGTTATGGGAACTTTGTTTAGGTCATATCAAGTTGACTGAATGAAGGTCATTGTGGTGTGAGATTATAACCAAAACTATGAGTTCTTAAAGTGGGATTTGTAACATTAAATATATATATATGTATATATTGCAAACTGCATTTTGATAGAATTGGCTCCCTTTTAAAATGTTTCTGTATGTAATACAATGCATTTAAAAACATTATTTTGAAGAGGGATCCTTTGGCTTCACCATGCTGCCGAAAGGGTCCATAATACAAAAAAAAGCTGAGAATCCCTAGTCTAAGTGTATTTTCTGACAGAATGTTTTATAGTTTTCCACTAGTTTCTGTTGAAAAGTAGTTTGTGGATTTATACTATGCTACTGATGTACTTGCTTCTGGGTCTTTTGCATTGGTTTCACTGATCAACTTTTCTATTTTAAAAAATTCTATTTTTAAAATTTTTAAAATTTTAAAAAATTTTCTATTTTAAAGACTTTTAATGATTACTTTATAGTGTAGTTTAAGATCTGGTACTGTTAGATCCCTTTACTTTCAACTTTTTCTCATTATTTCCTTTGAGAGTGTTGCTTTTTAATTTTTTTTTTTTTTACTCCAGACAAGTTTTTTTTCTAGTTCTATAAAGAAATCTTTTCTTCCTTTGATTTGTATGGCATTGAATCTGTAAATTAATATAAATAACATGCTTATTATTATTATATTTTTATTATATTGACAGTCCAACCATGAGCAATTACTGTCTATTTAAGCCTTTTATTTCTGCAATGATTGTTTTGTAGTTGTATCAATATATTTTACATAAATCCCCTCTGAGCCTTGGTGCCTGGGCTGTCAAAGAGTTAATATGTTCTGTAACTATTTTAAATGTAATTTCTTTTTCTTTCTCTTTTTGTTGGGCTCTGTTGGCCATATACAGAAAAGCTGATGATTTTGTGGGTTTATTTTATATCTTATTGCTTTATTGAAGTTATTAATTTGACCTAGTTATATTACTTATAGTATCATGACATATTATATAATATACTATCACATGTTACTACAATATATTATTATATTGTATTATGTTAATGCAATTAATTTAACACACATAATATGATAATGTAATTAATATATTATGATTAATAATGGAAGCTATTCATGGTTTATATTAAATTTTTAGTTGAACCTCTAGAATTCTCTAAGTAGTCTATCACAATCTACAAAAAAGCAATAATTGTGTTTCAACTTTATTGATGCTTATTCCATCAATTTCTTTTCTTGCCTTTTCGCTATATTGTATTGACAGAATAATATCAAATAATAGTAATGGTGAATCGCATCTACTTTACCCCAGATCTTATTGAAAAGACCTCAAACATTTTTTCTTTATACACAATGCTAGCTCCTAGTTTTAGATAAATGTTTTGTATTATATATTTTAAAAAGTTTATCATCAGTCTTTTTAAAAAAGTTTTTTAATATAAAGGGATGTTATATTTTGTCAAAAACTTTTTAAAAAATTAATTATTTTGTTACTATTTTTCCTATTAACGTGGTCTACTATGTTTATAGTTTTCCTCATGTTAAACTAACTGTGCACCACTCAACCTGGTCACAGTGCATAATCTTTTCTATATGGTTCTGTAGCTCCTTTACCAACTTTTTTCAATAATTTTACACCGATATTCATTAGATACGTTGGTCTACAGTTTTTGTTTGTTTGTTTTGCTGTGCTGTATATCCCCCTCATTTAGATATTGTGACCAGATTTATCTCATAGAAGGAATCCAGTAGGATCTCTTCTTATTTTGGCAAAGACTCTTATATATTTGTAAATTCAAAATGAGGTTAATTGTCCTTTGAATATTTGTATAATTTATTTGTAAATTCATATGATCCTGTGGAGTTTTCCCCCCTCCCTTCAGAGCTCATTTATGACTTGTTCAATTTTTGTGAGATTAAGTTATTTAACGTCTTTGTTTCTTGTTCTATTAATCTGGGTATCTTACATTTTTATAACTGTTTATCCATTTTACCTGTGAATTTTGATGGAATGTACTTGGCCAAAATAATTTCTAATAATTTTTTTATTTCATTTGTTGTGAATTCTTTTTAATTTTTGATTTTGAAAACTTAGTTTTCTCTTTTTTAATCAGATTACCTAATGGGTTATCTGTTTTTCTAGTTTGAAAAAAATCAGTTCTTAGTTTTTTCAATATTTTTTGTTTGCATTTTTGTTTATATCTTCATCAATTTCATAATACTCCTTTTGTATGTTTACAAAAATGTGTTCCTTAAAAAAATCTGCTCCTTTTCTAGTATATCAGTTGCGCCACCAATTTGTTGATCTGTTCTTTTTTTCTTCTGTTGATGAAAGTGTTTGGAGATATACATCATCCCTAAGTACTGAGTAGGATGAATCTGAAAGTTTTGATAGGCTGTAATTTTTTTAAAAAATCCTGTGATTTATTCTTTGACCTACTAATTCTTTAATATTAATTCAATTCAATAAACACTTATTAAGCACCTGCTATGTGCCACCCACAGTGCAAAGCACTGGGGAAATGGATAAGATAAAGAAAGATAATTCCTACCCTTAAGGAAAGTTAGGAGTAGGGAATAGCAGGGAGTACCTAGAGCGGAGGTATCTCAATGGCGTTGAAACCATGCTGAGGTACATATGCAAAGTGCGTTGAATGGATATTCCAATTTCTGCCTTCCATAAAGGAGGGTTTTGGGAATATTTTAGGTCTCTAGCTCTTCAATCACAGGGAAGAGAAAGCTGAGGGAAGTGTGAAGGTGTTGAGTATCCAGATTTGAGTTAGCAAAATGGTGATGAGATTTGAAATGATCAGTTTATCCTGCGAGAGCCATCTTGTTCTGTGGAGTTGAAGCCAAGCAGAATAGTGGATAGAAAGTAGAATAATAAATCATTTAGTCTTCATTTAGGTTTGAATTCTACCTTTGTGCCTATTATTCGTTATAATTTTATTGTATTATGGTCAATAAATGACATATTACACATTTCTGCTTTTATGAATTTGTTTTTGTGCCATGCATAGTAAGAAATATTTATATTAATTTATGTTTTCTTTCAGCAGTTGCCAGTGATTTATTATATCTAATTTTTCTAAAATTCTGCCCATGTCCTTAACTTCTTTCTTTTGTGAGATTTGTTTAGTTCTAAAAGGGGCTCATCGAGATCCTCAACTATTTGCTGTTTATATCTCCACATAATTGGATTATTTGAGTACTTAGATGATAATGCCACCATGCGTGTATATATATTGTCTTGATATTATTTCATTATTTGTTGTACATTTTCACATAATGTGCTTTTTAAAAAAATTTATTTATTTTAACCATGTCTATTCCTACTATCATCTTATCTGAGATTATGTTTGGTAGCCCTACTTTTCTTGAATTTGCCTGAATCATAATAAAATCTGTTCTAGTCTCTCATTTTCATTCTGTGTGATTCTTTACCTTTCAACTATTTCTTGTACATGACATATTGTTGGATTCTGCTTTCTAACACATCCTGTTACTTTTTTCCATTTTATAGGTGAGTTCATCCCATTCTCATTTACTATCATAATTGTTAATTGTGTATTCCCTCTGCCATACCTCTTATACTTTTTCCTCTTTTTCATACCTGTCCCTGCATTCCCCCTCCAAAATAAAAGAGATGGAGAAAGGGAAGAAATCTGTTCTACACTAACAATCTATAATGAAATAATCCAATCCTACTCCTTTGCCCCCTTCTTTTCACAAAGAACAACTCTTGATCTCTGGTTCACACAATTTCGTTCTCTTTTTAATCTCCTATTTATCACTTAAGCTCCAAAGCTGAAGTTTTCTTTGCTTGTGACTAGTCGTTCCCTGACTCTCTCCTCCCTCTTAATCCTCCCTTCTTTTTTTTCCTACCCCCACCTGTTTCCCTATTGTTTAATGTATTTCTGCACCAAACACTTGTGTTTCTGGATGTGTCTATTCAACTCTTTTTTGCCCAATTCATATAAGAATGAGGTTCATGAGATACCTACTCTCTTTTTTCCTCTACTTTTCTTCTCATGTGTTTCACATAGGCAAAACAGAAAGTTCTTTCCATTTCTTTTTTCCTTTATTCCCTAGTATATGACTTTTTTCCTTAAAAGAAACCAAAGCTTCACCCAGGCTCCATGTTTATCCTATCTGTGACCTTGAAAATAGTAGGAATCTTGAAAGACACTTATCCTTTCTCCCCATTTGGCTTCCTTGGCACAATTCTTCTCTTAGCACCAGCAGACTTCTTTCTATTTTTAACTTAAGTGAATATTTTTTTCAAGATGCTTACCATGTGCCTGGCACCATGCTACACATTGTGGATACAAATACAAAAATTTAAGACAGTCCATCCTCAAGGAGTTTGGGAGAGGTAGCCAGAGAGGGAAAATTAGACATGGAAGGCTACAGAGATGCAAAATGGAGCCATAGGTAAGTGGGATGACATACCCTTTCAAGTAACAATGTCAGTTGTTGGTTTGATTATGGTTTAGAATTGAAAGTTGGAGGTGGGGGGAGAAAAGATGAGCAAATATGGTTCACATATGGATGAGAGAGGGTTGGAGAGTAAAGTGAAGCATAGTTGGAACCTGACCTGAAATAACAGGCCATAGGAGGTGTTCACCAGTCAGGACAATGGGGCTTCAAGGCAGGAGTTCTGTAGATAAAAGGGTTAAGCCTCCCAAGACATGGTCTCTGCTCTAGATGGCAAGCTGATTGGTGAAGAGGTAAATAGGACATCAAGTGAAGTGTGCTGGAGATGCCCTTGGATTCCAACAGAACCTGAGCAGTTTTCATTTATGATGTCTTGAACTATGTTGCTTATGATACTTTTGTTTTATTGTGGTCTCAGGGAGTCCCATGATTTTTAAATTCTTTCTCCTTGATTTGCTTTTCCACATCAGTTGTTCTTAATGTTATTATTCAGTCATTTCAGTCATGTGTGGCTCTCTGCTAGTTTTCTTGGTAAAGATACTGGAGTGGCTGGCCATTTCCTTTCTCCAGATCATTTTATAGATGAGGAAACTGAGGCAAATAAGGTTAAGTGGCTTGCCCGGGGTCATACATAAAGCTAGTAAGTGTCTAAAGCCAGATTTGAACCCAAGAAGATGAGTCTTCCTAACTCTAGGCCCAGTGCTCTGTCCACTGCACTATCTAACTGCCCATGTCACCTGTTGAATGAAACCTTTTCTGATTCTCCCCAGCAGCTGGTGCTTTCCTTTTCCCAAAAGTATTTTGAATGTATTTTGGATAGACTAATAGGGTCATACAATGATAAATTTAGTGCTAGAAGGGACATTAGAAGTTATTTCCAACTGCCTCATTTTATAGATGAATAAACAGAGACTCAAAGAATTGCATTGATTTGCCCAAAGACACATGATAAAGTCAATATTTGAACACAAGTTCTTTGGTTTTTTCTTTAGGGCCCCATAATTCTTCTTGCTCCATGAAGGGGAGAAACAGAAACTCAATACATTTGTTAGATTTTATTTTCATATTTGAGAAGGGCTTTGAGTTTAGTGGTAAGAATTCTTGAATTCTCTTAAGCTACAAGTAATTTGACATTTTAGTTTGTAACCTCAGTTTTGACTTGTAATGCAGGATTACTCAATTTATATTTGACAAAAAATGAGTTGAAGGATCAAAGCCGGCCTTAGTTTTGTCCAAGTTGGCAGACACCTACATGGTATGTTTGAAGGGCTGTAGACAGTATGC
The DNA here is from genome assembly GCF_028372415.1 of Notamacropus eugenii. Taxonomy (NCBI): domain Eukaryota; kingdom Metazoa; phylum Chordata; class Mammalia; order Diprotodontia; family Macropodidae; genus Notamacropus; species Notamacropus eugenii. The sequence goes on from NC_092874.1 coordinate 314,156,698, forward strand.
CAGAAATACAACCACTTACTTGAGGGTAGCTGGAATTTCGGCATTCAAGATTCATTCTTTTAGGTGTTGAAGGTATTTTGGTCTTAAAGAGCCCCCTATTAGAATGTAAACTCCTTGAGGGAATTAGTTGACAGCTGAGAGCAAAGTCTTTAGGAATGGAATAAAAGACACCCCTGGAAAGATGCCTGGATGGAACTAAAAGAAAGTGAGACAAAATTCATCTTCACAATTTTGCCTAGGGTTGTCCCTGTAAGAAGTGAATCAACTTAATTCTATTTTCAAAAAAATCACCCTCCATATCCCACAATAAACTATTGTTTCTGGTTTTGGCACAGGAGACACATAGATATTCTCACAATGGAAATAACACAGTTTCTCTAATCTGTTTTTCCATTTAATGCTCTAAAATTGAAATGCCAAACCCCAGATGCTTGCATAATGGATTCCAGTGCCCTCAATCAAGAGTTCTGTTAGGCCAGATATATGTAGTTAGACTGTTGGCAGTCAGGAATTCTTTTGTCCTTGGGTCAGCCTGATTCAGCCAATAAGTATTTACTGAGGGCCTACCTGAGTTCAAATCCAATATCAGATACTTATTAGCTGTGTGACCCTGGATAAGTTACTTTACCCTGTTTGCCTCAGTTTTCTCATCTGTAAAATGAGCTGGAGAAGGAAATGGCAAACCACTCCAGTATCTTTGCTAAGAAAACCCCAAATGTGGTCCTAAAGAGTTGGGCATGACTCAAACAACTGAACAACAACAAACACTATGTGCTAACCACATCATTTAGCACCATAAACACAAAAACCAAAGTCCATCCCTACATTCAAGGAGCTTACATTCCATTAGAGGAGACAACACATATGTTATAAATGTTGATGTTTGTCCTTCATTTTGGAAGAGGACCAGTGAAATCATGGGGTGATGTCTTGACTTGTATGTGAATTGAATTTAAGTGAGGCAAAGTTGCACAAAATCATTAACCTCATTGTCCTTTCCTAAATCATCAAAGTCCACTGGCAAGATGAAAGTCAGGATGCCCGGTAATGGCCTAGGATACAATGGGACCTTTCTGTCTTCAAGGTCTGACCAAGTTCTAATCACTCCAGAGTGCCTAGATCAGCCATCTTCATGACTGCTGGAACAAATTGTTCTCATTCCCAGGGGAAGTCTTCACATGCTTGGGGTAGGCATTCCTCCAACTCAGTGACACAGTTACCCTCAACTTGTTGGAGCCCATCTGCTGAGATGGTTTTACCAGAGTAGAACAGCTGCATGTGTTGAGTGAAGGTGGATACCAAAGATGGATGAGCAGCCCTGAAAAGGGCCCAGTAAGAGAGGTACTAGTCTTGCCTGAACACCCCACACATAATAAATACATGCAGAAAGTAGTGAAAAAGGTCAATAAGACTTGGGGGAGAGCATCATAGAAGTCATTATGTAGAAGGTGGTGCTTAAGCTGTCTTGAAAAAAGGTAGGGATGCTATAAGGAATAGTTAAGGGGAGAGTATGTGGGGATGACCAGGGCAAAGTCACCAAAACTGGAAGGGGAAAGAGAAGAGACGAAGAATGTATTCAGGACTACTATGTGCCAGGCACTATGGTAAGTGCTTTGCCAATATTATCTCATGTGATATAACAACCCTGGGAGGTAGGTGCTATTATGTGGAGTTTAAAGTGGAATAATGTATAATAAGCTGAAAAGATGGGTTGGAGCCAAATTGTGAAGGGCTTTAAAAGCCAAATAGCTTTTATTTTATCCCAGAAGTAATAAGGAGAAACTAGAGTTTATTCAATGGGGATTGAATGACTTGGTTAGATCTGTGCTTAAAGATTTCAAGGGAGATAAGGAGAATATAGACATAAGGATCATAGACTGAGAGTGGGAAGAGATCTGAGGGCTCATTAAATCCAACAATTCCATTTTTACAGATGAGGAAACTAAGACCCAGAGATTAAATTACTTGCCCAGATCACACGGCAAGTAAGTGTCTGAGATGGGGCTTGAACACTAGTCTTCCTGACTGTACCTTTAATTGCCAACCCATTATGACATACTACCTAATGGTCAAAGATATCTTTTCTCCAGGCTCAAGAGGGAACCTTATCAGCATGAGAGGGAACATTAAACAGTGCAAAGAGCCCTGGACTTGGGAGCCAAAAGAACCAGATTCACATCCCAGTTCTAAAACTTACATGTCAGCTTTTCGGAGTCCTCCATTTCTCTCTTTATAAAATGGTGATGCTAATTATGGCTAGTGCTTACGTAATACTTTAATGTTTACAAATCTGTGTGTCTATCTACCAGTAATTTGATCCTTATAACAAACTGGTGAAGTAGACGCTGTTATTGTTATACAGATATATAGACAAGGAAACAGGCTGAGAAGGGTTAAGTGACTTGCTCAGCTTTATATATCTATCAAGTATCTCAGGGGAATTGAACCTACATCTTCTTAACCTCAAATCTAACATACTATTCAGTACATCTCTCTGCCTCCTGTAAGTAGCATACAATGCTGAGGTTAAAGTGATGTGTAATAATAATAATAATCCTAAAACTTATATTTTACATATATTATCTCATTTATAGACGAAGTTTTAAAAAAATGATTAATTCTTTTTTTCTCACATCCCAAATACGCAAACATCAGAATCATTCCAACCTTGGAGCCACCAACTGATCCATCTCCAACACCAGCTGATCCGTTTCAAGGCAGTATATTAGTGGAAAGAAATTTTAATTCACAGTTAATTCTTTTGTCACTCCTTGGGAGGTGCTGTGGGCTTTAATCAAGTTGCCTCCTCCTCTCAGTTAGGAATCCAAAGGCACCTGGTTTTCCATCATCTCATCATCACCACTGGGTTAGGCGGGTGCTAGCTTCTGATAGTTTAGACATCTGTATTTCTAAAAGTGAAATAAATCACTTGGTTCATGCTCCCACCTACTATCCACTATCTTCCTTCTCATCCTGTGCCTGTGTTTGATTAGATCACCTTTATCAAAGTCAGAATCTTAGAAAGTGTAAAAGAACATAGGGGTAGGGATAGCATCTGTGATTTTTATCACTCTGTCAATGCAGGCTGACCCCTTCTCTCCAATGTATAGTCTTAGAAGACTGTCTGGAGCATTGAGAGGTTAAGTGATTTGCTGTGTCACCCAGCCAAGATGTGCCCAAATCCATAACTGGATCCAGAGGCTAACTCTCTACCCATGAGGATACACTGCTTCTTTAAAAGAGAACATAGGCATGTCAATATCAGAGCATTAGCCTTGGGAATCACACGACTTTCACTGATCCTTGCTCCAGCCTCCCTTCCCTATCCCAAGCACCAAGGCGAGCAAAACCCTGGAAGGTCAGTTCTCCATTGCTCCCAGTCTTCTACTCCCCTCGTCCCTTAGCTCAGTCAGGAGTGAGATGATAAAGGAAAATATACATACACACCAATGTGGTGCATTTAACAGCAGTGCTCATTGCAGCAACAATATACAGTTATCCTTTCCACATTGCACCTTTCCCAACTTTCCGTATATCACAGGTCAGCATAAGAAATTAAATGGGATTTTGGGGGAAGTTTTTCAGAAGTTGCAGGTGACACACAAAGGCCAGCAGATGACCTAGAAGTTTAGAAACTCAGAAATGCATAGATATATATACATAGTAGTGTATAATATTAACCCAAAATTTGTAATAAGTTACTGCCATTTTTACATGCCATAAAAAAAAAAAGAAAAAAGTTCAGACTTCTTCTTTGGTATGAAGGGAGGGCCAAAAAATTTTACATGGATTTTTCAGATCATGGGATGCCACACCCTAACCCTCAGATAACTGTAATGCCATGGTGTTATTTTTTTTTTTTTGATGGCTCATCAGCAGCTGCACATGGGGAAGCAGCTGTCATCTGTTTCACCTTCTCCGCATCTTTGTATTCAGAGCTTCCTCACAACTCTGGGGGCTACCATTGGCCTTGTCCATTCAGCAAGGGAATATAATCTGTCTAGTTTCCCCAAAGGAAAACAGCACTCCATGGCTATTAACTTTAGGCAAAGGTAAATGCCTGGAAGGGAAGAGGTGGGACTACGTAGTAATCAGAAGTCAGCTTGAACTTGAAAAACACATCACCTAAGCTAACAACATTTTTAAAAAATTAATTTATTTATTTTTAGTTTGACACATTCAGTTCCACAAGCTTTTGAATTCCAAATTTTTTCCCCTCCCTGCCTCCCCAAGGTGGCATGCAATCTGATATAGTCTCCCTCTATATATATTCACATTAAACATATTTTCACATTAGTTATATTGCAAAGAAGAACCAATGGAATGGACTATGAGAAAGCAGGGGAAAAAAAGAGAGAGAGCAAATAGCATACTTCGATCTGCATTTACCCTCCATAATTCTTTCTCTGGACATGGATAGCATTTTACGTCATGAGTCTTTTGGAGTTGTCTTGGAATCTTGCATTGCAGAGAAAAGCCAAGTTTATTAAAGTTAGTCATTGCATAATGTTGTTGTAACTGTGTACAGTGTTCTTCTGGTTCTGCTCATTTCACTCAGCTTCAGTTCATATAAGTCTTTCCAGGTTTTTCTGAAGTCCATCTGTTCATCATTTCTTATAGCACAATAGTATTCCTACATTCATACCTCACAGCTTGTTCAGTCATTCCCCAATTGCTGGGCATCCCTTCAGTTTCCAGTTCTTTGCCACCATAGAAAGAGCTGCTATAAATATTTTTGTAAATGTTGGTCCTTTTCCCATTTTTATGACCTCTTTGGGACACAGACCTAGAAGTAGTATTCCTGGGGGTATACACATTTTTATAGCCCTTTAGGCATAGTTCCAAATTGCTCTCCAAAATGGTTGGATCAGTTCCCAACTCCACCAATAATGCTTTATTGTTCCAATTTTCCTGCCTCTTCTCCGGCATTTATAATTTTCCTGTTTTGTCATATTAGCCAATCTGACAGGTGTGATGTGGTGCCTAAGGGTTGTTTTGATTTGAATTTCTCTAGTCAATGGTGATTTGGAACATTTTTTCATATGACTATACATATCTTTAATTTCTTCCTCTGAAAATTGCCTGTTCATATTCTTTGACCATTTATCAATTAGGGAATGACTTGCATTCTTATAAATTTGACTCAGTTCTCTATATATTTTAGAAATGAGGACTTTATCAGAGACACTGGTTGTAAAAATTCTTTCCCAGTTTTCTATTTCCCTCCTAATCTTGGTTGCATTGGCTTTGTACAAAACCTTTTCAATTTAATGTAATCAAAATTATCCATTTTGCATTTCATGAATTCATCCACTCATCCATCCTTGATCTCCCAGATTGCTTATAGCATCAGCCTTTATATATAAATCATGAACCCATTTTGACTTTATTTTGGTATACAGTATAAAAAAAATATGGAACACTTCACAAACTTGCATGTCATCCTGGCGCAGGGGCAATGCTAATCTTCTCTATATCATTTCAGTTTTAGCATATGTGCTGCCTAAGTGAGCAGGGTTAACAACATTTAAGGGACCAAATAGATATGTCTAGCCTGGTACTCTTTTTCTCTAAGGGGAACAGAGTTCCCAAGAGTTTGGCCCCCACCTCCTGCTTCTCTTCCTGGCAGAAAATAAAGCTTTCCTTGGAGAAGGGTGAAGGAGAAATGAAGCTAGAGATCTCTCTTCCATTTCCCTTTGAGTAACACAACGATACTTCTATGTTACATGGTAGGGACAGCCTTGATACAGTTAGATTGAATTGTTTTAGTTATTTGTGTGTGGGAATCTTTTAGGCTAATTTTGCTGTCTTGTCACCTGTCCCTCACTTAACTGGTGTCCAAATCCCACCGTTGGTGGAATGTAGATTGACTCCAAACAGGAAAGTTGGTTGGAAATATCCCTAGGAGACCAGTTGTCTGGGCATTGTTCTGGTTCTGAAGCCACTGTCACCCCAATCAAGATGACAGTTCCAGACATGAAGTGAAGTGAATAAATATTTATTAAGCACCTACTGTATGCTAGACACTGTGCGAAGCACTGTGGATATAAAGAAAGGCAAATAACAGTCTTTGCCATCCAAGAGTTCACGATCAATTATTAGGGGAGGAGAACACATGAAGACCAACTCCAAAAGTGAGGGGAAGAGGGAGGGCAGCCTATTGGGAATGATGTCTTGAAGCCCAGTGACGACCTTAAGTGGAGGATCCAGGAGGATATCTCCACTTCTATGCTCTACCCTTTCCAATCAGAGGGAGGGAGGGGTCCCAGAGTGAGGGGATATTGAAGAGGTGTGAGTTTCAAAACTGATTGCATATTGCAAGAAGATGAGATTTGGAAGACTGTGCAGTCTAGGAGAGCAGCCAGGTAAAAAAATCATATAATGCCCAGAATTTATATAGCACCTCCTGTGCTCCAGGCACCGTGGTAAATGATTACAAATATTATTTCATTGGGTCATTGCAACAAGTCTGAGAGGTAAATGGTATTATTACCCCCATTTTACATTTGAGGAAACTTGTGGCCAATAGAGAGTAAGTGACTTGCCCAAGGTCATGCAGCTAGTAACTATCTGAGGCCAGATTTGAACTCAGGTCTTTCTAACATCATCACCAGTGCATCACTGTACCACCTAGCTTGCAAGCCACCTCCTTGGAAAAGTTTCCCCCCAATTAACTCCTTATTCTCTAGTGGTTTTTTGGCAAATGTTTAACAACCGGCTCTCTAAAAGAAAAAAGAGTCCCCAGGCACACTTTTAAATTTAATCCACATTATTAATATTTTCTCCATCCATCCCTTTAACAATATGTCAAGCTAGATTTATCGTGTTTGTGGATTTCTAAGGTGTAAATCCTTACATTGAAAATTTAACAATTAACTTTCCTGAGCCTAGCTCCAGAACAGCCCTTTTGTCCTTCTGAAGTAGTCCAAACTAGAATCTGAACCTGTCTATTCCCTTCTTTCAAAGTTCTCAAGCCTTGGGCTCCACGTACCCATACTATTATGATTTTCTTCTTGCTAGCTTGCTGACATCACTATACTCCCCTAAATTTTACATACTCCTATTTCAGTAACATTGTGCTATTGAATATTACTTTCCATTGCACTCTGTGTCAATTTGGTTCAATTCAACAATTGATTGAGTATCTACTACACTCAAGGAATTTACAATCTATTAGGTGGAGGGAAGGTCAGCTATACACATATGTAAGAACATTATTAAATTCATCAACCAATCAACAAGTACTTATTAAGCATCTCTTCCATGCCACCATGATGCTACACACTGGGGAGGCAAAGACAGAAAGGAAACAGTTGCAGCCCCCAAGGAGCTTACATGCTATCAGAAAGGTCATACACAATGGCCTGAAAAATTCAAGGAAGGTCTGAAGGCTTCTAACTGGGAGGGTGGAGTGGTGCTGGAAAGAAAAGAAAAAAAAGAAAAATTAAGTAAAGCCAAAACTGCAAGGAGAAAAATAGATCAAAGCATTCTAAACAGTAGCCAAAGAAACAAAGCTAGCATTTTCTCAAGACAAAATAATATCAACCAGCTAAAAAATTCATTAAAAACCTATTATGCGATGGATAGGAAGAAAGGGAAAGACAGCTTCTGTCCATTATGACGAGGGAAAAATATATAAATAACTAGGTATATATGACATATACAGAGAGATACCCTATATGTATGCATGTGTGTGTATATACATACACATATGTATGATAAATGTTGTATGATGTTCTGACTGCTCCACCAATGAGCCTTGGGCCTCCCTATTCCTTGACACACCACAATATTGAAATTAGGCTATTTAATAACCCTACAATGGCCTCTTAAGTGTTCAAGTGAAAGGAAAAGTCAATAGATGGGGCAAACTTCATTGTTCTCTTACTTTAAGAAACTGCCACAGTCACACAACCTTCAGCGTCAGTCAAAGACCATCAACATCAAGGTGAGACTGTCTGCCAACAAAAAGTTTATGATTCCCTGAAGGCTCAGATGACAGTCAGCATTTTTAGCAACAAAGTATTTTTAATTAATATGTGTATGTTGCCTTTTTTCTACGTAATACTATTGCACATTTAATAGATTATAGTATATTATAAAAATAACTTTTATATGCACTTGGGAACTAAAAATTTATATCTTGCTTTATTGTGATAATCGTTTTATTGCAGTAATCTGGAGCCAAACCTGTAACATTTCCAAGACATGCATGAATAGACAGCTAGGTGGCACAGCAAATAGAGTGCCAGACCTGGAGTCAGGAAGACCTGAGTTCAAATCTGACCTTAGACACTTCATAGCTGTGTGACCCTAGACAAGTCACTTAACCATGCTTGCCTCAGTTTCCTCATATGTAAAATGAGCAAGAGAAGGAAATGGCAAACCACTGCAGTATCTTTGCCAAGAAAACACCAAAAGAGGTCACATTGAATTGGATCTGATTGAAATATTGGAATCAACTAAACAACTATAAACACGCATATTTAGTGTAGTTAGTTAATTAGTCAATGAGCATTTTTTAGCTGCCTACTATATACCAAGAACAGTATACATGGAAGGTAGTCTCAGAGAGGTAGGAACTAGCAGTTAAGGACTGAGAAGGATCTCCTACAGAAGGTGGTTTTTGAGCTGAGGCTATAAGTCAGAGAAAGAAGGGCAGAGATGGTAGCTCATTATAGACTTGGGGGATAACCACTGCAAAGGCAAAGACAAAGGAGATGGAGGACTAGTATCACTATTTATGAGGAATAGAAAGTTGTCTAGTACAGAGTGTGGAGGGAAGAAATGGATGACAACAGAAAGATAGGAAAAGGTCAGATTCTAAAGAATGTTGAAGAGCAAATGCAGAATTTTGTACTTGATCGTAAGATAATGGTGAGCCATTGGAGTTTACTGAGTAAGGGAGGGTGAACAGAACAATGCTTTAGGAAAATCACTTTGGCAGCTGAATGAGGGATGGATTGGAGCAGAACATGGAGATCACTTCAAAGGCTGTTAGGTGATAGGTGAGAACCTGAAATAAGGTGACGGCCATGTGAGTAGAGAGAAGATGAATCTTAGAGATATAAAGATATAAAGGGTGAGATTTGGCAACTGATTAGATTATGTAGGGTGAGTGAAGATGAGGAGTTCAGGATACCACTGAGATTGTAAACCTAAGTTACTGGAAAGATGAGGGTGCCCTGAATAGTAATGAGGCAGTTTGGAAGAAGAGAAGAGAGTTTGAGGGTGTAAATAATAAGTTCAGTTTTGGATATGTTGAATTTGAGATGTCAACAAAACTTTCACTTCTAAATGTCCAACAGGCAGTTGGAAATGAGAGGCTGGAAGTCAGGAGAGAGGTTAGGGCTAGATAAATAAGTCTGTGAATCATCTGCATAGATATGATAATTGAATTTACAGGAGTAAATGAAATCACCAAGCCAAATAACATAAAGGGAGAAGAGTTCCTGGGACAAAGCCTTGTGGGGGCACCCTTGGTTAGCAGTTGTAATCTGGATGAAGATAAAGCCAAGACTGAGAAGGAGCAAGCATATAGCTAACAGGAAAACCAGGAGGGAGTAGTGTCACAAAACCCTAAAGAGAACAGAATATTAAGGAGAAGAGAATTCTCAACAGTATGGAAAGCTTCAGAGAAGTCAAGAAGGATGAAGATTGAGATTTGGAATTTAAGAGATAATTGGTTACTTTGGAGAAAAGTAATTGGTTACTTTGGAACAAAGAAATGAAAGAGCTGAAAGGAAGTGAAGATTCCAGTTGTAGATGGCACTCTCAATGGGTTTAACCACAGGAGGGAGGAGAAATATAGATGATCACTACTGGGGATCAAGGGAGGGTTTTTTGAGAATGGGGACAAACATGTCTCAAATCTTCCTTTTGTAGCAATTTACAGCTTTGTGCATCAAGACTGCTGAATCAATAGGAGTTAATTCATCTGCACACATCTTCACTTGGATCCGAGTACTGAAGTTCAGAAAAAGCAGGTTATAAATAATCTCAAAATGGTCCTGCCAGGTTGGGACATCAACTACTCCCAAGTGAACCAAGGACTTGAATTGGGCATTGGTGTGATCTTTGAGGAACATCAGCACAAGAATGATTCCATCAGGATGGATATAGATCTCTAGTTCATTGAAGCATGATACCTGAACTTGCTGGACATATTTGGGTAGGATCTCAGACATATATTCTCCAAAAGCAGAGATATGGGCATATCTGTAGCTAATAGGGCAAATATTTTTTCATTGAAATAGGAGACAGGGATCTAAGCTGAGAAAGTAGGGAGAGGAGAGATTAAAAGGTTTGGAAAACTCTCTGTGATGAGGGGTAGTGAATTAAGTAAGGAAGTAAAAAGACTGCCTCACTGCAGTGAGGGGTAGTTGAGATTATACAACATAAACTGAGAGTGGGACCCAATCACCACAGTTTTGTGATTTTCTCTAGTTTCATTCAGTAGCATGCAAGTAGAAGTGAAGGCAGTAGATAGTGGGAATGATTCAAAGCTGAGTCTTGACAGGATAACAAACTGGTTCATAAAGGGGTCAAAACAAAAAAAGGAGGAGAGTGTAGATAGTACAGGAGTGATGGCCTGGGAAAGAATTAAAGGGTCATGGTGAGAACTAAGAATAGGGTTAAGGGTTGTGAGGCAGAGGAAGAGGTGGGATGACAAAAGATGATAATCAAGTAAAGGTATGTCAGAGTTCATGAACATGGAAGTGGAGCCCTTGTGGGTGATGGCAAAAATCAAGTTTAGGACCATCTTTATATGTGACTGTGGTGGGGGTATAGAGTCATGGATATAAGTAATTTGAGGAACTGGGAAATTAGGGCTTTTGAAAGAGTATCTATCTATCATCTATCCATTATCTATCTATCTATCCATTATCTATCTATCCATCTATCCAAGTTCCTAAGAGAATAAGGATAGGAGTTGGGGAGGAGAGAAAGACTGAGAGCCAGGCACTGAATTCATTGAGAAAGTAAGGAAGATATACTGGAGATCCGTAGATAATAGCTTCTAGAATCAGGAGTGTGTGATAAGTGTGTATAGAGAAAGATAATGAGTTCTGTTTTGGACACGTTTAGTTTGGAGTGCCCATAGGGCATCCAGTTCAAGATGTCCAAGAGGTAGATGGTGATTCAGGACTCTGCCTCAGGAGAGAGACTAGGGCTAAATATATAAATCTAAAAATCAGGAGCATGTGAATAGGACGAGGGAGGCAGATTTAAGGGTTTGGCAAGAGATTCAAGATTAGAGGATTGTAGGGAGATAAAACGGTTCACTAAGGGAAGATAGGAAAGGAGGAGAATAGAGAGACTCCAAGGGGTTGGGAATATGCCAGCCACTGAGGAATGATTCTAAGTAAAGTGTTAGTGGTAGGAGAGGAAAGTCAATTGAGGGAAGAAGATATACCATTGTTTAGGGTCCTTCACCCAATCTTATGGCAATGTGAGGCTCTGAGAGCCCCACCTTACAAAAGGCAGTTCAGGAGCCTGAGGTGCTGGATCTGTGCTGGATAAGGACTTTAAAGGTAGAAGGTAGAGGGGGTCTGGTTGGAGGTGAGTTGCAGAGTCAGACTAGCCAATTATTTGGTTCTATCTTATTTGGTGGGAGGAGGTACATTTATACCTCATACTCTTGCTCTACAGATCAAGAAAAAATTATTTTAATTTGATACCTATAAATTTGATCCTACCGGCACCTCAGACTTAGCATGTTCCAGACCAAAATCATCATTTTCTCCCTGCCAAATCCACTCCTCTTTCCAACTTCCCCTTTTCTGTTGATGACATCAGGATTTTCTTTCCTTTGTATTACTTTGCAGCAGCATCTTGTGCGATCCTGAGCATGGTTCCTTGCTACTTGAATTCTTTCTTTCTGACAATTTTCATATTTTTTCCTTTGACCTTTAAATTCTGCATTTTGACGGTGATACCAATGGGTGAAATTTCTTGATATCTTCATTTCGGGGTTTATTTTAGTAGGCAATTAATTGGCAGATTCTTTAAGTTTTTGGTTTGCCTTCTCCTAATAGATCCAGGTGATTCTTTATAATTCCTTCAAAGGTATCTACTTTTGTTTCATTTTTGTTTTTAGGGAATCCGATAATTCTTAAGTTATCTCTCTTTGTTTATCAGGATGGTTGTTTTTTAGTAAACAAAGCATTCACCACATAAAGGTGCAAATCTTTGGAGAGGCATTGGTTTGTTTCATTTTTTGATCTCAAGCTATATTTTCCAATGTAATTTTACTATCCTTATTATCTTCCCTTGTGTTCATCTTTGCATTGAAGATGGAATAGCTAAGTGTTGCCATGGATAAGAGTACGGAATATGGAATTGGGAAGATCTGAGTCCAGATCTTTCCTCTGACATTTAATAACTGTGTGACCATGAGCAAGTCCCTTAACCAGTCTGGCACTCAACTTGGAGTAAACATGACTTCTTTACAGAATTGTCCTACTTTATTCTCTGCTGTGAATGCTGATAAATAAGCTGCCAAGGTCTTCATCATAGTCTGCTTATAGTTGCCATAAGCACAGAAAGGCAAAGTGACAAAAGATTCAGTAACAGGAAGTTCTTGAATCAAATCTTACTTAAAAAATTTCTTAAGTGTTTCCTCTTCTGTAAAAAAGAGAGAACAAATCGTGTAGTGCCTACCTTACAGGATTACCTTTACATAACAAGGAGACAGTAGAAAAGGACATTTTGTAAGCTTGTAAAAGTCCAAATATATTTTAATTTCTTTTGGAGCCACTAATAGTCTTGGGCAGCTAAATGGTGCAGTGCATAGAGAGCTAGGTCTCAAGTGAGGAAGATTCCTTTTTCTGTGTTCAAATTCAGCCTCAGACACTTACCAGCTGTGTGATCCTGGGCAAGTTTGCTTAATCATTTTTGCCTCAGTTTCCTCATCTGTAAAATGATCTGTAAAAGGAAATGGCAAACCATTCCAATATCTTTGCCAAGAAAACCCCAAACGGGGTCAGGAGTCAGACATGCCTGAAACAGTTGAACAATGAGAGGACTTAACAAAGGCACTTAGTGAAATGGTATAGTAGGAAAGGCATCAATAAAGCATTCCTTTCATAGTTCGTAGTTCCTTATATATACCCACACAATTAGTGAGAAGAGTCAAGGGAACATGTAAGGTAACATATGTGGATAAGGCACATGCATGGAACACACATGACTAGGGTAAACATGATGAAGGATCCCTAATGTATAGGTTCCCCAATACAGGGCCAGCAATAGTTTCTGGTGATAATTTTGGTGATAATAGGGTCGTTATTAAGTGCATTCTTGTCAGACACTACTAGAAGCATGGTTTCCTTTGGATTCTCCCAGACACTTGGGTATGTGACTATAGAGTCCTTCCTTTCTTCCTTCTTTTCTTTTTCTGGTATCAGCTCAAGTCTTTGGTTATAATCTTACTTCTTCCTTATGAGAAGAGCAGGTTCTTTCAATTCAAAGTCCCAAAGCTTTTCATAGCTCTTTTCTCAAAGGAGCAACCCTTGCCTCCACCTTGGAACTAGCAAAAGTTTTCCCTTGTAGGAAAAAAGGATTATTTTATTTAGGAAATAGCCTGTTTTTTCCTTTCTAGTCTTGGTTAAAAGGTTTTCCACTAACTATGAGATTTCGTGTCCCAAGATAACAAGATCCTTAGGATACAGAGTTGGTGTTCTTGATTCATTTTGGTCACATCCAGCTTTTCCTGACCCATTTAGGATTTTCTTGGGACTTTCTTGGTAAAGATCCTGGAGTGGTTTGCCATTTCATTCTCCAGAATACAAAGTAGAAGTCTCCCAAATAGCTAGTTCCCTCAGCCTTAATCTTTTCTTTGAACTAAAATTCAAGGTGTGGGGCTTGGGTGTCTCTTTCGTAGAGCTCACTCAAACTTATGGTGAGCATTTTCTTTGCCTCTTGATGTTAATCTCTGAAGACAAGACCACACCTAATCAACATCCATGCGGGAGCTACTCATCCAACAACTATCAAACAGTTGTGGGTGTAAGAGTTCCTCAAATCCTTCATTCTAAACCCCTTCTACTCTCCCATGAAGACTAATATGGAGTTGTGCTGGGGGGAGTAGGGGGAACTCACAAAGACAAAGCTAAGCCTAGGGGACAAGGTCATTGTCTCTCTTACTTGTCTAACCACATTCCTTGCTTTTCATGGGTATATATGGCCAGGCAAAGCATAAAGCCTTTTGAGGCTTTCAGCTCACCCTTACAATAGTTTCATTAGAGATGAGAGACAGCAGTGTTGAGAAATGTACTGGGCCTTTTCTTTCTTCTTAAGATGATCCACCCCATCTTGAATAATTTTCTCCTCACTTAAGTCATTGTAAAAGCCATGGATAAGTAAGCTGCTTGCTTGAAATTGCAGAAAGTCAACCACTGGGGAATTTTCAGATCTAATAATTAATGTTTCTTCTCGATGCCAGAGCATGGGGTTGGGGATCAGGACTGAGGAAAAAGCTGCTTACATCACAGTTGCACAGTGGGTACTATAACCCTTGGTGATATCTCCCTGCAGAGTGCTTTGTTATTACAGGTTCTGAAATTATACAACCAAGACTGTGGATATGCAGAAAAAGTAATTGGAATTATGCCGTCTCTCCACCCCAGCACTTACCTTCCCAACTCTTTCTTTCTCTGTCTTTCTCAGTCCCTGTCTCTTTCTCAGTCTTTCTGTCTCTATCTGTCTTTCTCTTTCTCACTCATGCTCTCTCTTTGTTTCTATCTCCTTCTCTGTATCTCTCTCTCTGCCTGTGCCTGTTGTCCTGTCCCTGGCTATGTCTCTGTCTCTGTCTGTCTCTCTCTTTCTATTTCTCTCTCTGTGACTTTCTCTGTGTCCCTCTCTGTCTTTGTCTCTCTGTCTCTCTCTCTGTCTCTGTCTCTCCCTCTCCCCCACTGTCTCAGACTCTTTCTGTCTCTCTATCTCTCCAGAACTGTCTCTGTCTCTGTCTCTTTCTGTCTCTGTCTCTCTCTCTCTCCCTTTCCCTCACTGTCTCAGACTCTTTCTGTCTTTCAATCTCTCTATCTCTCCAGAACTGTCTCTGTCTCTCTGTCTCTGTCTCTGTCTCTTTCTGTCTCTCTCTGTCTCTGTCTCTCTCTCTCTTTCCCTTTCCCTCACTGTCTCAGACTCTTTCTGTCTTTCAATCTCTCTATTTCTCCAGAACTGTCTATCTCTCTGTATCTCTATTGCTATCTCTGTTTCTCTCCTCTCCTTTCTCTCTTCTTTCTCATATTGTCAAACCCTAAATAAGCCTCCACACCCATCTTCCCCTTTGTGCTTTGAAGGGGAAAGGCAAAGAGTTGAAACTGTCTTTATACCAACTCTTGAAGCTCAGGGTCCACCACTACCCTTCATGGAGAGTTCTCTTTCTAAATGAACTTCCTCCATCAAAATTGACCAGTCCCTACTTACTATTCCTCTGGAAGTGAATCAGATCTTTTTATTTAATTTGACATTTATTAAGTATTTACTATGACAGTGCTAGGTGCTTGGGGCTACAAAGCATTGTGACTGAGGCCAGACCACATACTGAAGCTGCAGCCTAGATATTCTGCAGTTTTATTGTACTGTGTTATGGAAATGCTTGTTTTATCCCATGAATTAAAAATTAAATCAATTAAAAATAAAAAAAGAAATTCTGCTTTCAAATTCTGACTCTAGCTGTGTGACCATAGGCTTTAACTTAACATCTCTGAGCCTCAGTGAATTCATTTATAAAATGAAGATAATAATCCCTGTAGTACACATCTCCTTGTTTTATGACACTTGAATGGGATAATCTACATAATGTATTTTATAAACTTGAAAGTTCTTATAAACGTCAGCATAGTAGATTTGTAGTTTCGTGTCCAATCATCTTTTTATTGTACCATGTTATGGAAATGCTTGTTTTATTCCATACAATGAAATAAATTTTAAAATGAATGAATAACTAAAATAAATATCAGCTATTGTGTTAACACCAAAATGTCCTGAAGAGTTTATAATGGACCAGATAAGTAAACCTTGAGGTAAAGTGTGATTGGAAGCAATCTGGACACAAAGTGCCTAGGGGGAAATTCAGAGAAAAAAGAACATCCAAACTTGGTGGTAGGTGGGGGTGGGGAGTGGGAATAAGGAACGCTTGAAGGGTAGGAAGCCCCTGAGCTCAACCCTGAAAGAAGTAGACTTCTGAAAGGCAGAGATGAGAAAAGAGTATCCTCCAGTCATGAAAGCCTATGTGAATCCAAGGGGTGAGACACCCAATGTCTAATCTGAAAAACATTTTGGAGTCCAGAGTAACTAGAAAAGAGTGCTAAAACTTATTTGACTTAGACTTCAGTGGAGATGTTAGTGTGTTAATGTGTTATTTCAAAAGACACTCTAATTATAGACACTGCAGCATGCATGGGGGAAGATATTTTGGGGGTAGCTGGGCCTCAGACCATACCATACAGGGGTAAGAGACAGACCCTGGAAGACTTTTTATAAGGAAAGACTTCGTGAACAAGAGGCTCTCTGAGTTGGGGCTCTAATGGTAACCACTGACTTGAACCTAGCCAGCAGTACTGACATCAGCCATTTAGGCTACTAGTGATTTTGACTTTAATCCAGCTAAGGAGAAGAATTTTCTTTTCTCTTATAACTCCCTATAGTTTTAGCAGACTCTACGTGGCACAGTGGATAGAGTTTTGGACTTCGAGTGAGGAAGATCTCGGTTCAAATCTTGTTTCAGGAACTTACTAGCTATACGTAAACTCACTTGATCTGCAAAACAACCCAAATGAGATAGGGCTTAGTATCACTCCCATTTTATGGATGAGGAAACTGAGGCACCGAGAAGTTAAGTGACTTGCCCTGGGTCCTACAGCGAGTTTATCATACTCACATAAATGCTAGCTATTATTAGATTCCTCTCCAGGGGTGCTCTAAATAAAAGGGACTATCCTAATTAAGCTAATTAAGCATCCAGATCATATCAGTGATGCCTTACAGGCAGTCATTTTACAGGGTATTTGTCTGGGTTTCCCCACACTTCTGTAAACATTAGCTTGTCCCCACTGGGTAAAAGTCCTTTTTGCTACCACCTTGTGGTTCTCAGTGTCCTGGTGCTCCCGTGATGAGAACCTAGGTTCCCTGGAGGCAAAAATAGGTTACCTCCCATTTTGCCTACACCAGCCCTGAATAGTAGAGAAGAGGACAAAAACAAAACAAAAACAAAAGAAACCCCCCAGACAAAAACAAGTCATTCTACAGATTCATACAAACTCTAGCATAGTGTTGTAAGCTCAGTTTTCCCCTTTGATGGGTAGGAGGCATATTGGCTGCTCAAGGAAGACAATATGCTCTGTGTTCCCACTTCCTCTTCATATTTGTGTTTCTGTAAAGAACTCTGCCTCAGAAATGCTGGTAATCAGGAGACAAAGATGGAGTATTTTTGACATGAATTCTCATGCAGGAACCTTCTGAGATACAACATTACAAAGAAACCGGGACCTAGAGAACAAGATTTAAATTGGTCTTGGAGGCCATATTTTACATGCTCATTTTACAAATGGAGAAACTGAGCCCTAAAGAGGGCATGTGACTTGCTCATGGTTACAGGAGTCATAAATGGAAGAAATGGAATTTGAACTCAGGTCCATTGACTATTTCCACTATATTAAACTGTCTCAAATATGATTTTTTTAAAAAAGTGGGCTTAGAATTTAAAGGATGGCATATTCTAATAGCAGCTTAGGGAGTAGGTGGCACATGTATAGAGTGCTAGGCCTAGAATCAGGAAGATTCATGTTCCTGAATTCAAATCCGGCATCATTTGCTAGCTCTGTGACCCTGCGGAAGTCACTTGACCCTGCTTGCCTCAGTCTCTTCATTTGTAAAATGAACTGAAGAAAGCAATGGCAAACCACTTTGGTATCTCTCCCAAGAAAACCCCAAATGGGGTCATGAAGAGTCAGACACAACTGAAAAGTAACCTATTCTAAGAGCCACTTCCATTATAAACAATATACGGGAGGTCACAGTAAAAAATACTCAGGAAGATACAAAAGTTGATCTCCTGGCTGAATCTTGCTTCCCATGGCAACGCCTCCTTGAGTAGGAGCTCTGGTATGAAGTAAGACTTGTTTAAAGAATTTAAAAGAAGCTATTCCCTTTGTGTCAAGTGGTGACAATCTAATCCTCTCTTAATAATTCTCTTAAACTCCCTCCTTCCCCCCCTCCACTCCAATTAGCCATCTTTAAAATTTGGTTTCCTCAGTCACCTCTTCTAGGTTTGAAAGTTTTTGAGTCCACATGGATTTGAGGAAGAAAAAAGTTCCAAGGAATTGGGGTAGAGAACCCCTCTTATGAATTACAAAGTTTGGAAATAGGTAGCATTCTATGTAGTAGCAAGCTATTTTGTTTTCAATTTCTCACTAAATCTGAGCCATTGAAATCCTAAATCCAAATGGAGATGGGCAATAGGATTTTCCTCAAGGCCCAACCCTCTCCACCCCAACCCTGACTCTGCTTCTGCATTCGTAAGATAACCACAGATATAAATTACCTTTAATGATATCTAAAAAATTAAAGAATGGAGAGAAAGGCTATGTATCCTATAATACTTCATCATTTAGTAAGATGACCCTACTGATTCAAAATCTTTTCCCCTCAGAAATGACAATGAAGTGGAAATTAATACTAATTTTATGTTATACAGTGGCTTTTATAATAATAGTAATGTAATAATTCAGTTAACCAAATTCAAGTTTATTTAACTAAAACAAGATAGTACCAGGAAAGTCTGATCCACTCAGGGAGTGATTTCTACCTTCTTAGGACTTTTTTGGACTTCTTCAGGAACCTCAGCATTGGGGAAACCATCTTCATCCTGTAAGATCCAATCATCCTTGGTCCTTATGCCTCATCAGTATCCTGTGCCCCTCTGATTGGAAGGCAGAACCATGAGCTCCAGAACGTCCATTTACAAGGATGAAGCCCAGGCAAAACATCTCTTCGTTTCCTGCCCAGCTCTAGTCCTTTGGACTTTTTCAGACTTCATCATCTCTCCTCCCCCCAGGTAACTTCTTCCCTTGCCCATTCAACTTCCTTTTATGGTCTTCCCTCATTAGATTGTAAACTCCTTTAGGGCCTGTCTTTCTTTTTCAGGCTTAGTGTAGAATCTGACACATAGTAGTAAGCACTTAATAGATCTTTATTTACTCACCAACTGATGCTACTAGCAGAAACTCAATGTGTTGGATCTCTTTTAGTTGTAGTCATGCTGAGAATGGGCAATGAGCATGGTAGAAGACAGATTTGCCCCTAATTATGATTCTGTGAATATGTCATGGGACAAGCTTGGTGGTGCCATAGTGCACAGAACACCAAGCTTGGTGTTGGGAAGTTGGAAAGACATCTTTCTGAGTTTAAATCTGGCTTGAGATGTTCATTATCTGTGTGACCATGAGCAAGTCACTTAACCCTGTTTGCCTCAGTTTCCTCATCTGTAAAATGATCTGGAGAAGGAAATGCAAACCACTCCAGTATCTTTGCCAAGAAAAGCCCCAAATGGGATCATGAAAAGTCAAATATGACTGAAACAAGTGAACCACAAAAGGAACGTCATCCATGTTTGCATTGATTATCTGGGTCCACAGATGGTTAACTCCAGAGAGCAGACTCCTTTCTTTGTTTTATTTATGTTTGTAGGGCCAATGGGGAATAACCTCATTATTTTATTAGTACAGAGAACTCTCAGGTGAAGAACTTTCCCTACCAAGAGGATTGCCTAGAGAACTGGAAAGTAAAGTGACTTGTCCAGGGTGACACAGGCCACTATGAATCAGAGGCAGAACTTGAAATGAGCTTGAGATCTATTCTGTATTCCTTATACTTATGTTTCTGTAATACATGGTGCTCCACAAATGTTTTGAATAAAGGAACAACCAGTTCAAAACTGTCCTAATTGACCAATCTATATATCCGTTTCAGTCGTGTCTGAACCCAGTTTGGAGTTTTCTTGGCAAAGATTCTGGAGTGGTTTACCATTTCCATCTCCAGTTCATTTTAGAGATGAGGAAACTAAGGCAAACAGGGTTAAGTGATTTGCCCAGGGTCATGCAGCTAGTAAGTGTCTGAGGATGGATTTGAACTCATGTCTTTCTGACTTCAGACCTAGCCCTCTATCCACTGAGCTACCTAGCTGCCAATCTATTTAATTAAAGACAAACTTGGATAATTCAGTTGTCCGTAGAACTCAAGATCCCCTTAGCCCTTGTGGACTAAAAGATAGAAGTCCATGATGCTCTACTTTGCTTTGGGCATCTCCAATGATGCAATTCAAAAGAGATAAATGGAGGCCATAATCTGTAGCTCCTTGACCACTTTATAATTGTATAGATCATAGAATTGGGAGGAACCTTAGAAGTTTCCTAATCTAATTTCCCACCAATGAAATAATTTCTCCTAGATTACAGTGTCATTGACAAATGTTTGTCTGGCCCCTACATAAGTATCTCCAGGGACATGGTGTTAACATTCTCATAAAATTACTTTTTTAAAAAAATTGTTAAATATCTTTATGTGTTAGTTCTTCCTTACGTTTAGTTCGTTTGTCTTTTTGTTCTTTCCTCTAATGTCGTCTGGTTTTTTTTTTAAGCAACCTAGAACAATTCTGTTTCCTCTCCTATGTGAATTTCCTATAATTTTTTCAAGAGAGCTTTCGTGTCTTTTTCATTAAATTTATTCATTCGACATGATTGCCATAATTTATACCTTTGTATTCATCAACCTCTGGAAATATTTTGGTTTTTCAATTTCCCTATTAAACAGTGATGCTCCAAAGAAGGCACAATATTACAGATGTGTATTAAACCATGGAGAATATAATGAAATTGTTTTTGGAAATCTAGATGTCAAATATCTACTAATGCCACCAAAATCTTTTTAATCCTGTTTAAAAGTTGTGTTGCATTCTTGGATCATAGCAAGCTAGTAAATGAACAAACAAAATGCCCAGATAATTCATGTGCATTTTATAATTTATCTGTGTCTGTGTGTGCACGTGTACATGGGTGTGCATGTGTGTATAGCTTCCTTCTTTTTACTGTAGTTCCGCACAGTCAGAAGACAACGACCTGGACACTCTTCATAGCATTCTTGAATTCCTGCTTCTGAAGTGAGGGGATTTGGGGCGACAGATTCCACTTCTGACACTTACTACTTAATGTGGTTTTGGTCATCATTTTACCTCCCTCAGCCTTAGTTTCATTATCTGTAAAATGAGAGAGTTGGATTAGATCGGTGGTTCTCAAACTTCTTGGTCCTAGGACCGTAATAATAATAGCTAACATTTATATCGTACCTATTTTGTGCCAAACATTGTGCTGAATACTTTTTATAAATATTCTCTCATTTGATCCTCATGACAACCCTGTGAGGTAGGTGCTATTATAATCCCCATTTTATAGTTGAGGAAAGCTGAGGCAGACAGAACTTAAGTGACTCGGTTAGGGTCACACAACTAGTGTCTGAGGCTTAATTTGAAATAAGGTTTTTCTGACTCCAGGTTCAGAGTTCTATCCACTGCACCATCTAGTTATTTCTTTACACTCTTAAAAATTATTAAGGATACCCCTCTTCTCTCCAAAAGCTTTTGTTTATCTGAATTAACTCTATCAATATTTACTATATTAGAAATTAAAATCTTAGTATTATTATAAAAATAGTTTTGACCTCATAAGCCCCCTGAAAATACCTTAAAGATCCCCCGGGATTTGTGGGTCACACTTTGAGAACCCTTTGACTTTGAGATTCCTTCCGGTTCTGTATCTATGATACTCTGATCCTATAATAATGTTAGATTGAATAATCACTGGGAAAAAGTATGATATGCATTAATCTTTGCAAGATACTATGACACACACCCCCCCAAAAGAGGGGATAATTTATCAAATAATATTATTTGCTAGTCAATGTGGTGTAGTGCAAAGCACACTGGGTTTGGAGTCTGAGGACCTAGGTTCAGTTCTCAGCTTTCCTAATCACAAGCCAAGTTATTTTGGTTAAGCAATTACATTTCTTTGGGCCTTGGTTTCCTCACTTATAAAATGAAAGGACTGAACCGGATAGCATCTCTCTTATATGTGAATTTTGCACTATAGACTAGTGAAAAACCTGAATTTTGAAATATTTAAAAACAAATGGAGTTCTCTTATTTTCACCAATGTACAAGAACTCCAACAAGGCCAAAAAAAAAGTTTTGTCAAAAATGATTTCTTCAGGAATCTACTTTAATGAGCAGATTATTAAGAATTATAATTAAAGCATTAATTATTTGTATGTAAATCGAAGAGCTAAAAGGTTCAAAAATTGTTTATTCTCAGTTAAATTAAACTTTTCCCCACAATCTTGATTGCATTATTCATTCACTTGCTCAACAAATCCTTTCTTTCATAAATGGTAACAAATATAAGTTTCAGTCTGTTTATCCAACAGTCTTCCTTGGTGCTCTACATGTATTGGGGATTGAATCACACATTCTCAAGTAGCTGGGTTGGAATTATTAAGGTTTATTATGGACTTGAAAGAACGAATAGTGATTGCTTATGCTTTCTGTCCCAGAGATCCTACTGTTGAACATACACCCAAAGCAGATCAAAAACATAAAGGTCCATAATAAAATATTCATAGCGGTGCTTTTCTTTGTAGCAGCAAAAATAAATAAACTGAAAACAGAGTGGGTGGCTATTCTGGCTAAAGAAATGTTACTACGTGAATGTAATTGATTATGATTTTGCCATAAGATACTGTGAATGAGAGGAATTTAGAGAAACATAGGGAGATTTGTATGAACTGATACAGAGCAAAATAAGTGGAACCAAGAAAACAGTATGCAAACAGTACTACAATAATACAAATGGAAAAAAAAACACTAAACAAAACTGAACACTATGTAATTGTGAAGGCTAATTTTGGCCAGAAGAACAGATGAAAAAATCCACCTACTTCGGATCCTTGGAGAGAGGGGAAAATATGTTGTAGAAGGTTGCATATGCTGTTAGGTGTGGTGGTTATGTTGGTCAATTTTGCTTAACTTTTTTTCTTTGTTACAAAGAAGGACTGGCTGAATGGGAGAAGCAAACACTTAATAAATGCTTGTTGATTGACTAACTGACTATTGAGGTCAGATCTCGAAATAAATGTTGTGTAAACCTTTAACTTTCTTAAAGTCTTGTGACCATCTTTTGTTCTGGCATTATATTCATTTCAAATATAACTACCAATCAATCAAGAAACATTGATTAAGTTCCTACTATATACAAGGAATGTGCTAAGCTCTATTCTCCGATCACCCCAAGAAGTCTTTCCTTGTAACAGATTTTAAAAAATCAGTTCAGCTAAACCAGCTAGAATATTGATTGTATGGACCACCACAAGCATATCTATACTCTCCCACTTCTCCAAGAAAAAGAGACAGGTGTATTTTTCTCATCTTCTTTGTAAAATCAAGCTTGGTCATTCCAATTACGCCATGTTGAGTTTCATTTTATTGTTATTTCCTTTTATATAATTCTTGGGTAGATTGCTTTCTTGGTTCTGTTTGCTTCACATTAGGCATCAACAAATATTCCCATATAAATACTCCCATGCTACTCTAAATTCCTCATAATTATTATTTCTTTGGGAACAATGTTACATTATATTCATATACTGTTTATCCATCCCCCAATCAACGGGCATCGAATCTCTTTTCAATTTTTTGCTACAATGAAAAGTGCTACCAAGAATATGAGTATACATACTTTCCTTTTGGTTTTGACTTATTTTAGGAATATGCCTGTCAATGGGACCTCTGGGCCAAAGGGCATGGACACCTTAAATCACTTTTTTGCATAAATCTTTAATTTTGTGTGCAAGTATATTTATTTTAAAGGATGACTGGATTCTATCCAAAGACAAGAAATTTATTTATCACTGTTGCAATGTTAGGTCAATAAAACATTACATGACGCTTTAGAAGAAAATGTAATGTTTCACCGGGGAGGCAATGGATACAGTGGAATGAGCAGTGGCTCTAGAGTAAGAAGATGTGGGTTCATATTTCACCTCTGCAAGCTTAGTACAGTGAAAAGAGTCAGGGAACCTGGGTTCAAATCCTGTGACCTTCAATAAGTCACTTTACCTTCCTAGGCCCTTTCCCCTGTCCTGTCCCAAAACCTTAAACCTACTTACTGCACTCTGAAGCTGGGATTCCAATGGGCTCCTGCCTAAGGGCTCTTCTGGACCTTCCTAGTTTTATAGTGATTATCAGTAGTAACTGCTGCTGTTTCCCACCCAGCTTGATGTCTTTGTTTTTCTTGACCTCATTAAAGGGGCCATGCCCGGGCTACTTCTTAAACAGGCCTCAATGAATGGGTGTTGCCTCACCCTAAGTGAGTACCTGCAAAGTCCTTGGCCTAAAAGGCCCAAGGTCTTCCAGTGCATCCTGGGTCATCTCCAGTCATCCTGAGGAATATGAGGTCACTGGATTCAGATGTCTCTGGAGGAGAAGTGAAGCTGGTGACCTGCACAGCCCTCCCTCACTCAAAACAAATCAAGTGCAAGTCATGTCATCATTTCTCTGATGGCATGGTCTTCTTCAGCAACGAAGGATGAACCCCATCACCTTCCTAGGCCTCAGATTTCTTATCTGCAAAATAAGAAGATTGGAGTAGAAGATCTTTAAAGTAATTTCATTTCTAGATTTATGATCATATGATTGTTTGATGAAAGATAACTTTTTTTTTTTTGTATTTCCTGTGCCTGGCATATAATAAATACTTAATAAGTGCTTGTCAACATAATGCCTGGTGGACTGCTTCAAACTAAAGAGGAGAACAATGATGCAGAAGAATCAAGAAAGTGTAGCAGGACAAAGGGACAAAGAATGGACAGAAATAGATCAGACAGTGATGGTCGAGAGCTGGCAAGTATGAAGACAACAGGCTGATAGACCAAAAAGTGGACACTGTCATCAAGGTTGCCATCACTGAATAATAACTGTCCAGTGTCCACATGTGCAGACACTCCTGGAAAGTCTATTTAAGAGTCAGAGTCCCAGGACTTAAAGGAGTATATTGAAAAAAAGAAAGATGCACTGACTCTTGGGAAACGTTCCTTCACAACTAAATGTCTCCGCAGCAGAAGAAATTCTTGCTAAAGAAAAAGAAGCTACTGTTTTAAGCAGAGTGGAATAAATCACTTGCTTACATTGTAGGCCAGTTTAGGCTCCTTGGCTGGGTAACTAACTGGGAGAGGCTGAGAGAGATTGGCACCACTTCAGGAGCTGTAACTTGAAAAAAGAAAACTTCTCCACACCCTCTAATCCTGGAAAAGGGTCTCTATTTTCTTAAGGCACCTAAATAGTGTTACACGCAAACCCCTATAGGGCTTAAACTTTATACAAAGACAAGCAAGCAGTGGTAGGCTAGTAATCTCTTCACACGTCTTGTTACAACCTCAGTATCTACCCTCAGGCATCTGGTTAAGAGGAATATAAACCTAATCCGAGAAGGCAAATCTATTCTTGTACTAGCAACTTTTGCTAGAAAGTTTTGGGGGCAGCAAGCTGACCACATGACTATTCCTATGCTATGGCAGGGGGGAAAAACTCTTTAAAAAACAACTTACACTCTCTCTACAGTAGATTTGCCTTCTCCAACCCCTTCAAATTAGATCTACAATGGGGTCATCAACACGCTTGGCAGTGAGGACTCACAGAGACACACCCAGTACAGGTCTTTGTCTTTTATTTTTTAACACACTTAAATCCTTTGCAAATGAGAAGATAGATCAATTTGGACATATTTCTAAGACGATCAAAGGATTAGTGTTTGAAACAAGATAGGAGAGCTCATTTCTATCCACATCCTTCTTAACACCTTTGCTGACATCATCCTATATATGTATCTATCTTGTTTTTACAAAATTGTTGCATGTTGTCTCTCTTGTTAGATAGTGAGCCCCTTAGGAACAGAGACTCTCTTTTTTTCTGTTTGTTTGCCTTTCTTTGTATGGTGAGCACTTAACACAGTGCTGGGCACATAGTAACAACTAGCTTCCTTCAGTCCTGACTAAAATCCTACCTTCTACAAGCAGTCTTGCTTTCCCAATCTCCCTTATGCATATAGCAAGCGATTTTAATTGCCTATAATTTAATAAATATTTTTGATAATTTTATTGTTATTTTAATCATAATAAATAATGTAATCACCTAAAATTTAATAAGTAATTTTTATTCTAGTGGCCAGAAGCTGCCCAGTTAACTTGGGGTTTACTGACTAGATGTCTTTCTTGTCTTTCCTTCTGTTCCTTCCTTCCTCGCTCCCTCCCTCCCTCCTTCCCTCTCTCCCCTCTCCCCCCCCCCCAAACCTAGCCACTTAATGGCTATTTTTGGACACTGCTTACTTAAAGTCAATGTCAATGGTAACTGTTTCTCTTTGGAACAGCAACCTTGAGAGTCTTGCCCTCCCACCTTCATTTTTCTTTTTCTTTTTCTAATTAAAGAGGCCATCCCTTGACTACTTCTTAAAGAGACCTATTTACCGAATGGGCGTTACCTCACTCTAAGTGAGTACCTGAAAAGGCCTTAGCCTAAAAGGGCCAGGATCTACCATTGCATCCTGGGCCATTTCCAGTCATCCTGATGAATATCTGGTCACTGGATCCAGATGGCTCTGGAGGACAAGTGAGGCTGATGACCTGCACAGCCCTCCCTCACTCAAAACAAAAGTCAAGTGCAAGTCATGTCACCATTTCCCTGATGTCATGGTCCTCTTCAAAATGAGGGACAAACACAACAACAACAACCTATTGATGGACTGACTGTTCATTAGCAAATTGAAGGTGAGAGAAAACTCCTGAAGAGGACTTGCATTTGAGTCTTGGCTCTAGGATCTGGGGCAAAACAACCTCGTACGGATTCAATTCCCCTACTGTGTGTGTGTGTGTGTGTGTGTGTGTGTGTGTGTGTGTGTGTGTGTGTTCATCCTTCGTTGCTGAAGAAGACCACGCCATCAGAGAAATGATGACATGACTTGCACTTGACTTTGTTTTGAATGAGGGAGGGCTAGTCCCCCTACTATAAAGCAGTGAATAATTTCTGCTTAGTGTTTCTAACAGAGATA
The DNA here is from genome assembly GCF_028372415.1 of Notamacropus eugenii. NCBI lineage: Eukaryota > Metazoa > Chordata > Mammalia > Diprotodontia > Macropodidae > Notamacropus > Notamacropus eugenii. Next base: position 314,183,850 of record NC_092874.1, read on the forward strand.
TTATAAGGATTGAGTGAGATAACGAAGGTCAAAATAATTTGTTCACTCCAAAGGGATGAGGCTCTGTACTGAATAATGATCAAGAAATCCAGTGGGAAACTGTAGTAAATGACTTATTCTATCCCAGAATTGCAGTCAGCCATATTTCCACCAGCAGTAGGAAAAGGACCTGCTGGCAATGCCAAATTTCCCTTGAGAAAGTGCTAGTGGTAAAAAAGTTGAAGGGTGGCATCCTTGAAAGCCTTGGAGGCAGTTAAGTGGTTTAGTGGAAAGAGCCGTGAAGATGGAGCCAGGAAAACCTGAATTTACATTTACTAGATGTGTGATCATGGAACAAATCCTTCAGCCTCTCTCTGTCTCAATTTCTTCAGCTGTAAAATGGGGATAATAACAGCACATACATCAGAGTTGTTGTGAAGACTGAATGACATGGAATGAGAAAATATTTATAAAGTACCTAGCATAGTGCCTGGCATATAGTAGACGGGGTATCTTTTGTTTTTAAATAAGTTTATTAAAGAATGTTCATAAGAAGGCAACAACTTTTGATTTGTTACTTTAAAAAGATATTTTTCTTCATGCTAATAATAAAGGTGATATAAAACCCTACAGAAATTACCAGTATTCTCAGAGATAGTCTAGCACAATGTAGTCATATCTGCATTGCTAGAATAAATTAAACAATCTCTTCCCTGCTTCTTTTCATAAGTGCTGCATATTAACAGAAAATGGTACAGCCAAACCATTTTCCTATTCATTCTGCAGTATTAGAGTCAGCGTTTTTCCCATCACTGATGACAATTTTCACTTTATCCACTTTAATAAGCTCTGTCACCTCTCTGAATTCAACATCATTCAATACAAAAGTTCACACATTATTGCAAAAATCTGTACGTATTTAGAGAGCCCCTGAAATTGACTCTGTTTCTGACTCACTGAGCCAATGCTGAATTTATAGCCTTGTCAGACTGAAGTAGGACTTGAAGGGCAAGCTGGGGGGTGATCTATATGAGCTCATCTAGGCTTTCCTGAAGGCTATTTCCCAGAGTGGTATTTCTATATAATCGATATGCCATGACTGAAGAAGAGTTCAGTTTTTCTTATCAATCAGCTGTGAAAATGCCCACAGATTTCAGGTTTTCATGGATGTCCTGTGGGGAAATCACTTTCCACCACTGAGCGCTGGGAGCCAAAGAGGCGCAGGTCTGTGGTGAGGTCTCTTCTGTTATCCCCGCCGCCTGTTCTGTGGCCCAGTCACCAGAAACCCACATACTAGATGTGTAATTAACACTTAACCCCTTTCCCCTCTCCCTTGAAGAATGACAACAGGTAGTAACCACCTGGTCCCTTATAACTCCAACTGGAACAGCCTAGGCCAAGGGGCTCTGATGTTCCTAACATTTGGTCCTGAGATATCAGAGAGACCTGAAGGATCCAGTATAATGCACCTTTTACCAGGAGGTAAAAGTCAGTTTAGGAACCTAGGGGACAAAGCAGGGCTCACCACCCCACCCAAAAGAGCAACAGGGAGGCAAAGCCTGTCTCTGGCACAAAGTTCCAGTTCAGAAAATAAAGTGGGAGAAACGAGTTCTTTCTTTTTAAAAGCACAGATCAACATCAAAAATCACTGCAAGTCTAGAGAGCCTCCAAAAGAAAGAATAAGTCCATAACAAATACAAGTAGACACCCAAAGAAAAAAATGGATTTTTCATAAGAGCTACATGACTAGTTAGCAGAAATGGAAGCGAGAGCTAGAAGATGAAAGAAATCCTCTTGACAAAGAACTGTAAAAATAAAGAGCTTAAAAGGAAAGGGGGTAAATGTTGCCCAAGAAATAGACTCTTTGGAAACTAGATAAGATGAAATAGAAAATTATGGCTCTCTGAGACAACAAGAAGTTTTAAAACAAAATCAAAATGCTGAAAAATTGGGAAAAGTATGATATCTGATATATTTTTAAATGATCTATAACAATGGTCAAGAAATAATTTTGAAATCATTAAACGTCCTGGAAACCATGATATCTGAAAAACTTAGACACTATATTTCAAGAAATCATGAATAAAAACAGGTCAGATTTATTAAAAATAGAGGGAAAAGTAAAGATACCAATTATCTTCTGAAAGGAACATGAAAAGTTCCAGAAATGTGGAAGCTTAAATCCAGAGCTCTCACATTAAAGAAAAAAAGTAATTCAAACATACATAAAGAAGCAATTAAAGCACCAGAGAACTGTGCATAGTCAGGATCACACAAGACCTAGAAACTTCTACAATAAGGAAGAGGAGATCTTGGAATACAATATTCCAAAAGCCAAAAGAAATAGACTTCCCACAAATAATAATTTACTCTGCAAGATTAAATATCATCCTATGTGGCAAAAATGGATTTTTAATGAACAGAAGATTTTCAGGCATTTCTTATGAAAAGACCAGGGATTAACAGGAACTTTGAAGTATAAAAATTAGAATCCAGAAACATATAGAAATAAGTATATTTGAGCTTTAGAAGGGATTCTATGACCATATCAACCTTTTAATAGGGAGAGAAGTAATAAATGTTCCTGCAGAAACTTAAAGTCTCCAAAATATATTAAGGAAGTTTAAAAAGACAGAGGTCATGTGTGTATGTGTGTATGTGCGCGCGTTGTGAATTTGATCTGTTAAAAGAATTTGAATATGTGAAAGAAAAGGGAGAGTAAAAGAAATGTACAAGTGGACAGAAAATAGGGAGTATGGGACTTATATTTTCTCGATTGGGATGCATAAGAAGAGTATACAAATATAAAGAAAGGTATTGGGGATTGGACATCCTATGAAACTCACTCCTAACTGAAACAGATGGATGAAACTGAAGATACACAAACACACACAAGTTGGTGTCAAAACACATTAAGCACCACAGGGAAACAATCAAAATGGAGGGTGGAGATAGTTAAGAGAGGGAAATAATACTGGGGAGGGAGTAGTCACAAAAAGCAAACCTTCTGATGCTGACTCAAGGGACTGAAAAGGAGAAAAGAATAAGAATAAAAGGGGGAATTAGATGGCATTTAAGGTTGTAGACAGTTGGGGAATGACTGAACAAAATGTAATAGAATATTATTGCACTGTAAGAAATGATGAAAGACATGATTTCAGAGAATCCTGGGTAGTATGAACTGATACAGAATGAAGTGAGAAGAACCAGGAAGACAGTTTATATACAGACAGCAACATTGTAAAGAAAAAAAGCAAACTCTTAGAAAAGGCTGAAAAACTCTGATCAATACAATGACCAACCATATCTCCAAAGGACCTATTATGCAAGACAGTACCCATCTCTTGACAAATCCAAAAAGGGACATATTTTGGAGCATGCCCGCTGTGGGGATTTGTTTTTGCTTAACTATGCTTCTTTTCTCTCTCAGTTTTTAATTTGGGGAATGGGCTCAAGCGGAAGTGAGGTTAGCAATAGTGATGCCCCTCACCGTCCCAATAAGAGGGGCATTGTAATATTTTTTAAATGGATAGGAGAAAATAGAAGGAATCAGGAAGGAAGCACAGAGAAGGAGGACAACTTTGAAAGTATTATATAGAACTGATTTTTATATATACAAGGCATCCCAAAAATCTTCATGCAGTTTTAAGCTATTAAAACTTAAGATGTTGGGGGAGTGGGAATTATATGAAACTCACTCCTAGCTGAAACAGACAAAAGAGGATTGAAACACGTGAAAAGAGAGTTTGATGTCAAAATACACTAAACTCAACAGTTACTAGAGTTTAAAATCGCACTAAGACTTTTGATACTGTGTGTACAAATAAACATGTATATATATGTATATACATAAATATTTCATGCACGTTGAAAGGCAAGCAGTATGAAATGGAGATTCATGAAATGGAGTGTGTATATATGTGTGTGTATGAGTGAGTGTGTGAATATATATACACACATATGTATATAGAGCATATATCTATTTATATTTCACACACATAGAAGGAAGCAGTATGAAATGGAGAGTCATGATTTCATATAGAATCTTGCGTTCTACTGAGTATGAAAATTGTGTGTGTGTGTGTGTGTGTGTGTGTGTGTGTGTGTGTGTGTGTGTTTAAGTTCAGGATAAAAACAACATTTCAATTCCTAAGAAAATCCAAGGGGGCTAAATAGATATGAAGCACTGATCATATTTCCTTCTGTTACCTTGACCCAATTGCACTCACGCCAAATTTGCAAAAAGAAAATTTCAGGGGAAAAGGGAATGAGTTTTTTCCTCTAAGTCTCAATAGTCCAAAGAGAAAGACAGACGAGATCAATTCAAGTGACAAGTCAATCTCCGCCTCTGGTGGAGGCTGAGCTGTCATCCTGCCACTAACATAGGCTGCCACTAAATCTCTGGTTTTGTTTGACTTGGCTTCTTGCAGCCTTGTTTAGTCTGCCTAACTCAGAGATTATCCTCTTGTTTTTATCACAGGCCATTAGTATATTAATAATCCTCACTTGGTTACATACCACCAACTTAATCTTCAGTCGGTAAAACAAACAGAAGCTTCTTTCCCATTGTAAATTAAAGTCAGCCTGGAAAGAAAGGACCGAATACTGAGGCAGCAGCCTATTTTAGGATGCAGCCACGCGTCAGAACTCAAATGCTTTGGGAATCTGTAGGTTTCTAATGATTTCATGCAGAGTTCTTAGCTCTGTTCATGAGCTTGGATTTTTATTCTGTTACATAGCAGCTTCTATACTTCAATGGATCTGCGATCTCATCAACATGAGAATTCCCTAAAAAGGTGAAAGCAACAACTCACTTATTCCTTCTCACCCTGTGTGTTCACCTTCTCTTCTAAATCCTCCATAGGGCTTTCCCACAGGACTATCTCTTGACATTTTGTACATGCTAATAGATCATACAAGCTTTCCACTGGTTGTCTTTTGCTCTCACTACATGCTTTCTTCCTTTCCAAGTCATTTTAAAAATAATATCTTTTAAGCTATTTCTGCACACTTCATTGTTAATATGTTGCTACCTATTTAACCTCAGCATGTGTCTCTCCATTGTCTGTTGGGGAATCTGCAGTTTTAATTCTTTAGACTCTGTGGTGTTGCATGCTTCACAATCATATAGCATCACTGGAAGAATATCTGTTGTTGTTATTTTTTGAAGGGCCCTCATTTCTGGAAGAAGCTTCCAGTCATGAAAAGCACTGAACAATCCAGCTCACTCCCTTCTAATTCAGTCTTTGGCCCCATATATATCACACATGCACAGTCTGTCCATGAAATAAGTTCTGACTGATCAGCGTCATACATTCACATTTTTTTTTCTGCACAACAGACTTTTTTCACCCACTTGGTTTTTCCTGTGTGGATGGTTAGGCTGAACTCATGACTTCTTGTAGGTCTCACTTAAGAGACTTTTTGATGTTTCAGATCTGGATGCTATCAATACAACTGAAAAAACAGAAGAACTGCCATCTATAGCAATCACTTCTCTTGGACTCTATACAGGACATCCTCCCTCCATGATAGCATCAAAAGAATCTCAGGGTTTAAAAATAATCTGTAAATGACAAATGGCATAGTGGGCAGAGTACCATACTGGAGTCAGGGTTCGGATCTTGCTCCAGCTGTGTGACACTGAGAAATTCTATAATCCTCATTTTCTTTATCTGGAAAATAGGGGTGATAATAGTACTGACCTTGTAGAGTTGTTGTGAGGATCAGATGAGATTATTTATGCAAAATAGTTTGCCAGCCTTAAAGTGTCGTATAAATGTTAGCTGTGATTATTATTAGATATTGATATTTTAAAATGTGATACCTTTGCCTAATAAATAATGAGTTGTTATACCGATGGAGGACTGTACTATGACACTGAATGAATTCAAAGCATTAAGGGCTTAAGTTGTATCAAATGTTGCAATAAACACTGGGATTACAAAGAAAAAATATTCCTTGCCATCAAGGAACTTATATTCTCATTAAGGGACACTACACTATTAATGGAGTGGTGGCTAGTGAAGGTTGTTTTGGTTTGAGAAATCACAGGGATGATAAGTCCAGACTCAGGGGAGTGAATTGTCAAGCCCTTTCTAAAAGCAATAGTAATGTTGGCTTGTTTATTGTTCCCAAGGTGAGAATGAAAAGGCAGGGACAAGGGAAAGAAGTGTATGTGCAGTTGATGGGTGGATTATGGGATGGGATATAAAGTGCAGTCTGAGATTTGAGGTCAACTAGATATGATGGATCATATGAGTTTGTATTGTCTGGTCACTGATCAAGATAGTATGACATCAAGGCAAGGCTTCCAAAGGTGAATGGATTAAGTAACCCAGGGTATGGTCTCTGGAGGTCCAGTGGTCCAGAGGGAGTAGCAGCAGTATACACACACACACAAATATGTATATATGTGTATATAGGCACACACATAAATGAATATACACATATGTATATGTGCACATGTATGTGTGTGCACATCACACACATACATGTGTGTACAAATGCACGTGCATACATATAATATACATACCTGTGTGTACATGTATATATGTGTATGCATGTATATGCATGTGTGTGTATGTGTATATGTTTTAAAGAACTGAAAATAAATATTACCTGGGGGGCAATGGGGAGGTGTGAATAGACTGCAACATAACACTTCAAAGAAAAGGAGCAGAAGGCATATTCTTAGAAATGTATGATAAGACGAGAAGATAGAGTGGTCACATGATGAGGGTGGGGACTGACAGGCAGATAACCTGAGCAATCCACTGGTACCCTCAAGATGGCAGGAGAAAGGGAGAAGGTAGGTGGCTCAGTGGATAGAGCACTGGAGATAGAGTCGGGAAGACAAATTCAAATCCAGCCTCAGATATTTACTAGCTGTTAGACCCTGGGCAACTCACTTAACCCTGATCATCTTCCTCCCCCCACCCCCCCCCCCAAAAAGATATGTCAGGAGAAAGTGAGGAAAGTCCCTAAACCACAGTGTGGATACCCTGAGGCAAACTTATGGGATCCAGCATTGGAGAATACAACCAATGATATCATAGATCCATTTTTATATCTGAAAGTCAGGAAAAGGGGCAGCCAGGTGGCACAGTGGATAGAGCACCAGCCCTGGAGTCAGGAGGACCTGGATTCAAATCCAGCCTCAGACATTTACTAGCTATGTGACACTGGGCAAGTCATTTAACCACGATTTCCTAAAAAACAATCATAATAAAGTCAGGAAAAACAACAGAACAGTTAGAGCTGACAAAAGTGGAAAGAACAGTCTCCGGAGATGATGGGATGCCCTTTTATTAGAGGTCTTCCAGTAAAGGTGGGAGGACCCCTTGGTTTAGTATATTACAGCAGGGATTCATTTGAGGTATGTGTGGGGCTAGATGGTGCTGAGATCCCTTCCAAAGATAAAAAGCTGTGATTCTCTGAGGTTCAGAGATGTTTAGTAATTTACTCAGGGTCACACAGCAAATGTCTGAGGCAGGATTTGACTGTAGACCTTCTTGGCTCCTACGATATAGTGCCTAACAAAGAACAATTCTGCTATTTAGTGAAACTAAGACATTGCCCTTCCCCCAAACCTCTCAGGAAGCTTTCCTCCTTCCAAAAACAACCACTTTAATAATAAATAATACATGATGAACTATGACTGATTTTTAATATTGTTCATTGTTGCTCTTTTCAAACTGGTGCTCTTTCATGAAGAGTTGTTTAGGAGAGGAAAGGGTATTGCTGGTAACTAAGTGTCTGTGAGTCCTATACTTGGCCATCAAAACAGGAGAATAGGTCAGGGCCAGTAGAACCTGATTTGGGGAGTGGTCCTAGAGTTATATAATGCTATGCTGCTATGCAAAAAGGATACAGTTAATTAAATCCAGGATGTACATTAAAGCTGGATGAGCAGAGACCAGTCAGAGACTTGTAGTGCAGGAGTTCGCTTGGAAGGTTTGATGATTCTCAGGACGGGAAGACACCTTAAAGATCATCAAGATAACTGCATCCTAAAAAATAGCTCCCCTTTTATCCTATAGCTGCTCAATGACCCTATTGCTTCTACTTAGAGCTCTCTGGTAACAGGGAAATCACGTTCTGGCAACGCCACCAGTTACAAGAGGGCCAATGTAATGGTAAACAGGTCTAACGTGGAAATGGCGAGACGTTTGCAGGCTTCTGTAACAATTCTGCTGCTGGGGGACAGATGGACTTCTTAGTCAAAGAAATGAGAGAACATCCGTCATGAGAGTTCCTTAAGCAATTCTGGGGTGAAATGTGACTTTTTTCACTTTCTTATTGGCTAAGTCATCATTAATATCCAGTATCATTCTTCCCTCTCTTGAATTTTGGAGAATCAGCCTCAACACCAGCATTAAGCATTTTACTAATCCTAGCTCTGCCCCTGAGCCTGGGGAAAATCATTCACCTTGCCAGTAATGTGGAGATAATAACACCTTCTTAGCTCACTAGACTGCTGCAGGGATTAACTAATTAGTGGTTATTACTGAGTTCTATGAATGCTAAATGGTATTATCACTTTTAAAACTACTTCCCCTTTTTATTTTCTATTATAGGCTACTTCTTCTGAGAATTTCTGGGACACAGCTATGATGGCCAATCAGAGGACCAGACTTCAGATGTACTGGGAACGGAGGTCACTAAAACACTTGCTCAAACTAGTGGCATCTATGGTGCTGAAAGTTCTACTTTTAGAAACACTCCTTTGAGAGACAGACTACATTAACTCTCAAGCATTCATACCCTACTGTAGAGAGCGGGACTCTGATGAGCTAGCTACATTGTCCGAATGCCAAACATATAATTGCCTGAAAGATTTCAAGAATGAAGGACCACCAACAATTTCCAAGAGAACTCACATAGGCAAGTGCTCACACAAAACTCAGAAGTGATACAAGGACACTCTCAGGGTCTCTCTCAAGAACTGCCCAGCATAGCATGCCTGTATCAGGGAAGGTGCTGTGCTCCATGAGCAAAGTAGAAATGCATTATCTCAAAAGAAATGTGAGATACACATACTCCAAATGTTTGCATGGACTATTTGTGCCCAACCTGTGGTAGAGCCTTCTGAGCTTGTATTGGTCTGATCAGCCACAGTTGGACACATTATACATTGATAAATCGCTATGTCACATAACGATGTCATTTTGGTCCACTTCAAGCATGAAGGACATGTGAGGGAATCAGTCTGAAGAATAGATGTTAGCAGAGAGGATAGACTTCTGGGAGATGCCGCAGTTGAGGATCATTATAGTGGGAGCATTGGATATCTGAAGAGAGTGGAACTGAAAGTGGGGATTAAAGGAACAAAGTTGCTAGTGGAACACTTTTCCTATTTCCCAATTTGTTCTGGCTAAACACAACAATTGATAATGCTTTCCTTCCACCTCGCCTAACCTTTAGTACATAACTTATCCTTGAGATTGGTTAGATAGGTCAATGGTAAGGAGGCATGGGTCCTCCATTCAGGGAGGGCATTCCATTAACTCTGATGGAGATTAGGTACAGTAGAGGTCCAGAGCCTAACATACTGCCTTACACACAACAGTCTGTTAATAAATGTGTGATAAATTGAATTAAGAGAGTTAGCCATGGGTCTCTGTTTCTGCCAAGAGGAAGGACAGAGAAGTGTAGAGAAGAGAGAAAAGGGGAGGAAGAAAAATGAGGAAAAGAGAAAGGAGTGGTGAGATTAGGGAAAGGAAGACGAAGATATAGAGAAAAGGAAAAGAGCAGAAAGGAGGGAAGAGTAGAGGAGAGAAGGAGAGGGAGAAAAGCACTTGAGAAAAAGGAGAGAGGAGAAAGGCAAGGGTGTTCTGGTAAGTGTTTAATAATTAGTTCTCTGAAAAATGTATGACAGACACACTTCTAAGTTTAAGTTTTTCATCACTTTCTTAAGTCTAGACAATTAACAAACAAGTAAATTAAGCTCTGATTTGTAGCTTTTACCAATTTTTGAGGTATAAATATTCATACTGAAAATTTAACAATAGACCTGAGAGCTGGTTCTACCAGGGTTCCACCCTCATGACTTTGAGAACAAAAGGAGAGATCAGGAACCAGGAGGGGAACTATAGAGAAAGAGGGGATGGGGCTCCTACATTCAAAGACTGTCTGAGTGAGACAAGAACTTAGACATCATTGAGTCCAAACCTTTTATTCTCACAGTAAAGAAACTGAGACCCAGAGAGAAGTGACTTGTTCAAGGTCACTCCCTAGGAAATGTCAGATCCAGGATTCCAAGAACCCATAAATTGGCAAGTATTATTCAGTACCATGTTTAATAGATGACATTAGAGAAAAGAAGGAGGAAGAAGGAAAAGGGGACAAATAAGTTTTAGCTTCTCTGGACCAAGAGAAAACACATTTCCCTCTGTTCTTCCCTCTCTACTATGGTACATAACTCATCTACAAATGCTTAGAACATAGCTATAGCTAACTACTGGCCGCAAGGTCAACTTTCTATCCACTATGCTAAGACTTGGGTGGGTTCAAGTCTTGCCCTTGATTCAAACTTTCTGCAGCTCCCAGCAATTCATTCAACCTCTTAATGCCCTCAGTAGCTAAGATCTATGTTGTGGAGAAAGTGTTGCTCTGCATTAGTAGGGAGACTTTCGTCACCTGGGAATCCCCTATACCAATGAAATCACAGGTCCAGTCTCTATCACTGTCCCTATAATTTTAACCATTGGATTTATCACCAAATTGAAGTCCAAAGGCCCAAACTTCATATTTTTAAATATATCACTAAGTTCTGGCTGAAGGAAAATTCAACTTGTAGGAACATAAATTTTGAGATGAATGGGACTCCTTTTTAGAAATTAATTTATTTTTAGTTTTCACCATTCACTTTCACAAGATTTTGAGTTCCCAATTTTCTCCCCATCTTTCCTCTTCCCTACCCCAAGAGGGCGTGCATTCTGATTACCCCTTGATGAAAAGGATGTTAGAAATCACCTAATTCAACTTCTTCATTTTACACAGGAGGAGAGTGCAATCAAGAGACATTATGCAGCTTGTTCCACATCACACAGGTAGTTAGTGGCAGAGATAGAATTTGGGGCCTCCTCTGTTTCATCTAACAGCAAGGATGATTTCAGCTGGTGTCACCGTGGACAGAGCACTGGAGTCAGGAAGACCTGAGTCCAAATCTGTGCTCAGACACTTACTAGCTACAAGACTGTTGGTGAGTCACGTAACCTCTGTTTGCCTCAGTTTTGCCAACTGTAAGATGAGGGTCTGTATAGCACCTCTCTTTCAAGTAAGTCTCAAATAAGATGATATTTGTAAAAAGGACTTAGCTCAGTGCTTTGCATATATTAATGTTTGTCCCTTTCCCTTCCCTAAACTTTTAAATACATAAGGAATTCTCTTCTCAGCAGCAGAGGCCTCTGTTATGGTCGAAGTCCCCCTAATGTAGTTGAAGATCGTCTTGGGAGGGGTACCTCTGAATGGTTTGTACCTACAGATAACTGAGCCAATGGAAGTAAGGTCATCCAGAAATGAACCTGAGCATTGCTCCCCCTTAAGCTCTAAGCACTGAAGCAGAGAATGGTCAAGGGAACTGGGAGAGAGGCAGGAAAAGGTTCCAAGATTCTAGGCTGTAAGCATAGAACAGCTCTCAGGAAATCACATCTGAAGTGGCTGGTTAACTCTTCCCTTCCAAATTCTCCTCTCCGATATCGGACCAGCAATGTCCAGGAAACACTCTGCTGTTGTTTAATGGTGTTAAATTCTCCAACAGGGAGAATTCATCTTGTTCTACCTTTTCTTTCCTGTGAAAGGTGTGATTCATCTGTTGTCATCATCACGCTAAGAATTCAGGATTATTTGAGTTTCCTTCTTTGCCACCTTTTCAGTTTCCCAGGAACAGCACCTTTACAATTTTTGTTTTCAGATAAGCCTCAGAGTTGCACAAATAGTTCCAGATGTAGACTTACTCATTCTTTACCTCAGTTCCATTAACAGTATGACTCATGCTCCAGTCTTATTTTTCATTTCATTTTTAATTTATGAAATAAAACAAGCATTTCCATAACGTCAAAAAGATGTTTGTATGTGCAATTACAAATCTACTAGGTACAACTTGATATTTCTTTCAAATATAGGGCAAAATTATCATGTAATTTTTTTTCTATGCTCTAGTCTTATATAGCTGCTCCCTCAACTGAATTTGCTTTCTTTTCCTTTGTTAAACCTTGTAGATTAATCCCATCCTTTTGGCTTATTAAAATCATTTACCACTGTCTGTATTTATTTGTTGCTTTTCGGTCATTGTAGTTGTGTCCGACTTTTTGTGACCCCATTTGGGGTTTTCTTGGCAAAGAAACTGGAATGGTTTGAATTCCTTTCTCCAGATCATTTTACAGATGAGGAAACTGAGGCAGCACTAAATGACTTGCCCAGGGCCACACAGCTAGTAAGTGCATGAGGCCAGATTTGAACTCAGGAAGACTCATCTTCCTGACTCTAGGATTGGCACTCTATCTACTGTGCCACCTAGCTGCCCTATCTGTAAATATAACTGTTATTAATCATGAGTTCTGATTAAATGTGCATAATATACATGCAAGAACATACTGTCCAACTGTTTTCAAGTAAAGAGAGAAATACTTGTATTAAATATCACTTACATGTAAATATATATGAATATGTGTATGTCAGTATATATTTATATAATAAGGTATTGCTTGTCTATCACATTCTGATTGGGCCCTCATTCTTCAATGCTTCTCATCCCAGAGGACTCTTATATAATGACCATCATCAAGGCCATATAATGCCTTTTTATGTGTTCTGCGTATGAGAAATTTTAAAGACTAATAACAAAAAATACAGCCAATCTCCTTTGTATCCATCTCAACTAGTTGCAGGGCCCAAACACCATAAAAAGCCACAGATTTAGAAGTGGAAGAGAAGGGTGGCACCTTGTCTCCTCTTCAGTTCAAACTCTGGAAAGTCCAAAGAGGAGACCGAGAAGTGAGGGAGTAACAGGTAACATTCTGCATGCTCCCTCCAACACAAAGGCACAAAAACTGAACCACATTGCATGCTGTCCTAACCACAGAGGCTTCATGCTTTGTGCTTATATACTACATAGATCTGGAGAATCTGGACCCTTGGGGGAAAACTGAGAAAGCACCTACTATGGGACACAGCCTGAAGTCTCAAGATGTTGATTTGAGAAACATCTTGACAAAAGTTGTTGACACCATGACAGTGGGATCACCAAGGGAGTATAAGAGAAAAAAGAGAAGAAGGTTGAGGATAGTCTTGGGAGACCTCTACATTTAGGGAACAAGATGGAAACTAGTGAAGGAAGCTTTAGGAGAGACAGTCATTAGTATCAACACTGGAAACAACTCAATGCAACAAAGATATATGAAGTTTTTGGACGTTCTAGTCCCAGGTCTAGGTATTAAGAATATAAAGGCAAAAATGAAATAGTCCTTACTCTCAAGGAGATTACGTTTTAATGGTATTTGTGTGTGTGTGTGTATGTGTGTGTGTGAGCATGTCTTATCACTCTTATAAGACCATGTACTCTTAGAGCGCAGGTAGGTGGTTCAACAGAGGGCTGGGCTTGGCATCAGGAAAATGAGTCTTCCTGAGCTCAAATCTCAGTTAAGGAAACTGAGGCTCAGACAGATGAATTGATTTGACTAAAATAGGAGAACTGTGAGACCCTGGGCAAGTCACTTAACTGTGTTTGCCTCAGTTTCTTCATGTGTAAAATGATCTGGAGAGGAAATGGCAAGCCAGCATCTTTGCCAAGAAAACTGCTAAAGGAGTCACAGAGTCAGACATGACTGAAAAATGACTAAGCAACAGATATAGTGTCTTCCTCAAACACCTTATACAGTGCCTTGCACGTTGTAGACAAAAGAAATGCTTCTTGGGCTAAATTGGGTATCCTAGTAAAGAAAAATGGCTTCTCATATTCATATTTCACCATTAGACTGCTATAGTTCTTGAAAAAAATGCAAGATTTTGTTAATGGTGTCTAAGAAGGAGCTTTGTAAGCATGCAGTAGAGTGGATCATAATATAATACTTACCACTTAAATAGCTTTATTTCTTTAACAGGAGCATTAAGTCCCTAAGCCTCACAACTCCTGGGTGAGGTAACCAAGTATCACTCCTCCTGTTTTTATACAAATGGAGACCAAGACAGGGAGGGACATAAAGTATTAGCCCAGAATGTAACTGCCAAGTGTCTCACTTCTGCTGTGCTCCCTCTACTGGTAAGTGAAGGCTGGACCTCAACATTCTATTCTATTCATAGATAGAAGTTTTATCTGTGTCCTAGAACCATTGAATATGAAAGCTAGAAAAGACTGGTATGCCTAGTCCCGCCTCATCCTTTTTTTAAAAGATGAGTTACCTGGGGCTGTGAACCAAACTTTTCTTCCAGGTCACCAACCCACCATGAATTTGGGACCCTAGCACTAATCCTTGAGGTTCCTTTGGTCCCATGCAACAAATTCAGATCTAGAGATTCCACAAGAGGACATCAACCTCCTGAAGATAACACACTCCTCCTCTAAGCCCACGACTAAAAGCGCAAGATGAGAAATGAGACTCATTCAACTTGCTATTAATAGCTTGTCTTTCATGGTTTCAACTAAAACCTGAATGCAGATAACTCTCAAGCTTCACTTTCAATCAATCAACAGCATTTATTAAGTACCTTCTTTGTGCCAGGTGCTATATTAGGGACTGAAGATATAAATAGAAAAAATAAATTAGTCCTTACCTTGAAGAGCTTACATTTCTTAGGAAAATGGAGTCTTGGACAGTTGTTTTGGGCAATGGAGGCTGTCTCAAAACCAAGGTGATTAGGTATACTGCAAATTTATATTATCTAATCTTGACATTGCAGCAAGGCAATCTTTCTATTCATGTTCCAAACCTTTTCTCAACACTCCCCTGACAAAGAGCCTTCTCTTCTGAGTACCTTGTATCATACGTCACCAAATAAATTGAGGGCATCTCCTTTATCCCAGTCGTTAATGAAGAGTTGGTCCTCCTCCTTGCCAAGGCAAAACCCCTCTGCATCATTGACCATATTCCCTGCTGTCTTGTCCAGCAGTTTGCTTCCAATGGCAACCCTCTTCTCTCTTCTCTTCAATCATTCCTTACCTACTGGTTCAATCCTGGATGCCTACAAACATTTCCAAGTTTTCTCCATGTGAAAAAAAAGTCCTCTCAATAGAACCTGGTCTCTCTGCTAGTTATCATCCTCTATCTCTTCTCCACTTAGCTAAACTCTTTGAAAAAGATGCAGCATAATACTAACAAACATTTATAGAGTACTTATTACATACCAGACACATCGCTAAATGCTTTACAATATTATTTCATTTGATCCTCCCAACTACCTGGGGAGGTAGGTGACAATATTATTCTCATTTTACAGATGAGGAAACTGAGGCAAGCAGAAGTGAAGTCACACAGCTAGAACATGCCTGGAGCTATAATTGAACTCGTCTTTATGACTTTATGACATTTTCCTCTCCTCTCATTCTCTTAGACCCTCTACAGTTTGTCTTTTTAAACTCACTATTGACTGAAACTACTCTGTTCAAAGTTACCAATCTCTTAATTGCCAAATCTAATGGACTTTTCTTAGTTCTCATCCTTCTTGACCTCTCTGCAGTATTTGATGCTGTTGACCACCTTCCTCTCCTGCATACTGTCTCCTTTGGGGCAGCTAGGTGGTGCAGAGCACCAGTGCAGGAGTCAGGAGGACCTGAGTTCAAATCTCACCTCTGACACTTGACACTCACTAGCTGTGTGACCTTGGGCAAGTCATTTAACCCCAATTGCCTCATCCTGGGTCATCTCCAGTCATCCTGATGAATATCTGGCCACTGGATTCAGATGGCTCTGGAGGGGAAGTGAGGCTGGTGACCTGCACAGCCCTTCCTCACTCAAAACAAAGTCAAGTACAAGTCATGTCATCATTTCTCTGATGGCACGGTCTTCAGCAATGAAAGACAAACACACTCTTTCCTTTAGGGTTTTGAGACATGGTTCTCTCGCTTTTTGCTCTCTTTTCTGTTTGTCTTGATTCATATCTTTTTCTTTTACTGAATCTTCATTCATGTCATACCCACTGCAGTACATTCCAAGGTTTTGTCCCAGATCCTCTATTTTCTTTCTCCTGTCTTATTTGTTTATCTAATAAGTTCAGTTATCTTCTCTTTGCGTTTGACTCCAGCATCAATATATCCAGCTCCTAGTCTCTCTCCTGAGCATCACCCCTTCATCACAAAGAGGCTACTAAACATTTCAAACTGGATATCCTTACAAGCAACTCAAACAGTATAACTAGAATAAAACTCATTATCCTCTCTTCCCACTCCCCCCAGAAAAAAGCTTTACCTCCTTTTCTGAATTGTTCTATTACTGCTGAGAGCATCCCCATTCATCCAGTCACCCAGGTTTGCTACCTTCGTCTCATAAGGCAGCTGGTAGCACAGTGAATGGAGCATTGGGCTTGGAGTTGGAAGACACAAGTTTAAACATGACCTCAGACCCTAGCTGTGTGATCCTGGACAAGTCAACTAACTCCTGTTTGCCTCAGGTTCCTCGACTGAAAATGGGCATAATAACAGCATGTACCTCCTAGGGTGGTTATAGGGATTAAATAAGATAGCATTTGCAAAAAGCACAGTGCTTGGCACAGGGTAGGTACTCAGTGTTTATTCCCTTCATCCTTTACTCTATACAGTCACTTGCCTCAAACATCCAATCAGCTGCCAAATCTTGTTTCCATTTCCATAACATCCCTCACATATGTTTTCTTTTCTCCACTTCTTTGAGTACAACCACCCATGAAATCCTTGGCAAAAAAAAAAAAAAAAAACCTGAGTTTTTTCACATGACACACCTGAAATCTCCTACATGGGATGTGTCTTTTTAAAACACATTGTGATATTTTATTGTGATATTCTATTTGTATTCCTCATACTTAGCACAGTGCTTTGCCTATAGTAATAAATACTCATTAATTCATTCATTCATCCTACGTCAGGCCTTTCTGAACTACTGACATATACACCTAATTCTTCTCCCTGCCTTAAATCTCTGCCCACTCCAATCTCTTCCCCACACAACTGCCAAAATGATTTTTCCTAAGAAAAGCAGGTCTGGCCACATAACTCAATGAGCTTTAGTGACTAAGTATAAACTCCTCTATTCGACATTTAAAGCTCTTTGCAACCTGCTCCCTTCCTATCTTTCCAGTCTTCTTATACATTAGTCCCCTTGATGTACTCTATGTTCTAGTTATATAGTTCTACTTTCTTCTCCTCCTCCCCACCTTTTAAAATTCCTTGTTTTCTTCAGGATTCAGCTGAAATGCCACTTTTTTTTACAGGATGCCTTTCCTGGTTGCTGCCCTCTCCCCCATAATTTTTCTCTAAAGTACGAATTCTTAACCTTTTTATGGTCATGGCAAAGTGTAGTGAAGTCTACAAACCCCTTTTCAGAAAACTGTTTCAAATAATCAAAGGAAATGTTAAATTTCATTTGGAAATTAATGAGAATAAAGCATAAAGAAGAATAAAAAAGAATAAAAAAATAAAAATTTTTTCCCATCCAAGTTCATGAACTCCCCCATCACAGATATGTGTGCACTGGGTTAAAAATCCCTGCTCTAAGGATACCTTTATCTATTTTGGATGTGAGAGAGAGAAGAGAGAGAGAGAGAGAGAGAAAGAGAGAGAGAGAGAGAGAGAGAGAGAGAGAGAGAGAGAGAGAGAGAGAGAGAGAAACAAAGAGAGAAACAGAGATATAGAGATGGAGGTAGAGATGGAGACACAGAGACAGACAAAAACAGAGAAAGAGACAAAGAGAGAGACAGAGACAGAGAGAGACAAAGATAGAGACAGAGAGACAGTAAGAATTGTGATTTTTGAAGTTTATTATTGGTTGGTATAGTATTAATGGTCAGTTAAGTAGTCTTAATCATAAATATACAAGCTATGACAGCTTATACCTTTCCACTGTCCTGACTCATTCTGACCCTATGTGAGATGTATAGATGACCATGACTCCTGATTGGATGAGACTCCAAGCCACTTACATTAGCTGCTTGCCAATGCCCAGTTCTGGGATTCCCAGTTATGGATTCAGACCCTTGCCCAATTTCTAGTCCTTACTAGGAAATTCGCACTGGAGTCTTGTATCTATAAATGACCTGGGGACATTCTTCACAACATCTGGGTCTGATTAGGAATGCCTCCTTCAACATCTGGCATTGATTACCTATTCTCAACCAAAGCCCATCTTTTAAGGCACAAAATTTCCCAAACACCTCTCTGAGTGTATACTTCTAGTGACATCTTTGCCAAAGTACACATTCCTCTCACATAAATGACAATGGCCCTTTATGTGACTGAATCTCTGTTTGTGTTGCCATAGTGTGTGTGTGTGTGTTTGTATGTTTCTGTTTTTGCCTACTTAATATACTGCATAGTAACAAAACTCATACTTGACCGAGCTTCTCAAGAACCAATTTTCTGTAAGATCTTAAATCTGGGTCTTTGCTCTATCTGAGGTCAAATAGAACATAGATAGTAGAATATAAGCTTTTTGAGGGCAAGGATTGTTTTTGCTTTTTCTTTGTATCTCCGGTATTTATTAGCACAGTGCCTCCCATATTGTAGGTGCTTAATAAATACTTATTGATTATCTGTACTCCTTTCTTTTCAATAATTTTTCATTAATTGATCTGGGGATGACCATTGTGACTCACAGAGCTCCTTTGACACAGACGGCTCCATTATTCCCAGGGTGTCCTCCAATTAGAGCTTCTTAATGGAACATAACTTTAAACAAGGTGACAAGAGAAGTGGATAAGTTGGCTTTCATGGACTGAGAGAATGTTATACCTCACCAGAGCATGTCTGCAAAAAGGGTCTAAGTAAACCCAAGGCTTGAGCTGCTGCCCCATTTGGCTTCCATGGTCACTTCTCTTTTGAAACCCTGCTGTTTATTTGCTTCTCCTTTTCCCCCTTTTAAGCCCTTCTCTCTGATTACATTGCCACACTCAGGGGCCATGGCCTGGCATTAACTCTCAGGGAAAGCATTGTCCCTGAGCACTCAGCCTCCCTCTCTGAGATGCTCCACCCCAGGCTGAGCTTTGCAGAGCTTTTGTGTGGTGAAGGGGAGGATTGGAGTGCTCTCTCTTGTCATAATACTCCAGGAAAAGAATTTCATTAGTGCAATCCAGAGCTTTGGAAAGACGGTTCTTCCATTAGGCTCCATTAGTGGTGGTGGGGTGGGGGGTGGGTGATTGACCAATGAAGCCAGTCAGTCCTTGAAACTTTCTTCACCCTCTTGCTCATTGTTTGATGTCATTCTAATTCAGCATTACCATCTTGCTGGTTGCCATCAGGTAGCAGACAACTTTTTTTTCATTTTCTTTAAGTTATTAGTTGTTTTCTGGTGACCTCACTGGGATATAAGTAGTATATTGTTGCTGTTCAGTTGTTTTTCAATTGTGTCTGACTCTTTGTGACCCCATTTGGGATTTTCTTGGCAAAGATACTGAAGTGATTTACCATTTCCTTCTCCATCTCATTTTACATATGAGAAAACTGAGGCAAACAGTTTGCCCAGGGTCACACAACTATTAAATATCTACGGCCAGATTTGAACTTAGAAAGATGAGTCTTCCTGACTTCAGACCTGGTTCTGTATCCACTGTGCCACCTGGTTGCCTTTAAATAGCATAATGTCTCTTTTATTCTGAGACAAAGAAGCCAAGGAAGAGCACTGGACTAGGACTAGGGAGTCTTAGATCTACTCTGAACTTCAATAATGTCGAGCAAACTACCTTACCTCTCTGGGCCTCAGTTTCCACATCTGTGACAACATCTAAGATTCTTTTCAGCTCTACATCAACAACCAGATTCTCATGGAACTCCTGCACAGAGTGCTTCATCCAAATAATTAGCTTTTAGGCTTCTGGTTTGCATCAACCTTTTTACTTGGCTTCCTTTTCTTGTGATATTCCCTGTATTCTATTGGTAGAGCTTGCTTTCTAGGTGTCTTCTACTTTTCCCAAATCTATTTGTTTGATTGAGATTTCTTCCCTCTTGGAGGGAACACTTAGTTTTCTGAAATTCAATCAGCAATGACTGAGAGGAAAAATGTGTGAAGCAGAAAATTAAGTAATTCATGGGTAATTCCAAAGAAAAGCATATTTCATACAAATGATTCAGGTCAATGGCAAGGTTATTGATAAATTATAATAACTGTCACAATTTTTTTTCACTAAATTATTGAAGAGGCCATATTGCAAAGAAAAAATGAATGAACAAATGAATGATATTTAAAGAACAAAACTTCCACTGGGATGTCCCATGAGGACATTACCTCCTTGGTTTTCTCATCCAATCTATTCACATACCACCACCACCCATCTCAAACCCCAACTTCCTCAAGCAGGGCTTGCATCTGCCATACTTCATGTCTCCTACCTTCAATCATAAAATAGGAATTATATTTGGATCATCTTGTTCAACCACTTTATTTTACAGATAAAGAAACCGAGGCCCAGAGAGATGAATTGATTTGACAAAAGTGAGGTAGTAGCAGAGCTGAAATTCACCAACATTCTGATGCTGCTTTTCCCATCCCATACTTATCCCCTTAGGCTCAGGCTCTCCTTGCCTTCTAATGGGACAATTAAGCCAATCTGTTAAATTAGCTACATTAATGTATTAATGCAAGAAGGATATAGCACATCCTCAAGGCACCTACTCTGGTTCCTGAGCCACACATGTGGATCATAGCAGAGAATTTTAGAGGCAGTAAATACTTATTGCAACCTGAAACAGGTTGTTAGAGAACTCAAGACTGGGTGAGTCATAATATATAATAGAAAAATACTGTATTTGGTTTTAGAGAACCTGGGTTAAAATTCTGTCTCTGCTGTTTACTTCATGTGTGATCTTGGGGCTTGTCATTTTTACCTTTCTAGGTCTGAGTTCACTCATCTGTAAAATGAAGGGGTTGGACAAGATGAAGCCTTAAGGAAGGGATGTGCTGGTAAATGTTTAGCAATCAGCTATGGGGAAAAAAATGTATGCCTAACGCATTTTTAAATTTAATCTGCATTATTAATATTTTCCCATAATTTTGTTAAGTCTAAACAATCAAGAAAGCAATAAATTGATCCCTGATCTGTAGCATTTGATGATTTCTGAGGTACAAATACTTGCACTCCTGGCATACTCTTCCTTTCCTTGCTAATGAGACTTAGCTGGCAGAGTGGGTAGAGTGCTGATGCTGGAATCAGGGAAAACCTGAGTTCAAATCTTACTCCAGACACTTACTAGCTATGCAACTCTGGGCGAATCACATCATCTCGGTTTGGTTTACTGTAAAATGAGAATAACTCCTACCTCCCAGAGTTGTTGTGAGGATCAAATAAGATAATATTTATAAAGTGCTTAGAGCACCGTGCCTGGCACACAGTAGGTACTATGTAAATGTTGATTCCCTCCCTCCCCTTCCATTCTGAAACTATTCTGATCACAAAAGGGGACCCAAGAGACTCATATCCTCTTTGGTTTGCTGCCTCCACACAGAAATCTCCAAACACAATTCCTAATTTCATCTTCAGAGATGTCGGCTAGATGTCTCCTGACATCCATCCAATTACTCTAGGAAACAAAGGCATATTCATCCTATAGGAAGATGTATAAGATGCAAAGGACTCACTGGTGCCCATAACCAGATACAGGAAACACATCATGCCATCACCGTGGTTCTCCTCATAAGGAAGCAAACTTAGCTTTGAAATGCCTACTCTAAGGCTGACCTAACTTGGTGATGACTGAGTACCAAGTTACCTAGCCCCTGATATCTGGCTAACCCCATGTTACCAGATCCTATTCCAGGCCATTTTGCTAATTCCCTTAGCAACCAAACACATACCCTCTTTCTCTCCCTTCCCCTCATCCCACCTCCCTCTTCAACTCTTGCTCTGGACACAGTAATCAAATCAACACTACCATTACTTCAAGAAAAAAGTGTCATTTGACTGGCCTTGACTCTGTTTGCCACTCTTGTGACTCAGCAGACTAGACTTGCCCCTCTTTCCCAGTAGTTGTATCATCCTTTAGAATATAAATCCCTTGAGAACAGGGACTAGATCACTTTTTACTTGTTTTCCCAGTGTTTTGCTCAATGCCTGACATGCAGAGAGCTTAATAAATGTGTGCTCCTTTATTAATCTCTAAGGTCCTACCAGCTTTAATGTTCAATAAGAAAACAACAAGTTTTTATTTTTAAAGAAATGGGGCTTAAGAATGGTTGGTTCTAAGGAGAAAATGTGCTCATGGTACTAGTTCAAATGACTTTGATTACCACTGTCTTGGAATGTTGTGTTTTTGTGTTTGCCCTTCATTGACGAAGAAGACCATGCCATCAGAGAAATGATGATATGACTTGCACCTGACTTTGTTTTGAGTGAGGGAAGGCTGTGCAAGGTCACCAGCTGAACCAGATATTCATCAGGATGACTGGAGATGGCCCAGGATGCAATTGTGCCCAACTGAAAAACAGGTTATGAAATTTGTATCTACATTTAAGGTTTTCAGTAGTAAACCATGATTAAGTCTTTTTATTCCAATCAAAGGTCCTCGGGAGAATGAGGAAAAACAAACTTTTTTTTCCTGGACAATTTATTGGAGGTCTTTCTAGATGGTAGTGGGAAGGATTCTGGATTTGGAATTGGAGTATCTGAGTGTGATAATAGCTTTGCTATTTACCATGGCAGCTAGGAGGCATAGTGGATAGAGTGCTAGGGCTCAAGTCAGAAAGATTCATCACCCTATATTCAAATCTGGCCTCAGACACTTACTAGCCGTGGGATCCTGGGTAAGTTTCTTAACCCTGTTTGCTTCAGTTTCCTCATCTGCAAATAATTTGAGGAAGGAAATAGTAAACCACTCCAGTATCTCTGCCAAGAAAACCCCAAAGAGAGTTAGGAAGACTTGGACATGACTGAACAACAGCGTACATCTGTTACTGCCACATTTGTGATCTTGGCTAGCTGCTTAATATCTCTTGGTCTCAGTTTCTTCATCTCTAAAATAAGGAGGGTGTAGACTAGAGGTCAAAGGTCTGACTTCCATTTCTACACATCTATGATCCATGAGAGGGCTTTGCAAGGCAGATCAGATGGGATTAATCCAGAAGGCAGTTCAATACAGCATCCCACATCAAGTGAGGAAGCAGAACAATTTGGGTGCAAAAGGCAAAAAAATAGTCAACAAAGGAAATGCTTTTGGCCTTTGATCCTGGTTTGTGGGCACCAATTCCCGCCCCACCATTCTGTCCTCCTGCTGCCAAGGACTGGGTCTCATGAGTAAGCTCCCCCAAACAAGTCAATTAACCTACATATATTTACAACCAAACTGGAATGGACCCCTCTATTTTTGGTATCTCAGTATTGTCTCAGAGGGTCTGCATCTTTATAATTGGTATATCAGGGCAAAACAGTCAACTCCCTTACATTTGGCCTTATAATTGACACAGCTGCCCCCTCAAATCATCTGTCTTTAAAGTTCCCTTTATATGGAACCATGAACAAGGCATGATAGGCTATTAGCATTCTGGGAACTCTAGCCTCAGTTAGATGGATTGGTTGGCATAGCCCTCGGCACAGGAGTGGGGGTGGGGCCCAGAGTGGGTTGAACTGAACCTAACCAAGCCAAGGTTGGGCAGTCAGAAGCACAGGAAATGTTGGTGCTGGGCAAAGTTGAGGAGTGAAGTCGGTTCTAAATGGGGGCACAGAGAGAGGTATTCCCATAGGGCACAGTAAAACAGGAGTTGAGGAATTTTGGCCTGGTGTCTGGTAAACAAACCAATAGGATGTTATGCAGAGTTTCACAACTTTATGTGGGGGTTTAGTTATAATATATTAACAATATTAATGCAAAATGATTGTTGGGTAACTTTGGAAAGAGTGCATGGCTATTTGTCACATTTATCTTTTATTTAATGTCTACTTTTGTGCAGTTCAGTGTATATGTCTTACTGAGAGGTACCTTGGTTCCGAATCTTCATTAATTAATGCAATAAAAATTTATTAAGTGCTTAGTCTGTGAAAAAGCACTTTCATAGGCATTTTGGCCTGAAAGATCAAAATGAAAGTGTCTGACCTTAAGGATTTTACATTGTACTGTGAAGGTATCATATGTGCCCAGATGAGCAAGTGCAAACTGAAGTAAATGCAAAGTAAATTTTGTGTGTGTGTGTGTGTGTGTGTATTTGTGTTGAGTGTATGAGAGACTGAGAGACAGAGAAAAAGACAGAGAGACAGAGACTGAGGGACAATGACAGAGACAGAGAGAGAGAAAAAGACATACAGACAAAGAAACAAACAGAGACAGGGACAGACAGAGGAGAGAGAAAGAGAAAGGAGAGGAACAAAGATAGAGAGGGAAGAGACAGAGAAAGGAGAGAAAGGGAGGAGAGAGAAACAGAAAGAGGAAAAGAGAAAGGGAGAGAAGGAAGAGATAAAAAGAGAGAGGAGAGAGAGAGAGGGAGGGAGGAAGAGAGAGAGAGAAAGAGAGAGAGACAGAGAGATGCAGAGAGACAGAGAGAATACTAATAACTAAGGAGATCATGAAAAGCTGAGACCCTTTAAGGGAGGTAAATATTCCAAGAAATAGAGGTGAGGAGAGATCACTCTATGCCGAGACATAGCCCATGAAAAGGCAGAGAGATGAGGTGGGAGATGGAACAGCATGTACCGAGGAGAGCTATAAATCCAGTTTGGCTAGAACAATATGAAATGTGTGTATTATCTTTCCTGTCCCACCTTACTTCTATTCAAGCTAAAACATAATCTGGAAATCATCCTCTCCTCTATTTTCTTCTCCTTTTCAGGCTAAATCTACCTCAGTTAATTCTTCTGACGTTACCCAAAGCAGTTCTCTCCTGGTCCCCAGCAGCTGGTATACTCTCCAAATTCATTCTTTGCTTTTTCTGTCTCTCTGTCTCTCTGTCTCTCTGTGTGTGTGTGTGTGTTACTGTAAAAACAAGGACATACTTTTAAGTTGAATCAGCATTATCACTATTTTCTCCATCACTTTCTTCAGTCTAGAAAATCAATCAAGCTGTGAATTGCAGCATTCGCCTACTTCCAAGGTGTAAATGTTCACCCTAGAAATCTGGGAATAATAGTGGAAGAAGAGCCTGAGAGCCCCAGGCTGTTCTAATTACTTTTATCCGGGTGTCTAAGTTATTCATATATTTAAATAATCACTCAACAGAGTAAACAGAAGGTCCTAAAGAAGGACAGCCAAGAAAGCCCATTCAATAAAAGAATTTTCACTGAAAGGCTCCTGGGGGCATGGGTGTGCTAGAGCCAGCTCTTCTTCTGGGCTTGCAACACCAGACTGTTAGATTTTCAGTATAAGTGTTTGCACCTTGGAAATCAGCAAATCTATAAATCAGAATTTGATTTATTATTTCGTGGATTGTCTAGATTTTTTAAAAAGGGGATGCAGATTAAATAACCCAGATTAAATGCAAACATATTGTACATATATTTTGGGGTTTTGAGAACCAGATATTACCAGCACACCTCTCTCTGGAAAGAACATGTATACATGGGTTAGTTTTCCTATAGAGAGAACTTTCTGCACACCTGCCTCAGGCTGAGCCATCGATATTTTATTCCTCAGCCAAAATACAGTTCTTATCATAGCCTATGGAAACAAATGCAGCCTTACTAAAATTCCAGAAAAGCACTCCAGGAGCTGGCTTGCAGTCTGTCATGGAATGCTTCCAATAAAAGCTGCCTCTACTTCTCTACCCGAACTCACTACTATGTCAGTGGTTTACCAGCAAACCTGCCAGCTGATCCAGTTAAGGGACTGGTTCCCAGGAGGAAACAGCTGTCATTATGGTAGCATAGTTATCCCTTCCACATCAGGACTTTCTTCATTGTGATATCACTGGCATAAAAAAATTGAAGGAGAATTTTGGGGGAGTTTTGCAGATGCCGTACACAGCACAGAAAAAGTTTAGAAATTCAGATATGTATAAAATATATGTATAGCATTGTATAATAGTATATTTTATCTTTTAATGCCATAAATACACATAATGTCTTTTCTCTGGTGCAAAGGGAAGGCCAAAAAATTTTATATGGCTTTTCCAGATCATGGGGGCACTGAGCCTCTGACCCTCCACCACCCAATGTGGAAGGGGTAACTTTAAATGGATTCAGCTCTCAGACTTTCTTCTGCCTAATTTTGTTTCTGTCATGCCCATCCTTCCCCCAAAATGCTGATTTCCTGATTCATGACTGATCCTAGACTTCTGTATTTTGTTATTTGTATCTTACCTGGTCTGCTTTACCTACTCTTTGCTAGTTTCTTAGGTCAGATTCGTTGTATGTGTTCCTCCATGTTCCAACCTGAGGACTAATTTTGAGCTTTGATAACTGTTCTCCACTTGAAAAGTGGTTACAAATTCCCTATTCCTAGCTATCCAACTGGGTCTGTGGTCTTATTTACCATTCATGCCTTGTGTAGCCACAAACTTTCCTGAACAAAGAATATCCTTTATGGTTATCAGTTAAAATGGATTGAAACGGATTCTGGATTGAAAAAATTGGAGTTCTAGTGCAATTTCGGCTAAAGAAGAAAAGAAATTTCATAGTCAGCATACAAGTGTAGCTTTGGCCCCTTTCTACACTCCTTTAAACAACAACTGCAATAATCTTATATTAAAGTTTAAGCCTCAACCAACATTCAATTTTAACAAATCAAATCCAATTATCCATCAATTTAAAGTAAATGGCACTAAATTAAACAAGAAAAAGACCCCAATGCTCAAAGATGCACAATTTTCCACAGGTTCCCACCTAAAGAAGGAATAATCTTCTCTGGACAGCTCATACTCCTTGAATTGTATCTCAGCTAAAATATTTTTCTGCCTATGATGCTGTTGCTGGTTGTTCCTATAGAGCTGCTAATATCATGTGTTGGTGAGCTGCTACATACTGAAATGCTGCCATCCGTTGCTTTTATACTTAATTGCTGATGCTATAAAGCTTCTTCCAAGCAGGGAGAGCTTCAAGCTCCTTTGGGTAAGAGTGCATGCCTGGAGCTATCTTAGCTCTTTTGTGAGTCAGGCCCACAACCACACCCAGCCAGCAAAACAGAGATTCCTTTAGGGCAAATACATCTTTTTTTTAAAAAACAATCTCGCTATCCCTTAATAAGAGCTTTCTTAGGCCCAGTGATTATTTGGGTTAGAGTGAGTAAATTTCTTTCAACTCCCATCATGCTCCTGGCAGTTAATGCCAAGGGTATTCAAATTACTCTGGAGCTTCACTTGGCAGCAATGGAGAAGTAGGGTGAAGCTGACAACCTTTCCCCTACATTCCTGCAAGTAAACTCAGGTTGCTAAATTTATACCAGGGTAAAAGAATGATTTTGAACTGTTGAATTCTGACAAAGAAAGTCAATCTCAACCAGCAACAAAATAAGGCTAAAGAGGTTATGTTCAATTCAAAACACTTATTAAGCATTTACTGCCAAGCATTGTTCTAGGCTTTAGGTGCCAAGGGAAATGTGAAGAAATATAGGACATTGGTAATCAATGACCTTTTTGTTGTATCACTAACTGATCTCTAATCAACCTCTTTCCAACTCTGAATTTCCCTCAGTATCTACTTTCCCTATTTCTTTTCCTGTAGTATCATCCTGACCTGGCCAACTACAAATTCATTCTGTCCAGCTTAATTTAGTCTTATTGAAGTTTGTATTTATTCGGCTCCCGTATCCTTAATACTCTTACTTCTACTACTGTATTTATTCCAGACTTTTGGAGGAAGAAATTAATTTCCTTATGTATTTTAATTGAATGAATGTATGTAACATCATTTAGTTCCTTATCAAAATTATGTCCAGCTCTTTTAAAAAAAAGCCAAGTTGCTCATTCTGCTATCAGGTCTTAGTCTTTACTGAAAGAAACTAAAACAAGGAGCGTCATACTAGGTTTCCAATATGGATGAGGAGGAGGAGAAGGAGAATTTAGTGTTCAGAATTTTAAAAGGTCAGGACAAGGGAAAGGTTTATTCCTACAAAGAGAGGAGCAGCTCAGTCTTAGCGGAAAGGATTGATTTTAGAAACAAGACATCTTAAGAGAAAATGTGTCCGCTTGCATCAGCTTTGAAAAGGGCCTTTGACTGGATTAGAAGAGTTTTTCTTTCAGAGGTCTGCTAAAGACTGTTCCAGAAACTATTCTTGACATGTGTTTTCACACAGTAGGGAACAGAAAAGCAATATGCACTTTTTCTAAAAAAAAAAAAAAAAGAAAAAAACAAGTAGAAGAGTTTCAAGGTCAACTGTAAATGTGTGTGAATATGTTTTGAAGAGAGAGAGAAGAGAGATAGAGACAGAGGAGATACTCAAAGAGAGAAAAGCACAGAGAAAAATTTAAAAAATAGACCCTCCTTTCAAAGAACTCACATAAATGGGAGAGACACCATGCAAAGTACCATGTACAAACAATCTATATCTATATAAGCGTGTATGTCTATAAATATATATGTGTGTGAGTATGTGTATGTGTGTATATGCATATATGTATTGTGTATGCATATTTGTATATATTGTATATATATACATATGTGTATTATATATCTATATCTATGTATCTATAGATATAGACATATGAAACAAATTGGAGGTAATCTCAGAGGGAAGGCCTTAGCATTATGGCCAGCAAGCTAAGAATGGTTTACAAATTTCAAAATAAAATTTTATTGTATTTAAAAATATAAATGCTGTTTTGATCTCAACAGTGTACCAAAAAAGCAGTGTGCCAAAAAAAAAAAAAAAAAAAGCCAGCTTTGATCTAGGAATGAGCCAACACAGGGGTGTTCTAAAGACAGCTTTTACTGGTCCCTGAGAGTGGATTGTTAAATTTTCATTGTGACCATTTATACCTTAGGAATCAGCAAACTTTATAAATCAGGGCTTGATTTATTATTTGGTTGATTTTCCAGAAAATGGTGGAGAAAAATATTTGTAATGAAGATTTGACTTGAAAGTATGTTACTTTTCAGAGAGCTGGTTGTTAATATTTACCAGCAAATACCTGCCTAGCTACCATCCACATCCAAGACCTTCCTGGCTTATACCTGAATTGTTGGAATATCTTTCCTGGTCTTCAATTCTTTCCCCTCCCAAAGTCCACTCCCTCCACTCAATCCAATCTAGTCTATATCCAACTGCCACTAATTTTGTGATATACCACTTGCAACATATCACTCTCTTCCTTAAATTAGATTGATAATTAGATTAGATATTCTACTAGATATGGGGGATATGAAGACAAAAATAACCACTTTCCTCAAGGAGATTTCATTCTATGGTGGTAAACAACATGCATACAGATAAACAAACGAATCAATGCATAATTGACACATTCATAAATAAATAAATCTAAAAATATACAGAGTAGACACAAGTTGACTTACATAAACCTCCATCTGCCTTGAGCCCCCGCTCTCCCAATTAGTAATTCCCTCCCCAGCACTACTATTTTCACAAGGATCCCAGGTATGCTTCACCTGACTCCTGGACTATTGTTCTCTGGTCTCTTTAACCATGGTTACTCCCCCTTCCCCTAACTCCTCTATTTTTGAGTCTTATCCTGTTAGACTAATGTCCTGGAAGGTAGGAGCTGTCTTCTTTCTTGTCTTCTCTATTCCCTTGGTTCCTGGGACAGTGCACTTTCCTGGTTCTCCTGCCTCTCAGAACACTTCTTCTGTCTCTTTTATGGAGTCTTCCTTTTTCCATGGGCCCCTTAACGATGGGTGTCTCCTAATATCCATTTCTCAGTCCTTTGCTTTCTTCTCATTGATTCAGGTATCAAATGATTACAAAATCTCTTTCACCAGGCCTGAGCATCTGTGACTTGTACTTATGGGAAGGAAATACGGATCCCTCCTTTCACATAAAGATGGGAAAAATATTCCTATTCCAGAATTATGCGTGACAAAGGTAACTTGCAAGAACATCGAAGCAAATAATACCTAATATTTATGTGGCACTTTAGATTTGCTAAGTGCTTTACATAAGTTAATTCATTTGATGCCCTGCAACAATACTGGGAGGTAAGTGCTATTATTATCCCCATTTTACAGATGAGAACACTAAGGCATGGAGAGATTAAGTAATACAAGAAGAGGTATAAGGTAGGATTTGAACTCAGGTCTTTGTGACTCCAAATCCTGCACTCTATCCACTATGCTACCTAACTGTCTTCAAAAAAAAAAAAAAAGAAGAACACACGAATATGTTGATACCAGAAGTATGAGTGATTGAGCCTGGGAATGATTAATGATTGTTGGGGCTAAGAAAATGTAGGGTTTTGGTAGAGGGGCGATCATTATAAGAATGTACATGTAGTATACCTTTCTTCATTGATACCCCACTGTCTACAGAAATAGCCAGAGTAATAAAGAAATCAGCCATAGTAACATATTTGTGCTGGTGATCTGTTTTGATCCAATGATTCAAATTAGCGTTGAAACTAGTGAAAGTGCAGCAGACTTTTGCCAGTCTATAGGGGGAAGCCTAAGCAAAGCTTTCAACCTTGTGATACCCTTGACCTCAGAAGTCTTGGGATCCTATCTTACCATATCTTGCAACTACTTGTGAGTCTCCTTTCGTTTTCATATTTCTGGATTTAGCAACGTAAGGAACATTTCTTGTCTGTGTCCTTGTAAGGACTGGGAACTCTAAGGAAAGAATTCATTGGTCTATCTCTCTGTACATAAGAGCAGAAATCAAGGGTCAAGCCAGTACTAGACAGATCATGAGGGGCAAAGGTCATAATGAAATACAGCTCTGCCTGCTCAGAGATGTTGTATCTGCCTGAAAAGTTTGCATCTTGGACTTTTTAAAGATCTATTTCTGACAATCTACCCCAGAGAAAGAGAGAGGTTCCTTGACAAGGAACCCAAATGGGTCCCAGTCCCATATTTCCAAGTGTCTTCAAGACCTCTCCACTTGAATGTACCACTCAGTCTCAAATTCAACATGACCAAAATAAAATTCATCATCTTCCCATGCCAACTATTCCCTTTCTCTAGGGAAGAATAGGACCACTACTCTTCTCATCTTTCAGCGTAAAAACTGGATTTACTCTCTCCTTTACTCACTATATCCAATCAGTCACCAAATACTATAATATTTACTTTCTAAATATCTTCTTGATGTGCTCTTTTCTCCTCATACTGCTACCATTTTAGACTAAGGCTTCATGTCATGATCTTATATTCCTGCAACCTCCTCCCTGGGCTCTCTCTATCCCAAATCCAATCATATTTTGATTAATCTTTTTGAAATACTACTTTCAGTGTATCTTTTCCTTCCTTAAAGAACTAATTGTCCAACTTTCAGTGACCCTCATACTCTGCCCCCACTCTAGGACATAAAAACTCATTTTAAGTGCTTAATAAATGCATTTTCATTCATTCATTCATTATATTTCAAGACCTTTCACTTCAATCAGGTAACATTTATCACCGCCCAATACTTATCCCCTAACAAACACAAACACACACATACTTTACTCATTACTATTTCTCTACTCTTATACCTTCAGTCTCCCCTTTTCTATAAAACCCTCCCCACATATTCCAGTCCACACTGACAGATTTTTCCATTCCCAAATTCTTATCACATTTACAAGTAAACACTGCAGTGGGCAACAGTGCTCAAAATCATTCTCTACATCATGTGTCCTACTCCAGTCTGGATAGATCGTGAGCTTCTCAAGGGAAGGATTCATGTCATACATAGATTTCTTTGCTATGAACTAAAGTACTTAATACATTTCTGGTCACATAGTAGGTATACTATAAACATTTGTTGGCTCATTGATGGGGTTTATCCCCAGATTATCTCTTAATAAGCAACACAAGACCTGGATCCAATTTATTTCAACAAACATTTATTAAGTACCTCATTATATGCAAACCACCATATGTCATACTCCCAGTTTTTTATGTTTTTCTGGCTAAACTTCCAATCATGGTGCCTACTCATAGAGTTGCCATTAAAATCATCTTGAATACCTTGAAACTACTTCTAGACATTTAATTTAGGCTGTTAAAAAAATGAAAACTAAAGAGCTTCACATCTTGTCACTACCCCCTTCTCACCTTTGAGTTAAGCAATAAAGCTGAAAAGATCCTTCAACAAACAAATCCCTCCTCATTACCGAATCCTTGGGCAGATCAGTTTTTAGGAACCTGAAAGGCAAGCTTCTTAGGAGCATTGCCTGCCTCTACACGTTTGTCCATGACTCTGGTTCCTCCACTCAGTCTAAATAAGGTATTAAATGTCTTGTCTGTCTAAGCAAAACTGGGAATCAAAGTTGTGAGATCTCTTAGAGAAATCAGTAGGAGCTACTAAAATTGTTTTCTGTAGAGATGAGGACTTGTAGCCCTAGACCAAGATGGGGGGTTGATACATGACCAAAAATTGTCTTTACATCCCAATTTGATCATTGGATTTGTGACAGATCCTGGAAAAGTATTTCCATGTCTATTTAATTTAACAAACAAACAAACTCTGTACACTGTTGTAGTACAGGATGTATGTATTTGTGTGTGTGTGTGTGTGTGTGTGTGTGTGTGTGTGTGTGTTTAAAGAACATTCTTAAATCAGATATTCAGGGCAAGAAAGGATTGGCAACTTAAAGTGGAACACAAAGGGTGACTTCGCAGCTGTAAAAGTGTTCCATTTGAATAAATACTGAAATCCCCCATTGTCTTTTTGACTCCATTAGGGAAGAGTAGTAAAAGAAAAATGGATTCTCCGTGGAAAACACATTCCAATCCCCTCAGGTGAGGTTATCTTTATCAAGCTGAAAAGGCAGAGTAAGTGTAAGGAAAATAAAATATTCATTGAAATCAAAAAGTCAGAAGAAAGCTAATACTCTGGTGCCTTATTATAAATCTAGAAAAGATCTGAGCACCAGTTTGGAGCACCTGGTTTTAGGACAAATACACCAGAGTATATCCAGATGAGGGCAAGCAGGAAGATGATGGACTTAAGAAGAATTCCTCGACTGTACTGGGGATGTTTGTCCTGTAGAAGGGATGACTGAGAGGGCATGCTAGTGGTCTTTATATATGGGAAAGTTTGCCATGTGGTTGATGAATGCTTGGATCAGGAAGGCAAAATGAAGAGCACTGAGTAGAAATTACAAAGCTCCTTAATTTTAGAGCCTTCTCTCTGAGATGACCTCCAATCCTTTCTAACATCTTGGAACATCAGCATCAACCCATACAGTTATCCCTTCCACACTGCGAATTTCCCTATCGTGGTTTCTATATATCATGGGTCAGCATAAGAAATTAAATGGAAATTTGGGGGGAGATTTGCAGAAGATGCAGATGACATGCAAAGACAACAGGAAAAGTATAGAAACTCAGAAATTCATAAAACATATGTATAACATTGTATAATATCAACATATTT
The DNA here is from genome assembly GCF_028372415.1 of Notamacropus eugenii. Lineage (NCBI taxonomy): Eukaryota > Metazoa > Chordata > Mammalia > Diprotodontia > Macropodidae > Notamacropus > Notamacropus eugenii. Next base: position 314,217,394 of record NC_092874.1, read on the forward strand.
TATTTTTTAAAACCATAATAATTCAGACTTCTTCTCTGGTAAGAAAGAAGAATCAAAAAATTTTACATGGATTTTCCAGATTGCAGTAGGGAGGCCTAACACTCCCTCCCCCCCAATGTGGATGGGATAACTATATATGTTTTGTTTGTACCACATCATTTGGAGTTTTCTCTGCCATTGGATTGTAAGCTCTTTGAGAGCAGGAACTGCTGTGCTGTTATTTTCTTTGTCTTTTTTTGCCCTTCATGTAGCCCCAGAAATTAGCACTGAACTTAGCACATAACACTTGCCTTCCCCCAAGTCCCAACTGAACTCTTACCAGAAGCTTTTTCTTATCCTCCTTAAATCTAATTCCTTTCCTCTGTTGATTAGCTCCAATTTATTATATATGTATATATATACATATATGTGTGTGTATATATACATATATGTTATACATATGTATCTTGCCTGTACATAGCTCCTTACATGTTGTCTCCCTATTAGACTGTGAGCTACTTAGAGCAGGACTGTCTTCTGCTTTTCTTTGTCTCTTCAATGCTTAGCACAGTGACTGACATATGATAGGTGTTTAATAAATGCTAGTTGACTAGCTGACTGACTATAGATTAGAGCTCAATTTAAACAATACTTCCTATTATAGCTGATCAAGACTGAAATAAGGGTGCCTTGGAAAGCCTTGATTCTTTGTTATCACTGTGGGCCTTCAAACACGGAGGGAGGGAGGGAGGGAGGAAGGGAGGAAGGAAGGAAGGAAGGAGGGAAGGAAGAAAGGAAGGAAGGAAGGAAGGAAGGAAGGAAGGAAGGCAGGAAGGAAGGAAGGAAGGAAGGAAGGAAGGCAGGAAGGAAGGAAGGAAGGAAGGAAGGAAGGAAGGAAGGAAGGAAGGAAGGAAGGAAGGAAGGAAGGAAGGCAGCTGCATTGCCCAACTGGACCTGACCAGTTGAGTTCCCAGTAGGGCACTATTACTACTCTCAGGGTATTTGTCCATTTTCAGTAGAGTGGTATTAACAGGAAGACATAAAATATTAGTCTAAATCCAAAGTTTTAATTTTTTGTTCCCTTAATTACCTAACCCGAATTTGTTCTGACTGGATCTATTGCTATTACTATATACTGGGTCTATTACTTGTTGAACTATTTTGTTTGTTTTTGTTTTTATTTTTGTTTAGCTTGCATGCGTTTCCTTTCTGTGACTGGAACTATTCTGTCCTTTCTCTAACTATTGTTCTGAGTTAGTGGAAGCTGATTTAAAATCATCTCACAAAACCTTCTGTTTGGTCTCCCTACAGCGAGCTGACATTAAAAGCCCCTTACTGTCTGTCTTCAGTCTACCTTTCCAGACTTATTATACATCCCTCCCTTTAATGAAATCTACATTTCAGCCAATCTGCCCTGCCTGCAGGTCCTCCCTCTAATCTGGGTGCTTTCGCGCAGGCCAGTCCTCATTCCTGGAAGTCTTTACTGCCCATCTACACCTCTTAGAATCTCCAGCTTCCTGCAAAGCTTAGCTTTCAAGCTTCCAAGTCTTGACCTCCCTGCTGCACATACTTTCTCCAACCTGAAATAATGATAATAATAATATAATGTTGATGATGATCATTAACTTCATCTAGAACTGTAAAGTTTACAAAGTGCTGAATGTGTGACATTGTCTCTCTCTCACCTCCCCCCAAGACTCCCCACAAACAGAATCTAAACCCTTAAAAGTCTTTCAGTTTGACAAATTTCCATTTTCTTCCCTCAGGATTATACTGAATTTTGGTAAGTTTTTTTGGATGCAAGCCCAGCTCTTTTGCTCTTCAATATATGATGTTCTGAGACCTAAGAGGGGTCATTTTACTCCCTCTCCCCCTTAGTTTTGTGGACCCAGGAATTCTGCATGTTAATGATGTCATAGGGCTAGACCAAATAAACAATAACATCCTCGACACTAAGCACAGTGCCTGGAATATAACAGACATTTAATAAATACTTGTTGGGGCAGCTAGGTGTCACAGTGGATAGAATACAGGGCCTGGAGACAGGATGACTCATCTTCACGAGTTCAAATCCAGCCTCAGACACTTCCTGTGTGACCCTGGGCAAGTCACTTAACTCTGCCTCGGTTTCCTTATCTGTAAAATGAGGCAGAGAAGGAAATGGCAAACCCCTCCAGTATCCTTGCCCAGAAAACCCCAAATGGTGTCATGAAGGGTCAGACACAATTGAAAAACAACTGAACAACAAAAATATTTGTGTATTGACGTTCTTTCTAGTATAGTGAAGTTCTTGAAGGAAAAAAAACACTTTTCATTGTATTTATTCTCCTCTTTGGACAGATTTGTAACCATCCCATTTTATACCTGAGGGTCAAAAGCTCCAAGCAATTTTTGTTTGAGAGGTTCAGAGAGCCCTCCTCTCATCCCTTTGAGGAGCAGAATCTGGTGCTACTATATGGCTCATGGGGAACATGGTTACAAGTTTACTGCCTGCTCTTTCAGAGAACCAGAGAGATGTCAACACTCCCCAGGCTAGACTTGGACCTGGCTCATCTGTATGTGGTTATCTAAAGGAATTCTCCCCTCTCCCAACTTCCACCCCAACCTTCTAGAATGAGAAAATCATCATTTGTAAACAGAAGGAAAGTCAGTCTCACACTGTGTGTGTGTGTGTGTTTGTGTGAGAGAGAGACAGACAGACACACACACACAGAGAGGGACAGGGACAAAGAGATAGAGAGACACAGACAGAGACACAGACAGACTGACAGAGACAGACAAAATGCCTGAAGTCCATGTTGAGTTTCCTTTATGAAGAACCTGAAGGGTACGAGGCACATCTTACCACTGCCTCAGTGGTAATGAACAATGGAGAGTGTGAGCTTGGCCTTACCGGAGGAAGCAGAGATGGAGCAGACTGGAGGATTATGGCAGGGGCTGGCTGAAAAGCTCAGGAATATGTTGCCCTCAATAATACCTGAAGTTAATGCTCCTCTTGGAGATACATCAGGAGATGGAGCTAATTCAGTAGTCCACACAATAAGGGGCCTCCCTGAGAACAGCTCCATCTATAAAATTCAGTTGGTTCTGTCAGGGCCACAATAAGGGAGAGAGTCGACTTCCACTTGTAAGGAGACAGAGAGGAGACTAAGAACAGTGTTTGTATTGGCTGACTTAGAAACAGGAGCTAAAATCAAGGATTATGGCAGGGTGCAGTGTCTAGTCTCAGCCATCCAGTCCAAGAACTGGTATTGAAGATGATGAATAAACAGAGAAAAAAGCTTTCTAGTACAATGAAGAAATAGTATGGATTCGGAGAGGTCCAAGAGGCAAACCCACAAGAAGGGAGAGGCTCCACAGCAATTACAACCAGAATTTCAGAGAAAAGAATTGTTTATTCATAAGAACTACAAGAATAGTTGGAAGAAATGTATCAAGATTAAAAATGAAATAAAAACTACTTAGGAAAAAAATTAGAAAGAGAATAAGTAGCTTAGAACAGATGATAGAAAGCATAGTAGATTTCCTGAAAAAATAAGAGTAAAGCAAACAGAACTTTTGAGAAAGCAAAAACTATTAGAACAAAGCCAAAAGGCTGAAAAATTAGAGGAACATGTCAAGTATATATTATTACTAAACACACTGACCTGTAAAACAAATAAGGGAGAGATAATTAAAGAAACATTAAGCACATGAGCAAAAAACCTGGGGACCATATTTAAAAAACTAATAAAAGAACTGGCCCTGATCAATTAAAAACAGAAGACAATGTGAAAATAGAACCAATTGTACACCCTCTAAAAGAAACTTTAAATTGAAAATGCCCAGGAACGCCACAACCCAAATCCAAAGCATGCAATTCAAAAATAATATAAATATCCGTAAAGAAAGAAACCACAGTTAAGATCACATAGGATGATGCTACCACCATCACAAAGGAGGCAGTCTTTGTACATCACATTCCAAAAGGCAAGGGGAAAAGCATATGTATAACCAAGAATAAATTGGCTCTGCAAAAATGAGTATAATTCAACAAGGAATGGGGTAAAGAACGGACTTTTAATAAAATGCTGTTCCAAGTATTCCTGATGAAAAGACCAAAGCTGAGTAGAATGTTTGAAATTTAAACCCAGAGCAACCTAGAAAAGTAAATACATTTGAGTAATTGAAAAGGGCCAGGCTAGATGGTGATATAATACTTATATTCCAATAGGAAGGGAAGAGACAAGGACCTCTTAAGAATCCCATTACTTTCAAGAGTCACGAAGTTAAGGAAGACATACACAGGGCCAGAGGGTGTTTTTCTCTGTTTTATTGGTTCTGAGAAAGAAAAGAAAAGGGTTGGAAAAAAGCAATACATGAAGGAAGAGACAAGAAAGAGGAATTGGGTGGCAAGGGAAGAAGATAAATAAAATAAACAAAGATAAATAAAAGTAGGAGAGTGGGGAGAGAAATATGGATTTTATGAATTTCACTTCTATTGCAGTGGCCAGAGGAACTTTAATCCATACACATTTAACCCATTGACACACACACACACACACACACACACACACTCATATGTAGAAAAAGTATGGTACAGAAATATATTAAATTTAACAAATGGTACGAATGGGGTCAGGGATAGGGAAGAGTACTATAAGCAGGAAAGTAGAACTGGGGAGGGCATTGTGGAAAGCCAACTAAACTTTAACTTCAGAAGGTGGTTCATAAAAGAGATTATAAGGAAAGGAAGAAAGTATAAGAACCAGCGATGTGGGCTAGGTTTGGTGAAGAATGAAGAGGATGGGAAGTAGAATCAGACTACCTCAATTATAAAATACTGTTGTTGATCACACCTATTTTCTTCCTCCGACTTTCTTTTCTCTGTAGGGAGGTCAGGGGGCAGAGGCAAGAAAAAGTAAAAAGAGCACATGATAGAGGAGAGAAAAATGAACAATCCAAGCTGCAAATGTCAGTGGGATGAAATCACCCATAAAAGTAGGTGGCTGCATGGATTAGAAAGAAGACACTAACTACCTGTTGCATAAAAGGAACATACTTGAAATAGAAAGATTCACACAGTTAAAATTAAATTAGGTTGGAACAAAATTTATTATGCCTCAGGTGAATTAAAAAGAGCAGGGGGAGCAATCATGACCTCAGAGAAGGTAAAAGTAAAAGTAAACATAGGTAAAAGACACAAGTGGGGAAACAATGTTATATTTAAAGGCACGATAAATAACGAAATACTATCAATACCATGGATATGTGCACATATATACATATGTACATGATAGCTTCCAAATATTTAAAGGAAAATCATATAAGAAAAGACAGCAAGAATATACTAGCTAGGGATGTGAGTGTGCTTCTTTTCAGATATAGACAAATAAAAATTAAAATGAGAAAAAGTGAAGGATCTTAATAGAATTTTAGAAAAGTTACATGTATCTGGAGAGTACCTCAAGTGAAGAGAAAGCAATAGACATATTTCTTAGTTGTGAATTGTAGTTTCACAAAAATTGACTAGTATATAAAAACCTCATAGACATCATAAACAGAAAAAAAATCTTAAATACATCCTTTACTGATTACAGTGCAATAAAAATTATAATAAATATATGGTGTTTGAAGAATGGATTCAAAGCCAAAGAGACTAAATAAAATAATCTTGAATTATTTGTAGGTCAAAGAACAGATTATAGAAAGAATAGATAATACCTCCAAAGACAATTATGACATGAGACAAGATACCAAAACTTTTAGAATACAGCAAAAGCAATTCTTAGGGGAAAATGTATATCTCTAGTCCTTTTCCCTAACAAAAGAATGAATGGATCAATGAATTGGCCACACAACTAAAGAAACTAGAAAAGTAGCAAATTTTTTTTAAAAACCAACTAAACACAAAATTAGAAATTCTGAAAATCAAAAAATATTATTTAAAAATTGAAAACAAAAAAATGATAAAAACAGATGGAGGTAAAAAAATAATAAGATAGAAAAAATCTAGCTAAAAGCATTAAGAATTAAAAGAACAAAACTAAATTAGTATACACTAAATTGAAAAAGGACAATTCACAGGAATTTAAAGAGTTTTTGCACAAGCAAAAAAAGGAAAGAGTTAAATGGGAAAAAAGTCACTGCAAAAATTATCTGATCTAATTAAATGCCCCTAAAACTGATAACTTAAGTAGATGAATATTTACAAAAATATAAGATATCTAGATTAACAGAACAGAAAGTAGAGAATCTAAACAAACCAATCTATAAAAACAAAATTAAACAAGTCATAAATGAAATCACAAAGAAAAAAAACCTCAAAAATTGGTGAATTTGTAAGTGAATTCTTTCAAAGAAAAATTAAGTCCAATATTACATAAATCACGAAAATAAACAAAGAATGTAGCCTACCAAACTCCTTATTTGAGACAAATGTGGTCTTGATATCTGCGCCAGGAAGGGGTAAAGCAGAGAAATAAACCTAAATACCATTATCTCTAATTAACATTGATATGAAAATATTGCCAAAAATATTTTTAAAATGGAAAATAGGAGTGATTAGTGACATAAGAGGACAGTGTAGTATCTCTGAAGACAACAGGGAAGAAAGTAGGCAAGAAGAGTCAATACTGTCAAGGGCTACAAAGAAATCAAAGGGATAAAAACTGGAGAAAGGTCGTTGGATTTGGGAATTATTTGGAAAAAGATCTTATTGGCCTTTGTAAAAGCAGCTACAGTTGAGCGTAGTGTAGAATGGGTGTAAAAACCTGATTTGAAAAGACTGAAAGAGAGGTGGTAAGAATGTGGAGACCATTAAATGTATACAACTTTTCAAGGAAATTTAATGGTTAATAGGAGATGACCTAGTAAATGGATAAGATAGGTCAAGAGAAGCTTTTTTTAAGGTTCGTAGAGATCTGAGTATGTTTGTAGGCAGATTAGAAGGAAGCAAGTGTGAAGAAGTCATAAAAGGGGAGGGAGGGAGAGAGGGAAGGAGGGAAGAAGGGAGGGAGGGAGAGGGGGAGAGGGAGAGGGAGGGGGAGAGGGAGGGGGAGAGGGAGAGGGAGAGGGAGACGGAGGGAAGGAGAGAGAGAGAGAGAGAGAGAGAGAGAGAGAGAGAGAGAGAGAGAGAGAGAGAGAGAGAGAGAGAATATATAGGGGAGTGAGATGTAAAAAACGTACAGCTTTAGCATTAGCATTAGTGAAATGCAGTGATATCTCCTCACCTGCATCTAGAAAGAAGGAAGGCAGCGAAAGTATTAGTACTGAGAAGGAATGGAAATCAGGGGAAGCAGCGTCAGAGTCAGTGATGTCTAGGGTCTCTTCTAGCTCTAAATTTATGAATCTATGATAATGTGTAGTGGTTTTTGTGACTATAGATGCTCAGCAGAGTAAGGGCAAAGAAACTAGGTGTTCAGAAATGGGAAGACAATGACTATTTACAGGTTCAGGGTAGTGACAGGTCAGGGAGTCAAGGGATTTGGGAAGGGGTAGTACATACTGAAAGGAGCAGCTAGATGACTCAGTGGATAGCGCACTGTGCCTGGCATTAGGAGATGGTGAGGTTTTGTAAAGGTGACACTCAGCAGTGTTACACCATTATTCTGCTTACCCAGAGGTGATTGTCCTTGTGCAATCTGAAGGAAGGGTAGCTAGGTGGCACAGTAGAAAGCGCACTGGACTTGGGGTCAGGAAAACTCATCTTCCTGATTTCAAATCCTCAGACACTCACTAGCTGTGGGACCTTGGGCAAGTTAGTTAACCCTGTTTGCCTTGGTTTCCTCTCTGTAAAATGAACAGGAGAAGAAAATGGGAAAACACTCCAGTATTTTTGCCAAGAAAACCCCAAATGGGGTCACAAAGAGTTGAACATGACTGAACAACAAAAAATCTAAAGGAAAACCCAAAACTTCAGTGTCAGGGAACCAACAGTGAAGCCAGTTGCAAAAAGGCAGGGGTGGTCAACTGTAACTATACTTTCTTTAATTCCCAACCATGTTTGGACCACTGAAGAAAAAGCTTCAGCAAGGTAGCTATGATATAGTGAAAAGAATGCAAGATCTAGACTCAGAGGACCTGAATGCAAATCTCAACTTTGCTGTTTACTATCTTGTATGGCCATGGTCAAGTCACTTCTTTCTGGGGCAGAGTTTACTTCTCTGCCATGTGAAAGAGTTAATCTAGATAATTTCCAAGATTTCATTCCAGCTCAAAAAATCTATCACCTGATCCTGATCTAGGAAGTCTCTTCTAGTATTAACTCTTAAATACTGTTGCAACTAAAACGTGAAAGCCAAACCTTTACAAAGGTGAGTGTTTTACACCCCAGAAGTTCTCCACTTGTGACTCATGCATATGTAGACACTCAATGAATGAACTTTTTTTCTCTTTGATTTGGAAGTGAAACCAGTCCATTGGCCTCAGAGTGTGTTGTGTTTTCAGGCAATCGGATGATCAGTTTGTTTGTTTGTAGTTTCCCTCTCTGTTGCCAAAAACAACTGGTAAAGGCGCTATTCAGGAATGAGATCATGCTGTTCTCAGGAATTTCTGTGTTAGATAGAGTATGTGCATCCTCTAAAGGAAAATAAGTGAATTCTGTCTGTAAGAAGCTCTCTGAACTACAAAGGAACAAAATGAACTTCCAGGTAACAGTGGGAGGAATGTTCCATCTTATTTTTGTTGTAGTTATCTCTTCCACATTACAGGGGTTAGGGACACAGTCAGTGCCCCAGAGAGCACTCATAAAAAATCTCATAAAATTTTTTGGCCCCCCTTCTAGCCAGAGAAGATATCTGAATTGTTTCTTGTTTTTTTATGGGGTGTTTACAGTACATTACTTCAAAATTTGGGTTAAATATTGGGTCATTTGCTGGCCTTCCTTATCATCTGTGGCTTCCACAAAACTCCCCAAATTCCCATTTAATTTCTTGTGCTAACCCTTGATATATGGAAACTTGATGGGGAAAGCCTTGATGGGGAAGGGATAACTGTACATTGACCTCCTCTGTGCTCCACCTGATCCTTCTAGTTCCCTTTCTAGCTTCATGCTTCTGTTCTGTCCATCAGGAGTCCATCTCTATGCACTGACTTTTAAAAGTGTGGCTGGTCATTTGTCATTCTATTTTGTTGCTTTCTTTATTATTCGTTCATTGATTTTCCCTTCCTTAAGAGTTCACCTAGGCTAGCCTATCTTAGGTTAGATCTACCCTTAAAATCAAGTTGTTGACCATTTTCTTGATTAGATCCTGGGCTTTTCCTTATGGTCTTCTTCTTCTTCCAATTTTTTACAATAGATTTTTATCCATTTCTTTTTATCTTACTTTGGATGACATTTATTCCTCTCCTGTATTCCTCTCCTTCCTCTTTTCAGAGAGCCATCCCTTAAGACAAAGACTTTTTTCAAAAAGAAGAGGAAAAAAATGGGCAAAACTGATTAATACATGGGAAAAAATCTGACATCATATTCAATGTTCCACACCCATGGAACACACACACACACACACACACACAGATACACATATATACACACACCTCCACCTCTACAAAGGAATGGGATAACAGATTTTCTCAGAACTCTCCCTTGGGGCTTACAGTATATGATATTATTATTCATGTTATGATACATTAATCACATGACATTACATCACATCATATCCCATTCTAACCTATCTTGTTCTGTTCTATCCTGCCTTATTATGTCTTGTGAGATGGCAGGGGTGGGGAACCTGTGACTTTGAGGCTATACTGTGAAGTTTGGATTCAGTCAAAGGGTTGCCCTTGAGGACTTAGAGGGCCACATGTGGCCTTGAGACCACAGGTTCCCCACTTTTGGTTTAGGTTATAATTTTGTGACATTCATTTTTAAACTGTTTTCTGATTGTTTTCTTTCTGTTTATGTTGTTTTAGTCATTGTGCATATTGTTTTTCTGACTTTGCTTATTTCATTCACTTACAACGATCACAGAAGGTCAGATGTAAACACTCTGTGATCTGACTTGACAAGTGCTGCTAAATAAAGTGAGGAATATGTTGAATATATTTACCTTATAGAGTTACCTTACAGGCACTTCCCTGTAATCATAGTCATTGGTATTTAACCATCTTATCATTTATTATCATTCATGTATCCACTCACTCATCCATTTAATAAGTATTAATTAGGACTCTACTGTATATATAATACCACGAAAGGTAGAGTAGTGGATAGAACTCAGGACTTGCAGTTAGAAGGACCTGAGTTCAAATCTGACTTCATATTATTTTATTCCCTGTGTGATCTGGCAAGTCACTTAACATCTACATGCCTATTTCTTGTCTGTAAAATGAGGATAATATAAACACCAGCCCTATAGGGTTATTGACAAGATCAAATGAGCTAAAACACTTTGCAAACCTAAAAGTATCACACAAATGCTATCTATTATTATACAAAATTTAACTGAGATGTATCCCTGAATTGTATATGCATCCTATCAGTCTTTCAGAAACTCCCATGAGTATCAAGAAAGAAGAAAAACTGTTACTTATCTTTGGTAAAATTGTGGCACAAAGTCATTCTTCATTTAGCTTGATGGAGGTCAAGAAGACTAAGGAGAAAGGGACACCACATAGTCTATTGGTGTGAATAAATTATTAGAAGTCTGTGCTCCTGATAGGTGCCTTTGGGGACAATACTTACTTGCTTCCTGGCCTTCAATAGAGTAACTCCATCTCCACAGAAAGAAGGCAGCATGGAAACTAAGTGGAAGAGCACGTGCAATATCGCATCACAAAACAGTGAGAAGTGGGGGGGAACGAATCTGCTTTTGAAATGTTTAGTAAAATTAGGCAGCTGTTTCCCTTTCTGGGACTAAGAACTACTCAATCAATGTATCTATAAGAAAAAACCTGAAAGATAACAACTATGGACTTATTGAAGTTGAAAAAACTATGAGAATCCCAGTTTAAAAAAATGACTGTTAACCATTGCTAACCTAAGAACTTGCCTGATTCAAACCCCATTGAAAACCTATAAGTAATTAAGGTTAGACTTTCAAAAATGGACTAAATTATGCTTAATATCCAGTGTGATAAATGTGTAATTTAATGATGAAGAATTAAAGAATATGTCAAAAATCTAGTGAAATCATTATCAAATTATTTTTTAAAGATTGAAGAAAATCAAATTTCATATTAAAAGGATTTTTACAATGTAAAAAATTATAAGGTTTATTATATGTCAATATATTTAATTTTTTACTTGATTTCTTATAATTACCCACTACTATTACTCATAGGACATTTGTGAGGATCAAATGAAATAATGTTTGTAAAATTCCTTGGAAACTTGAATGTGCTATATAAGATTATTATCATAAGCAAATTGAAAAAGCTTTTGAATATAGTCATGGTAGCACACTGCTATCCAAGGACTATCTTAACTAAGCAAATAGAAGGTGATCTTAGTTTTACTGTTAGATGATGTACAGTTATCCCTTCCACATCACAGGGGCCAGGGGCATGATGCCCCCAGAGCTGGGAAATCCATCTCAAATTTTTTGGTCTTCCCTTCATACCAGAGAAGTCTGAATATTTTCTTTATATTTTATGGGATGTTAATTATACAGTACTATATATCCACTTTATGCATTTCTGAGTTTCTAAACTTTTTCTGTGTTGTCTGCTAGCATGTCATTTGCAGTTTCTGCAAAACTCCCCCATCTTGAAACCAAGATGAGGAAAATCACGAAACATGAAACAAAAAAAAATAGATCTGTCTTCTGCAGGAGGAAAGGAGTGAAGAGTATGCTGAGAACCAAAGAGTTCTGAAACTGTTAATAAGCATTAATATAACTGTTGTTGGGTATTCTAAAGGTGCAATCTTTGACCAGCAAGTTGACATACTATTAGAGGAAATCGCCTGTGAAAGCATTGATGTTGCAGCTATAAATGAAACTAGATGACGTAAGGAATTATTTAGCCAAATGGAAGGATGGGTCACAGGTTTTCCTTGGACAGACAAATAAAGGATTTTTTAGAGTTGATCTCACAACGCATCTAAGGGAAACAGTAAATATAATTTCTTGGGCTATTGAGTTATCTCACTGAACAAAGTTCAGGAGGAACCTAGGCAAAAAAGAAGACCTTAAAGTTGTTCAACATCTGCTATGAAGGCTAAAGAGACAGAGAAATTTATAAAAGAACTCAACCATATGCTCCAAACCAAGTCAATGCAAAGATAAACATAGGGATGGGGGGAGATTTATAATGGTAAAAATGATGGAAAATATGTTTCACATTTAAGAACTGAAAGAAGCCAAAAATCTATCAACTACTACTCCAGTGCCTCACACCTATATCTTACACATCTTCTACAAGAAGAGATTCAGAAGACACTATATTGGTGAACATCTTAAGAAATGAAACCCATTCTATCTTGAGAGAAATGAAATGACTGATTACTGATAGGAAAGTGACTAATCAGCTGTCTATGTGAAGTCTGACCGTCAACTCATTAGTGCCCAAACCAGCATCAAATTATAAGAAAGGATAGAGATGGGAAAATACTGCCAAATAATTACAATTATCCTTGTCATGTTGGAGGATCATCTTGATGAAAGTGTAGAAAAATGTATGCAGTAACACTAAGATAAATGAAAATTCAGAAGTTTCAAAAATATTCTTATATTTTTCTACTTACTAAAATAAGTTTGAAATGTTTACAAAGTCACTTCAATAGACATGTATTTCTTTTAGCTTTCCATGGTAAAGAAGACAACCTTAAGAAGAAATTATACGTTTTCTTTAGAGCAGCCCTAACAATCCCCAGAATCTAGTTTTCTTGGTAGCTTGCAATCTACAAAGGGAAGACAACATGCAAAAGAAAAAGTATACAAAGCAAGTTATATTTGGGATAAATAGGAAATAATCATCAAATAGAATTAATAGAGGTGTAACCAAATTGCTCAAATGTTATTTCACTGTCTTCTGTGTCTTCTGCTATGAGATGCTAGAGTTGAGAGTTCTGAGCCAAAATGCCAGAAAAAGGCCAGTAATAGCTAACATTGAAAAGCCCTGATGATAATGAGTAGATGATTCCCTATGTATGTGATTTCAAAGAAATTGAAGGACTTTCCTATTCAAAATTACCTCACTATCTTGCCCACTGATATTTCTTCTCTCCATGACCAATAATGAAAAGAGAGGAGAGAGAAGTTGTCCTTCTAAGGCCACTGTTCAAAGAACATTTGTCACATACAGTAAGGAGGGCCAGTTTTACATAGCTGTACTACAAATTATTATTTTTTGAGGGGCAAACCAAGGGCCACTCATTACTCAGAAATCCTTGCCCTGTCTACTTTCCTCATTTTCTGGAATGTCCTCCTATTAGTCACTCCTTTGGGACCACACAGGTCCCATTATTCTTCTATTTCCCAATGTTGCTACTGGAGCTCCTGCCTATGGCTTAAATTGATTGGGGGTAGGGAGAAAGAAAATGGGGGCGAGAAAATGGAAGGGAGCACAGCCTAATACATACATGATGGAAGACCTGGGTTCAGATTCCTCTTCTGATGCGTATTAATTATGTAACCATGAGCACGTCACTTAACCACTCTCCGTCTTGGTTTTCTAATCTATAAAATAGAGATAATAATATCTGTGACATCTATCTCACAAAGTTGTTGTGAGGCTCAGATTAGACAGTATAAAATGCTTTATAAACTTTTAAGAGCTATATAAATGTCAGTTATTACTGGGATAAGACTCTTATAAATACATAATCTGGGAGGGGTTATGCATAAATCTTATCCTGGGAGAATTCCAGAAACCACTCTATGTTCTCACCAGTACCGCTTATCTGTGGTGCTTAATGTCCTATGAGAAATAAAGTCACTTTGGGAAATTTCAGGGGGACACACACAGACGGGCTTCCCTCCCATCCAGAACAAGGTCTCCTGGGAAAGAACTTAAGTAAAGTGCCGGAAGACTTGGATCCTTGACTTACCCCTTGGGTCAATCAGTCAATAAGTACTTATCAAGTGCTTAGTATATGCCAGTCAATGCGTTTATGCATTGGGGATACAAAGAAAGGTAAAAGACTGTTCTTGCCTTCAAGGAGCTCCAAGTCTAATGGATTAGCTGTACAGCCTCAAGCACCTCAGTTCTTTTTTTATCTATAAAATGATGGAAACCATAATAGTTGCATTGACTCCCTCACACATCTGTTTTGAGGCTTAACAATGAAATGAGGTTTATAAGGTTCCATAGAAATGCTGTTAGTAGAAAAGGTAGAGTTTCAAATGTGCCCTATCTCCCTTCGAGATGAAGGAAGGTTAGAGCAGTGGTTAGAGCAGCTGGATGCTGTTCTTCAGGACCTCAGAGCTGGAAGGTATCTCAGAGGTCATCTACAGTTATCCCTTCCACATCGTGACTTTCCCCTTCATGGTTTCAATATATCATGCGTTGGCATAAGAAATTAAATGGGAATTTTGGGGGAGTATGACAAAGCCACAGATGATACAGAGAAAGTTAACAACTCAGAAATTCATAAAATATATGTATAGTACTGTATAATATCAACCCAAATTTTTCAATAAGGTACTGTAAATACCCCATAAAAGAAAAAGAAAAAAAATTCAGATTTCCCTGTTGTGAAGGGAGGGCCATAAATTTTATGCAGATTTTCCTTATCTCGAGGTCCTGCCCCTAAACCCAACGATGGGGAAGGGATAACTGTAGTTCAACAAGTGTCTGGTCAAGAAATCACCTCTATCATATGCCTAGGAAATGGTTATACAGTTTCTCCTAAAGATCTCCCCAGGGATGAGAAAAAAACTTTTCTTGTTGGGAAGATTTTCCTTAGATTTGCTCTGAAATCTATCTCTGCAACTTCCCACCTTTCTTCTTGTTCAGATTTCTAAGGGCTGAGTAAAATTGGTCTCTTCTCCCTAGCCACTGCCCCTCCCCAAATATCAGAAGGCTATTATTATGTTTTTCCTAACTTCCTCTTCTCTAGACAGCTGAACTGAATCAAAATGAATTGAATCGAACTGTAATGAAATGAATTAGGACTCTGATAAGATATTGTATTTTGTGTCAATTTCTGCATAGTATCATAGATACAGGCATACCTTGCTTTATTGTGCTTCACTGGTACTACAATATTTTGGGTAGGTTGTTTTCTTTGTTGTTGTTCTTGTTGTTTTTTACAAACTAAAGGCAACCCTGAATTAACCAAACTTTTTGGTGCTATTTTTCCAACAGCCTGGGCTGTTGAGTCTCTATCACATTTTGCAAATTCTCACAATATTTCAGGCTTTTTCATTATTACTCTCTCTGTGATGGTGATCTGTGATCAGCGATCTTTGATGTTACTACTGCGATTGTTTTGGGGCACCATGAATCATGCCCACATTAGACAAAGAACATAATAATTTTGTGTGTGTTCTGGCTGCTCCACTGACCAGCTGTTCCCCATCTCTCTCCCTCTTCTTGGGCCTCCCTTTTCCCTGAGACACAACAATACTGAAATTAGGTCAATTAATAACCCTACGATGGCCTCTAAGTGTTCAAGCAAAAGGAAGCATCAATCAGTGTGGCATATTTCATTATGGTTTTATTTTAAGAAATTGCCACAGCCACCCCAACCTTCGGGAGCCCCCACCCTGATCAGTCAGCAGTCATCAACATGGAGGTAAGATCCTCCACCAAGAAAAAAGATTACAACTTTCTGAAGGTTCAGATAATGGTTCATTTTAATTTCTTTTTTTTTTTTAGCAATAAAGTATTTTTAATCAAGGTATATACATTTTTTATAGACATAATGCTATTGCACACTTAATAGACTACAGAAAAGTGTAAACGTAACTTTCATATGCACTGGGAAACCAAAAAATTTGTGTGACTTGCTTTATTGCAATGATCTAGAAACTAACCCACAATATCTCCATGGCATGCCTGTACAGTGATCGATTTGGGGAGGATGAAAAACCATGTCGAAATCTAGTCTCAAAAACTTCCTAGCCATCTGACCATGGGCAAGTCACCAGCTAGTCTTGTAAAGACCCAGAAAAAAGTTCCAGTCACCATAGTTTTGGGTACTGTCAAATGGTTCAGTATCAGAAACCGACATTTTTATCAGCAGAAATGGCATTCAAGAAGAGGCACCTCTTTGTTACCACAACCTAAGGACCATGGGACCTTTCAATCTGACATCCCTGAAATCTTCCTTGTGTATCATTTCCTCTATCAGAACCTGAACTCCTTGAGAGGAACTGTTTTTCTTTTGTATTTGTTGTTATTCCCCACCCTTAGCCCAAAGTTTTACATGTAGTAAGTACTTAATAAATACTATATTCATTCATTCTTTTTATTCTATCTTAGCCTCAGTTTCCTCAGCTGTAAAATGGGAATAGTATCTATCTCAGTGTTGTTAGGAATTTCAAATGAGGTAATGTACATGAGATCATTTACAAACTTTAAAAATGTTATGTAAATGTCAGATGCGATTGTGACTTCTTTTTTGGATTGTGGTCTGTTGCTTGGAGAGGAGAGATACAAGTTGGGTACAGTGTGTGCAGAGGGGAGAAGAGTGAAGTGACGACTGAAAAGGGAGGTGCTAGAAATGAATTTAATTTACTTTGCTCTTAATGCCTGTAACTAGCTCTGTCTTTCACTGTAGAAGAATTGCCATTAAGATACTTCTAAAAAAAATGTTGAGGATTCCATTAAGGCATCTAGAGAGATTTCTATCTTTCTTGCAAGACAAGTTATTTTGGAGACAATGGGAATATTTAAAAAGTGTTTTTAACCACTCGTGGAAAAAGCAGTGCAAACTGAGGTCACTTAAATAATATCTACAAGATATTTCAAGGTACATTGCCAGCACTTTAGAAATACAGTCAGTGAAACTTTGTACCTTTTCAACAATTACGGTTTCACAGATAAATACCTGCTCATCTTATGAGTCCCCTAAGTTTAGGAGACTTTCAGTTAAATGATGTCATATTTGACAATGTGTCTTTTTTTTTTAAAGACCCTTTCACTGAGCAATAACAGAAGTAATTCTCCTACTAATTCTAGTTAATGTAAAATGATTTTTTGAAGTTGGTGTTATGACTGAGGCTTGTGGCTTCCGCTTAGAAATGTTAAGCTCCAGTACAATATAATAGATTGAATGTTGGAGACTGATGTTCAGGGACAATACTAGGATGACCAAATTGACAGTCTGTGTACCTCCCGTCCTAATGCTGGCTTTTAGTTTGAGCACGGAGTGAGGGCAAAGGTCTGTGTGCTTTTCTTTTGGGAACCATCCTTGCTCAAACTCACACATCTACATACAGTAGATGCCACAGATTCCATTCTAAATCCTATGGCTTTTTATGGGGAATTTCATTAGTTTATAGGATAAAATTTCAGCCCCTCGGCTTGACATTCAACACCTCCCACCGTCTAACTCTGTTTCATCTAATTTCATACTTGAAAAAATCCATAATTTCATAAATATGGGTGCTCTGATCCATGGATGCACATCTTAACCCCCATGCCTCAGATAACCAAGTGCTAGGATTCAATTGGATGATGATAATCATCACAATGAGCAAATAAAATTTAAAGAAATCTTTCTATAAGTTTAAATATATTTAGATACCTGGTTTCTTGACCTCTTGACTTACCTTAGGTACTGACGGAAACAGCCCAGACCCTTGAAGTTGTAGCAGATCTTTGACCCTATTTGCAACCTACCCACAGATCCATCTCCTGCAGACAGCATCAAGCAGGCTGACATCATAGATTTCTCACCTAGGTATTGTCTCCATAGGTACTATCATCTCCATCTCCTTAAGCAGCCACAGCTACTGCAGATTCAGAAAAAAAAAAGTTCTTGCCAACAAATTCCTTGGCACTGCCAAACGGTCCAATGTCAGAAGCAGGTATTGCTTTATCAGAAGAAATGAAACTAAAGATGTATTACCCCCTGCCCTGGCACTGCACACTAGGAACCACTGTGCTTTTCATCTGCCCAGAAGCTGAACCTTCCTACCTAGGTTGTTTCTCCCCATTAGAATGTGAGCTCCTTGAGAGGAGGAGCTGCCTCACTTCTCTATTTTTATCCCCCATTACTTAGCACAGTGCTTGGCACATGAGCTTACTAAATGATTTTTTCATTTGTTGTTTTACTTTTGGGGTCCCAGTGATACAGCCTGGCAAAATGGAAAGAAAACCGGATTTAGAGTCAAACCCTATACTCAAATGCCTTCTATAACACCTACCAATTGTGTGACTATGGTTAAGTCATTTAGTCCCTCTCAGGATCCATATTTTATCTGGGTAATAAAGAGGTTAGCTAGGTGACCCCTAAAGTCCTATCCATCTCTAAAATCTGGACCCAGCAGAGAGCTACGTACCTCAAGGAAACTTCGTGAAGACTCCACAAAGAAGAAAAGGACTTCTACCCAATCAGGAGCTGTAAATTATTCCTTTGTCATGTGTGCTTCTAAGTTGAGTCCATTTTCCCTACCTTAGTAACTACACATTTCTAAAAGCTAATGAACTTCATCATTGGTATCAACTAATATCAATAAGTAATACACCGGTAGGAGTTATTGTTGTTGTTTGGTCATTTTTCAGTCATGTCTGACTCTTCATGACCCCCTTTGGGGTTTTCTTGGTGAAGGTAATGAAGTGGTTTGCCATTTCCTTCTCCAGTTCATTTTACAGATGAGGAAACTGAAGCAAACAAAGTCAAACGAGTTGCTCAGGGTCATACAGATATTAAGTGTCTCAGCTCAGATTTTAACTCAGGAAGATGAGTCCTCTTGACTTCAGGTCCAGCATTTTATCCACTGGACCACCTAGCTGCCTAGCTACCCAGATATTATAGCTAGTGAGCTACAATATTAGGCAAGTTCCATAAACCCCCTTGGGTTCACCTTAGAATCTTAATTCAAAAGGTGATTAATGATCTAGGAACCCAATCTGCCAGTGACAGTGGGAGCTATAGAAGTGAGCCCAGAGCGGGTGCTACACATACTAATGCTTACAGCATTACATGAAAAAGTAGTCCAAACTAATTGTGTGCCCTTTGCTGAAAGGCAAGACATTCAATGATTTGGTGAATTAAATTACTTTTATTTAACTCAGTCATTAGTTATTTCATTCTATTTAATCATTCACTTAACAAAGAGGGGAAAAGCCCCTACTCTGATGTGACTAAATCTCACAATAGAAATCACCCAAGTTTCATAAGACGTATAGTAGGAAATATTCAGCACAAAATTTCATTTAAACTACCCAAAACAATCTTACCACTGCCATCATCACAGAAACAGCAATGGTGGATTAGAGGTCTGAAAGGGTGTAGGAAGCCAAAGTTTGGCAGACAGACCTGGAAGCTGTCAGCAGCGATGACTAGGGACTGGGCGGCCCCTGGCCTTGTCTGTTGAGTTTGGAGTTGGTCTCCTATGGGCTCCAAGAAGTCAGGCAGCTTCTTCTCAAAGCTTGGGTCATTATCCAACCCGTTTTCTAGGTTCCACCTTACTTTGTTTCACTTAGACTTGCTCTCTGTTATAGCAGCTTACTATCCTTTATTCATAATCAGGAACTCAATGCAGTGCTTTATTGCAGTACAACTCAATATAGACTGATTTTAAGGGGAACTCAGCCAATCAAGTTTTAGATGTCAACTGGTGGCCAAGGTTGTTTTTGCCAGTATATTAATGTATTGACAACATGCTTCAAGGAAACTATCAAGTGTTTTGGAAATAGCTCATGATAAACATGAAGTCCTACTGAGCAGTACAGATAATCAACGTAACAAGATCTGTCCATCATAAGCCTCCAGTTACCATGATCTACAGTCAAGCTGTTTATATATTTCTGAATTTGGAGTGCACATGCTCATTATAATTCCCAGATGGAGTCACATCAAGAATGCTCTTGTCACAGACTGCTGCCTCAATATAGGTAAGCAGGACAAAATTTTCCTACTCCCTTTTAATGTTCTTCCTCATTGAGCCCCAAAATCTCAAACTTCCATTCTATCTATCAAAACAGCAGGAGAGAGACTAGCTATGCCTTAGAAACCCTCCATGTGAGAATGCCGTAGATGAGTTACCACTCTCCTGGTAGAGGATTAGGGCAGAGCTAGCCTGATTTTAGAGTTACTTGATAGCTAAATGGTAAATCATGGGGCAGAGGTAGGTTTACCACAAATACTCAAATTGGATGTTCCCTCCAACTGCGTCCTACCCATGTCTTCCTTTTCCGTGAGATCCTTCTTTAAGTCATCACTTAAATTTGTCCTAGGGGACTCAGTGTACTTGAGACTGTCTTCATTTTCTCCTGACGTTGCAAGGATGCCAGTGGAGCACACTTGAGATATTCACCTGTCACCCTCCAACCTCACCACATGATCTAAATACACTTCCTTGATGACAAAGGATCATAGATCAAAGATGCTCTCCACATGCAGAGAAAGAATTATGTAGTCTGAATGCAGATTGAAGGATATTATTTGCTCTCTCTTTTTTGTTTAGTTTAATTTGGTTTCTTCTTTCTTGTGGTTCATTCCATTGGTTATAATTCTTCCTTGCAACATGACTAATGTGAAAATATGTTTAATGTGAATGTATATGTAGAGTCTATATAAGATTGTATACCATATTGGGGAGGGGGAAGGGGAAGGAGGGGGAGAAGATTCTGAACCCAAAAGTTTGTAGAATTGAATGTTGTAAACAACAAATTAATTAATTAAAAATAAAATAAAAATAGATCATCCAATGGAAGGGAAGGTAAGAGGGTTGAGGTGGAATGAGAATTAGGGACAAGTAGGGGTAGAGGGTGGGAGTGGGGATTAGAGTTTCAATGAAGACCTACAGGTTTCAGAATCACTTGGATGTGTAAAGTATGGTGTGTGTATGGGTGTAAGAATGTTCATCATTGAAAGGAGGACACCACTCCTCTTCCCAAAGAAGGGAGACAAGGGTAGCACAAATGGAAAGCACAGAATCAGATAGTCTATCAGATGAGAGACCTTAGGCCTCTTCCCTCTGAAGTCAGAGATTAGGCAGGAAATGGCAGAGTAGGAGATAGCAGTAGAACCTGCACAGCAAGAGAAAGGAGACCCACTCCCCACCAACTCTCTTCTCTCAGGTGATGGGTACAGCAGGAGATGGAAGGTATAAAGTCAAAGAGAAGGCTGCCCTTCTTTGCCCAAGAAGTTCTAGGAGAGTATTGTTAAGAGATTGAACTGGCAACAGGAGATGAGAGTTGCCTGTTTTCTTCTATTTATTACCTCCCTCCTTCCATTTTCATCCTTAAATGCCCTTGAGATGACTTTATTTTGGTGGATTTCCTACCAAGCTTTCTTTAAAGTGGTTTTGTTCTCAATGCTTCTCTTATTTTATGGGATAATACTGGCAATATCCATCCATCATTTGTATTGGTAAGATTTTACAATTGAGTTTATATTTTTAAGCAGTATTGCCTTTGGCTGCCATCTTTATTTAGCAAGTTAGCATTTGCTAACTAAGGCTTTCTGGACTTTTTGCTCTTCCAGTTTTAGGAACTGATTTACTACCATTAAGCTTCTGTGTAAATATTACAATCGGTTCCAGTGTCATTTCTGTTGTCCATTTCCCACTTTTCATCGTCAATTTCTTGTCTCAATAATTCAGGATTGAGTTGTATCAATTGTAAACCATGTCTTTTTTTCATTATTGCTTTTTCTTCTTACCAATGTATACATTCTAACTTTTTTCCAAAAAGGTGGTGGTCTAGTTATGTACACAAATACTTGACTTAGAGATGATTCACTCACTTGTGGAAAGAGCCAGTAAGGCAACCAAGCATTTATTAAGTGCTTTCTCTGTGCCAGGCACTGGGCTAAGCTCTGTAGATTCAAAGAGAGATAAAAAGACTGTCACTTGCCTTGAGAAGCTTCCACTCTAATGAAGGGAGCAATCTGTAAACAACTTGGCAGATGTAACCTTTTCAAATTGAAGAACTTACCATCAATATGGTAGTTGACCTTGATGCCGTGTTCATCCTCATTGAAAGCTTTTGTCAACATGGCTGAAAACATCATGCTAAAAAGCATGGGAGCAAGCACACAGCCCTGTTTCACTCCATTGGTGACTGGGAAGGCACAAGAGCTTTGCCCATTATCCAGAACCTGGGCAAACATGCCGTCATGAAATTGACATACAATATTGATGAACTTCTCTGGGCAATCAAATTTTGACATAATTTTCCATAAGCCTTCATGACTAACAGAGTCAAAGGCCTTGGTCAGGTCTACAAATGTTCTGTACAGACCTCTGTTCTGCTCCTGGCATTTCTCCTGGAGTTGTTGGACAGCAAACACCATATCGACTGTTCCTTGGCCCTTTCTGAAGCCACACTGGCTCTCAGGTAGATGACCATCTTCCAGGTGAAGGATCAGACTGTTAAGGAGGACTCCAGCAAGAATTTTGCCAACAATGACTAAGAGAGAGAGATCCCCCATGATTGTTGCAGGACAATCTGTTCCCTTTACCCTTATAGAGATGGACAATGGAAGCATCCTTGAACTCCTGGGGGATAACCTGGAAAATTTCAGTAAGCTTTTGTATGAGCAATGATCCCCCTACCTTGTAAATCTCAACTGGAATAGAATCAGCATCAGGTACTTTGCCACATGAAAGGAACCTAATGGCCTTCAAAACTTCTTCTTCAGTTGGAAGTTCAGCTAAGGAAGGATTCACTTCAACCTGAGGTAAACAGTCAATGGCCTCAGCATTGATTGATGATGGTCTGTTGAGAACACTATGGAAGTGTTCAGCCCTTCTCTCTAGGATTATGTCCTTATCACTAATCAATGTGGCTCCATCAGCATTGAGTAGTTGTGATGCACCACAGGTTTTTGGTCCATAAATAGCTTTCAGATGTAAGATATATCTAGAGGTGATGGAAGACACTCTTAGAGGGAAAGGCCTTAGCACCCAGGGGGACCAGAAAAGGCCTCCTGGAATACATGGTACTTGAGTTGAATCCTGAAGGAAGTCAGACATCAAGAGTTGCAGGTGAGGGGGGCAGAGTATTCCAGGTACATCAGTCAGTTGGTCATAACCTATGTTCCAGCTACTATGCTAAGCCCTGGGGATACAAATAAAGAAACTTAGTCTCTGCCTCCAAGGAGTTTATAATCTAATGAGGAAGACAACACACAAAAGAAAACTGAAAAGGGGAGAAAATATGAGGAAAGAGGCAGGGGAAGGATGAAGAAGTCCAGAGAAGTTCAAAAGCCAGGTGGCTGCTGGGAAATGAAGGGATGATTCTTCTTAAGTGGACATTGTGGGTGACAGCTTGTGCAAAGTCATGTAGATGGGGGTGCAGTCTCTTGTTCAACCTTTAGACAAGTATACATTATCAACTTCTTCATTTACCACTGAGTCTGGTAAATAATATAATCAATATTTATAGAATTCCTTGAAGCTTGCAGAGCACATGATATGTACTATCACATTTGATTCTCAACACAGCCCCAATTAATTGACAAGCATTTATTAAGACCTTTTATGTGTCAGGCACTGAAGATGAAAGAAAAAGAAAGAAAGAAAGAAAGACAGAAAGAGAGAGAGAGAGAAAGAAAAGAAGAAAAAAGAAAGAAGGGAGGGAAAGAAAGACAAAGAAAAGAAAGAAGGAAGAAAGAAATGGAGAAAGAAAGAAAATAAATCTCTGACCTCAGGGAGTTTACATTCAATGGGAGAAGCAACATATTCACATGTAAGTAAATGCATGTTCGTCCTTCATTGCCAAAGAAGACCACGCCAACAGACAAATGATGACATGACTTGCACTTGACTTTGTTTTGAGTGAAGGAGGGCTGTGCAGGTCACCAGCCTCACTTCTCCTCCAGAGCCATCTGAATCCAGTGACCAGATATTCATCAGGATGACTGGAGATGACCAGGATGAGGCAATTGGGGTTAAGTGACTTGTCTGAGGTCACACAGCTAGTGAGTATTAAGTGTCTGAGGTGACATTTGAACTCAGGTCCTCCTGGCTCCTGCACTGGTGCTCAATCCACTGCACTACCTAGCTTCCCTATAAGTAAATATAGTGTATGTACAGAGTAAATTATTGTTTATTGCTGTTGCTCAGTCATTTTTCAGTTGTGTCCTACTCTTCATGACTCCATTTGGGCTTTTCTTGGCAAAGATACGGGAGTGGTTTTCCATTTCCTTCTCCAGCTCATTTTACAAATGAGGAAACTGAGGCAAACAGGGTTAAGTGACTTGGCCAGGGTCATATAGCTAGTAAGTATCTGTGGTTGAATTTGAACTTGTGAAGATGAATCTTCCTGATTCCAGGCCTAGTACTTTATCTAGTATGGCACCATAATTTAAGGAGACAGAGGACCTAGCAGTTGGAGAGAAAAGCTCTCATTCAGGTGGTGATATTTGATCTGACCTTAAGGAAACCTAGGGTTTCTCCACAGTAGAGGTGAGGAAGTAGCAGATAACTGGTGCAAGAGCGTGTTGTTGGGAGATTAAATTTTATGCATAAGGAGCAGCAAGAAGGCCAGTGTGATTGAACCATTAGAGTATATTAAGAACAAATAATGTTGGAAAAGCAGACTGAAGCCAGATTAAAAAGGTCTTTAAGTGCCAAACCAAAGAATTTGTATTTAATTCTAGAGACAATAGAAGCTCCCAGAGCCTTTTGAATAAGAGATTGACATGCTCAGACCTGTGCTTTAGGAAAACCACCTCAGCAGCTGTTTGGAGGGTGGTTTGGAGAGGGGAGAGACTTGAGGTAGAAAGATTATTAGGAGCCTGTTGGAAGAGTCTGGGTGAGCGATGATGAGGACCTGAACTTAACAGGCACGCACATGAGTGAGGAGAAGGGAAAGGTTGCAAAACACATTGTGAAGGTAGAATCAATAAGACTTGGCTACATGGAACGGTTGGGAGTCTGAATGACCAGAAGGATGGTGGAACCCTCAACAGAAATTGCCAAGTTAGGAAGAGGGTGGGTTTGGGAATGAAGCTGAACAAACTCAGGCCTCAGTGGTTAATTGACATAGTTAATAACCACCAGAGGAAGAATTCAAACCCCGGATTCTCCTATCTACAGACTTAGAGCTTCCCCCTTAAAACACACACACACACACACACACACACACACACACACACACACACATACACATCATATTGACTCTCCAGCAAAGAGGAGAGGAAATTAAACGAATCTCCAGTTAGAGCAGAAAACCCCTTTTAAAAAAGTGATTGCAAAATCACCTCTATGATCTGCACTATTAACTTGTTAGTTTAAGGGAGTGTATTTTGATTCTGTCCCATTTGGTGTTGGCCATGATCTGCCCCATGTTACCTACAGAACATCTTTGGAGAGCTCCCATGCAATGCCTGGTTTTTACGGTTTCACAGGTTTGCATATTAAGAGTCCAAAAGATGTTACAAGAGGAGACAAGTACAGGATAAAGCCATTTGAAGAATGGTCTGCTGCTGCCATAAACTAGAGCTCAGTATTTAGACTTCAGTATGGCCTTTGTAACTACATCTAGACTTAATACGGTTTAATACTGACAAAAATCCATAATCCACATCTGTTTGTAATGGATATTTGATTCCACTCCATAGCTCATATTCACTGACTCCACATGGGCTTAGTTTATGCAGAAATATGGCTTTAAAAGGCACTAGTCCCTGAAAAGAAGTCGTAAAAACTCTAGCTCAGGATCCTCCATTCTTTAGAAAGTGTGCCTTTCTGACCAGCTGTGGAAGGACTGAAAATTGTTCTCAGTGTCAGGCACTAGGATGTGATTATAACAATTTCATTTATAGAACACTCAAGAGCTACAAAGTACTTTGCACATATTATCTCATTGGATTTTCACAGCAACCCTATGAGGTAGGTGCTATTATTATTCCCATTTTACAGATGAGGAAACAGAGGCAATCCAGATTAAGTAACTTACCCAGGGTCACATAGCTATTGGGTTCTGAGGTCAAATTTGAACTCAGGTCTTCCTGACTCCAGATTCAGCGCTCTAGCCACTAGATCACCTGGCTACCCTTGTTAAACATTTACCTGCACACTTCTGCATTGCTGTACAAACAAGTCAATACCAGACTGAGTGCCTAGTGATAATAGGCTAATAATAATATTGATTATAATAATAATTCACATTTATGTAGAGCTTTCAGGTTTGCAAAGTGCTTTACATCCATTCTTATTTGAGTCTTCAAACACTATGCCTGATAGGAATTTTTAATAAATGCTTGTAAAATTGGATTCAATCTATGAAATAAGGATAATAATGTTTATATCACATTCTCCAAGTTCCTCAATTCCTGAGATTGTTTTTGAAGAAAGAGTCTTATAAACCTTCAAGTACTGCATAAACGCGAATAATCATCATCATGGTGAGGATTTGACATTACCATGAAAGTTATTATTTCTTTTAGCTCCAGATCGTGAGGAGATGAAATCTGAATTCATCTTTAGTCTTTACTTTGGACCTCAAACCTGAATTTGTGAGTCAAAAGCTGCTTTCAACACTAGAAGTAAAGTTCATGTTGAGATACGGGAAGAAAGTCTCAATACTTTAGGGTCAGACAGAGCTCTGGGACTGGAGTCAAGAAAACCTGGATGTGATCTCTGCTCTGCCACTTACTAACTGTGTGACCTTGGGCGAGACATCTAACCTCCCTCTGCCTCAATTTCCTCTTTGGTAATGCGGAAATAATGCCTGTGACAGCATAACATGTTACCTAACTTCTCTTTGCCTCAGTTTCCTCCTCTGTAATACGGAAATAATGCCTACCTGACATGGTAATTATTCAACCCCTATAAAATAATATATGTAAGTCACTTTCTAAACTTTAAATAGCTATGCCAGTGTCAGTTTTTATGATTATTATTATCAGCAGTGCTTTAAGGTCAGGGTATGGAGGTAATCATCTTTATTTTTCTCACTCTTTTTATTTACTCCATCACTGAACTGTGGACTTCTAGGAAAAAGAGTAATTTAGTTTGACTGAAGGATAAGTAGAACAAAATAGCGGGGAAAAGATCATAGGTGGCTAATAGAGTTAAACCATTTATTAAGCACCAGAAATACAAAGACAAAAATGAAATAGTCCCTGCTCTCAAGAAGCTTATATTCTAGAACGGAAGCAGTATCTCTGCTCGTGCAATACAAACACACAAAAATATGAGATAACTTGACAGTGTTCTGTAGGCACTGGGAGCTAAGTGAAGAAGAAAGGCTTATGTAGCAGGTGGTTTTTGAGGTGACCTTTCACTAAGGGGCAGAGATTAAGCACAGTACTGTGGTGAAGTCCCTCGGTGGTCAGCCAGGTGATCTGATTTGGTGGTTCTATCACATTGTTGGCTTCCCTGACTTCAAGACCCAGCTGGAATCCTATCTTCTCTAGGAGGCTGATCTCAGTCCCCTATAATGCCAGTGCCTTCTCTCTGTTGCTTATCTCCAATCAATCCTGTGTACAGCTAGTTTGTACCTTGTTGTTTGCATACTGTCTCCCCCATTAGACTGTGAGTTCCTTGAGAGTAGGGGCTATTTTTTGTCTTTCTTTGTATTCCCTAGCAGCTAGATGGCTCAGTGGATAGAGCACTGGTCATGGAGTCAGAACGACCTGAGCTGGCCTCAGATACTTACTAGCTGAGTGACCCTGGTCGAATTAATCCTGATTCCCTCAAAAGAGGGGGGGAAGGAAGTTTAGAGAGCATCACGTCATACGGTCCTGCCTTGCGTACCCCATCTTACATATGAAGAAACTGAGATTGAGAGAGATTAAGTGACAGAGGCAGAATTCCATCCCAAGTATACCTGACCTCAGGGCCTTACTCCATAAAGAACAAGGGGGAACTCTGTTGTTTCTTTGTAATCATATTGATTATTGAGAGATGTTGAAATAGGCCCTTTTCTTTCTTGGATAGTCTCTTCAGGTCACTTCTGGATTTCCAGCCAGACACCAGAACTTCCGTGGCATGGCGTACCCCCCTCAGAAAGTGTGCTGTACTCTATGAGCAAAGCAGAATTGAGACAGCACAAAGGAAACGTAGGATGTGCAAGTTTGGAGTAACCACCCCAAACATTCACACGAGCTCTCTGTGCCCAGCCTGTGGTAGAGCATTCCAGGCTCATAGTGGTCTGATCAGCCTCAGTCAGACACACTGAAATTTCACTTTATCATGGTGATGTCATTTTGGTCCTCTTTGAGAACAAAGGACAACCAACCAACCAACCAACCAACAGGTAGGAACTTCAAGTCACCAGAACTTCTAATGACATAACAATTGCATTGATCCAGGTTGAGCATCCCTGTAAATGAAAGCAGAATAACTTGCCTTTTGGGGGAAGGGTCTAGGTCTTTGGTTTTATCAGTGTGGGAACTCTTAGGGGAAGAAACTCCTTGTACCAATTCTGATGATGAACTACTCTAAAATTTGGTGCTAAAGAGTTGCCTGAAGGCATTAAGAGTTTAAGAGACTTGCAAAGGTCTCTGTAGCTAGTATGTGTCAGAAGGTTGGACATGCATCCAGGTGACCTTGATTCTGGGCCAGCTCTTTATACATTGCACCCATACTTATCTCTTGACTGATATTAAATTAGTGCTTTAAGATTTGCAAAGTCCTCTCATGATGCAAAATGCCATTTACATCCAGAGAAAGAACTATGGAGTCAGAATGCAGAGTGAAGCAGACTACTTTCTTTTTTGTTTTTCTTTCTCATGGTTTCTCCTCTTGTTATAATTCTTCTATGCAATGTGACTAATGTGAAAATGTGTTTAATAGGAATGTATATGTAGAGCCCATATCAGATTATAGATTATCTTGGGGAGAGAAGAGGGGGAGAAGAGGAGAAAATTAAAAACCTTATGGAAGTGAATATTGAAAACTAAAAATAAAATTAATAAATTGAAAAAAAGATTTACAAAGTCCTTCTCCAACAGCATCCCTGTGGAATGGATTAGTCATTTCAGTCATGTCTGACTTTCCATGACCAAATCTGGAGTTTTCTTGGCAGAGATACTGCAGTGGTTTGCCCTTTTCTACTCCAGCTCATTTTACAGGTGAGGAAACTGAGGCAAACAGGGTAAAGTGACTTGCCCAAGATCACACAGCTCCTTATTGCTCTATCCACTGTACCACCTAGCTGCTGTGTAATGGGTAGTACAGGTATCATTCCTATCATATATAATTACATTGGATATTATATGTTATATAACACAGATATACATGTGTATGTGCATGTGTGTATTTTGCATGTGCTATTAATGTCATGATCCTCAAATTCCCCCGCTGAGGTATGGTTCTGTCAACTGCAGGAGTCTTTAATATTTTTTTCTGTCATGGCTCTTCCTTGACAGTTTCATGAAGACCCTTTTTCAGACTAATATTTTTAAAATTCATAAAATAAAATATATAGGATTACATAGGAAACCAATTATATTGAAATATATTTATATTTTTTTCAAAAAAATTTTTTGAAAAAAAAAATGGTCTACTACATAGCTAATATCACCATACCCAGTGACCCAAATGATAACAGCTAACATTTGTATAGTACCTGCTCTGTGCCAGGCACTAGGCTAAGTGTTTTAAAAATATTATGTCATTGATTCTCCCTAGGAGACAGGTTTTGTTATATTCCCCCTTTTACAGGTGAGGAAACCGAGGCAAATAGGTTAAGTGATTTGCCCAGAGTCACACAGCTAGGAACTATCTGAGGCCGTATTTGAACTCAGGTGTTGATGACTCCAGGCCCAGATCTCTTTCCACTGAGCCATGTAGCTGCTCCAGACACGCAAATGTCTCACCAGACAAATGTACAACAACCTGAGAGAAAGCTGTCATGTTCCAAGAGAGCACATGCATTGAGCCCTAAGGCTGTCCCTGGTACCGGTCACAGCGTCTTGCCCCTGAAAAGAGAACTGAGGGTAGGGCTAGCAGAACCTCGCCTGGCTGGCAGGGCCCCACCTGCTGCCTTTTTCCCCTCCTCCTTTCTCACGGTCCCTCCTACCCTCTCCTTGTCTTGTGAGGGTAGGAGCCTGGTATCTGGAGGATTAAGAAAGGACCCCAAACCATCCGGCCATTCATAAGGGATGGGAAGTAAAGTGCTCTTTTTGCTACAGATCCTGGGCAAGTATTTTCTGAGGATTATTCCCAGCATTGTTGTGCCAGAATAAAGGGATGCCCAGCCCTCTTGGGAAAGGCAGATTCCAGGCTAGAGATAATTTAGCCTGGTGCCTCACAGAAGCTTGCCTCTGTTCTGAAGCAATGAGGATGCTAATCCCAGCCCTTTCTAAAGAGCCAAGAGAAGTTGACTAAGTACCCGCAATGAGGTTCCCCTGGGCTGCTCCATGCTCTTTATCTGCTCCACAATAGATGAACTTTCTGCCACTCATGAGCACAATGAGATATCTCCCTGTAAGATCCTCAATGAGATAGGATCCTCTTTGACCTGCCCAAAATTAAAAAGGGTGTGTATTTCTAGGACAATGAGGCAACAAGAACAAAAATCAGGCAGGTGAGGACAAGTTCATTTATAGGGAAGCCAATAGATTTTTTTATAGGCTCTGAAGAATCACTCAATTTTCCTCACCAGGCTACACTCCCCTTCATCTAATCCTGGACTTGCAATCAGTCTTTAAAAGTTCTTTTCCAATTAACCATTAACTTGCTCTTACTTAAATACAGGATAATCTACATCTGACCATGTTTATTAATTCAGCTATTTTACCACATGGTCTAGCATTGCATTTCTGGTGCAAGAGCTTGCTGAGATTTTTCAGGGCTGCTCACTTACCTTTGATATCCACTGGGCACTCAACTCTCATCTGTGGCTCCGAGAAGCTGTAAGTATGCACAGTGGCCATAATCTGGTAAGCTGTCTTGGCAAATGGGCTAAGCCAGGTTGAGGATAACCAATGGAACATAAATCTGTTGGTCAGTTCAGGGAGAGTCTACCTCAAACATGTGAAGATTTTCTCTGTTGCAAAGGGCAGAGGAGATCATTTTTTTTTTTTTACAATGGCCATGAAAGTGGCCAAAGCAGGCTATCAAGCTTAGAGCGTGGTCAGACATCAAAGACACCAAGGTCATTCACTGAGTTCATCCTAGTCATCTTGACTTTTGTACTGCCACTGGACTTTGATAATTCAGGAAGAGAGAGTGAAGCTGACAATTTTGTGCAACTCTGCCAATTCATGTACAAGTCAAGACATCCCCCTGTGATGTTATTGGTCCTCTTTGAAAATGAAAGACAAACAATGATAATAAACAGCGATAAATCCAGAGACGCTAGAACCACATTCTCCATCAGCATTGCTTCTGTGACTAAGAAAAGGAGAAGTGGTATAGGGTAATAGTCAGCAGGGATGTTTAACTCTAATGAAAGCTTTTTTTTTTTTTTAAAGAACAGTAAAGATTTGGCTAAGTCCTAGGTAGCAGGAAAGGAGCCAGTAGATAGGAAGAGATTGAAAATTAGAGAAAAATGGTGATAATAGTGGGGGAAATTTGCTGAAGAAGGAAGAAGGGGATGGGTTTGAGAGTACATGTAGAAGTGTTGACCTTGGTGAGGAAAGAAGCCAACTCTACATCAAAGTTTGAAGCAAAGGAGGAAATCTAGAGGATGAAAGGGGTTGGAAGATTAAGCATAGAAATTGTCAAATGATGATGCAAGAGGAAGGAGCTCATGAGCAGCCTCAATTTTTCCCTTAAAATGTAAGGCCAGGGCCATAGTTGAGAGCCTGGGAGAAGCAGGTGATGTTAGAGACTTGAGGAAAAATGAGAAGGTTTAGAACAGCCTCTTTATAAAGGGGGATAGAGAATTCATTAGAGAAGAACAAAAGATTGCCTTGTTGTAGTGAGGACTCAGTTGAGATTTAGTTAACAAATCTGTATTTGATCTATGTAGCTTGAGACTTCCCTCAGTTCTATTCAGCAACATGAGTAGGAACTGAAGAGGCATATGATGGGACTAATTTAGGGTCAACGTTTGGCAAGATGTAAGCATCAGGAGGTCAAAGGAGCAAGGGGGTCAAATGCAGAGGATAGTGTGGAATTGAAATAGTTTGTTAAGGGGATGAAATCCAGAACAGAGAGGAGAATAGCCAGAGAAAGGGTGATAACCTGGCAAAATTCATGGGATTAAAGAGTTTGAAGGTCACAGTGAGACAAAAAATAGGTTTGAGAGTAGTAAGGCATAAGAAGAGACAACATGACAAGATGTCATGATCAGATAAAGAAACTCTTTCATTATGGAAGTAGAGTACTTGTGTGTGGGATGGGAAAATGAATGGTGTGGCCATCTGTGGGTGTAGCTGAGGTAGAGTCTAGGAGTGCATTCTGGGAACTGAGTAGACTGAGGAATTGGATGGTTAAGGAATCAACATTTATATCTGAGGGGTTTGAATGGAATAGAACAGAATACTATGAACTAGTACTCATTGAAAGAGGAGGCAGAGTGTCTTGGGTATAGATAATAATGAACAGGGTGATAAATAGATTGATAAATTTAGATAGGGAATAATTCAAAGGAAAGACGGACAAGTGGTGGCAGTAGAATAAGAGTCTGGAGGTGACAATGAGGGGCAAAAAGCATTGTAACTCCCCAACTAGGGAGCTGAGGTTGTATGAAACAAAGTGTAACCAGTACTATATAAAAAGGTCTGGATGTAGTGTCTTTTGGAAGGGGAGACATCTCAGTAAGAACCAGAGGACTGCAAAAAGTGAAAGAAAGTGGTGGACAATGACAGGAAGTTTGTTCATCTTAGGACAAGAGTTCCAGAGGGCAAAATAAAGGGGGTAGATACATAAGAAAGAGGACATTGCAAGTGTTGAGGAAGAGAGAGGGGTTTAGTATTTCGGTAATAACAATAATGGTATTAATTAATAACTACTATGATGAATATGATACTTTAAGGTTTCCAAAGTGGTTTACAAATATTATTTCATTTTTGTCTTTACAACAACCTTGAGGAGTGGTTGCTATTATTAATCCCATTTTTACAGAAGAGGAAACCTAGGCACAAAGAAGTTAAGTGACTTGTCTGGGGCCATACAACTAGTAAGTGGCAGGCAAAGGATTTGGACTCAGGTCTTCCGGATTCCTAATCCAGCACTGTCCTCACTTCATCATTGGGATTCAGTGTTACAAGTTTGGGAAGACTGATAGGGTATGGGAGATTATTAACCATTGGGGAATGTCTAAGCAGCAAGGGGGGCATGTCTCCTTTCCAGCAAGAGCAGTAACTAATCAGACACCTTGAATTCTTCAAGGGCTGCTAGGTGTTCTTTTCCTATCTCCATTTTTATCTTGGATATAAATTCCCAGTTAGCCATTTTTGTTTTGTCTTTTCCAGTCCAAAGCTCTCCATGACAAAGAAAACGCAAGCTAAGCAAATAAAATAATTCCACCTTCTATCCTCCTTTATCATCATCATCTCCACCATGAGTAGGAGTCCTCTCAAATTTTCAGTTCTCCTATTTTCCCCATATAGGTTAAAAAAATGTCAAAAACCTCCAACCCTTTTTAATCTTTGGATTTTTTCTACAAGTTCATTCATTTGATCTTTAATGCTTTAAAATCTTACTATATTATCTGTATTTGCATTCATCTTCTGTGTATATTTTTAGAAAAGACAAGCTAATGAATACTGTGTAATTAATTATAAGGGCCAGGTTGGGCCACAGAGAAAAGTTGAAAGAATGTGCTTCCCTCTTTTTCGCAGAGGAAGGGGACAATGTGGAATATTACATATTGCAGTTATCCCTTTCCACATCGTGATTTTCCCCACTATGGTTTCAACGTATTGTGAGTTGGCATAAGAAATGAAATGGGCATTTTTTGGAAGTTTTGGAGAAGCCACAGATGGTTACACAAAGGCCAGAAGATGACATAGAGCCTATGACCAAATACTTAACCCAAATTTCACGATAAGTTACTGTAAATACCCTATAAAAGAAAAACATTCAGACTTCTCTGGTACAAAGAGAGAGCCAAAAAATTTGCATGAATTTTCCAGATCCTGGGGATGTGGTGGGAAGGGAATGGGGTGGAAAGGGCACTAAACTCCTAACCCCTCAAATGTGGAAGAGATAATTGTAATTAGTTTTTGGTTTATGGCTCCTGATTGTTCTAAATAGACTTGTACTTAAGTTCTCCTTAATGTTGAACCCAAGAGATATGTGATGCCAGAGTTGAGTGGGTTACCCGTTACATTCCCTATAAGCGTTGGTTTCAATCCAAGACATAAAATACCTGTCTAATACAGTTTATGAGTTGGATTTTTTCTGAACTGCTTTTGTTTTTTCTTTTTTTCATTATTTATTATGAAGGATGACTTGCTGGGATGATGAAGAAGAGATATATTTGGAAACAATGCAAAGAAAGAAAGTATTAACATTTTTTAAAAATCTCACTTGATTGGTGAATTCTCTGTGCATCTATGGTTATCTTTAAATATCTCCTTTCCATTTCTTATTAGAATTTGATTTTTGTGTGTCTACCATATCATTCTTAAAATGAAATGAAATCTCCTTCTTCCTTACCTGATGACTACATACCAAAATTTATGGGATACACCTAAAGCAGCCCTTGGGTGGAGAATTATATTTTTAAAAACATAATAGAAAAGGAAAAGGAAGAAATTAATGAAGTGAATATATATATATAATTTTAAAAATAAACTCAAGTAAGCAAAAAAGAAGAGATATTGAAAATGACAGGAGAAATAAATTGAACAAAAAAGGAAGCAGTGGTGAAGAAGTCAACACTTCTGAATCCAAACTTCACAGAATAAATTCCCTTCATAAAAGGATTTGTTCTGTTTGGACTCAGTCAAAAGGCTCCACCCAAGGACCCAAGAAGAAACTGTTTAACTTTCAAAGAATGTTGTAATAGAATGACAGAAACTACTCGTTAAGAGACCATTCAATAAAGGTCAAAGGAAGGAGTGAAAAGTCATAGTATTAGGAGTTGGTGAGTCCCCATTTAGGGGTACTGAGGTTTGATGATCTAATAACATATATACGTACATAAATAGTTATAGATTTATTGTGTAGATAATAATATATACATATATTATATAATAATATATACAAATAATATGGCTATAGCTAGATAATACATTAGATATAGTTATGTTAGATGTAGTAATAATAGCAATATATTTAATAATAATATATTAGTATATTGTCCATATCAATATATCATATTATAATATACCATCATATATTACATAGATATATATTAGATAACTATGTGAAATATAAATAAAGATTAGATTAAATATAACTAATATATTAAATAGCTATAACTATGTAATATCTATCTATAGCTATCTACATATATGTACTTCATATATATACATATATAGACATGCATGCATTTATGTATGTATATATATGTGCTTCATATATATACATATATATAAAGACATGCATGCATTTATGTATGTATCTATGTATGGATAGACATTGCAAATGAACAACAGATTTAACCTATTGTTGAATATAAAGGGAATAGACTGGATTACCCACAGAAAATAACAAAGTTCTTTTAATGATCCCAAGTTCCTCCCTAAAACAACAACCCATCATAATATATTGTTCTGGTGATTTGTACTAGTACAAGGTATAGAACACTACAGTCTATGAGGAATCAAAGTTGAAGGTGGTTGGAGAGACCAGTGGTAGAAATGAGCAGAATGAAACCCATTTCAAGTAAAGAATTATGAAGAGGAAGCACTGTAAAGGATGTCTTCAAAGAAATGTAGATCAAAAAATATGGGCAAGTCTCATGATGAGTACAAGGGATAACCACTGGATAGCTCTCATGCTCCTCTGGTATCCTTGAGATGTCAGAAGACGCAAAGAAAGGTCCCTAGCTTCTTGAATGGACCTTTTATAGTGAACTGATGGAAGAAAAGGGAGAGAATCACACATTATGGACAAATATGAATGAATGAATGAATGAAGAATGAATGAATGATATTTTAATTCTTCTATACAACATGACTAATGTGAAAATGTGGTTAATAAGAACGTATGTGTAGAACCCATATAAGATTGCATGCCATCTTCGGGAGGGAGGGAGAGGGAAGTGGAGAAAATTTAAGACTTATGGAAGTGATTGTAGAGAACTGAAAAAAATTAATTAATTAAAAAAAAAGAACAAATGAATGAGTTAGTGGATGAAAAACCAATCCACTACTAGTTCTACATACTAGAGACACAAAAAGAAAAAGCTAGAAAGACCCTACTCTCAAAGAACTTGTATTCCAATTGGGAAAGAAGACACATATAGGAGAATTCAACTTCAGGATGCATGGAAAGACTTATAAATCTTGAGGGTGCAGCTGTGGGATAAGGTCCAAGGGTCCTTATATTATATCAGTAAATCAGATGTCAATGCCGGGGGTCTGAAAGGCATCGATTTAGGGCATATGGTAAGATCTGGTAATCCTCCACCTCATCAGAAGCAATAAAGTTGGTATTTCCCATCTTATCCAAGCCATGTGAGCAGTTTGGGATCCTGAGAAGCCAGGGTTGTGGATAAGGGGAAAGGCAAGGGAGGAAGGGTGCCCCCTGGTGGTGATAGTTTGGATAGGATCATGACTCACCTCAGTTGTGAGGACTACTGCTGTACTCACATGAATTAAAGGACAGATCCATTTGAATATTTTAATACAAGGGAAAACATCCTAACAGAGTTATCCAGAAGTGAAATGGACTGCCTTGAGAAGTAGTAAACATAGCCTCTCCCCCCAGTCCTGTCTTTAAGACAGGGGTGGATAACCACTTGTTGGTGAATGTTCATAGATGGGATATTCAAGAAACATGCAAACCAGTGAGGTAGTTGGAACAGAAACAAATTAAAGTATATATTAAAAGATATGGAAAATACATGAAAACATAAACCTGCTTAAAAACTTCAGGGCTCCATGACTTCTCTGGTGTCAGTGTTTCCCCCCTACACCTCCACAAATGCACAGTAGAACCCTCACCTCTGATGAACCTCTTAGCTAAACTAATCCTCAAATCCTCAATCCACTTCTAGACCCTCTACTTTTCCATTTGCCAGAATCAGCTTGTGCTCAGCTGGCAATCCCTTCAAGCATCCAGGGTCACTTCCATACTCCAGTGAGGCATCAAGGTAGTGGTAGAAGACAGAATATATGCATAAAACAGGTCTATAACCTGAAGGTCTGGGTTTACAAAGATTGGCTTTAATCTTGGATACTTGCAACAAATAATTCTCTTTTAACTCATACTGTCATCCAGGGTTTCTACTGGAAACGTTAGAATTGGGTTTATGTTTGGGTTTCTACAGAAAAAGGAAGAGTTTCTTAGCAACCTTACAAATAATAATATACTGAGGAGACAATAATATATTGAATACAGGACAGACCTTGTCATGACTAAAAGAAAATACACAAACTTGCACCTGAGCATTCAAAGTTTCATATAATTTTTCTTTTTCTGATGGCCTTCCACTTCCCCCAAAGACCTATTATAACAGTACCCTTGTTGAGGACCCCCAGTAAGAGAAAACTCTCAGGGTTGGGAGAGTCAAGGAATCCTTGACTCTTCTCACAGAGCTATACAGACCTCTAGATTTATAGCACTACCCTTCTGGGATCTTCTTTAAGGGGTAAAAAAAAAACTTGGGGTTTTTAGAGTATTGCCCTACCTCTCCCAGACCCATATAATCCACACAACTCACTGTGAAGGACTAGGTCTACTCTTCTTTCTCCACATCGTAGCTCCCAACCTTTGCTGCTCTTCAATCCCAGATTCTTCTTGGTCTCAGAATTTTCTGCTTGTTCTCTAAGTTTGACACCATCTGAGACGCTTGGTCCTGAGTCTCCTCCAACTGTTCCAGGAAGTCCTTTGGCACACTGATACTATTGCCCTTTCTGGGCACAAGCACATGGTTCCCTGGACAGGTTATAAGTCTGTATGAGCTTCCACCCAGAGAACTAAAGTATAGATATGTCCAGGTGGTTTCTTTCCAACTGACTTAGCTCTTGCTCTTTTCATCTGTGTCTGCTCTCCCTTTTAAAGACCGAGTCTTAGCGTGTAGCTTATCAGGTGTATTGACTAGCCACAACTCAGGTGTTCCTTCGTATGGTGTCAAAAGAACACTTGGTGCACCTCTATTATTAAGGCCATATCATCATATCAGAACAAACGCCTCAACCACTTTAACCTTGTTAACAAAGAACTAACCATGAAAAGGAATTAACTTTGTCAAGAGAATATTACAGGGGTACCTTTCCATCTTCTACATATATAAGTACATAACACATACAAAACATTTATTTGTGTATTCTCCAAAAAATACTAAAGCTAACATGTAGGATCAAAGCTTAGATTTTACAGTCTCAGCACTTACTCCTTTATGCCCAGACCCAAAAAATATATTCAGTGTTTTAAAGTTTCAGATAATGGT
Source organism: Notamacropus eugenii (assembly GCF_028372415.1). Lineage (NCBI taxonomy): Eukaryota > Metazoa > Chordata > Mammalia > Diprotodontia > Macropodidae > Notamacropus > Notamacropus eugenii. Next base: position 314,255,824 of record NC_092874.1, read on the forward strand.
TACTAGGCAATTTGAAAAGACAAGAATATGAAATCTTCCAAATAACTTCTAAATTGTAAATTGGAAAAAAACTGTGACAATTAATTCTTTTGCACTGGAAAACTAGGTTTTGATAAAGTCCATTGGGATACAAATGGAACTCCTTGGCCATGACTTAAATCCAAATCACTCTGACTCACTGGTTGGCCAATAGTAGGTCACAGTTCAAGTCTCACTTGGGCATTGTTTGAGTTTTGATGACTCAGAATGAGTGCAAATAGCAATTGGTTCTGTTTTGGCCAAAAAATCCCAAGGGTCTTTTACTCCCAGACTGATTTTTTAGGAGGTAAAAGAGGCCATTCTTTCCTTCATTTATTACCTAGACTTAATCTCTGAATGGGTGTTGCATCAGACAAATTGATACCTAGGAAAGCCATGGTCTCCCACTGTATCTGGGGCCAACTCCAGTCATCCTGACCTTGCCTCATTTAGATCCAATTCACTTGCAAGTCAAGACATCGCCTTCTGATGTGATGGGTGCTCTTAGAGAATGAAGAACAAGCAACAGTAACAACAGAGTCTCCTTTTCCTTATTTGTAAAGTGGGAGAAATGACACGTGCACTACCTACCTCACACTGTTGTGAAGGAGTATTATGAAACTTAAAGAAGCATAAATCAGAGTGATTATAATTTCTTAATGGGAAAAAGAGTATGCTCCATGGTTCAGCAAACAATACTTATCAATGGTTGATTGGAAAGGAGTACTGAAAATTTGGAAAGCAGTCTAGCATAAATTAGCTTTTGATCAATTATCTTACACTATATCCCACAATTAATTCAAAAGCTATCTGACTTAAATATTAAAGATAATACCATAAAAATTTATGTCTCACAACTCTGAGTAGACAATGAATTCTTAACTAAAAACATAATAGAGGCAATTACAAAAGAAAAATATGTCATTTTGATTTATAGGAAATTGAAAGGTTTTTATGAGAATAGAATTAATGCAGCTAGGATAACAATGGAAGCAATCTTGGGAAAATGTATCAAATACTTCTGATAAAAGTCTAACATCCATGGTATCTAGATAATTAACAGAAATACCTAAGAATAAAACCATGTCCTAAGTAGATAAGTTATTAAATGCTATCAACAGTTTTCAAAAGGAGAATTATAGACTATTAACAACCATATGAAAGAATGATATGAACATTAATAATAAGAAAAATGTGAATTAAGAAAAAAACCCTGAGATTTCACTTCACACCTAGTAAATTGATAAAAATGACAAAGATGAGAATGGTCAACATGTAAGGAAAGACAGGCATGTTAATGCCTTGTTAGTGGACCTGTGGATTGGCATAACATTCTGGAAACCAATTTGGAATTATTCAGAATAAATAACCAAAATGTCTATTCCATTTGACTCATTTTGTGTAAGCAGAATATACTTTAAGAAGGTTAAAAAAACTTACTATACACCAAAATCATGATAGCAAAGAACTGAAATCAAATTAGATGTCCACATGTCATGGAGAAGCTAAATAAACTGCATCACATTAAAGGGACAGAATATTAGTGTATTGCAAGAAATAACAAACTTGAATTGCACAAATAATCAAGGAAAGACATATGAAATGATGCAAAGTAAAGAAAGCAGAGCCAGGGAAACAATAAAGAATATTTACAGTAAATGTTGATAATAAAATAACAATTCTTCAAAAGTATAATGACCAAGCTTGGCCCCAAAGAAAAGACAAGTGAAGATAGTTTGTTTAGTTCTTTTTCAGAGGTGGGGAACTTTGTATATAATGCAAGACTTTTTCAATGTGCTAAATGATTTTGCTGATTTTTTTCTCTTCCCCTTTTTTATTCTTTGTTGTAAGGAATAACTTTCTAAAAGGGAAGAAGGGAAAGATGCAAGGTGATAGAAAAGCAAAATACAGGTACATATATGTATATATACATATGTGTGTATATACAGACACACATGAATAGAGCTCTAGCTGTACACAAATTTGCATTATGCAAATTCTACTTTATGTAAAGAATTCTGAAAGAAATCCTCATTCTTTCCCACTTATATTAACTTTACTGTACAGTAATGTGCTCTCTTTCTACTCCTGGGTCTGGGGCTCCACAGCCTCCTCTGCCCAAAAACAGCCCTTTAAAACCCCTCCAAGTGAAAGCAGAAAACCCATAGCTGCTAGGTTGGGGGCTTGGTTTGAGACCCCTGGAGGGATAGAGGAGACCTGTACCCCACTCCACACCCCCTCCAATGTGTCCACCAGGACATCTGTCTTCTGTCAATCAATGTACCACCTGTCTCCCTCCTCCCAGCTTCTATCACCAGTGTGGTCCTCCTTCTGCTTTCCCCCCACATGTCCTTGCACCCACCTTGTGCAGGGCACTAAGTCCCCTTCCCACCTTTCTTGCTCCCTTCCCCACATCTTACGTAAAGCAAGAACCGTCTGTATGTGCAAATATTCAGACAGACAGACAAACAGATAGATACATAGATAGAACAGAGCTGGATTATACAGCCAGTTATTACTTAACATGGGTAGACCTTTAGCAGCCCTCCCTTCACAGGGCACCTCAGGACCCCACCCTGCAGATGGTATTACCTCTGCAGCTTCCATTGCCACCCCTGCCACCACCTGCCGGGAGCCGCAGCTAGAGGCAGAGCTTGGCTTGGTGAGAAACTCTCTTTAACTGACTTTAAATATCAACCCCAGAAAAAATATGTACTAAAGACACTAATCATTAAAAATTCTTAAAGTGATAGCCTCAAACGACCTGTGGCTACGTTGGTTACTCAACATAACCTCTTTCTTGTTACAGATGGACTTATTTTGTCTATAACACTGAAGTAAAAATAATCATAGCTAGCATTTATATAGCACTTCAAAGTTTGCAAAGTGACTTACAAATACATCTCTTCCACATCATGACTTTCTCCACTGTGGTTTCAATATATGCTTGGTTGGCATAAGAAATTATATGGGAATTTGGGGGGAGTTTTGTAGAAGTCACAGATGACACACCAAGGTCAGCAGATGACACAGAAAAAGTCCAGAAACTCAGAAATGCATAAAACATATTATAGTATTGCACAATGTCAACCCAAATTTTACAATAAGGTAATATTGGTTGTTGTCCTTTGTTCTCGAAGACAACCAAAATGACATCACTACGATAAAGTGAAATTTCAGTGTGTCTGACTGTGGCTGATCAGACCAATATGAGCTCAGAATGCTCTAGCACAGATTGGGCACAGATAGATCATACCCCATAAAAGAAAAATAAAGAATTCAGACTTCTTTTCTGGTACAAAAGGAGGGTCAAAAAATTTAATGCCCATTTTCTGGATCATGGAATGCCACACCCTTAACCCCCACCATGTGGAAGGGATAAACGTATATCATTTTATCCTCACAACCACCCAGGGAGGTAATGGCTATTATTATCCTCATTTTATAGATGAGGAAACTGAGGCAAATAGAGATTAAGTGATTTGCCCAGGATCATATCAAGTTAATATACGTTTATTTCATGCCTACTATGTGCCAGGCACTGTGCTAAGTGCTAGGGATGTGAAGAAAGGAAAGAGAAAGTTCTTGAGCTCAGTCTGATGGGGGAGACAATGACCAAACAACTACGTACAAACAGCCTATGTACAGTGTAAATTTGATCATTTTGGTTAAGCAGCTAATAAGTATCTGAAGCTGGATTTGAATTCATGTGCTTCTGACTTCAGCTTCAATGCTCTCTCCTCCATGCCACCTAACTGTCTCTAGGACAACTGGAACCTCTCTTCCATCTTTCTCTAGTCCCAATCCTCTCGTTGAACACAGAATTCTGTCTCTTATCCTTTTCTCTTGCATGGACTTTTCTACCATGAGGCCAGTGTCAACTCCTTCTGGGATTCTACTTTCCTTGTATCCTCCATGTTTGCCTCCACAAGTTCTCCCAAACCTTTGAATGTTGTCACTATGGGTCTCCTGGTAGCAATAACAGGCACCCTGGCAGGCAGTCCAGGGAGGGTGACGAGGACCTGTTAGTACTGTTACTTTTAAGTTAGTGATGGCTTGGATGCTACCTATTGTCTCCCTTTGATAACATCTGTGCATCATCTTCTTGAATTTATTTCCTTATAATTTTAGAACCTAATCTTTACCAGACACTTCTTACTTTCAGTTCTGAAAGGGAAACCCAAAGAGGGATGGGTTGGGAGGAAGATGTATCTCCATCAATCCACCCATCAATTGACAAACATTTATTAAGTACCTACCATGTACCAGGCACTATGCTAAGTGCTAGAGATACAAAAAGAAGCAAAAGACAATCCCTGGCCTCAAGGAGTTTACAATCTACTGGGAAAGACAACATGCAAACAAATATATATTAAGAAAGCTATATTTATTGTGTTCAGTAGTGTCTGACTCTTCATGACTCCCTTTTGAGGTTTTCTTGGCAAAGACACTGGAGTGGTTTGCCATTTCCTTCTCCAACTCATTTTACAGATGAGGAAACTGAGGCAAACAAGATTACGTGACTTGCCCAGGATCATACAGCTAGTAAATATGTGAGGCCAGATTTAGACTTGGGTCCTCCTGACTCCAGTCTGGTGTTCTATCCACTATACCACCCAGCTTCCCTAAAGATAAACAGGAAACATTTAAGAGGAAGACACTGGAACTGGGTTGCAGAAGGCTTCTTGTAGAAGGTAGAATTTTTAGTTGGTACTTAAAGGAAGCCAGGGAGATCAGGAGTCAGAGTGGAGGAGGGAGAACATTTACTCAGAGATTATCCAAAATGAAAATGGTCCTCATTATAGGGGAATAACTGAGTAAATTTCAGCATTGCTCCAAAGTTAAATTTCACTGCACCAGAAAGAAGGAAAAATATGAATATGAATAAAAATGTAGCTTAGCTTGATACCTACCAGGTTCAAATTGGGTTTGGGAGGTAATCATAGTTACCTCAGGGCAGCTATGTGGTGCAGAGGATAGAGCCCCAGCCCTGGAGTCAGGAAGATTTATCTCCCTGAGTTCAGATCTGGCCTCAGACACTTAGTCGCTGTGTTCCTCTGGGCAAGTCACTTACCCCTGTTTGCCTCAGTTTCCTCATCTGTAAAATGAGCTGGAGAAGGAAATGACAAACTGCTTCGCTATCTGAAACAATTAAACAGCAACCATAGTTACCTACTATGGCTCAATTCATCATCCAGTACATTCCCTGTCCCAGGAAGAATTAATCTTATGATCAGAGAGCTAGAACTAGCCAGACCCCATTCAAAAGCAAAGCTTTTCATTAGGAAAGAAGATTCATGAAAAGAGCAAGAAAAAATTGTCTCCTCCTCCTTACACAAAAGGATCCAATCTTCCATCTATTCTCTTGCCACTGGTGGAAGAGAGAACAGTCCCTAGACAACTGATAATTGACTCCTTTTCCCCGCAGGACTTTCACTCTGCATGAAGTTGGTACCATGAAGGAGGCAGCCACCCAGGACCCACCCTTCCCAGCAGTCTCTTTTTCTGCATTGGTGATCCAAGTTAGTTTTTCACATTCTTACCTCATCACGTTTGTATTCTTGATGCTTTGATATCATTCTGGAAACCCCAGTCTCCCTGTACTTTGGCAGATACTCTTTCACTCACTTCTAGGGTCTGAAGCCCGGGATTGAAGACTCTCATGTCAGAACGGCCAACCTCCATGACTTGCCCTTTCATGTCATGGGCTCTAGAGTTGTATTCAAATTGCAAATCAAATTACCCTCTCAAATAGTTTAAAGTAATTAACTTGGATTGCTCTTAGCTGTTTAAGGGGCTGTAATCAGACAGACGTTCTCCACTTTTTTTCTGCTCAGTTTCCCCTTCTGATCTCTTCTAATACCTTTACCTTGTAGTGCAAATAAGTCTTTCTTATATTGTGTGGAGGAAGATATTTCTAAATCCCATAAGAGCCAGTCAGTCGATAAACATTTATTTTGTTCCTCCTACCGTAACGATAATAATTGAATATATACAGGGATTTATAGTACTCAAAGTTATAGAACATTATTGCAGTCAAGGCTAATGATAACCCCAGGAGACAGGTACTAGAGGGATTATTCTTAGGTTCAGAGAAGTTACCCAGAGCCCCTCAGATCTTCGTGAATCTGAGAAGTGGGATTTGAACTCAGGTGTTCCTGATTAGCTGCCTAAGGCTTCACCCACCATTCTACATTGCTGTTGGCTCTGGGCCTCCAGGCTTGTGATGGATGTCTTCAATACGAACATATTCCACAAAGCTTTTTAAGACAGATTGGATGATACCACAGTCTGGTATGTTCTTGCAGGCAGGAATCATTCTTAATGAAGAAAAGCGAGTTGGGTCAAATGCTTGAAGTGCAATCCAACGTTCCAATTCACTGCACTTGTATAAAGTCAGCAGGACTTAACGAAGAACATAGAAATGCGGACCCCACATTTCAGCAGTTAAAATTAGTAAGCAAAGCAAAAATGTAGGTGCAGCATACACACAGACACCCCTCTACCTCTTCCCTCTCCGCCTCCCACTCCCACACTCTCCCCTCCCTGGGCCATTCACAAGTCTTCCTAATTAAGCCTGAAAACAGTCATGAAACAAGCTCGACTCAATCTTTCCCAAACTAGTCCACACATGTATATGTGAAGAGATTCTGGAATGGCGGTTCTTTAACACACACACACACACACACACACACACACACACACACACACACACACACACACACACCTCTTAAGATAAAATGTTCCAGGAGGAAGCTAGCTGGCAGCTAGTTGGCACAGTGCCAAGTAGAGCACCAACCCTGGATCAGGAGGCTCTGAGTTCAAATTTGGCCTCAGATACTTACTAGCTGTGTGACCTTGGGCAAGTTGCTTAACCTTAAATGCTTCCTCTACTCCAACCGAAAAGATGAGATGCAAGAGAGGTATGGATTTCCTCTCAGACATGTGATTTTCAGGTTACTAAAGATTTGACAAAAGAGGGTTGATCAAACGTTCCTCAGAAAAATCCATTCATATGTCCTTCTTAACATGGGTCCCGGTTCTTATGAAGTTTGTTCAATTGACCTCCACTCGTTCAACACATTTGATTTTCAGTGTGCCTACCATTTTAAAAAATATATTTATTTTTAATTGTATGAAGGGCAGACTGCTTTGCAGACAGGAAAACCTGGGCTCAAGTCCTGTGTCTGACAGGTAATGGCCAAATCATTTAGACCCCTAGGTGAAAATGTAATTGGGAAATATTTAACTAACTAAATACAACAAAACATAGATAATGTCAATGTATCATTTTCCAAGTCAACAGGTGGCATCCTTTGTGTAATTTAATTGCCTCTATTTCTATTTGAGTTTGACGCCGCTGCTCTAGGTGACTTTCTAAGACCACAAGTTGTACAGAAGCCATCCACCTGCATGGGTAGAGGGAGTTTATTCACTAAAGGGTTGCCTACATAACTGCAAATACCGGTCTAGTTTCTCTCTCTTTTTCTTTATCATGCTGAAAGACTGGACAAATATCATTTAAACTTTGTGCTAGCAAAAGGTTCAGATGAAGAGAGCTGATTATTCCCATCACTGAAATGCCACTTTCTCTGGCGTATATATTTATTTGTGCTTTCTATTGGTGGAGGTTAAACCCAGACGTTAGCCTGGGTCCAGGAGTGAAATTATTTCTAACTCCTTTATACAGTGTGCATTCAAACAACAAGGCTAACTCTCTGATAAGATGGAAAGTCCTGGTCTTGTTTTGGGAATTTCTATTGATATCTTATTGATATATGCTGACACATCGATTTAGGACTTTCATGTACCTAGGCTACAATCTTGGACTTAATTTTTAAAGGGGAAAGCAGAGAAACAGGGATATTGAGAAAATAAACCAGAACCTGAAAAACCAACGGAATACATTCTGTTCTCTAAAGGGAAGTATGCACAATTTCATAGCCCTCCAGGACTCCTCATGTAACACTAGCTCTTGAGTCACACTCTACTCAGAAGAGAAATATTTGCACCAAGTGGGAACTCCCACCCTTCCTTTTTTAAAATGAATTTCAGCTGGATTATATAGCACCATGATTTCAGAATGGGTAAAAACAAAACAATCCAGCCCTGCTCTCTGTAGCAGATAGAATCCCTCTGAGGGACTTGAAAACACCTAGTACAACTGACTACGGAGCAATGTTGACTAAATGGTGGTTATAGACAGTGTGCAGTACGTTTAAATCAGGAAGGGACAATAGAATTCATGAAGTCCAGCCTTCTCATTTTATAGATCAGTTGTGCAGTGTTACTCATTCAAAACCTCAAAAGCATTGTAATTTCAATCACTTGTGTATGCTCTCCATTGATGTCACCTGCATCTCTTCCATGCCTTAGGAAATAACTTGATGAGTATTAGTGTGACGATACTCTTAGTTGGCCTTTAAAAGGCCAAGGAGCAAACTTTCTGAGAACAAGCCTCTCCAAATTTAGCTAGGCTGTTCTTCTCATAACGATAGATTGCTAGACACACATTCAAAGCCTTTTCAGATTGGTAAGACTAGCTGGAACTTATAGCCCAGTGTTTGAGAATCCAAGGATGAAGCATCGAAGATGAACTTCAGTGGAGGAAATAAATGACAAATGACTTTTCCTTAATATAAATAGTTAAATTTATTATAAACACCCAAATTAACTACAAAGGATATATGAATGATGCTTTCTGAGAATTAGAAGTATATATTTATATACTTGGATATATGCAAGTATATACATATATATATACAGATGTATATATGTATGTATGCATATATGTCCCTGTACATATAAATACATGTATGCATATATATAGACCTGTATCTCTGCTTTCCCCTTTAAAAGTCAAGTTCAAAATTTTAGCCTAGATATATGAAATTTTTGAATCAATGTATCAACACATATCAAAAAGTTATCAATAGAAATTCCCAAAACAAGACAAGGATTTTACATCTTAAAAGAAAGTTATGTATATACATACATATATATATGTAATACAACATACTTGTGTCTAATGGCAGCTACCTCTAGGGTGGGTGTTGGAAAAGAAAAGAAAAAAGAAATTTATGTGATAACTATTATATATTTAAAAGGAATATCAAGTTGTACATAATAGATTTGTAGTTTCATGTGCAAAAAAGAGCTATATGCATGACTGTTAATAAACTGATTTTACCTATTTTTTTAAATTCAATTCAATTCAGTTTCCAGAGAAGGGCAATCAGAGTGGATAAGGGCTTCGAGTCCATGACGTATAAGAACTAAGTGATGGAAGTTGAAATGTTTATCCTGGAGAAGAAAAGACTCAGGGGGAGTACGATGATTGTCTTCAAGTATCTGAAGGACTGTCATATGGAGGTGGGAATTAGGTGTGTTCTCTTTGGCGCCAGCATGAATAACTAAGAGAGAGGATTGGAGTTACAGAGAGGTAAATTTAGGCTTAATGTCAGGGAAAGCTTTTTATTCACTAGAGGTATCAAAAAATGGAAGCCCTTGGGAGGGCTTCTTCCTCCACACTTGTTCAGGTGTGTCTGACTCTCCATGATCCCATTTGGGGTTTCCTTGGCAAAGATATTAGAGTGGTTTGACATTTCCTTTTCCAGCTCATTTGACAGATGAGGAAACTGAGGCAACCAGGGTTAAGTAACTTGCACCACCTAGCTGCTTCTCCTTCCTCCATAGAGCTCTTCAAAAAGAGACTGGTGACCACATGACATGTATATTATAGTGGGGATTCCTTTTTGTTTACAAGTTGGACTGGATGGTCACTGCAGTCCCTTCAAACTCCCCAAATTCTGTGATTTTTCCCTCTATATGAGCTTCTGTTTCCTTGCAAAGGATTGGACTAGATCACCTTTAAGGTGCCTTCTGACTCAAAAATCCCATGCTCCCGTATCGGTTCACATTTCCATGGGACTTTTATGTTTGCCAAGGACCTTGCATATGCCATTTCATTTGAGCTTCATTATGGTGCAGTGAGGTCAGTGCTATTATTATCATCCCCATTTTAGAGTTGAGGAAAATAAAGCAGAGAGAAATGAATTGATTGTCTTAGGGCTACTATGGTAGGCCACTTAACAAGCAGTTATTAAGTACTTACTATCACCAAGCAGGGGCAGCTAGGTGACACAGTGGATAAAGCTCTAGGCCTGGAGTCAGGAAGACTCATCTTCCTGTCCCCAGACATTTAATAGCTGTGTGACCCTGGACAAGTCACTTAATCCTGTTTGCCTTAGTTTCCTCATCTGTCAAATGAGTTGGAGAAGGAAATGGCAAATCACTCCAATATCTTTTCCAGGAAAACCACAAAAGGATCCACAAAAAGTCAGACACAACTGAAATGACTGAAGAATAAGTAGTAGGTGCTGTGCTAGAGCCAAGTCTATCAGTCAGTCATCACAAACTGTGGCTGATACTGTGTACAATGTTCTCCTGGTTCTGCTCCCCTCACTCAGCATCAGTTCATGTAAGTCTTTCCAAGTTTTTCTGAAGTCAGCCTGTTCATCATTTCTTATAGCACAGTAGTATTCCATTACATTCGTATATCACAACTTGTTCAGTCATTCCCCGTTGATGGGCATCCCCTCAAGTTCTAGTTCTTTGCTACCACAAAAAGAGCTGCTATAAATGTTTTTGTACATGTGGGTCCTTTTCCCGTTTTTATAACTTTTTTTGGGACACAGCCCTAGAACAGGTATTGCAGGGTCATTTTTATAGCTCTTTGGGCCTAGTTCCAAACTGATCTCCAAAATGACTGGATCAGTTCACAACTCCACCAACAATGCATTAGTACTCCAATTTTCCCACTTCTTCACTAAGGAGCTTACATTCTATTGGGGAGACAACGTTCAAACAATATACCAAATATATACAGTATCAGTGGAAGGTAATCTAAGAGGGAAGGAACTAACAGTAGGTTGAAGGGAGGGATTAGGAAAAACCTTTTGCAGAAAGGAAGATCTAAGTTGAGTCTTGTAGGAAACCAGGAGGAGGTGAAGAGCGTTCCAGGTATAGACGATAGCCAGTGCAAAGTCATGGAGTCAGGAGATAAACAATTGCCTGGTGAGAAAGAGCAAGTTGTCCATTCTAGAGTATTTGGAAGACAGTCAAGTGCTGAGTTAAGCTATGGTATGGTTAGCTAACAGTGCAAGATTAAGCTACTGTCCCAGGTACAGGTACAGGCATTCAGATATTTAATAAGGAAGAAGATCCTACCTCTGGCTTCAGTACTCAGTTTCAAGGGAATCTCCAACTCTCTTTAGGTCACTTTCACCTAGGGAAGCTGCTAAGACTTTCTTCACAGGACAATAAGAAGACTGTCAGAAGCTATAACTCATTATATATCTGTGTACTTCTACTTGACATGCATATCCTACCCCAGGAAAGTTCCTTCTTACCTGCATCTCTAGCTCTGAGAGCTTCGTTGGCCCAGATAGGAACCCTGCCTAGAATAATTGAAGTCATTGGGCAGAAGCCAAAGCAAGACCTTGTTGTTCAGAAAGTGTGGTAGTAAGGGAGGAAGGACCCCCCCCAATCCCAAAGCCAGAATGGTTCTCTATGATCACCCAGCATCTTACTGCACAGGAATGATAAATCTTGTGAGGATAACTTACTAGTGGAACCAAGAAGAGTGATACATTGAACCTAGAGACAAAGGCCAATGGATCCCCAAATGGAAGGTGGGGGGAAAACTAGGTACTATAAGGAAGAGCTATCCCTAGCTGTTCCTTATGGCAATAAAGACACATAGGAAGGAAATAGCTTATTTTCAATAGCAGGGTTGGGGAAGGGTGTATATCCTGACCTGAAACAAAAGATGAATTCCAGGCCCCATGAAATCAGGAACATTAGGGCAGGGCTAGAGTAGCCACTACAACTGAGTAATGACACCCAATTGTTGACTGATAATCAGCATGCTGTAGAAGGGCAATCAGATTATGAAAGCAAGGATGCCTTTAGAACATCCCCCCAACCAGGTACTGTGAGTGAGAGGACTGTGCATCCCAAGTTTGACATATTGCAGCCATCTAGATACCGGTGAGCCCTTTTATGAGGAAGAATGGAAAATAAATAGTATCAAGGTACTGATATCATTCAGATATCATTCTAGGTACTGAAGAGTATATACCACATTCTCACATCAACCAGGGGAAAGGCTTCCACAGGCTTCTTGACTGTGGGACAACTAAACAAGTTAAGTCTGACTGACCAAGGGAGAATTTAATCCCCTGGGATGACTAATGACCATCCCTTTGTTGTGGTCATAGCTGCTTCTAATTAACTTAATGTGGTCTCAATGGTGGGAGGGAAACACATTCCAGTATGGTGCAGTACGGGTGATTGTGAATGCAATGGACAGAAAAAAGGATTCTCCCACAGAAATCAAATTATATTACCCTGGTATTGACTGCTCTTTTGCAGGAATGAAAATTGCTAGGTTGAATCTAAGAGAATATTTAGATTTATTTGTCCCCCAACAACCTTGACCAACTCGCCAGCACAAAGATCTAGGAATCTAAATAATCCAGAAAGGAGCTGGTCCACCTGGAGTCTCACCTTGCCCAACTGACTGCCAAGTCTAGGGTGGTCCAGAAACTATTAACTTCCCTGCTCACAAATTTAGGGCAGGTCAGTTTAACTATTAGGCAGCAGTGCCAGGCAGTAGTGGAAACTAGAGAGGAGAGGCTCTGAGCTGTGCTCCAAATAAAAGAAAAAAATAGTCCTGTCCTGATAAGAATCATGAATTAAACTATTGAAACACAGAGTACCTAAGGGAGAAATAGATGACAAGCCATTAACCCCTTAGTGTAGAGGTCCTAGAAACTTTGGCCAGTAAAAGGGATGGTGTCCAATCCCACTGGTGCCCCTGAATCAAGATCTAAAAAGTTTTAGGGAGGAGAAAGTTATTTGATGGTGGGGGCAGTCACCCAAGTTCATCCAGTCCTAAACAATACCACACTGAGTGACAGGAAGACAAATAAAGTGGTGAGATAAGATGCAGGAGGAAAATGAGTGTCTCTTAAACTTGTGGTTATGGGAATCACAAATAAAAATTGCTCTGGGAGACTCCAACTGAGTTTGGTCAAGAGGTGATCCCTCTAAGAGCCATAATCAGCACTTGAGGAAAAGTTGGGTACTGGTCCTTTCCCATAGCATACTGTGAATACTCATAGGTTCCATCTGTATTATCATTGTTCAGTGGTGACGCCACTTGGGGTTTTCTTGGTAAAGATACTGCAGTGGTTTGCCATTTCCTTGTCCAGCTCATTTTCCATATGAGAAACTGAGGCAAACAGGGTTAAATGACTCATCCAGGGTCACCCAGCTAATGAATATCTGAGGACTGATTTGAACTCAGGTCTTTCTGTCTCAAGCCCTGATGTCCTATCCACTGCACCATCTAACTGTCTCTACCCATATACCATCCATCTACTGATAGTGCCTCAAATAATTATAATATGAACTAGAATATAAATAAAGGAAAGGTATAACATACTATGAGAGTTGCAAAGAGACAAATGCTGAATGAAGACAGGGACAACTTGTTCCTTGAATTAAGCAATCTAGACAAAGCAAGCCCTCTCTCAGTGTAGGATTGAAAAACCAAAAACCAACACAACCCAAACTATCTCCTGAGAGGAGCCCTGACAAAAGAAAGCTCCAATGACACAAGAAGAAAATTCACAAAGAATCCTGTACTTTAGAGAAAGAAACTGGCTGCTTTCTTGTCCTGGCCGGGAAATGAGAATATATGCAAAAGAGGCCCTGAAAGGACTTGTTCAAACCTTGGATGTCAGCAGCTTCTTTACTTCACTTTAGGTGAGTACCTAAAAAGGCCCAAACCTCTCAAAAAATCTGTAAAAAATGACTCTAGGGGACTTACTGACTGGAATTGTTTGTTTGACCAGACAAGGACTGTGGGAAGCACCTAAGGAGCCCCTACCTCTGAAAACCCAGATGTCTGTGCTTCCCTCTCTGATGGTGGAGTGATCAGTAACTGCTATCTCCCTCCCCTTGTTGACTTTGATCAGCCCAGAGAGTATTTCCCCAGAAAAAGCCCTGGAACAGTGGGAGCAGCAGAGGGGTAAACAGACTCTCAGCGCAGGAAGCAAGAAAGATCACTAAGGAGGGTTCCTCTTGCTGTGGCCAAAGGTGACCAGTGCAGGATCAGACCTGTCCCAGACAGCCCCACCTCAACAAACAGGGAGAAGATCCTGAACCCCAGAGGGGTGAAGCCAGCAACTGCCAACACCAGGACCACAGGCATGCCTCAGCACCCCAGTGAAATAGGGAAGACACTAGTGCAGAAAGCTGAGCTTGCCTATGCTCTAGCTCAGCAGAGGAGCCTCTAGCATCCAGACCACCCCTCCCCCACACTTAATGAGCTACCTCCAGGGCAACTGTAGGGAAATCCCAAAGACCTAACTGGCCTCTTCTTTAAAACACCAGCCAACTCAGCACCAGGTAAGCTGCAGCATTTAATTTCTAGCTGAAAGAACCAGAGGCCACAACACACAAAGCCTCAAGTTTTAGGCATAAGAACTGTGGGACAGAGCTCCCTGTGCCACAGATGCGGAAATCTACCTTAAAAGCCAGGAAAAGGGTGATTATTATGAGTAAAAAGCAAAGCAGAAAAGACCATAGAATCTTTCTGTGGGTACAAGGACCAAAACATAAATACCAAAGAGGTCAGCATTGAGACTATACTCCCATCTGAAACTTCAGAAGGGGATATGAACTGGTCAGAAACACAAAGGGCCTTCTTGAAAGAGCTTTGGAAGGATTCAAAAACCAAAATTAGAGAAATAGAAGAAAAACTGGCCAATGATTTTAAAAATATGAAAAAAGAATTCACTGATGAGAACAGCTCCTTAAAAAGGAAAATTGTACAAATGGAAAAGGAAGTACAAAACCTAACTGGTGAAAATAACTCCTTAAAAGGAACAATTGGACAGATGGTAAAGGAGATACAAAAGTTAACTGAAGAAAACAATTTGATAAAAAATAGAATCAGGCAAGTAGCAGCCAATGAATCTATAAGTCATAAAGGATCAGTCAAACAGAATCTAAATAATGAAAGGATAGAAAAAATGTAAAATATCTAATTGGAAAAAAACTGACCTGGAAAATAGATCCAGGAGAGAAAATCTAAGGATTATTGGTCTACCAGAAAGCCATGATGAAAAAAATGACTCAATTTCAAGAGCAGTAGAAGTCACAATAGGACAGATTGAAGCAAATCTCCAGCCCAAGAAAATCTGGAAGATTGACAGGAAGGGTCTATCACACCAGGCTGGGAGTGGAGTGCAGTTTGGCATGCTGGGCATGGACAGAACTAGAGTAAGCCTTAGGGGACTGAATTGTTGGCAGCTGATGTGGTTTCCAGACTTCTCATTCCACAAATGCCAAAGACAACTTTGAAAGTCAGTGGGAAGGATTTCCTGAGAGGGAAGTGTGGTCTGGCCCAGCCCCAGCCCTGGCCCCAGTCCCAGAGGAGCAGTAGCCACTCAAAAGTCAAAGTGCTCAAAAGAATTCAAAAGTCAATTAATTGCCTGGGAAGATGAGCAAATGGGGGAAAAAGAAAAAGATTATAGATTCTTACTTTCTTGGTGAAGAGGCATTTTCTAACATCATTGGTGAAAAGGAAAATCAAAACATACAACCAGAAGACAACAAATCCAAAGTTCCTACATCCAAAGCCTCCAAGAAAAATATGAATTGGTCTCATGTCATAGAAGAGTTCAAAAAGGATTTTGAAAATCAAGTAAAAGAAGTAGAGAAAAAAATGGGAAGAGAAATTGGAATGATGCAAAGAAATCATGAAAAATGCATCAACAGCTTGCTAAAGGAAACTCAGAAAAATGCTGAAGAAAATAACAGCTTTAAAATTAGACTAACCCA
Organism: Notamacropus eugenii; assembly: GCF_028372415.1. Lineage (NCBI taxonomy): Eukaryota > Metazoa > Chordata > Mammalia > Diprotodontia > Macropodidae > Notamacropus > Notamacropus eugenii. The sequence continues at coordinate 314,271,757 of NC_092874.1, forward strand.
AACGGCAAAAGAGGTTCAAAAAGCCAATAAGGAGAAGAATGTCTTAAAAGCAAAATGGACCAAATGCAAAAAGAGGTTGAAAAGCTCACTGAAGAAAAAAATTCCTTCAAAATTAGAATAGAGCAAATGGAAGCTAATGACTTTATGAGAAATCAAGAAATTATAAAACAAAACCAAAGGAATGAAAAAATAGAAGACAATATGAACTATCTCATTGGAAAAACAACTGACCTAGAAATAGTTCCAGAAGAGATAATTTAAGTGTTATTGGACTACCTAAAAGCCATGATCAAAAAAAGAACCTAGACATCATCTTTCAAGAAATTATCAAGGAACATTACCCTGATATTCTAGAACCAGAGGAGAAAATAGAAAAGGAAAGAATCCACAAATCACCTCCTAAAAGAGATCCCAGAAGGAAAACTCCTAGGAATATTGTTGCCAAATTCCAGAGTTCCCAGGTCAAGGAGAAAATATTACAAGCAGGTAGAAAGAAATAATTCAAGTTTTTGTAGAAACACAATCAGGAGAACACAAGATTTAGCAGCTTCTATACTAAGGGATTGAAGGCCTTGGAATAAGATATTCCAGAGGTCAAAGGAGATAGGATTAAAACCAAGAATCACCTACCCAGCAAAACTGAGTATCATTCTTCAGGGGGAAAATGTAACTTCAATAAAATAGAGGTTTTCCAAGCATTCTGGTTAAAAAAGACCAGAGCTGAATAGAAATTTTACTTTCAAATACAAGAATCAAGAGAAAAAGGTAAATAGGAAAGAGAAACTATAAGGGACTTATTAAAGTTGAACTTTTTATGTTCCTACATGGAAAGATATTTGTAACTCATGAGACCTTTCTCAGTATTAGGATAGTTGGAGGGAACATATGTGTGTGTGTGTATGCAGAGAGAGAAGAGGAAGAGAGAGGGAGGGGGAGAGAGGGAGAGAGACAGACAGAAGGCACAGGGAGAGTTGAATATGAAGGGATGATATCTAAAAAAGAAAATTAAGTGTTAAGAGGAATGAAGTAGGAGAAAGAGAAAGGGAGAAGTAGAAAGCAGTAAATCATCTCACATAAAAGAGGCAAGAAAGAGCTTTTACAATGGAAGGGAAGACAGAGAAAATGAGAGGGAATAAGTGAGCCTTCCTTTCATCAGATTTGACATCAGTAGGGAATAACACACACATTCAATTGGGTATGGAAGTTTATCTTACCCTACAAGAAAGTAGGGGAGAAAGGGATAAGAGAGGGAGGATAATGAAAGGAATGGTAGACGGGGGGAAGGGTTAATCAGAAGCAAACACTTTGGTAGAGGAACAGGTCAAAGGAGAGAACAGAATAAATGGGGGGGAGGGGACAGGATAGAGGGAAATATAATTAGTCTTTCACAACATGACTATTATGGAAGTGTTTTGCATGACTACACATGTATAACCTATGTCAAATTGCTTGCTTTCTCAATGAGAGTGGATGGGGAGGGGGGAAAGGAGACAATGTGGAACTCAAAGCTTTAAAAATGAATGTTAAAAATTGTTTTTACATGCTACAAGGAAATAAGATATATAGGCAATGGGATATAGAAATCTATCTTGCCCTATAGCAAAATAGAAGGGAAGGGGATGGGGGTGGTGATAGAAGGGAAGGCAGATTGGAGGAAAGGGTAATCAGAATACATGCTGTCCTGGGGTGGGAGAAGGGGGGAGATGGGGAGAAAATTTGAAATTCAAAGTTTTGTGGAGGTGAATGTTAAAAACTGAAAATAAATAAATTTTGAGAAAGAAATTATGATGTGATAAATACAGAGAAACAGGGGAAAATGAAGAATGAAGTAAACAGACCAAAGAAAATAATACATACAATAAGCACAACGATGTAAATGGAAAGAACAACCACGCACCAAAAAATCAAAAGTGAATATAAAAAAATTATAAAGATTGAGCATGACTTGAATGAAGGCATAGGACCCCTTTGTGGAGGTAGGAGGCCCACAGTTGTTACACATTGCACGTATTTTTGGATCATTTCAATGTATTGAGCAATTGGGCTGATTTTTTTCCTCTTTAAAAATATTACTTGATCTATAGAATGGTTCTATAGAGTAGGGTAACCTGGGATAACAATTAAAAGTTTGTTTTAAAGAGAGATTTCTGAGTGGAGCACCCAGAGAGGGAGACTATGGCAGCACTGATATCCACACTGTTTCACACTAATACCACCTACCAGCAGGCTGTAAATCATACTGACCACTGGCCGTGTGTAAACTCTACCTGGAATCTAGGATAGCTTTTTACATCCTGGACTTTTGATTGGCAAAGATACCAATATAATTGCTTACAGTGGGAAAGGGCATTACAGGGAGGGTAATGTGAAACTACTTTTTTAGGTATATGTATATTGTTTCTATTCCAGACAATACCAGTTTCTGCAGCCTTATCGCTAGTAGTGACCTGGCCACCTAGGCAATGAGGGACCTAGAGTTAGGAGGTAGATTGTGGTAGACCAATGGTTGAGTTAAGCAATGAGAGAGTTAAATATCAAGCGTGGCAGCTGAGACAGGAAAGAAATGTCAAGTGGGTGACCTAATGTATAGGCACCAGACAAGGAAGGATCTCATGAAGGGAATATAGCAGCCACTCTGCCTAGTGTTTCTTAGCTTTTAAGACATATGGGAATCTTTAGTTCTGGGAAGCCTGTCTTCCCAGGAACCATTGAGTATATCTTAGGAAAACAGGAACCCCAGGGAAGTTTCACTAACTGTATCCTTGTTCCGGTGCCTAAGAATTATGTGCTAGGTAAAGCATTTACTTAACTTGCTTCCTTAGGCTCTCTGTGCTTCTGGGCACCAGATTAGATCCTTACCTAAATTTTTCAATCAGCTAGTTAGCATATAAACTATTTTTTAGGAATTAAATGTTTTTGGAAATTGCATGAGGCCTTTTAGATTAGTTATTTTTTTTTTTATAGATTGTGACTTCAGAAAACTAGCTCATGTTTAGTAATTAATCACATGTACAGGACCCAGCATTTGAGAAAAAGGAAGGGGAAGGGAATGAGCATTTATTTATTAAGTGCCTATTAGGTGCCCAGCATTGTGCCAAGGGTAGGGTACCTGTGGGCTTGAGGTCACATGTGGCCCTCTAGGTCCTCAAGTACGGTCCTTTGAATACACACTTCACAGAACAAATGCTTTTATTAAAGGACTTTTAAGCTAAGTTAAGTTACTGTTAGCACTTAACAAATATGATCTCATTTGATCCCTCAACCCTGAGAGGTAGGTGCTATTTTTACCCCCATTTTAAGGTCCAGAAACTGAGGCAGGCAGAGGTTAAGTGATTTGTCTAGGCTCAGTGAGTCAATATCCATTTATTACACACCTGTTATGCACCAGGCACTGCGCTAAGTGCTGGGGATACAAAAGGCAGGTAAGAGATAGTCTGAGTTCTCAAGGGACCCACAGTCTAATGACAAAGGCAACACGTGGACAACTACATACAAACAGATAAATTTGATAATATTAGTCATATAGCTAGTAAGTATCTGAAGCTAAATTTGAACTCAGGTCTTTCAGGCTCCAGGATCAGCAAACGTGACTTTGGACAGGTCATTTCCTCTCTCTGGACTTGAAAAAAAAATGCAGGAGGTGGACTAAGAGTGTCCTCAATGTTCTTTCCTACACTAAAATCCTATGCATTTTGAATTTGTACATTCTCCACTGCTTATCACCAGCAAAATTAAGGGATAGAAGGTAACTAAAGATTAATAAATAAGAATATAAAAAAAGCTTTTAAAGTACTTAGGAAAGTGATAAATCTCCCTGATGTTTTATAACATTATCAAAGACATGTAACAATGTTTATATAGTGAGTCAGATTCTCCTTAGGGTACAAACTTCTGTCAGTTGACTCCTGGACAGCTCAATTAATTTCTCAGTGCCTTTCTTCCTTGCCCTCCCCCCAAATAACAAGATAGAAGTAGTGATAAAAGCTCTCTTACCAAATTACCAAACTGTTCTGAGGGCTATTTGAAAAAGGCTGCAAATTAAGTTTTGAGATGAGCTACCAAACAGGGATAAAAAAAATTAAGAAAGTGAGCTATAGAATGACAGTCATTTATAGAATCCTAAAGATCAAGGCCAGAAATTCCCAGTCCTGTCTAACAGGTTAGGAAATGGAGATGTGAAGAGAGAAGATGAACATGTCGAAATATGGTTCTGAGACCTTTCCACCGTAGAAATGTCCCAAAATGATAAAAATGGAACAAAACTGTATTAGAGGCCTAGGTGACTCGATAGTCACTGGGAGCTTTCCTGCTCTGTGGGATGCATAGACTACATTATTTCCATTCTTTCTACTGGTCTAGAGTTATGTAGTTAATTATCTATATCACAGAGACATGTAGCTAATTATCTGTATCAAGGGTGGCCAGGGTGCAGCTCTTGGGCCACACTGCTAACTCCCTGGGAGGTCCAGAGTGGCTCTTTGTAATTATCTGCCCCACCCATGTTCCTTTCTCCTTCCTCCTGAAATCTGATTTGGCTGAGAGAGGTTGGGGATTCAGGAGAGATGGTAGGAATGGGATCAGTGACCATACCAGGCCTCCCAAGGAGTATGCAACCTCTTCCAATCTGTCAAAATACTACCCGTCTATTGTTCTTTATCTAAATGGGCCCCAAAAGCCAAAGAAATTTTTGTGCATTTCAACACACAGGAAACGAAAGCTTCTCAAACTTTCCCCCTGTGCCAGGGAGCACACATTCTCAAACATGGAAAGAAATTAACCTCTTCTACACTGTTCCTAGACTTATTCCTGGGACTGATTTTCCTTTGTTTCCATTTGGTTCCCAAATTTGACACTTTCCTGTATCATTCTGATGACTGTACACAGATATTCTAGTAAATGTTTAGCAATCAGTTCCCCCCTCCAAAAATAAGCAAACCCACAATACATTTTCAAGTTGGATCTACATTATTATACTTTTCTCCATTACTTGCTTAAATCTAAAAAATGAACAAAATAACACATCAGGTCCTGCCTTGTAAGTCTGCCCATTTCTGAGGTATAAATGTTCCCACTGAAAATGGAACCATTGGCTCCCACAAGCCTTTTCAAACTCACTCCATCATCCCTGACAATACAGAGAAAGCATCGTTGCAGATTCTTTAGGGTTGTTATTAGTTTCTCTGTAGAGTATTCAAGAACATGTATGGCCTCATAAATGACCTAAAGGATATGGAAGAAAAGTAATCACATTCAGTTCTATTAAAAACCTAACCAAAAATATATTATGTATAGAGATATGGCATATTTGTCCCACTGCCGGTGAAAACTGCAGACAACTTGTTTCCAAAGGAGTGTACACTTACCCTCTGCACATTTCAGATCTTCAGCTCAGAAAGTAACACTGAGATGTTTACAAAGTACCAAAGCATTTTTGTTCAGCATCGTTGAGAGATTCAATGTTTCACGGGAGTGAATTTTCTAGATAAGAGAACTGCGGACATTTCAACACCAAACTTCTAAAATTGTTTGACATGTAAAGCCCTTTACAACCTGGCCCTTACTCACCTCCATGTACTCTATGATCTAGCTATACTGACTTACTTGCTATTCCTTGAAGATGACTTCTGAACTCCATGAGTTTTCACCTGGAATCTCCTGCCTCCTGACCTGTGCCTCTTGGCATCTTGGGTTTCGTTCAAGACTCAGCTCAGATCCCACTTTGAGCAAGAGGCACAAAGCGGTTTCTCCCATGGTTAGTGCCTTCCTTCTGATATGACCTTCCATCTGTGTGTGTGAGGCAGGGAAAGGACTACCTTTCTTTCTACTATTCTACCATTCTTTATATCTCCAGCAGTTGGCACAATGCCCTCCACATCTGTTGTTCAGTCATGTCCAAGTCTTCATGACCCCATGGACATGACAATAATGTCCATGGGGTTTTATTGGCAAAGATACTGGAATGGTTTGCCATTTTTTTCTCCAGTGAATTAAGGCAAACAGAGGTTAAGTGACTTTCTAGGTTCACACAGCTAGTCATTTGAATTCAGATGTTCCTGACTCCAGGCCCAGTGCTCTGTCTACTAAACCACCTAGTTGCTCCATGCTTGCTACATAATATGCACTTAATAAATGTTTATCATCTGAATAAAATTATTTTTTAGTGCAAATGCTTCTAAAATATATTTAATAATTCTCTGCCCTGAAGCAGGTAATATAGGATGCTTGCTGATTAGAGCACTGCACTTGGATTTAGGAAAACCTGCATTCAAATTTTGCCTCAAGTATGTATTAGCTATGTGACTTTGGACAGGTCACATAGCCCTTCTGAGTTTCAGCCTCTTGCTCCGTAAAATGGAGAGAATAATAGTACCTACTTCATGGGATTAGTGTGAGCATCAGATGAGACAGATAATATCTGTAAAACGCTCTGCAGTTTTTACAACATTATATAAATGTGAGCTAATTTTATTATTCTGTTGCAAATAAATTTACCTCTAATTGATCACTAAAGATGAATATTGTGGATATCTTTTGTTATACTGTACTATAATACAGTGATACTGTTGAAGGTGATTATCTTGCATTAGGGATGCTTGATCTTTCATTAAAAGGCCCCAGACTGCTGTTCTTTTTTAATACTTTAAAAAAACCCACTGTTTTGACCTGCAGTTTCTAACTTGCTGTTGGCTGAGAAAGCAGATAAGAAATTGATTTCTGACAGTAACTAGGCCATGAATTAGCCTTAAGGGACTCAGAGAGCAACTGAAGATGTTCAGTGAATTGGTGACAACCATTTGGCTTCTCAGAGACTTTTTTGTTTCTTCCTGATTCACAGCTCTGTTCCAGATAACTGAGGTTACTGAATAAATGGACTTTGAGATAAATGAAGTATCACTCTATTTTGTCATGTAAGATTAGAATCAAAGGAGAAAAAGAATCCAGACATGAAGTCTGAATGACTTGAGTGGCCATATGTTCAAATCCTATACTTGTTTACACATGTTCAAAATGCAGGATGTGGGGAATTTCCTTTAATCAGCACCTTTGAATAAAATGTTAAAAGGAACAAATAGATGAGCTTAGAAGATCTTTTTGTAAGTATACCAATTTATCTGGCTTATTCTGAGTGAATTATTAATACCTTCTTTACAGCTATGAAAGGACACTGTTTTTGAGATTCAGACACCCCCTGACAGAATTTCCTCATGTTAAGACCATGATTCAGAGGTTTGATGAATGCTGTTATTCAGAATGAAGAGAGGAGAGAGCATGAGCTAAGAGACAAGGAGTTAAATCTCCAGAGAAAATGACAAGAGATGTTGAGAATCCTGAGAGCAGGTGTTGTTTAGTAACTTTTCAGTTGTGCCTGACTCTTCATGATCCCATTTTGGGGTTTTTTTTGGCAAAGATACTGGAGTGGTTTGCCATTTCCTTTTACAGCTCATTTTACAGCTGAGGAAACTGCAAACAGGATTAAGTGACTTGCCCAGGGTTACACTGGTAGTAAGTATCTGAGGCCAGATTTGAACTCAGGTATTCCTGATTCCAGACCCAGCACTCTATCCACTGCACCATCTCATTGCCCCTCTGAAAGCATGTGGAATCCTACAAAAGTAAGAGTTTGCCAGAATCCTTTCTTGGGATGTGCAGCTAATGGTTCATTCTGAAAATGACAGATTTACAGAGGTCCTTAATGGTTAACCCATTGTAGAAAGACCATGAATCTGTACTTTGGAGTCAGCAAGTCTCAAAAAAACAAGAGATTTGTAGAAGGTCACATTGTTTGTCAGTGGGAGAAACTGAACTAGACCAAAGGTTTCCTGTCAACTCCCATACCTAGTTTCTATTCACTAAGGTTGTACTGCCATTCAATGCATATAATGCTCCACTTACTCTCACTTCACAAGTTTGGTCTTGCCCCTTCTGCTTGAGAAGTAGTGTGGTGTCATAGAAAGAATGCTGGAGTTGTAGCCAGGAGATCTGGATTCTGGTCTTGATTCCCCCACTTATTATATAGATAATCTTGAACAAGTGATGCTTCTTTCATTCATCAAATAGAGTTAAATTTACTTTATATTTCTTACAGGATCAAATTCATAATGTAGATAAAGGTACTTAAAAGGTATAATAGACTGTATAAATGCCCGCTGTAATTATTATTCCAAAGGGCTAGGTTCTATGTTTCTCAAAAAGTTGATACTACAATTTAGGTATGTTGCCACTACGTGGCTGTAGCCACATAGCCCAAAGAAAAAGTCATATATCATAGAATCATAAAATGATAGGGATAGAATAGACCTCATGGACCATCTGGTCCACTTGCCCCATTTTACAGATGAGGAAGCCAAATGATCAAAGAGGTGAAATGAGTTGCTCATAGTTACATGGCGTGTGATGCTGAAATGCTTATGGGAGTTCTCTGCTCAAGTCTCACCAGATCTAACCATAAATACTCTACACCTTTCAAACAAATTAATGTAGCACATAGGTTCTGGGCTTATTCTCTAAATCCATATTCAGACTAATAGGATTGGGTACTGCTCTCTTCAGATTTCTAAGGGCCTACCTTGAGGGGTTGAAGGGTTATTATTATTTATAAGCCCCCATATAATATGTGCCTTTCCCTACTCCCATGACATTTGACCAGCTAAAATCAATTAATATTTACAAAGAGATTTTTTTACTGAGAAAGAAAACAAGGACACAGATACAACAAAATCGACCTAAGTTGGGGAGTCTATGTTCCCCTTTATGCTCCCATGTAGCCCCTGGGAAGAGTAGACTCAAATCTAAAGTAGTGGTTGTAATACATTAATCCCCACTGGAGTAGTGGGTACTTTCTGCTTTGAAAATCCTTTCTCTTAAAGAGTCCTCACTAAGTTCACTTTGGGGAGTGGCATAACCAATGAAAGAATCACTCCTTCTCCTGCAGGACACAGAATCTCAGCTGCCAAGCTTTGCTCCTCAGAACTGGTCACTCGCTGGACTTGGCTGCTGCTACTATTAGCTTTTGTTACTGATGAGAACTTTGGTGGTTCTACTGGCTTTTCAAAGTGCAGAAGTTGTAATCTGATATGATCCATCATTTAAATGCATCCACCTAAGATCAGGAAAGAATAAGTACAGCGGGAATAGAAGAAGCAGAAGTGCCATGTGTTCACAGACACATAGGGGCCAGGTGGGGACAGCCACAGCAGGCTACTCCTTCCACTTACCACCCTTGCAACATAAACACCCCGTGGAGGCATGCAATACCTCTTCCTCCTTACTCTAAAGCTGCCAGAAAAGAGACAGAAGAATTTGCCCCTTTGCTCCTTTTGTGTGGAGACTCTCTTCTGGCTCAGCAGCCAGTGAAGATTCTCTTTTTTTTTTCATACTATAAGCCAACAGAAAACAGTCACAAGATAACTAAAATGTTCTGAAATGGGGAAGGAAAAGTTCTTCATCATTTCCAAAAGCAATCTCACCAAGGCTCTAAGTGTAGTGACACTAGGCAAAGCATATTGTGCATATTCTAAGGCCTGGTCTCATTAGGTAGTCTCCTATTGCATTAAAAATACAACTCTAACTTTTAATAAATACATTAAACATTTTTAGAGGTAATAGTTTAGAGAGAATTTTTAAAGAAATGATGTCTATAAAACAAACTTATACCATTCTCACAAATTCTTAATTTTTCTTTTACCATTTATTATGAATCTTAGCTTGATATGGAGTCAAAACCTCTCCAAGACTTGTATGATACATACGAGCCTGAGGGAGGCTTTAAGCTAATAACTTTAAAAACACTTCTAAATGACTTCCTCGACTTTTTATGCCTCTATCTTTTCTATTGAGATCCCTTTAGTTTCTCCAGTGACGAGAAGGAGTACATTTTAGTCACTTTTCTAGGGGTAATACCCCCTTGGCCCTTACCCATCTCACACTGTTACTGCCTAGTTGGACCCCCAGAGGCATGGTTGCTGATACTCTCAGCACCCCAGAGGTGACCTTGTAGGTGGCTATCCTCCCAAACACAAGATCACAAGTCTCTGTGGTTGTGCTTCTCCTTAACAGTCAGTAGACCCAGATCTTTAACAAAAGCATTTACTGAAATAGTCAGAAGTCATTATAAATCATTTCCTTCAACATCAGGGGCATACTTTCTCACAATATAAATAGACCAAGATCCAGGAGAGGGAAAGTGTGGACAGGAACCCAAGTACAATGATATGAGGCACATGTCTGGGAACATAGATGGTCAAGGCAATTTTTAACTAGGAGGGCCTTGATATCCTTTATGTTGTTCCAAGGACACTCCTCAGGTTTGCTATGAGTCACTCTTCCTTTCAGCTGGGTATCTCCGATAGCTCAGCTGGCTTTTTCCCTCTTTGGGTATGGTGTTGATTGATTGACCTGGAAGGTCACTCAATACATCCCTGCCCCAGCTCCTCATCAGGCTCCATAACTGCTGGGGTGGACTGAGCAGGTGGCTTTTGGGCAGCCACTGCTGGACACTACTGGGGAGGCCACAAAAAGTGGATACCACCCCCCTACACACACACACACATACACACACACACACACACACACACACACACACATGGTTGGTGAGGTTGCTCTGTCAGAGCATAGAATCTTTGGTAGATGGTCGGTCCATTAGTCTTCTGGATTCTTTGATGAGCAGCTGCATTCTTTTTGCCTCTTCAGCTATTGGCTGGGCTGAGGGGATGCTGTACTGTCCTCACTTGAAGTGCTACAAAAACTATTTCAGCTAGAGCAATGATCCTTTGCTTAGGATCATCAGAAGTTTCTTCCCTTAAACTACCTGAGAGCCTCAGATCTGAGACTGTTAGTCACTTGCCAACAAGAACTGGAAAAATATTTCCCTTTCCTTTTATATAAATTCTTTCTGCTTAAAAACCCCTTCCCTCCATATTCCTTTAGCGTGTGATCAGTATTTGTTTTTACTTCTCATATTTCTTTGGGAATTTTCTGTAGATGAGTGGTTAGCGACAACTGTGGGAATGCCGTCTGTGCTCTGGAGTCAGGTTCATGGTCTTACTGGCCTCTTCTGAAGCAATTAAGGTATTTGAGCTTTCTACCCTTTCTAGAGTGGGAAATGTCTATTTTGTATCAGAAGGCTTTCTCTTTTTAACCTTTCAATGCTTCCATCTTTTAACCTCTACAGACTTTTAACCTCTTCTGAAGTACCATTTAGGCATGCACCTTACTTAGCAGCTCGGCAGTTCTGATGAACACCCGTCATGTTGGAAATATTTACATTTTGAACATGCAGAAAATCCAGTGACTAAGATCCTTCCCAGTGCAGGAGGTGACTTTGACAGTTTGCTTTTGAGTTTTTATTTATTTGAGAAGGACTCACTTTCAGTCCCCTCATTCCCTCTCTTCCTTTTATCAGATTGCTGTCTAGGAGTAGGCCAACTTTCTTCCCTTTCCATCTCTGCTTGTAATTCTCAGACTTTGCCTCTGTGCCTCAGCTGTCTTCTCACCATGGCATTTCTCATGGTGGGGCCTGGGGCTTTCTCACCCTGGAACATTCCTCTAGCCCTGTAACTCGACTCTCCCAATGGTGAGTTCTTCCCACGGCTTCCATTTTGGTGAGGACACCAGGCCAAACATGATCTCTTTGTACTTGATCATCATTCTCTCCTCCCACAGGTACCCCTCCCTTTTTATATGTTCTCTTCCCCCATTAGAATGTAAGCTACTTCAAGGTAGGAACTATTTTTATTTTTGTTTGTATTTTTAACCCCCATGTTTATCATAATGCCTGGCACATGACAAGCAAACGTTTGCTACCTAGGAAGTAGTTTAAAGTGTTTTACATACAAAACTTGGAGCCAAATGTAATTTGATTTCTCTTAGTCACATTCTAGTAGATCAACTAAAACTTTTCATTTCAAAAAAAAAAAAAAAGGTTTTTTCGTGACAAGCTTATTGAGAGAGCTGCCCTGAGCCAGCGAAGGTTTGAAATGACAATTTCCAGCAGATGATTGAGAATGATCAGCCTAATCTATTTTTGAAATCAGCTCCCTGAAATGAGACTCATCCAAAAAGTACTGAAGTCAGATAATTAGGACCCTGGTATCTCATTAATGACACTCATCCTGATCACAGATGGAAGGAACCTAAGAATGAATTACAAAAACTTCCTCTTTATTCAAGAGATTTAAACAGAACAGGCATTTCTTGAATAAAATGGAAAGTTTCCAACAAATGAAAATATAAACCCATTAAGTCACCTTGTACACAACCTGGGTGGTGGGGGGGACGCAAACAGAGACAATTATACATGCCCCACAACTAAACAGTGATGAATCTTCAGTCACTCTTGGTGCTTTATTCATCTATCCAATACGTTCAGCTTGATATGAAGCTTGTGCTTCACCAAAGCCATATTCACAGCACTGGTGGTGACTATGAATATGCCGGCATAGTTCTCAATTGCAAAAAAAAGAAAGACTCTCTATATAGAAGGCAGAAGGAAAACATGTATTTAAACATCAGAAAGCCAAATCCCAGAACGAGAAAGCAAAATCCATCATGGTGACCAAGAAGTTAATAAGCATGTTCATAGCAGGAGGCAAAGACATTCTCAAACTTCCCCTCCCTCAGCCAGGGCCTTCTCACTATCAGCTGTCACACTGTGTCAGTTGGTCTGCATTCTTTCCCCTCTGTCCTGATACCACCCACTCACTTCCTCCCGGTTTCTGTTCCACCTCTTCAGCAAGCTCCTGTGACCCAGGCTTCCAGATTATATGAGCCTATTAATTAATGAGAAAAATCTTTCCATTTAAGTTACTATTACAGCTTGTCATGGCTTTTGGAGGCAAAGCTCTGCTGAAGTTACATTCATCAGAGCACCCAGTGGGGTAGTGGTGGTGGTGTCAGCTTTGCTAAAGAAACAAGAAAGTCACCAGCACTTTCAAATAGTGTATTAAACAACTTTTAAATATCCCAAGTGAGAAACAAAAAATCAAGACTGTTAGCAGAAAGATGTTAGCAGGTAAGGAGAGCCATGTACAGCTTGGAACAGAAGAGGCATACTCTTTCATTTCTTAGGCTTCTTAGGCAATGGCCACAGCAAGATGTGAGGCTCTGGTTCGTGGATCACGTAACGGACCCATCCCTGACTCTGCTGGACACCAAGGTTCCTCCACTCAGACTCAGACATCAAGTGGGTGTTAGGGACCAGTTTGGCTGTCTCCTTGGCAATATGACATGCTGGTACTCAAACTCTTCATCGTCATATTTGTCCCAGTAGTCAATTTGTTTGTGTGACATATCCACTCCTTCCAGGGGACCTCAGCTCTGTGCCACCAACCGCCTCTTAAAAAAGTTTTCTTAAAGAACCTCTATCCCTTACATGAGACAGTGAAGTTTGAACAAAGTTAAAAGTTTTTGAATAGAAATTTTAAACTGACTTCATGACGTATACTATGGAAAATTTTCCTATCTGTGCTTTGATGATAATGAATAGATTTCTGTACACATTATAAAAATTGCAAGCTGTCATAATCCATATAAAATGTAATGACTCTAAGACTGTGTGATGTGTTATAAATGATCCGGTGAAGCTGCAATATTTGTTGTCCCTCCACGGATTTAGCTGTGTAAGATAAGGACATCAGACCCTTTATGTTAGCCCAGCTACTTTGTCTAGAAGGAGAATACGTTTCCGGGAAGTGGCTAGTGCTCCCTTAATAATGATGACGATGCTGTTACTGTTGCTCAGGACTAAGGATTCCACATGGACCCTTAGAACAGGGACTTTCCTCTTTGCATTCTCGAGGCGCAGCATGGTGCCTGGCACCTAGTAAGCATTTAGTAAATGCTTTTGATTGATTGAGTCAAAGAAAACTGCATAATTTTCCACTCAATTATACTTCAATTATGAAATAACTCTTTGTTAAAAAATATTTAAGCGTAACATTCCAAGAATATTATATTTAATAAGATGTACAAGTAAAGAGCTGAAGAAATAAATAGTTTAGGGTACAATATGAAATCTCACTCATTAATTATTAACTGTTCTCAATCACTGCTTAAACTGGTCTTATCCTACCTCCTAGATTTAAGTATAATATTATTAACAACCCATTCAGAATCTTTAACACTGAATTTGGAGTCAGTTAAGCGCAGTTCCCCTTTGTTTCCACATTGGCCCTTATGACATGCTTCATCAACAAGCCTGAGGAAACTCAATCTACTCTTGCCTTTTGTACTTAGAACAAGATTTCCAAACTTTTTCAGTCCCCAAACACTCTTGGCTTTCAGCAACCCTTATTCAACATAAATTCAAACCTTATTCAATTCAAACCTTATCCCTTATTCACTATGAATGGAAAGAAATTTGAGAGTTTATTATGTACATCCATATAAGAAATAAAATAGATTAATTTTTCATACAGAAAACATTCCTTGGTACGTGTTCACTCTTTTTCATAATCTCTACTACTTTTAGGATTCTTTCATAGGATAATATAGTTATTTACTGAATATTTCCCATATACCTTTGACAAGTTTCTTATGTCTTCTAGGGGGCATATATCCTTTGGTTTTGCTGACCAGGAAACTACCTCAATGATTCAAGCCTTAGTCCTTTGGAACAATGAAGTCTAAAGAATGGTTTCATTACCTTTTAGGAAAAACCTAGCTCTGCCTGAATAGGTGTTGTTCCTAGCCTATGCACTAAGCATATATTGATGATTTTGTAAAGTATATATCTGAAGCACTGAACTAGTAGATATCGTAAGCTATATATTAATTATTGATGCATGAATGCAGGTATCAAAACCATTTCACATAATCTTACACATGCATTTATGTTGCATTGTCACCAATGTATCACTTTATCATGTCACTTTATATGTATAACATATTACCTTACTTATACAACCTTACTTTATTGGGCTATTACTATGTAATATCTTGTGCTTAGTGCTCATGCTAGCATTGCTGGTGATATCATGGAACTCTGTCTTAAAATGGAGGCTGAATCAGTTAAAATGAAGTTGTTTTTGAATTAATTATGGGCATGGAGATGCATAGGGAGTTCTTGATATTAGGACTGATAACAGAGAGTAATAGGTTGATGTTGAAAAATATTGGAAAAAGATGTAAAAGATCTGAAAGATGGCAAAGTAACTAAGGTCAAAGTCATGCCTGGGGAAACCACAAGGAAATGTTCCATGAGTTACCAGACCCATGCGATCGTTCAAAAATTCCTAAAACACAGTAAGAGATGTCACATTGGCAATTATTCCACAGTGACTATCATAACTGACTCTTCACATTCAAAAATAGAGACTGATAGCTTGACTTTAGTGGCTCTCTAGTAGCAGAAGAAGGGAAACCTTGATCAAGGAATCAGCTCTGTAAGAGGAGACCTTCGTCAGTCATCCTGACACATGACTCTGATGACTCTGGAGAGAGTAAGGCTGGTGACTTTGCACAGACCTGCCTCACTTAATTCTAATTCATTTGCAAATCAAGACATCACCTTCTGATGTGACAGGGACTCTTCAAATATGAAGGATGAACAGCAGCAAAACTGTGTAAGAAGACAGGAATGTTTTCACTGCACAAATAGGATGAGGGATGTGTCCAAGGAGCAACACACAGAATCCAGTTCACTGACTTCTGAATGATCTGGTTACAGTTTGGTAAATTCCTTTATCACTGAAGGAAGACCTCACAAAGCAAGCACTCCTTTCATAGAGGAAGGAAAACCTGAGTTCAATTTCAGCCTTAGACACTTTCTAACTATGCTCTCCTGCGCATATCGCTCAACCTCTGTCTTCCTCTGTTCCCTCAGCTGTAAAACAATACCTAGCTCCCAGCACTGTTGTGAGGATCAAATGAGGTTATATTTGTATAGTGCCTAGCACAGTGCTTGGCACATATTAGGCACTAAATATATGCTTGTTTCTTTCCTTCCTTCCTCCCCTAGAAACGATGTCACAGGCTTTCATCATACCTGTTGATGTTTGAGTGAGAGTCATGCTGACATATTGATTTGGGATCTGGAGTCTCAGGAGATGGAAAGGATGTAAATACTCGTAACCAACACATCTCATGGTAGAGAAAGAAGCCAAAAGAAGCTTAGCAGTTTCATCTCAGAAGGGCTCTGACAGAAGCAAACCATGGCACAATGCCCAAATTCATTGTCAAGCTCTTATATAAGGATACAAAGTTCTACTGAAAGATCTTGTGTACTTGTGCATATAAGGAGCATGCAAGCTAGTAAAAGGAAAGCTTCTCCACATCAAGCTGTTAAAAGACTAGGCAACTCATCTGTGTACAACAAAGCCTCAGAGAGGGGTGGGGGTCCTCTAAAGGTAATTCATAACTCTGGAGTGCAGAGGAAAAGCCCTGGAACCAATGGGCAAATAACTTAACCTCTCTGTGCCTCAGTTTCCTTATCTGTAAAATGAAGGAGCTGGATTCAATGACCTCAAGGTTCATTTTAGCTCTAAATATTTGATCTCATGATCCCCACATATATCTAGAGAAATTCTTAAGGAAAAGCAAACTGAGGAAAATGCCCATTTGGGGTGAGGGCTAGGGAACTGGTGCTGCAGTTGCTGAGATCAGTGCAGCTACTAGGTTTTGATACTGCTATGGTAAGTCAATTCGCTATTGGGTATTGCCAGTCCTGCCCAGTTGTTAGAGAGATACACAGTACCAAACCATGCAAATGAGACTGTTACAAGAGTCCCATATCAATCAATCAACAGCAAACAATAAAATAGAAGCATGTTAACATGTACATCAATAAGTGTCTTAAGTGTCTACTCTGCACCAGGCATTGTATTAAACACTGGGGATGCAATTACAAAGAATAAAGCATTCCCTACCCTCAAGGAGGCTGTAATCTGCATGATATTGCACACATGAGCACCACACTTCTGGTGGAAGCCCTTAGGTACAAGGGAGATACATGAATATTTTAGAATTGCCTTTTTAGGTAATAGAGAGTAGTGAGATGATAGAAGCAGTAGAGGGTAGTGAGGTGATAGAATCAGTAGAGACCCTGGATTTGGAAGATCTGGCTTCAAGTCTCTACTCAGCTATTCATTGTACGTATGATCTTGAATAAGTTACTGTCATTCTTCCCTACCTTAATTTTCTCATCTGGAAAATGAGAAATTTGGGCTGGGGAACCTCTGAGGTATTTTCTAGCTCTCCCAAGTCTATGGTTAGTATACTAACAGCCTAACAGGATGGTATGTACTAACCAACAGCCCTCCCAGCCCCCTCCACCACCTAAAACCCATACAGGGCTAATTCTCTGCATTCCTTACAGCAGAGCCCTGAGACATAAGATAAACTAACAATCACTCCACTGAGAGCTACTGGCAATAGAGGGATTAGGACCGAAAGCCTTGGCGTCATTTAGAAATTCTTACCCAATATTCAATGTCTTAAAACTCAAAATATGGAACTCTGATCTCAGACTATTTGGATCAGTTTTTGACAGAATTTCCAAAGAAACAATCAACTAAACTTTAGAGTTGGACTGTCTTTAATACAGGTGTAATATTCTTTTTGTCTTTTGAGCTAATAATATGTTCACTAAGAAACTAGATGAGCAATGTTTAACTCTGCTGTGGCATTAGAACACATAAACTACACATGCCCAATGTCTGGAATATTCTCCCTCCTCTGTCCTGCCTCTTAGGACACCCAGGTCCCTTTAGGGAGAAGTACCACCTCTTCCTGGAGGCCCTTCCTGATCTTCCCTCCCCAGTTAGTGCTCTCTGGCCCTCTTAAAATGCCGTTATATTTATAGGAACCTGGATTTTGAGCCAAAAGAGATTGTACAGGCCATTCTATCTAATTTCCTCATTTTACAAATGAGAAAACTGAGGCATACAGATTACTCAGAATCACCCAACTAGTAAGCAGGAATTGATTTCAGACCTTCCTAAAACCAAGTCCACTACCCTATCTGTTATATTATGTTGCCTCTATACAAAATTATTTTGTATTTATGTATCTTTGTACAGTATACTGTAAGCTCCTTGAGGTTAGGGGCCATTTTATTTTGTCATTGTATCCCCAGAGACTAACATACATAGTAGATGCTTACCAAATTCCTGGGCAGTTTTTTTTGTTGTTATTATTCATTAGTTTTTCAGTTTTTCTTGGCAAGGATATTGGAGTGGCTTAACATTTTCTTCTCCAGCTCATTTTACAGAGGAGAAACCGAGGCAAACAAGCATAAGTGATTTGCCCAGGGTCACACAGCTAATAAGTGTCTGAAGCCTGATTTAAACCCATCTCCTCCTGACTCCAAGGTGGACACTCTATCCACTGTGCCAATTAGCTGCCACAAAATTAATATTGAAAATCAATACTATCAACCATATTTGCGTAATTTGCCTTTAAATTAATTTGTTGGTGGGTGGTCAGTCATTTCAGTCTTTTTTTTTTTTTTGGCAAGGACACTGGAGTGGTTTATCATTTCCTTTTCCAGTTCATTTTATGGATGAGGAACTGAGGCAAACAGGGTTAAGTGACTGGCCTATGGTCACACAGTAAGTAAGTGTCTGAGGCTACCTTTGAACTCAGAAAGATGAGTGAGTCTCCCTGATTTAAAGCCCAGTTCTTTAACCATGGCATGACCTAAATGCCTTTGAATTAAATTGCTGCTAAAGTTTTATAAATATCCCTTTCTTTGTCACACAACCATATTCCCATCACTGAAATACATTAAGGCAATATTTCTGAGTTGGTTTTTTTTTTTTGGTCATTGGTTTATTCATGATGTACAAACCTTAGTTTTCAATAAAAATTTAAAGAAGATGGCTCACCAAACAAATATAAAAATGCTAGCATCTCCAAAATGCTAGGCTAGCAAACCTCTCTTCCACCTTGTAAGCATAGGCTATGCTGACTGATAAGGCACTAAGCATGTGTTAATAAGTCAATTTAAATGTACCCTCTTAGTGGATATAAGTGAAAGCAGCTTTCAAGTTTTGTTACAAACTGAGACATCTCTACTATCACCAGGCTCAAAACTTACACAAGAGTAGAGACAAGACATTGGAATTTCTGTGTACAGATTTCTATGATGTTTTTGGAATGTTGTAGGATTATCCCTTTCCTAAAGGAGAAAGCTAGAGAAATTCAAATTACCATTAGTAACAAAGGGTACTTTCCCACAAAATCAACAAGTAAGTAAATAATGTGAAAAGTCACCTAATCACATTTTATTTCTAATAAATATTCTCATTCTTCTGGCATATTCTTTCAAAAAGCATGAAAGAAAAGTGTAGTTCAGACAAAGTCATGTCCAAACATTGTATCTTTTTCATTTTTACACCATATCACCTATCAAGTCCAGAAGAGTATACCCGGAGCCATTATTAGGACACACAAGTGTTGACTGAGGAATTAGGAGATTTTGCATTAAGTCCATTATTTCTGATAAATTGAATAATTCCAACCTAAAAATTTAGCAGCAATCAAGAAATCTGTATTTCCACTTTAAAAAATTTAGACGCCCACTTAAAAATGCAAAGAAGGGATTTTTGTTGATCTTTTTTTTCAGTCAGTCAGTCAACTGTCATTTACTGAGCACCTGATATGTGTCAGGTACTAACTGCTGGAGATACAAAGAAAGGCAAAAAGAAAAGAAAAGAAAAGAAAAGAAGAGAAAAGAAAAGGGAAGAAAAAAGAAAAGAAAGGAAAGGAAAGGAAAAGAAAGGAAAGGAAAGGAAAGGAAAGGAAAGGAAAGGAAAGGAAAGGAAAGGAAAGGAAAGGAAAGGAAAGGAAAGGAAAGGAAAGGAAAGGAAAGGAAAGGAAAGGAAAGGAAAGGAAAGGAAAGGAAAGGAAAGGAAAGAGAAAAGAAGAAAAGAAATGAAAAGAAAAAAGAAAAGAAAAGAAAAAAGAAAAGAAAAGATGTTTCCAGGGAACTCATTTATCCTATCACCACTGACCATGCTTTGCCAAACCCCAACTCTAGACTATTCCCACCATCCACCTCTTCTGCTGTTATTCATGTGTTGCTAGAAACAGTGACAAGTCTTGCAACCATATTGACTGTATCCACCACAAATTTATGTTATCTAATCTCAAGTAGGCCCTCATAACAACCATTCACTCTTTGTCAATTGATTTCTTGTGCCATTGCACCCAGAAGCTGTTCTAAATCTTCTTTTCTCTCCTCAAGCCTCCAACAGTATCCACTCCCTGACTGTTTCAGATAGAACCTAACTTCAAATTTTGTGGCTGTCCATCCTTCATCTTCAGGGAGGACCAATGATGTCTTGCCTTGTGTGTGAATTGAATTTAAATGAGGCAGAGTTACACAGAGCCACCAACCTCACTCTCTCTTCCAGAGTCATCAAAGTCCAGTGGCAAGACAAAAGCCCAGATGACCAGTGATGGTTTGCGATGCAGTGGATGACTTTGGTGTCTTCCATGTCTGACCAAACTCTAAGCACTCCATAGTGCCTACTTTAGCTGCCTTCGAAGTTGTTGGAACCAATTGTTCTCATCCATCCATTCTGCCAGAGCAAATCTTCACATGTTTACAGTAGATACCTCTTACCTCACAAATGTATTTGAAGCCTTTTGGTTACCCTCAACCTAGTTTAGCCCATCTGCCAAGAAGTGTGTGACCCCTGTCCTCACTATAGCTTCTTGAAGCCACAGGCGAGAGCTGGGTGACAGGTGGACACCAAAGAAGGATAAGCATCCCTGTAAAGTCACACCAGAAGTGCTAGTCATCCCAGTAAAGCATCAAACTTTACTAAAGAAACCAAAGCTATTTGACTGGCATTCCCTCTTCTTCCCTTCTTTTCCTCTCACAATTCATCCTATTCATCTCGGAACACCTAGTCTTTATCTTCCATCACTTTCCCCTTTACTTTAGATTCTGATAAAGATGTGACCACTCCATCCTTGATCCTCTTGATCTCATCCCCTTCTGTCTTCTCTGGCAGATTGCCTCCATTAGGATTCTCTGTTTCTTTCATATTTAGTTTTCTTCCTTCCTACAAACATGCTCAAGTCTCCATACCCTTAAAAAATCCTTACTAGATCCTACCATCCCTGCTAACTATTGTCTTATATCTTTCCTTCTTTTCCCAGCTAAATTCCTTAGGAAAAAAGTTAGCACTCAATGTTAGCTTCCAATTTTATCACTCAGCTAATCATGTTCTATCCAGAACTGCTAATGATCTAATTGCCAAAATTAATAGCCTTTTCTCAGTGTTCATCTCTCTTGACCTCTCTGGTAGTATATAGCATTTGATACTACTGACCACATTCTCTTCCTATATTCTCTCCTTTCTAGACTTTTTTTTGATGCTGATGTTTCTTGGTTCTCCTTCTATGGTTGTTCATATCTCAGTGCCCTCTGCAGATTCCTCATCTATTTACTGCCTACCTAACCCTAGCCTCTGTACTGGATCCTCATCTCTTTTTTTCTTTATACTCTCTCACTTGGTGATCTTATTACCTACTATAAGTTCAATTATCAATGAATAATTATTGCAATCATATATTTATATTACTATAATCATAACATATGATTATATGCCATATAACTATCATGATTTATCTATTACCTGGAAGATAATTCTCAGATCCATATATTCAGCCCTAGTATCTCTTGAGCATCTCTTGTGATCTCACATCACAAACTGCCTATTGAATTTTTTCAACTAACTGTCTTAAGGGCATTTCTAATTCAACATGTTTAAAACAACTCAGTAGATTTTTCCCCAAATCCACCATTCTTCCAAACTTCCAGTTACCCAGGTTTGAAATCTGTGTAATTCTTGACTTCTCACTCTCACTCACCCTAGAGATCCAACTGACAAATTCTATCTCATAACATCTCTCGATTCTGGTCGTTTGTCTCCACTCAACAGTAACTGTCCTGGTTCAGTTCCTCCTTGCCTCTCAATTACTATAATCTCTTAAGTGGTCTGTTTGCCTCAAGTCCCTCCACTTTCCAATCCATCCTTTGTACTACCACTAATATAAGACTCCTAAAGCATTGGGCTAATCATGTCATTCCCTTGGGCTTTGGAGTCTCAGGAGATGGAAAGGATGCAAATACTCATAACTAGTACATCTCTTGGTGGAGAAAGATCCCAAAAGAAATCAGTTTCAGTTCAGAAGGACTCTGGCAAAAGAAAACCATGGCACAATGCCCCCCAAAATGTCAAGACCTTATATAAGGACACAAAGTTTTGCTGAAAAATCTTGTATACTTGTGTATATAAGGAACATGCAAGTTACTAAACTGATGGAAAGCTTCTCCATACCAAGCTGTTAAAAGACTTACCTGTTTACAGAAAAGCCTCAGAGAGGGGTGGGGGGGATCCTCTAATGACAATTCATCACCCTGGTGCAGTGTACAACGCAGAGGGGAAGTCCTGGAACCAACGGGGTGGAAGCATTGAGAACCAGAGATAATGAGAAAAAAGAGCCTGAGCCTTTTCTGTGAAGAGCTGTCTCCCCCAGATTTGAGCGCAGTTCACATGTACATGGGTCCAGAGCCAAGGAGGAGTCCTTAGTGAAGAGGGAGAGGTTAAAGGGGTCTGGCTTCCCAGGCCCAGCAATGGTTCTCATTTATACTTCCTCCCTAGCCTCTCTTATATGTTCCCATGGAGTAGCAGAATGACAATAAAAACAGCTTTATTGTATGTTATATAAATAAAATTTACATAAAGCTTTCAGGTTTGCAAAGTACTTAACAAATGTTCTCATTTGATCCTCACAACTCCATGTGGTAGGTACTACTACGATCTCCTTTTACAGAAGAGGAAACTGAAGCAGACAGAGGTTAGACTTGGCCCAGGGTCACACAACTAGTAAGGGTGTCTTCCTGATACCTGGATGATTCTACAGAGCCCCTACAGGTCATTGTAGGACACATATGTAGGGTCATACATTAAAGCTGAAAGGGAGGTTGGAGGTCATCTAATCCAATTCTTTAATTTTACACATTTATGGAAAACAAAGGCCTAGAGAAGGTCATTTGTCTAAGATCACATAGGTAGCATAAGTGTAGGTATAGAAGTGTGCCTAGACACACTCAAATCTCTCAAAAAAAGGGAATATTTTGTGTCCTCTTTTAAAGTTAATATTTTGGAGTAAATTTTAGTTATTAATTTATTAAAATTAAGTTTAAATTTATGTTTTATGAATAAAAATGTCCTTTGTGATTCAATGAATGTTCCCCTTAAAAAAGAATCAAATGAAGTTCCCAGAGGGTCGGAGGTGGTGGAAATTACCTGACTAATTCAGGAGGCCTGGTTTCAGATCCCTGCTCTGGTACATATTGTTTGACTTCCATTGAGCAAATAACTTAACTTCTCTGGGCCTCAATTTCTTCATCTGTAAAGTGAGGGGATTGGACTATAGATGACTTCTAAGGTCCCTTCCATCTTGAAATACATGGTGCTTCTAACTGCTAATCTCATTCTTCTTACAACCTTCCGTTGTAGTGACAGCAACCAAAAGATGAGAAACCAGCTGTGAAGGGTCTGTCACACCGGCTCGAGTCCCTTTGTTCATTTATCCCTCCCTGGTAAAACTCTGTCATTGAAAAATGCACTTAAGGGAGCATATTCTTAAAGAGGGTAGACACTTTCACTTAAGCATTTTCTCCTGTCATTCCTTAGGAAAAATTTCTTATCCCTATAAAATCACTGCTTAAAAGATGAGAATATCTATGGCCCACAGGGGTGATCTCACCACGTTCAAGTCCTCCAGGGAGAAAGGAACCACACACTCACATGCGCACATGCACACACACACACACACACATACACCTAAAAACTTGACTTCTTTAGTTGCTTTCTCTCAGGGGGAGAAAAATGAACTTTGCCACCACTGTTTGCAGTCATTGTTCTACAAGTGACAGCCTTAAAGGCAAATGGAAAGATATCAGCCTGAAAAGGTTGTCAATTGTGGAAAAGAATTCTTTTCTTTCTCAGCATGGGTGGTCTGCTCAGAAGTAAGGATGGTTTTAGCATCCGTCTGAACAAAAGGTAATAAAAGCATGTGCAGATGAGGGGAAAAAAACAACTCAAAAAACCTTTGGATGCCCTCAGACTTTTGTGAAACCATCGTGTATCTGTACATTACATAATCTTCTCTGCATATGTATCATCTCATCACAGGGATGGAAAGCATGTCCAGCTGTCATAAAGTCCACATGCTTGTCCTATGCTTTTCATGTTTCACATATGTCGTTTTAAACTAAGCCTGAAAAAAAGTGCTGGAAATACTTATCTAATTTCTCTAAGAAGATGCTTGGTTAGATTACGATTACTATTATTGGGGTTTTTTACTTTTATTTAGAGTATAAGATCATTTATCATTCTAATAATAGACTATAACGTGGGGTGCTGGGAAAGACAAAAATAATTTTGTTCATAGAAGATCCAACAGGAAATTGAAATCTACAGTTTTCCAACTTCACAAAGGTTTTCTTATAATTTTTTCCCCCAAAGTGGTGCACACCATTTGAACTTTTACGTTGATTTTTTGTTTTGATCAGTGGTTAGAAAGCAGTGGGAAAAGGGAGATGAGTCACAGAATAGTTTGGGTGCCCTCTACTGGCCAACATGCCTTTAATTCTTTCCATGCTCAACATCAACAAACAGGTTCTAAAACAACCCGAACTTAAATCCAGGCACATTTTACTTACCAAAAAGCCTTGGAAAACTGTATCCACTCTCCTTTCACCTAATCCCTATGGCCCCAGAATGAACCTCAGCAAGAGCCCAATCCAGATCACTCAGAAGGTAACTGAAATTTACTGCTACTAAGACCTCAGAGAGGATGCCAAGATACCTTACTTAGGAGAGGGCTTCTCTTTCTCCTGCATCCCTGCTAGGACCACCCACATACTATTTTATCTCTTCGAAGTTGCAGAAACAGGAGTTTTGGCTTATAGGATGTAGTGCAAAGGAGCCTTTAGAAATCACTGGGCCCTGGAGTTCAATACTTGGAGTCCATAAATGCACATGCCTGCGTGTGAGCATGTGTGCGTGCGTGTGTGCGTGTGTGTGTGTGTTCTAATAACTAAATTTCAATATTTTTTCCTTTGTAATCCTATGTATGTTATTTTACACACTAAAAAACCATTCTAGAAGGGGTCCATAAGACACATACACTTCCACAAAAATGTTAGTAATACCTAATCTAATTAAACCCTCTTATTTTAAGAAGAAACCAAGGCCCAGAGAGGTTAAGTGGCATTTATTTAAAAAGTTTTTATTAAGCACCTACTTACGTGTGCTAGGCTGTGGGGTTACAAAGAAAAAATGAAACATTCTCTGCATGTAAGAAGCTTACGTTCTATTGGGAGAAAATAATATGTACATGTACATAAAAAATTAAATGTAACATATACACAAAGTAGATGCAAAGCAAATTTTGAAGGGAAGGGCCCAGCAACTCGGGGTGATCAGAATCACTTTCTTGTAGGAAGTAACATTTGAGCAGAACTTTGTGGTCAGTGGTGAGAAGAGGGTTACATTTCTGAAATGGGGAAGGCAACCTATGTAAAGGCATGGTGATGGGAAATACAATGCAGTATATGGGGAATATCAAGTCGGCCACCTTGGTTGAAATGTGAAGTGCATGCAAACTGAAATAGGTGTGAAACATTCGACTGGAATGAGATTGTGAAGGTTCTTAAAGGTCAGCGGGAGCAGTCTGCATTTTATCATGGTTAGGCTTGTGCTTTAGAAAGCTCAATTTGGCAACTGTGTGGCATGTGGATATCCACGTATCCTCATGGATAGGGGAAACACTGGTGACAGGGAAAACAATTAAGAACTTATTGCAAATAATGCAGGTAATGTCAGAGATCCCAAGATATGTCTCTAAAACAAGGGTTCTTAATCTTTTTTTCCTACCATGGATCCCCTTGGTAATCTGGAAACATGGAAATATGGAAAGTGTTTTTAAATGTTTAAAATAAAATATATAAGATTACTAAGTAAACCAATTATTCCCAAAATACAGCTCTGACTCAGAGTGCTGATTGAGACTTTTTTTCTTTTTTGGACATGGCCAATGCAGGAATTTGTTTTTCCTGCCTATACATGTCTGTAACATGGGGTTTTATTTTTCTTGCTTTCTTGATTGGGGGGAAGAAGGGAGGAAAGGAGGGAGAGAAAGTAGATCTTCATTTGAAATGTTTAGCTTAAATTAAACAAATAAAATACTTGAAAAGAGAAAAAGAAACCCATTCATAATATTGAAGAAGTCAGTAAAGTAAAACATGAATGACCCTTTCTTATTATCTCAGGTGACCAAAACCAAGGTGTATTAAAGGATAATTCTAGAGTTTTTAAGGAGAGTTTTTAGCAAAATGTATGCTTTCCACTTTCCAAACAGTCAATCTGAATTAATTAACATGTACTTAATAGTGCCTAATATATGACTAGTATTGGGATATCAGAAATTAAAAAAACAAACCAAAACTATGAGATATGACAGTTGAAGTTAAATATTTAAGTTAAACTGGGAGGCAAGACTTACATAAGAAATATTAGTAATAATATTAATAATACATTTATATAAAGTACTTATAAAACATTTGGCATACATTATCTCACAACAACCCTATAAAGTATAGGTGTTATTCCCATTTAACAAATGAAACCAAGACTCATAGAGAGATTAAGTACTTACTGCTAGTCACATAGCCAATCATTACCAAAGGCTGAATCTGAAGCCACATCTTCCTGATTCCAGGTCTAGAACTTTACCAATAGCCATACTACCTCTCTAATAAAAATGTATCTAATGAAGTTATAATGGAAGTTCAGAAAAAAGAAAAGGTCAATGTAGACTGGAGAAGTCTGGGAAGAATTAATGGAAAAGGTGTTATTTGATTTCAGCCTTAGACAATGAATAGGATTTGAGGAATGAAAACTCTTTTGACCTTCCTCTAAAACTAGTCAGGAGAATGCCCCTGGAAGGCAGACGTAGTTTGATTTTCTCATTTGTATTCCCTGACATGTAGCAGATGCTTAATAAACGCTTATTGAACAAATGAAAGGTACAAACACACTGAAATGTCTAGTTGTTGAGAGCCAATCTATAATTTTTGACCTTGAAAAAAGTCATTTTCCTGTGGTTAGAGATGACTTTTTCCTAGGTGAATGAAAGGAACATCTAATGCTAAACCCC
The DNA here is from genome assembly GCF_028372415.1 of Notamacropus eugenii. NCBI lineage: Eukaryota > Metazoa > Chordata > Mammalia > Diprotodontia > Macropodidae > Notamacropus > Notamacropus eugenii. The sequence goes on from NC_092874.1 coordinate 314,298,937, forward strand.
TCATTTTCCTGCCAAAGTATTTTCCTCCTCCTTAACTTCCCTTCTGTTGATGACACCACCACATTCTCAGTTACAAAGGCTGCAAAACCTGAGAATCGTGCTTCATTCTTCATTCTTCCTCATACGTATTCTTCTTTCCTAACCCTATTGTCTTCTAAGTGGATATTGCCAAGTGTGGTCAGTTCAATTGCTGGAATATCTCTTGCACCCATCATTACTATTCCACTCAAGCTCTGGTTTTCCCTCCTTGCTTCTCTTCCACTCTCATACTGCTTGTCAAATAACATCAGCAGTAGACCTGGAGGGTTTGGGGGGCAGTAAAAGAATAATTAAAAGGTAAACTGTGAGCAAAACAAATGTATAAATGAACATATCATCCCAGGCAAGCATTAGAAATTTTTGCTAGAGTTTTGGCTGAACACTCAAAACCCCTGAGCTAACAAACCTTTAAAGAAGCTGGAAAATCAACCAACGGAACCCTTCTCCACTAATCAAGTGGGAAGTTCCATGGTCTACCAACCATAGCTCCTCCCCTCCATGTATCTTATGTGTCATTGATCCCTGCTCTGCAAACACCTTCCAAATTCATGCCCATCTTTAGTATTGGTCAAAGAGCAAGATGATTTCCTAGGGAATGAATTCAAGTACTGTAAGTATAAGGGTCCTCTCCAGAATTTGGCAAGTTGGAAAAGTTACAGAAAAAAGAAAAGGACCTAGAAACCAACTGTCAACACAGACTTATTAAAGGCCTTCCCAAGCTCTGACCTCAGCTTTCCAACACATTGAATGGAGGTTAAATGAAGGTAGCATTGACAAGGGAAGTCCTACAGCAAAGCTACCATTTCATAGATTCCTCAAAAATTTGACATGTTCGCTGGGACAGTATAGTCAGACTGAATCATATAAATTATATTCACACTCTTTGTAAAGCTCTATTGCTTGTTGCTTCTGAAAACAAGATCTCACCACTCATCACTCTGTGTTGGTTCTAACTGGGAATCTCTCACTTTGACTCTGGTTTGCGTACTACACAACTTGCCACCTCTGACCTGGTACTGGCATATTGCTTTATGCTTCCAATCTTTAAAAATTTCCATTCATATCATGAATACTGCCCAGCTATTATTTCCACCCAACCCAAGCCATACTTTGTATATGGGCCAGGTTGTATGGACCAAAAGTGTACCCATCTTGACCTTGTCTTGGTATGTGATGTTGATCTATACCTAGTTTCTATCATGTCATTTTCTAGTTTTCCCAGCAGTTTTAGTCTAACTCTCTGCTTTTAGTTGGTATGGAGTTAGTTTCTCCATTTTGGGAACATCTCTGGGTTAGCAAAAATTTTTGATGCTGGTGAGTGTTTTATTTGATTTAATCATCCTTCCTGCTTCAATTCCTGAATTGGGCCTTTGTGCGAGGATCAGGCTTTGCTCCCTGCAGTGCTTTCAGTGAGGTGGTTAGCACTACTTAGTCTCTCCCTTGGTCTCCTGAGTTCTTAGGCTCATCTCCAATTCCTAGGTTTTTGAGGGCTGAAATGCCGGATCTTTTGGGTCTTCTCTGGCAACTCAGGACAAATTGTTATGGACTTCAGAACCTCTGGCCTGGGCTGTCCCAGTTGCAGCACTGCCAAACCAGTCTTGTCCATACCATGCTGGGCAACAAAGATTGCTGCTGCTCTCCAGGAATTTCAAGGTTCCCACTCTTGGGTTTTATGGCCACCCTCAGTTTTTCTTTGGAGAGCCTCCTGTCTTTGTTCTCTGTGGATACATTATCTTGCAGACTACCTGTGTTTCATCTGTGGTCACAGTGGCATTCATGCTGCTTGAAGGGCCCCCCCTTCTCCTTATTTATGGGCTTCTGGCTGACAGATTTGGGATGAGGGATGTCACATAGTTTCTCATTGCATTTCTCAGTCATTATTTGATCTGCTTTAGCTTCAAAGTTTTGTTAGAGTAGGTGTGTGAGGGCTGGACAGTCTGTCTCCCATTTAGGTACCTATCTTAGCAGAAAGTTCCCACAAATGTAATTTTTAGTAGAGAAACATGGTACACCTTGCCAATAGTATCAGAGGTAAAACGCAGGTATCCATGATCACATCTATCACTCGATATAGTTATAAAAATGCTAGCTATTAAAACAAGACAAGATAAAAATAATTGAAGTAAGAAGGATAGTCAAAACCATCACTATTTGCAGATTATATGACATTTTACTTAGAGCAAAACTTACATTTTTTCCACTCGAGACTCCATTAGAGCCTCTTAAAAGGTTGTGACCTCACATGGAGAGAACCTAATGATTCAACTAAAAATTAATTGAAACCACTAACTTCATTAGAATAATAATAAAATCCACAAAATTAATCATCATTCTGTATATGACTAACAAAATCCAGTAGGAGATTAAAAAAAGAAAATTCCCTTCAAAATAACTGTATAACGTACAAAATAATTGGTAATTAGCCTAAGCCTATTAGGACACACACTCATGGATTATATGCATACAAGTGCAAAATATTCTTTACAGAATACAATAAAACTTAAATTATTGGAGAGATCTTAATTGCAATGGGTTGAACTGTGTAATATAATAAAAATAATCTACTACCTAAATTAATTTAAATATTTAATGTCATATCACTAAAACTTTCATGAGACTATTTTCTAGAACTAACATACAATAATAACAAAATTGATTTGGAGGAACAAGAGGTCAAGAATCTCAAGGGAAATAATGGGAAAAAGTAGGAATGAAGATGGCTTACTAATACCAAAAATTGAATAATACTATAAACTAAATATTAAAAACTATTTAGTACTAGTTTCTAATCAGAAAAAAAAAATTTGATCAATGGAACAGACTAGCTAAACAATATCCAGAAGAGCTGACACTGAAATAGTACTGTAAGGTCAGAAATGCACATGTATCAACTCACTGGAACTTACCAACCCTATGAATTAGGTACCATTATTACTACCAATTTAGAGGGAAGGAAACTGGGGTTCAGAGAATTTAATTAACTTTCCTACAGTTAATAAATATTGTAGGTGAGACTCGAATCCAGGGAGTGCCAATTTTAGGTCTAGTGCTCTATACACTATAACATGCCTCTAAACAAACTCTGTAGCAAAGTGCTCAATAAATTAGAAGACATCAACTATTGGTGTAATAACTCCATATTGAACAGAAATTTTTAATACATTTTCTGTCCTGTGGTCTCAATGGCTGGAGACGGTTAGCATTTTGTCTCTTTGCTTTGCTTTTTTGCTACAAGGAGATTGAAAACTGTGCTCCATTAGATAAAGTATTTGACTAACAAATCACAGTTTTAAAAAATTCCATTTCCAGGATTACAACATAAACAAAAGCCAAGGACAACAGAAGCATGATAATTTGTGTGTAGCTGCTACCTTGGTATTAGCAATGAGTCATGTTCTACTTGGGTTGCCCCCTGGCATTTTTGCTCATTGAAGACCTTTGTGCCTCGTAGATTTCAACAGATTTTCAAAGTGGCCACATTTAATGGGGTAAAGCTCTGATAGATATGAGTAATAAGAATAATAAAGGATGCCACACATGAATGCTATTTATCAGGTAATAAAGACATATATATTCATATCCTGTCATTTCATGCAATAACAATAGTAATAAAAGTGCATTGTGATGCTCACTCTTTAGTAGAGTGTGCCAATTTTTTTCATTTTTTGTTTATTCCTCAATTCTTATGTAACCGTTCCTTTTTCAGTTCTAAGTTGGGATTTCAGTGTCTTCCATATCCCTTTGAACCTAGATCACACATGATCTGAGAGATGACAAACAAAAACACAGGTAACACCTATTGTATATCTCCACTCCCACAAGTTGGAATTGGGAGTGAGGGAGATAGACAAGAAAATACCAGCAAATCTTTTATATTTGTCTCTTTCTCCTTGTGCCCCTACTGAGATGACTCACATGCCCATTCTTAGGGTTGGTCCCACAGACTCCATATCTATGTGAGATTTACAGATCAGGACATGTGTACTCCTTTTAAGAAGTCAAGTCATTTTAGCCGAGTTGAAGTTTCTTCAAACAATTCAAACTCATTTTACATGAAACTCAGTAACAAAGGTCAATGCAACAAAGAGGAGGGAGTTGTCTGTTGTCTCTGGCATAAGAATAGCAAACAAGTTGTCATCAGGTATAAAAAAATCAACCCTAATTATACATAAGAACTTAAGAATTGCTACAGTGGGTCTGACCCATGGTACTATTTGGGATCTGAGAGCAGTGGCAAAAAAAGGCATGACTATCCTCCATGATCTCAACCTTATGTACCCTCTTAACATTCCTTCCAGACTCAAAAGTGATACAACAGACCCTCCAATCTTTTGATCATTTTCCTTGCCCTTTTCTTGACTTTCCTCCCATTCCATTACGATTTTCCTTAGGCCTACAGAACTACAACTTGTATTTCCAGTGTGGCAACACTTTTGATTTGTACAATGGTAATACATTTTTTTATTTCTGGTATTCCAATATCCAGCATTTTGATAGTCTTTTCAAGTACTGAACCTCTGTGAACATGGGTCATTGGAGAAGAATTTATAATAAATAGTTCCTAGATTTTCTTTCTGGATCATCATTGGTAGTTATAAAGCCATTATACTTAAGATTTTGAACATGGGTTGATTTGTTTGTTTTAGTCTAGACCAGCCAATTTTTTTCTTTTGACTCATCATTTCCTTAATTTGTACAAAATCATGACTGATGTTTCCTTGGTTTAGAAAAACTGTGGTTTAGAGTTTAAACTAGTCCTGCCCTGGAGCATCTATTTGGAGTTTTGGAGCTAGTAGCCTAAGCCCCAATGGGCTTTGCATTGGAAACGTTGGGTTTGGTCACCTTAGGGGTTAGTGCACATGGCACTTGAGATCAATGGGCTATATAGCACATAGTTCTTTGCATATTATCTCCCCCATCAGACTGTGAGCTCCTTGAAAGCAAGGACTATAGTTTGCCTTTCTTTGCATACCCAGCGGTTAGGTTAGCACAGTCCCTGCCACCTAGCCAGCACTTAATAAATGTTTACTGACAGACTCACTGACTTAACATCTCTGGAATTGCTAGGCTTTGAATCCACTAGGTTTGGTGACCTTAGATTCAGACTTGTTAACCTTGTGAACAAACTTGGTAGCTTTGACTTCAGATGTGTTGGATTTGGTGACAGATTTGGTGACCTTAGGGTCAGTAGGCTTAGTAACCATTAGTGTAGGGGACAAGCCTTTAGGGTCAGTGGACATGGTAACCGTACAGTCCATGGTTCTGCTAAATTTGGAGTCAGGATTGATAATCCTGGGTTTGCACATTTAGTACCAGCTCTGGAACATGGACGTTTGGTGGCAGTCTCAGGTCTTAATACGTCTGGTAGTGACCTTAAGGGTTTTTGGAGTTGGTAATATTAGGCCCGAGGAGCTTGGATTTCAGGACCCTTGGTGTTAAGGGCCTAATGGCCTCTGCTTCGCACTGACTGTTTTGTCATTGTTGGCCTGTATTAACATCTTCTTATATTTCATGAATCTCAGAAACTGGAAGTCAAGCCTTTTCAGAGATTTGTATCTCTACAACTTGGGTTTCTTGGTGTCATTTGTGGAACTGGTTGTCAGGTTTGTGGTTCTTGCACTTGGCCATTGTTTCATTGACATTTGGGCTTCTAAGTACTCCAAAGACCAGAAAAGATAGAAAACCAAACAGAAAGAGCTAAACCAAGGATTCTTAATTTTTTTGTGTATCATGCTAGTTTGGACTCCAACATACTGTCACTTAAATTCATAATGAAGGAAATGCTAAATTTCCATTAGAGGTGAATGAAAATAATATGTATTTTTTTCTATCAAAATCAAATCAGCCCCATTAAGTATGACCCCACCCCCATCTGTCCATGTGACCTATCCAATGATATTTCATTAAAAATAGAAAACTTTACTGATGCAGATCAGCAACTCATTTTAAACTTATAGTCTTAAAGAGTTGCCTGGGACATTGAGAGGTTAAACGATGTGTACAGGGTTACACAGTTAGCAGGTATAAAAGGCAAAACTTCAACTAGAATCTTCTATACTTCAAGTTTTATTCTCTCTTCAGTACTCTTCCAACATTGCTTGGTAAAGGATAAGTTTGAACACATATATACTGAAGAGAACTTTCTGTAGCTTAATGTTTTCATCTTAGCATTTTGCCATTATATTTATTAAAACTTTAAAAATGTTTACTGCTCAATTTTGTTTTGACACAATAAATACATCCTAAACGAACCTCCTTCCAAGTACATTCTTCCAAAAACCCCCAAAAGTTAAATTCTCAATCATTAACAGAAAGAATGTGTACCTTGACTTTGGCGGTCAAGTACCAGTACCGATCTTTGTATTATTTCAGGTTTTTGTTACTTGTAAACAAAACCATGTTGACTTTTCACATTTTTGCTGTCTGAGTCATTGCACCCACTGTTTTTTTGGTTCTTTCTTCATCCCTTCATTCAAATATTCCCATGATTCTCCTACATTCCTATTTATCTTTTCTTTTGGTACAGTAATAGTCTATTTCATTCATATACTATGATTCATAAAATCATTCTCCAGTTGTTGGGCCCATATTTTTCTTCACCTTTTTAAAATGATAAATTATGTGACTATGAACATTTCTGTACCTATACAGTTTTTCTGCAGTCAAAACCTTCCTGGAACATAGTCCCAGAGGTGGAATCTTTGGGTCAAAGAGAAAAAACATTTTAGTGGGCATCCTTTGAAATATAAGTATAAAATGAAATTTTCAAGATAAAAAAATGATACTAATCTTTCGCAAAGGTTCCTCATGGCTGCTTTTATTCAGACAACCAGGAATTATATGTATGATTATTTGAGAATACATACATACCTATATATATATGTATATGTATATATATATATAGGTATGTATACCTATATAGGTATGTATATATACACACACACATATGTGTATATATATATTGCACAGTGCCATATATATGTGCCATATACATAGTTTGTCTTAGTCACACACACACACACATATCCAATTCACTGGCATGTCATAGCATCACCTCCCTGATGACATGTTCCTCTTCAAGAACAAAGGACAAACTATAAAAGCAATTGTCTTGGTTATACATATATAAAGCTTAGTGTCCATATGTGTACAAACACATGTAAATATACATGTACATTGTGAGATCTGGAAAAGACCTTAATTTAGAAAAGTCAAGGATCATCTACTGCATCCTGGGCCATCACCACTCTTCTTGGCCTTTGTCTTGCCACTGGACTCTGATGACTCTGGACGAGTGAGGGTGACAACTCTGTGTACCTTGGCTTCAATGTGAGTCGTCATCACCTTCACGATGTCATTGGTTCTCTTCAAGAACAAAGGACAAACAATATAATATTCATACATGGTATGCATACACACGTACATTTGATCATCTAAAACCTGAAGACTTTGGTGTTGAGGACCTCAGTCAGACCTGGAGACTAAGATTACCAAGTCCATATCCATTTTCATATCCATATCCATATGCTCATCTTCTTATATACATAGCTTTGTACATATTATACCACACCAATAGAAAGCAAGCTTCTTGTGGATATGGACTGGTTTGTCTTTGTATCTCTTGTACTTTTCATGTAGTAGGAGCTTAATAAATATTCATTAGGCTGAGTTCTTTAAAGAAGATCCAACAAGGCCATAATTGTGTGTAATAGGGAGAAGTCTGGGTTGGTGAGTAGAATGTCGGTGAGTTTAGCAGAATATAATAGGTAGACCACAAGAGTCAGCCAGACCCTAGATAATTTTCTAAAGCCCCATCCCATCAAAATTCCATAATCCCACTTCCCAGTGTCTCTATCACCTCACCTCCATCACTTTAAAGTCCACAAGTCTAAAATCAATTTTCCTCTCAAATCTCCTCTTCTTCCTGACTCCCTTATTTGTTTCTCATACCACCATTTTCCTAATTTCAAAGGCTTAAATCTACAACCTGGTAAATCATCTTCTATATCAACCCCTTTCTTGTTTTCTATATCCCATTAATCACTAAATCCTTCTTAATTTTCTATCATAATGCCTTTCACTTTTATCAATTCCTTTACATTCACAGGCATTATATTTAGACCTTTATTTCCTCACACTTGGGAATAATTAAACAACTATTAAACTAGTCCTCCTACTCCAATGGCCATACCACCAATCCAAACAGCCCATCTCCACTAGGCTAACCTTCTCAAAATGAACCGGAACTCAGGACGCACCAGAATAGGGCAGGTCATGGATGGACAAGGACCAGGACTTAAGCTAGGCAGGAGGAAATCCAGTAGGTATATTAAGTCAGCCAGACTGGTTATTATATCCAAAGAAACCAGCAGAGGCAGGAAAGAAAAGGGAATTTCAGGTAAGCAAGAGGTCAGCTTTAGAACTCTGGCTAAGTCAGCAATCAAAGATCTAACAAACAGAACTGAGGAACAAAGGTTTGGTGGCCCAGGTCAAAGAATCTAGATGGGGGGGGTGAAGTGGGGAGCAGAGTCAGGACGGTGGAGTAGAAAGATGCACATACACTAGCTTTTCCCCCACAGCCCATAAAATACCTGTAAAGAAAGACTCTCAACAAATTCTAGAGCAGCAGAAGCCACAGAACAACAGAGTGGAAGAGATTTCCCACCCAGGGTGATCTGAAAGGCTGACAGGAGAGGTATGTTGCATGGGACACGGAGCAGAGCCCAGTGCAGCCTTGACCAATCTGCATGGCTCCAAGAGGAGGACCCGAGCAGGGCTCAGGGGCAGAATCCTCAGCAGTAATAGTGGCAGATCCCTCAACCCACAGGTGCCAAGGTCAGTGAGAGGGTTTAATCAGCTGGCCAAGAAGGGAGCAAGGTCTTTCCATAGCTCTGGTCTCAGGCAGAGGTGACAGAAACCTTATCAGGTGACAGCAGCTCCCACAGCAGCCCCCATCCACTTTTGGACTGTAAAACCCCTGAGGGAACTGAGCAGCTGATCCTTACCTCAGCCTAATGTAGCTGGCCTGTCCCCACTAAATGTTCCTTGGGGATTTGAGCAGCTGATCTTTATCTTGCAATGAATGGCACCCCTGCCCTCACCAAAAGCCCCGGGGGAATTGAGCAGCTTCTCTGAATCTCAGCCCCCAGCGCTGGCTTGGTGGAACTAGAGGCCAGGTGGCTGTGGAGAGGAAACTCTACCACTCACAGATTCTGGTCACAAAAGTTTCTTGTTGCTCCCAGACCACTGTACATGCTTGATTGTGCCCCCTTGGAGGAACTGAGATCTTACAGACCCCCAGAGTACATCCTACTGTTCACAAAGGACCCAAAAGTCAAGTAACTAGTTGGGAAAATGTCCAAAAAAGGGAAAAGAATAAGACTACAGAAGGTTACTTTCTTGGTGAACAGATATATTCTCCCATCCTTTCAGATGAGGAAGAACAATGCTTACCATCAGGGAAAGACATAGAAGTCAAGGCTTCTGTATCCCAAACATCCAAAATAAATATTCAGTGGTCTCAGGCCATGGAAGAGCTCAAAAAAGATTTTGAAAATCAAGTAAAGAGGTGGAGGAAAAATTGGGAAGAGAAATGAGAGAGATGCAAGAAAATCATGAAAAACAAGTCAACAACTTGGTAAAGGAGACCCCAAAAAGTGCTGAAGAAAATAACACCTTTAAAAATAGGCTAACTCAATTGATAAAAGAGGTTCAAAATGTCAATGAGGAGAAGAATGCTTTAAAAAGCAGAATTAGCTACGTGGAAAGGGAGGTTCAAAAGCTCACTGAAGAAAATAGTTCTTTCAAAATTAGAATGAAACAGATTGAGGCTAATGACTTTATGAGAAACCAGGAAATCACAAAACAACACCAGAAGAATGAAAAAATGAAAGATAATGTGAAATATCTCATTGGAAAAACAACTGACCCGGAAAACAGATCCAGGAGAGACAATTTGAAAATTATGGGACTACCTGAAAGCCATGACCAAAAAAAGAGCCTAGACATCATCTTTCATGAAATTATTAAGGAAAACTGCCCTGAGATTCTAGAACCAGAGGGCAAAATAAATATTGAAAGAATCCACCAATCACTTCCTGACAGACATCCAAAAAGAGAAACTAATAGGAACATTGTGGCCAAATTCCAGAGTTCCCAGGTCAAGGAGAAAATATTGCAAGCAGCTAGAAAGAAACAATTCAAGTATTGTGGAAATACAATCAGGATTACACAAGATCTAGCAGCTTCTACATTAAGGGATTGAAGGGCATGGAATAGGATATTCCAGAAGTCAAAGGAACTAGGACTAAAACCAAGAATCACCTACCCAGCAAAACTGAGTATAATACTTCAGGGGAAAAAAGGTCTTTCAATGAAATAGAGGACTTTCAAGCATTCTTGATGAAAAGACCAGAGCTGAAAAGAAAATCTGACTTTCAAACACAAGAATCAAGAGAAGCATGGAAAGGTAAACAGGAAAGAGAATTCATAAGGGGCTTACTAAAGTTGAACTGTTTGCATTCCTACATGGAAAGACTGTATTTGTAACTCTGGAAACTTTTTTCAGTATCTGGGTAGTTGGTGGGATTATACAATACAGAGAGAGAGAGAGAGAGAGAGAGAGACAGAGAGAGAGAGAGAGAGAGAGAGAGAGAGAGAGAGAGAGAGAGAGAGAGAGAGAGAGAGAGGTGAGAGAACTCTTCAGGGTGAGTTGAATAGGAAGGGATCATATCTAAAAAAATGAAATTAAGGGGTGAGAGAGGAATATATTGGGAGGAGAAAGGGAGAAATGGAATAGGGCAAATTATCTCTCCTAAAAGAGGCAAGAAAAAGACTTTTCAATGGATGGAAAAAGGAGGGAGGTGGGAGGGAAAACGTGAAGCTTTTTGACTCAAGGAAGGAATAAAATGCACACTCATTTTGGTATGAAAACCTACCTTACAATACAGGAAAGTGGAGAGAAGGGGATAAGCAGGGTGGTGGTGGGGGTGATGGAAGGGAGGGCAATGGGAGGAGGGAGCAATTAGAAGTCAGCACTCTTGGGCAGGGACAAGCTCAAAAGAGAGAATGGAAGAAATGGGGGGCAGGATAGGATGGAGGGAAATATAGTTAGTCTTACACAACATGACTATTATGGAAGTCATTTGCAAAACAACACATATATAGCCTATATTGAATGGCTTGCCTTCCCAATGGGCATGGGTGGGGAGGGAGGAAGTGAGGAGAAGTTGGAACTCAAAGTTTTAGGAACAACTGTTGAGTATTGTTCTTGCATACAACTGGGAAACAAGAAATACAGGTAATGGGGTATAGAAATTCATCTTGTCCTACAGGATAAAAGAGAAGATGGGGATAAGGGAAGGGAGTGATGTTAGAAGGGAGGGCAAATTGGTGGTAGGGTAATTAGAATGCTGGGCACTTTGGGGTGGGGGAGGGGAGAGATGGGGAGAAAATTTGGAACTCAAAATTTTGTGGAAATGAATGTTGAAAACTTAAAATAAATAAATTTTTTAAAAAAGAATGTAAGCTCCTTGAGGTAGTAAAATTTAAAAAAAAAAAAAAAGAATCTGGATCACAAGAAGTCAAAAAATTAGTAGAGTTTTGATCGCAGGTTTGGAGTACAAGCAGCCATAATGGAACCTGATACTCCTGAACCCAAAGTTGTTAAAGGAGGAGTGGTCCTTTGGACATCAAGATAGGTCTAGGGCTAGAATTGGTATCAGAATGTGGGCTACCTTGAGTCAGCAAGTAAACATTGTTAGCTAGAAGAAGGGTTAAATACAAGAAGAAAAGCAAATTCTTATTTCTAGCTTTGCTAAAGACTTTTAGTATCCCTCCATTATATACTGGATAAAATCTGAATTCCTTAAATTAACATAAGTGGACAGTCCCAAAGAGCATTCCTTCCTCTCAAATGGCTCCATGTTGTCCTAGCACCCCTCTCCTAGAAGGCCTGCTTTAGTAGCCAGCCACTCCTCTCCCCACCCCCAACCAGGACTGTTGGCAAAGGCATTCACTGCAACCTGCTGGAAGCAGGAGCCAAAGTCAAGACTAGTTCAGGGTCCTCCTGCCAGGGAGTCAAATTTGCGTAATGCAAATTTACTGTAAGGTGAAAACTGTCTACATAAAATACATCCAGCTGTTGTTGGGGAAAGCACAAATAACTCAAGACATCAGGAAATGCCTCTTATAACAGGTAACATTTGAGGGGCTGACATAGACGTGTTTTAATCTGCATCACCATTAAGGAGTTTTTAAGTTAAAACTCTCCATGAGGAAGAAATCATTGACTCTTTACTTATACTTTATTTCATAATCTGAAGAGACTCTGTGGGATGACTATTGGGTGACAAATTGAGATTGTCTACCATACTTCAAATTTTGCTTTTTTGAGTGAATAGGCACTCTGCCAAGTATTGTGTTAACTTGCTTATAACAATTGTTGGGGGCGGAGCCAAGATGGCAGAGTAGAAAGACGTACATACACATAGCTCCGAACCCACAACCCATAGAACATCTGTATAAAGTAACTCACGGCGAATTCTGGAGCAGCAGAGGCCACAGAACAGTGGAGCGAAGGAGATTTCTGTTCCAGAGGGACCTGCAAACCTCTTGCAAAAGGTCCATCGTGCTGCGGACGCAGAGCTGAGCACAGCCCTGCCGCGGCCGCCCAGTGCCCAGAGGAGCAGATCCGAGTGGGCCTCAGGGACAGGATCTCCAGCAGCCCAGTGGGTCCCTCCACGCACAGGTGACAAGGGTCGGTGAGAAGGTCTCTTTGGTGGGTCGAGAGGGGAGTGGGGTGCCCCCATAACTCAGGCCCCCTCGGGAGGCAACAGTGGAGGCGGGAGCAGACCGAGGCTCCCCAAACAGGCAGGAGCCCAGATCCATTGTTGAAGGTCGCTGCATAAACCCCCTGAGGGAACTGAGCCTGTGAGGCAGCTCTGCCCCCACCCAGGCAGCTGAACTTGATATCACACTGAATAGCAGCCCTGCCCCAGCCCAAAGCCCTGAGGGTGGGAAGCAGCATTTGAGTCTCAGACCCCAAGCGCTGGCTGGGAGGACCAGGAGGCAAGGTGGGTGTGAGGAGAATATTCAGAGGTCAAGTCACTGGCTGGGAAAATGCCCAGAAAAGGGAAAAAAACCAAGACTATAGAGGGTTACTTTCTTGGTGAACAGGTTTCTCCTCCCCTCCTTTCTGATGAGGAAGAGCAGTGCTCACCATCAGGGAAAGACATGGAAGTCAGTGCTTCTGTATCCCAGCCCACTCAATGGGATCAGACCATGGAAAAGCTCAAAAAGAGCTCAGAAAATTTTGAAAATTATGTTAGAGGACCGGAGGAAAAACTGGAAAGAGTAACCAAAGACATGCAAGCAAAGTATGAACAGCAGATCAGCACCCTCCTAAAGGAGACCCAAAAAAATGCTGAAGAAAATAACACCTTGAAAAATAGGCTAACTCAATTGGCAAAGGAGGTTCAAGAAGCCAATGAGGAGAAGAATGCTTTCAAAAGCAGAATTAGCCAAATGGAAAAGGAGATTCAAAAGCTCACTGAAGAAAATAGTTCTTTCAAAATTAGAATGGAACAGATGGAGGCTAATGACTTTATGAGAAACCAAGAAATCACAAAACAAAACCAGAAGAATGAAAAAATGGAAGATAATGTGAAATATCTCATTGGAAAAACAACTGACCTGGAAAATAGATGCAGGAGAGACAATTTAAAAATTATGGGACTACCTGAAAGCCATGATCAAAAAAAGAGCCTAGACATCATCTTTCATGAAATTATTAAGGAAAACTGCCCTGAGATTCTAGAACCAGAGGGCAAAATAAATATTCAAGGAATCCACAGAACACCGCATGAAAGAGATCCAAAAAGAGAAACTCCTAGGAACATTGTGGCCAAATTCCAGAATTCCCAGGTCAAGGAGAAAATATTGCAAGCAGCTAGAAAGAAACAATTCAAGTATTGTGGAAATACAATCAGGATAACACAAGACCTAGCAGCTTCTACATTAAGGGATCGAAGGGCACGGAACAGGATATTCCAGAAGTCAAAGGAACTAGGACTAAAACCAAGAATCACCTACCTAGCAAAACTGAGTATAATACTTCAGGGGAAAAATTTGTCTTTCAATGAAATAGAGGACTTTCAAGCATTCTTGATGAAAAGACCAGAGCTGAAAAGAAAATTTGACTTTCAAACACAAGAATGAAGAGAACCATGAAAAGGTAAACAGCAAAGAGAAGTCATAAGGGACTTACTAAAGTTGAACTGTTTACATTCCTACATGGAAAGACAATATTTGTGACTCTTGAAACTTTTCAATATCTGGGTACTGGGTGGGATTACACATACACACACATGCACACGCACATGCACACACACATAGAGACAGAGTGCACAGAGTGAATTGAAGAGGATGGGATCATATCTTAAAAAAATGAAATCAAGCAGTGACAGAGAAATATATGGGAGGAGAAAGGGAGAAATGGAATGGGGCAAATTATCTCTCATAAAAGAGGCAAGCAAAAGACTTTTTAGTGGAGGGATAAAGAAGGGAGGTGAGAGAAAAACATGAAGTTTACTCTCATCACATTCCACTAAAGGAAGGAATAAAATGCACACTCATTTTGGTATGAAAACCTATCTTACAATACAGGAAAGTGGGGGATAAGGGGATAAGCAGGGTGGGGGGGATGATGGAAGGGAGGGCATGGGGAGGAGGGAGCAATATGAGGTTGACACTCATGGGGAGGGACAGGATCAAAAGAGAATAGAAGTAATGGGGGACAGGATAGGATGGAGGGAAATATAGTTAGTCTTATACAACACAACTATTATGGAAGTCATTTGCAAAACTACACAGATTTGGCCTATATTGAATTGCTTGCTTTCCAAAGGGAAGGGGTGGAGAGGGAGGGAGGTAAAGAAGGTGGAACTCAAAGTTTTAGGAACAACTGTCGAGTAATGTTCTTGCCACTAGGAAATAAGAGATACAGGTAAAGGGGTATAGAAAGTTATCTGGCCCTACAGGACAAAAGAGAAGTTGGAGACAAGGGCAGAGAGGGATGATAGAAGAGAGAGTAGATTGGTCATAGGGGCAATTAGAATGCTTGGTGTTTGGGGGGGAGGGGACAAAAGGGGAGAAAATTTGGAACCCAAAATTTTGTTAAAATGAATGTTAAAAGTTAAATAAATAAATTAATTTAAAAAAAAGAAAAAAAAACCAATTGTTAGATATCTTTTTATCTAGGAAATCAAACTTTTAAAAACTTCCAGATAAAAGAAGTGTAGAGATATTTACATGAACTGATGAAGAATCAGGGAAAGGATACATGATAGCTGCAACAATGTAAACGAGAACAACAAAGATAAAATTGGTGGCCATCTGGTTATAATGACCAAGTTTTTGGCCCCAGAGAAAAAGTGAGAAATTGATTTCCTTTTGAGAGGCCTCCAGCAACAGGAAGGGCAATTTCTTGCCAGAAAAACCTGGGATCAAATCCCAGGTTTGCTCTTTGAATTCTGTGGCTTTAGGCACGTCATCACCTCTTCCGCCCTCAGTTACATTATCGGTAGAATAAGGGGGCTGAGTTAGTACTGGACCTAGGTCCCTTCCAACTCTAAATCTGCGATCTCTTCCTTGTTGTGGTGGAAGACCGGAGGTATGAAACACTGTACTGGTTCCTTTTGCTCAACTGCCCCCCAGACCCCTCCCTTTATTTTTATTAAATATTAAAAAACCTTTATTTTTGGGTACAAGAATAGCTTGCTGGATACGGCAGATAGAGGAGGGATACATTTGTGAAAACAAGAACTTTGTCCTTGTTATTTTAAGTCTCGCCTTTCTACGTTTTCCTCCAGGAAGGAAGAAGAGGACAGAGAGCCTGCTGCCCACCACGACTCCGGGCAGTCGAGGCTCACATAGCTCGGTCCAGTTTCAGGCCCCGCCCCTCCCACCAGCACTGAACCTTTGTACTGCCCCCTGCAGGAAATGGGCACAAGTGCGCTGGGGGCCCGGCACGAGGCCACTCAGGATTTCCCAGCCAGCCCTGCAGGAGCGTAGGGTCCGTCCCCCGTCATCCTGATCTATATCTGGCCCCTGGACACGGATGGCTCCAGGAAGAAAGTGAGCCTGGGGACTGTGCGCCCCCTCACTTATATCCCATTCACTAATATGTCAGGGCATGACCTCCATGACGTCACGATCCTCTTCCAGAACAAAGAACAGAATGAGCGCAAGCGCACTAGGCTGGCCGTGCTTCGTCCCACGTGACATGAACGCCAGCGCACTCCCCGCCCCGGGCTCAAGGAGCGCAGGCGCACTGCGTCCGGTGCTCCATTCCCTCCCTGCCCCTGCAGCCATTTTGCCTCTTTCCGGCAGAGGTTTGGAGACGGTCTGGTAGCTGAGTCTGAAAAACAGCGACGTTCACTTCCCAAGCTGGGGCCTCCCGGGACAGCGGAACCCCCTGCCCGTCTGAGGCAGCCATGGAGGCGGGGGAATCGGGGAAGCCGGCGGAGCTCCCCGCGTCGGTGCGCGCCAAGATCGAGCGAAATCGGCAGAGAGCGCTGATGCTCCGCCAAGCCCGGCTGGCGGCCAGGCCGTACCCGGCGCCCGGGAGCGCCGGAAGTGCAGGTGTGCGCAGGCGGTGGCCCCGCCCCGCCCCCACCCGCGGCCCGCGGAGCCTCCTCCGAGCTGCTCTGCCCGAGCAGGAGGTCGTGTGGGTGGAGAACTGACCCCAAGGCCGGGAAGAGTTGGGTTCGGGTTCTGCCTCTGACGCACGCTCCTTCTGCGACCCGGGGAAAGCCCTTTATCCTCTCTGTGGCCAAGGACTCGCTGACCCCTGTTGGTGGAGGGAGGCTCCTCAGGCGTTTCCCCCACGTCTGGGCCCTGTTTCTTTATACTTATTATGGAAGTGATACTATGTAGCCCTCTCAGTGCATAATGTTTGTAAATGTTACAAATGTTACTGGAAGATAAGCTGATGTAGCACTGGTGCTCATCACATGTGGTGTCATTTTTTCTAAGGCAGAAACCAGGGCACGTTGAGACAAAGGTTATTTTACAAACCTTTGTTAAAAGGGTACTCTTGTTGAAATGCAGACCCTCCCGAGGCATTCTGCCCCTTCTTTAATGTTTATAGACCAACGACCCTCTTTAAGAAAAATTAGTATAATGTCTTGAACCTGGGAACGTAAAGGTGTCTTACAAAGCTTTCTGTAAAATACGTGTACAAGTTTTTAGACCACATCTGACGCTGACTATATGTTGCCTCACAGAGATTTAGCTCTTTAGTGGAAGTTGGTTATTTTAATCCATTCCAGTTCTACTGGTATGCCCTACCACGGTAAAGAGGGTGGTACCTTTGTTCTTGAAGGCTGTGCTTGTCATTTTTCCTCTACACTGGAAGTATTTTAAGTATAGACCGACCCGCTGAATGTCAGTTTTGGTGGATAGGCCTAAAGAAATTGGAAGGGACTCATTGCCATGTTGGACGGAGTCTGATAATGAATTTTGACCAAAGTAACTTGGACTATTGAGTTGGAGAAGGGTGGTAATCTTTGCCAGTGGTGAGAGTACCCACGGTGATGGAATCACAGATCCTAGGAGAAAAATCACAGGATGATAGGACTTGGAAGGGAAAAGGACCTTAAAGGTCATCTACATGGTTCTCAGAGCGTGGTCCTAGTCTGTGTCCAACCTGCTAGTGACCTCTTGGCCCGTTTCTTCATCTCTCAGATGAAGAGATTAGGTTTCAGACTCTCTTCCATCTTTTGCACTCTTACGTATTTTCAAGTTCACCTTCCCATTTAAACTTCAGAACAATTCTGTGAGGTTGGCGGGGCAGGTATTTCCTACATTTTCAAGATAGTAAAAGTGGGGTTCCAAAGATTGAACACATTGCCTGAAAGTCACACAGCTAGTGAACGATGGGACTGATTTTCTGATGGGTATACACTACTTTATTCTACTGGAATACATTCCCAGGGGGTGGGAGGAGGCTTGGAACATCCTATTGCCCTTTGTGATACTTATGTATATGACCTAACACAGACACAGTGCAGGCACACAGATTTTGAAATGAAAGGAACCTTGGAGATACTCTAACCCAACCCTCATTTTACATATGAGGAAACTGAGCCTCAGAGAAGGGAATTGACTTGTCCAAGCTTACACGGGTAATAAGTGGTAGATTCAGAATTCAAACCCAGATCTTTGACTCAAAATAACAGATAATCAAATGGGACAAGATGTTGAAATACATTCATAACGTAAGACAGCTAGCAGCTCCGCTCATGCGTTGTCTGCCTAGTAGTTTTGTCAGGAAATCCCCAAATGGGGTCACGAAGCATTGGGCATGACTGAAAAACTACTGAATGACATCAAATTGGTGTTTGTTGAAAGAGGGAGTGAAGAAGCAACCCCAGCTTCAGGGTATTTGGTCTACTTTCTTTTCCTTTCTTTTTTTCCCCACTTCATAATAAGAAATTGTGGAAAAGATAGAATTAAAGGTACTTTCAAAAGATAACCCTTAATGCTGATTTGATTAGATCCGTATGTTAGTTAGAAGGGACCATAGAACTCATCTAGGTCTGTTGTTCAGTCATTCAGTAATGTTGGACTCTTCGTGACCCCATCAGCCATAGCACACTAGAACCTTCTGTCCTCCACTATCAGTGTCAAAGTTCATGTTTTTTGTTTCCATATTACTATTTATCCACCTTGCCTCTGCTGTCCCCTTTTCTTTCTGCCTTCCATCTTTCCCAGAATCAGGATCTTTTCCAGAGTCCAGTCTTCTCATATAGCCAAAGTATTTAAGCTTTAGTATCTGACCTTTCAGTGAATAGCCTGAATTAGTTTTTTAAAGTATTGATTGATTTGATCTCCCTGCTGTCCAAGGGACTCTTATCTAGTCCTAATCCCATTATTTTATAGGTGAAGAAACTAAAGGCAGTGTCTGGTGTTACAGTATAGAATGCAGCTGCTGGAAGAGGAGTTAAAATGAAGTCCGATGTAGATTGGAAGTAACTTTTCATTTGTTGTAAACTAGTGTCAAGATACTAGGAGGCACCCTGTTTTCCAGAGCTAAGGCTCAGCAGGCAAGCTATGCCCTGAGCTTGGCATAACAGCAATCCTTTGTGCTCACCCTCTGGCAAAATCACATAGCTGTTGTATTGCTTTGACCAGTGCCAGGTGTTCTCTGAGCTCAGACAAACACAAGTACCTGTGTTGTGGTCATGAAGCTCTGCTATGGCTCAGACTTGTCTCATTGTTGCGGTTACCCCTCATTTGTCAGGGCTGCAGCTCACTGTAAGCATTATGTAAGTGTATATATGTGTATACACACACATAGGTGTGTAAGTATTGAGATCTCCCCACACTGCTTTGAGTACCCCCACTAGGGGAAGGTCTGCGGCACATGTGTCCTCGCTTGTAAGCCTTTCCCCTCACTTTGAAATTAATTCAATTTCTGTTTCATTCCTCACACTCCTATCTCTAGCCTGCTCTGTTCAACTCCAGACATCCACAGGTTAGAGGCTGTTTTGGTCTGGTGGACAGCCAATCTGTAGGTTTACTTTGCAGTTTAACTACACTAACATCTTATTTTCATTTTTCAGCCATTATTAATGTGAAATCAGCACCAAAAATAATTGACACAGGAGGAGGTTTCTTTTTAGAAGAGGAAGAAGAAGAGGAGCACAAAATTGACAAAGTTGTACATAAACCAGGTAAAATTTGAGTTTTTAATAAAATGGGTGTCTTAGTTATTTGGAAGTAATTCATATGTAAAACTGTTACTGTTATAGGGGACTAAAACTATGTAAAATATTAGCTAAAGATTAGCCAAGTCCAGAGGAGCTTCTCACCAGTTGATTGGCTACTTGGTGATGAATTCTTTGACCCTAGTAAAAAAATACAACACAGCCTTCAGTACTCTGCAGGCTTCTGCTGCTGGAGTACTCAGTATAGCTAGGGCCATTGAGCCACTGTGTGCTTTATAGTGGGCCGTGTATATTGATCCATATTCCTTCTCCTAGAATTTTAGAGCCTGAAGAAGTGAAAGAGCATCTAATTTAACCCCTCATTTTACAGACGAAGAAACTGAGTCTAATATCTGAATATATGATAGCTGTCCTAGAATCATAGATTTACAGAGTTAGAAGGAACCTCTGAAGTCATCTAGTACAGCTCCTCTCCAAAGGATGAATCCCTTCTACGATAACCTCAACAAAGTTGTCCAGCTTCTATCTGACTACCTCCAGTGAAGGGAGTATGTCTGCCTCATGATGCAACCCGTTCCATTTTTTGATACCTCTAGTCATTGTGAAGTTCTTGATGTTGCATCTTTCTCCCACTGGTTTTATTTTCACATTTTAGGACCAGACAGAATAAATATTAATTCCTTTTCCAGATGACAGATGGACCTCAGAAGCCATCTGAATTTATGTGCTAAGTACTTTGGATTTTTCTGAAAAGGAAAAAGGGGAAGTGATCAATTTCTCTTGGCCACATTATTTATTAACATGTATTAACTCTAAATGAGTGATTTTTATAGTAAATTTCCAGTGATACTAGAAAAAGAAAAAATTCATGTAGTACTGACATATCCAAGTGGGGTTTGTAGAAGAATGTTCTTTATACCAAACCAAGGCCTGAGAACTAAAGATAAGGACTATTGCAGATTGTCATTCATATCTGTATTAGATCAAGTCTGGAGGGAAAGAACACTAAAGATGAATTCCCTGTCTCATGCCTTTCTGCTGAGGGATGGTGGTATTTCACTGTAGTTTTCCTGGTTCCTGAAGTTAACAGATTACCCTTGCTAGCTTCTGTATCAGTTGCTGCTCCAAGATCCTCGGAAGTGAGAGAAACCCAGTACTATCTAATTGTACTGTCTTCTAGTCCGTATCGTTCCATCTCATTCACGAAGATATTGTGAGAATTTGTGAGATTCCTTACTAAAATTCCAGATATGCAACATTTCGCTAATCATTTGATTAACAGGCAAATGAAATGAGGTTAGTTTGGTATGATTTGTTGTTCGTAAATCCATTCAGGGTCCTAATAAATCCTTCTCTTCTTTGTACCCTTGTATTCTTCTTCCTCCTACCTCCTCATTCAAGCATTCTTGGTATAAATTCAGTCACAAACAGGAAAATACATGCCTTCTCCTGTTCCTGCATGATTTTGGTCTCCTTGGCCCAAACTCTGTACTTTGAAAGCTTTTTTTTGTTCCACATAGCTTGGAGATTGAAAATTTGTAATGGTGACTATTAAAACTGTTTTAAGTTGTTATAAATCACTTTTATGTTCAGACAATTGTGGGTAACAATTCAGTGGGTGATAATGATGTTATATTGGTTGAGCTTTCCAGGTTCTTTTGAGATCTGTATTTCTGGTTCAAGGATTTGTCATCTGTCATTTCATAAAAAATAGTGAACTCCGGATAAATAACTGTGGCCACTGATCACGTCTTGCTAGGTATTTGGTAGGGTCTCAATTTCTACAGCCTGCAGTGAGGTGTTGCACTCTTTCTACTTTTTACTTACGTAGTCTACATTAATCTAAATCCTTGAGGATAACCTTTTGTTAGTTTTTGGTGGCAGTAATCATCTTCATTCTTGTCACAAAATGTCCACGTGACATCCACACACGGATTAGACGCTGTTTTGTCAACGTGCCGTGGCCTGTGGTCATGTGGATGTCATGGCAGTCGCCTGCAGAGGGTTTTTGATTACACTCGTATCTAAGTCACGGTCGTAGTTTCTTGTGACACATTCAGTTGTGGGTGTGTGATATCAGTGTTTACTGCCACTCAATGAAGTGATGTTTTCTTATTTCAGAAATATCTCTGCAGGCCTTTAGCAAACTGTGTGTCGTTTGTCCTCCTCCTTTTTACGGTGTGGAAATGTTAAACCTGCAGTGTTTTGTTAATATTGCATGGGTATTGTGAGAGTGTTTTCTGAACTTTTATACAGTCTGTTTTACAGTTTTAAAAGTGTACATCGAGACTGGTCTTGGCATAGCTGTTAATTGATTTAAATGTGTTTTTCCCATTCAGCTTTGATTTCAGAATACCTGTAAATATTTTTATGAGTTCAGCTACGACTTCCTCTTTGGTATTTTCATGTTCAGTGTAACTTCCCTGGAGGAGGCCTAGGTGTTGCCTTCATCCATTGGTTCAGTGTGTAACCTCTGAATTCAGGCTTGAAGCCTTCAGTCTCTACTTTTTTACATGGTGTACTTTATATTTGGGAAAAGATTCTACAATTTGAAGGAGCTTGTTTAATCATTTTTTTGGTGGAACCAAAAGCTCGATGTCATCCATACACTTTGGGAGGTTAATAAAATGTTTTGTTCAATTCTTTTCATATGGAAACCATACTTAGTTTTGTTTAGTAAAGATCATAATGAATTTAAGGCCAAGCAGAATTATAATTGGCTTAAATTGTCTTCCTGAAAAATGTCATATTTTATTAAAATGATTATTAATTGATTTTGTGTTGGAGGTATGGTTAGCTAGAGAACAGTTTGCGTTGTGGACATCAAATACTCTAAGCCTTCTCAGTATAGTTGTCTGTATGTGCAGCGCATGAATAAGGTACCAGCGTGGGACTTAATTTAGAGATCTTGCATTAACCATCAAAGGCAGTGTGTATGTTACAATACCTTCGGGTAGCTTTTTCAATTAACTGCTGCATCAATAATAAGTAGTTTTTTATATTCCAGGAATTTCTTGGCACACCTCCTTTGTGCTTTAACTAATACGTTGTTTTGTGTTCATGATTTTTGTGTGTGTGCTACAAGTTGTGAATGCTTTATAGAAAGTACATAAATAAACACGTATTTGACCCAGATTTAGAGGCATCACTAGTGTTCTCATCCTTTGGTAATAGATATGTGATACCTTCTGTTAAGAAAGATGGGATCAGGCTAACATCCTCGAGAGGAAGCTGGTAAAGTGCCCTGCTAGTAATTGATGCAGCACTAGAGCATTTGAGCCAAAAGTTATGGATCTTGTCCTGCCCTGCTGCCTGCTGCTTTCCACTTTTGCAGAGGATAGAGTTTCAGTCATCTCCCTTGAAGTAAGTGTTGGGTTGAAAGAAGGGGGTATATGTGAGAGATGTTACGTTCACAGAAGTAGTTTCTTCCCACTGGGACGGGTGCTAAACCAATCAGTGATATTGTTAGCGCCCAGATGGCCAGTGTTCTAGGGTCAAGCAGTGGTCACCTGTGACTGGATGGATTTCCTGCTTTGGACAGGAAGTTGGATTGGATAATTTCTAGCAGTCCTTTCCACCCTGATTTTATCATCTTACAGGCAGAATTGCTTCCTCCTTAACTTTGCTTACAGTATTTCCCCTATGCAGTTCCTGACTATATATGATGCAGCACTGGATCCCATGCATAGTTGGGGGTGGGGGGAAGATGTGGGAAGGTTTTGATGTTTTCTACAATTTGGGAATAGTAGAAACACCTTGTTAGGGTTTTTTAACCTTTCTCAATAAATCTGGGCAGAGTTCAGATGAAAAGTAGCATGTCTCAAAGTCCTGACTCCCCTTAAAGCATTTTCTTCCTTAGAAAGTTAGGTTCACTGTACCCTTTAGAAAATAGCTGAAGTCTGTCTTGGTGGATAAAATCTTATCTTTTGTTGGTCCCTTTCATTTCATTTTTTAAAGATCTATATCATTCTTAGGCTGCACTGCACCAAATCCCTTCTGTTTGAGTTTCTGTCTCCAGGATTCTTCTAGTCTGTTCTTGTGAAAACCTTGATCATGCCCACACCCTGCTCCAGAATCTTCCTAAGAACATAGATTTAGGGCTAGAAGGAGTCAGACTCTGTTTCTTTCCCACTCATCTATCCATTCTGTAGGTGGGAAAACTGAAGTTGGATGGAGACTCGTTCTTGGTCACACAACTGGGAAGTATCCAAGGCGAATTCTTACCCAGTTCTCACGGATTGTGAAGCCAGCACTTTATCCACCATGCCATACTGCTTCTCCTTTTCTGTAATTTTTATTTCAACGAGGGTCCCCACTCTTTTCCTGAAAAGATAGAATTCATTTCCCCAGAGTTTTGAGATTATAGGTTTAGAGTATAGAAATAGTGAAGTAGGAGGGATGGAAGGGTTCAGAGGAAGGTGCTGACAGTCTTGATCCTTATCTGAGTTCAGGAGAGAGGTCATTGCCAGTTGTGTACCTACCTCGTTTAAGTAGATCATTTAGCTGGGATCTCTAAGGGAACAGGATATAAGACAGTTCTATGAGTTTCATATCAGGATGAGAAGCAAGGGATATATCACAGGAGGTTGGGGGGGAGGGTGTTGTAGTTGGGCATTTTAAGTCTTATCCCGCTGTCTTATGGCTTAGAGGTAACCCTGGCCTCTTAAAGGCTAGCTAGGAGACTGCAAACTTTGGTGTGCCTTGGGACTGACAAGTTTTGACTACTGGACTGAGGAACAGATAAACTAAATGGGGAGAGGCTGACTACCTGAATTTTTTTTTTTTTTTGCAATCCTTAAAGAGTCAAGATCTGTTTTGATGCAGATGGTATCCTTGCAGATCAAAGTACACTTTTTTTTTTGCTTGTACCAAATTTCTTATACTGTTTAATTCAGATAAAAAGAAATATATATTCTCAGGGATTTTGCTGAAATAGAATACTGTAAAGATCTCCAGGCTCTGTGAAACGTGATGAAAAGCTATGAAAATATTGGAAAATGCATAGATATATGCCACAGATCATCCAAAGAAAATCTAACTAAAAGATTTATTCCTCCTTAGGGCCTGTTTTAGAGTTTGATTATGCAATTTGTGAAGAATGTGGGAAAGAATTTATGGATTCTTACCTCATCAACCACTTTGATTTGGCAACTTGTGATAACTGCAGGTACCGTCCATGTTTTGTTTCCCTTGCTTAGAATTATATCAGGCAGATAGGCATTTAATCTTATTTTAAAAAATATTTAAGGAAAGAAATTTTAAAACTTTTCCATTGAATCTAATTACAAGTTTTTCACTCCAGATGAGGAAATTTCACTGATAAATGTTCTTTCGAAAATCTTTTAAAAGCATATATGTTTCTTGTAACATTGATTCTGAATTATTCTTGCTCCCTTTGGGTTTTACATCACCTTTATTTATGAATATATCCTAAATAATACCTGACAGATTTTTGTTGTTTTTATTGTTTGTTTTGTTTCCAAGGCTACTTAAAATCACTTTAGGAGGATTTGTTTTTCAATCTTTCCTTTTTTTAAGTCTCAGAAGGTGGTACGCTTGGTGTCAGGCCTATCTTAGTTTGAATCTTGTTGCCTCAAACACTTGACTAGCTCTGTGACCCTGGCCAAGTCTTACAGGTTGAATGGAGGTTAACCTCCGTTTGCCTCACTTTCCTCATCTGTAAAGTGGGGCTGATGATAGCACCTCCTTCGTTGTTGTCCTTCGTAATCGAGGAAGACCAAAACGATATCACAGTGTTATGTTCCGTGGGAAAGAAACATCTCTAAATTTGTGCTTCTCATTTTCTTTTGAGCTACTGTAGTTCTGCTGTGCTCATAGAGCACAGCACCTTTTTTGATGTGGTCATGCCATGCTGGGTGGTGCCAGTATCTCCCATTTCTTACAGTTGATACCAAAATTCTTCAGAGAGACCTTGAGAGTGTCCTTGTATCACTTATGACCTCCATGTAAGCGCTTGCCTTGTGTGAGTTCTCTGTAAAATAGTCTCTTAGGCAAATGTATGTTTGGCATAGGTGTGGCCTGTCCATCAGCATTGTGCTCTCTGCTGTAGACTGACCGCTTGGCAGTTCACTTCTATAAAGGACCTCGGTGTCTGGTACTTTATCCTGCCAGGTGATCCTCAGAATCTTCCTAAGACAGTTCAGATGGAAGTGATTTCGTTTCCTGGCACAGTGCTAGGGTGCTGCCCAGGTGTCACAGGCACACAACAATGAGGTCAGCACAACAGCTCTGTAGACCTTCAGTTTGGATGCTGAACTGGCTCTGACAATGCACCTGGAAGGTACCCTGCCAAGGTGTCTGCTTGGAGGCTTGTAGTGAGAATCAGATGCTTTAACGCATGAAGGCGACACTGCCAACTTCTAGTCTGATGTAAGTGCCAACTGTTCTTATTCTTTAAACCTAAGAAGGAGTCTAGGGAGTTTTGGTCTGAGTCTTTGTGTCTCCTGGAACGATCACATTTTGGTAGAAACGTTTTTGAGGCAGGATAATAAAATAGGTACTTCCTAAGGTGCCTCCCCATTCTAAATTCTGTGATATGGAGAGTTTGGCCTTTAGTTTTTAACTGCTTCTTTTGGCTAGTGACTTTGGCTTTTTAATTTTAGAGGTGTATGGTTTTTTTGTATGTATGTGGCAGTGTTACGTAATGAGACTCTTTTGTCCATCAGAAGGTCCTTGCTTCAACTCCTAGCTTTGAGAGGCTGACTGACGCGCTTCTCTTGTCAGTGTAGTGTGATTGTTTTAGGACATGAAAATTGCACAGTATTTTTTGCTTCCAAAATTTCAATGTTTTAAATTGGACTGATAAGGTAAATAGCGCTTAGCGTGACCTCCTCTTTCTTATTCTTTGCTGCAGGGTGCTGAGTCTTGCTGTAGCTACTTGAATAGTGAGGTTAGGATGATGTTCGATATGGCAAGCTTTCTCATGTCTTTTTCAGAGATGCTGATGGTAAACATAAGCTTATAACCAAAACAGAAGCAAAGCAACAGTACCTCTTGAAAGACTGTGATTTAGAGAAGAGAGAACCAGTGCTTAAATTTATTGTGAAGAAGAATCCTCATCATTCCAAGTGGGGTGACATGAAACTTTACTTAAAACTGCAGGTATGGAAAGATTATGTTCATATAATTAATACTCTGTGGTTCAGTTTTGGATTACACCAATCTAGCTACCTATAAAAGTTTAACAAAATTGTTTTAGCTTTTTTAGAGGAAAAGTCACGTGTCACCTGAAAGAGAATGATTAATATTGCATAAAATCTTATTTAAACGCCATCTCCTTAGTGTTAGAGGACCTTGCCATTGATTTGAATGGCTTTCTATTTGCCATCAAGAGCACAAACGTATCACATATTTGGTCCCAGCTATGGCTAACCTCTCCTCAGTTGTGTGTAAAGATCCAAGTGGAGCACAGGGTGACTGGTGGTGTTTGAACTGTATGCCTTAAAGATAAAACAGTTGCTTAGGCAATTTTGTAAGCCATGACTAGTTGACAGACTGGATCAGGTAAGATGTGTTCTGTCACCATTATGGCCTTGAACTTTTTTATGATGGAGGAATTCTTTACCTAGTGGGCAGCCTGGCATTTTAGAAATAGAACCTGGTTCGACTCTGTCCCTTTGAATGGGGGCAGAGCATTTGGCTCTGGAGACAAGCACTGTTGTCATGAAGTGCTTCCCCCAAGTCCTCTGCCCCTGTAGCCATCTTTTGAGCCAGGTTATCACCTGATGGCACAGCACCATCATACGTAAATTAGTGAAGGCTATGAGTGCCAGAGACCGCCAAGGCTGAAGTGAATCTTATTGTTATAGGGTTAGAAAAGACACTTCAGCCAGATCTCTAATTCCCAACTGAAAGGGCCTCAATGTCGCTGTGGCTTTTGGAAGCAGATACTCAGCTTTTGAATCAGCCAGTTGGCAAAAGTGCAAAATACAAATAGAGTGCCAGAAACTGAGTCAGGAAGCTGGTACATAACAATGCCATGGCTGTGAGGGCTCTGGGAGGTGAGGACCTAAGCAGTAACTCTTTATCCAAACTAAAACTCAGCCAGAGCTGCAGCAGTCTTAAGAGAAAATTAATGGTACAGGTTGCTGTCCGGTGGAAGAGAGATGTCATCAAGCCTGCCACCGATAGAGATAGTAAATATAGTGTGACTATAAGTGGATGCCTTCTTTCACGTTTTTAGCAGGCATAATTAGTTCAGTCTCCTCTTTTAACTGTGCAGGGTCACTGTAAATATTGATCTTGTTGCTTTTATATCGTGGACAGATACTGACGTTTTGTACATAGATTTTAAGTTTGTTATTTATCCTATATTGTTACTACTATCTATTCAGAAGGAAATTTCTGTTTGGAATCAGTGTGATGTGCTGATGGTTGGGTATTTGTTTTCTAAACATTAACTGAATACATTTAAAATATTTTAATTCCATTGAGACATCTGACAGTTTTTTGTGATATCTTGTGGGAAGTGTTAACTCTCTTCTTGGCACTGAAAAGTTGGGGATGCAGAATAGCTGGAATCCTCAGAAAATGGAAAGCATTTGGTAGCTTTATTCCCCCACTGAGCATGGCGGAGTCAGAGGAGATATTGTTGGACTGCCTGTGGGCGGTCTCAGCCTCCTTACTGGGAAGGTGAATAGGTACCTTGTCTTTGTCACTGATCTCAATCCTGCCAGTATTCTGAAATATTTTGAAATAGTTACATCTGAAAAATTGCTGTTGCCTACCACAATGCTCCATACCAGTTGAAAACCAGTGGTAATATTACTATCCGGAGTTCTAGGTTCTAGGAAGAAGGTACCATGTTGGTGCAGGAGGGAGAAGGAAGATAGCAGCAACCCTTTTCTAGTGACAAGCTGGTCCTAAGTAAAATTTTGAAATAGATGATTTGCTTTTGGCAACTTCCCACCTCGCTTTCTGCACCTCTCTCTCAGGTCCTGGTGTGTCTTTCACATAATTTCAGGGCTATTCCACCTCCCAGAATTCCATCAAGAAGATGATTAACTTGGGTGCATTGAATACTTTGAAGTGTACCCTTGCTCTGTTTACCCAAATGCTCCATGTTCTAAAATTTCTTTTTTGCTCTCTGTGTTTGAATGTCACACCCAGACCCAGCCCAAAGTTTATGATTCCTAACTACAATTATTCTCAGTTAAGAAAGCAGTCTGATTTAGTAATAAACTGTAGATGACTGACAACCAGAAATTAATTTTCATTTTTAAAAGAGTTTTAATCCAGAAAAATCTTCCAGTTGGTGGAATTTTAAGTTTATGTACAAAGAAAAGCCACCTAGCAGTATGAAAAAATTGTGTTGCTCACAGAAAATGAAGTTCAGTAAGTGTGCCCTGCCAAGGATCAGCTTTTTCTTAACTTGTTCTGTACCAAGAAACTAAAAATTCTTTAAAGGAGCTCAGGGCTTTTTTTTTTTTTTTTTTTTAATAATGGCAAGGGTAGGCACAGAATGTGTGATGGTTGGTGTGGTATGATCCCCATCCCCCCGTTTTTCATAGTATATCTTTAGAGGTGGAAGGGACATCACATATCATCTAGCTCAATCCCCCTATTTTGTTAATTTCCTGATAATTTTATTAAAGCTTTTTACAGTTATTCCTTCTACATTGAGACTTTCTCCATCATAGTTTCAGGTTCAATATATCTAATATGGGAATTTTGGGGGAGTTTTGTGGAAGCCATAGATGGCATGAGAATAGCAGACAAAGAAAAAGTTTAGAAACTCAGCAATGCATAAAATATATGTATAATATTGTATATTAGCAACATATTTTATCTTTTAATACCATAATAATTCAGACTTCTCTGGTAGAGAGAGCCAAAAAACTTCATGTGGATTTTCCGGATAGCAGGGGTGCTATGTCCCTAATCCCCACAATGTGGGAGGGAATAACTGTATTTCTAACTCTAGTCACTGGCCAAAATATTGCCCTCTGCCTCCTCCCTTTAAACAAAGAAAAATAGTTACATAAGGTTGACACTGGCATACGTTTTGGCAATGTATACACCATTCTGCTTCAGTGGTTTCTTGCCCTCAGCATCCTCCCCAGAAGAGGAAAGTGTATTTCATTATCTATCCTCTGGGACCAAGATTCAATTCCCTCATTTTACAGATGAGGAAATTTCAGCCCAGAAAAGCTAAGTGATTTGCTAATAGTCACACAGCTATAGTGTAGCATAAGCAGAATTGGAACCCATGTTTCAAATGCAGGGCACTTTTCCTTTGTACCATATTATTTTAAAGCTGTTCTTAAAGTTAATATTGCTTATGTTTCTGAAAGGCTTTGAATAATTTTCGTTTTGTTCAATTTCAGTAAAAGCCCCATTTTCTTATGCAAGAGACCTAGAACATTACACCCATCTCTGTTACTCATAAAGTTTATTTTGTAATAACTTAACAAAAAGTCCCTTGCTTCTGTGTCCTGCAGATTATAAAGAGAGCTCTTGAAGTCTGGGGTAGTGAAGAAGCCCTGGAAGAAGCAAAGGAAGTTCGACAGGAAAACCGGGAGAAAATGAAACAGAAAAAATTTGATAAAAAAGTAAAAGGTGAGGTATTGGCGTTCAGCCCATGAAAGACTCCAGCTCTCTAAGGGCTTTGCCAAGCTTCTCACTGCTGTTTAAAAGAGAGAGAAGAAACGGTATTGGGGATATGACTCTGTCCGTATCAGAGAAATGGTCTCAAGTAGCATTTACTGCGGTTAATGGGTTGGTATTGCTGCTTTTGGCTTTTGTCAGCCGAACTGAACTGGCCTCTAACCTGTGGGTGGTTGGAGCTGAACAGAGCAGACTAGAGACAGGAAGTCCGGAATCAAAGAGAAGCTTGATTTCAAAGTGAGCTAAATGGCTTGCAAGCAAGGAGGGGATCTAGACCCATGTCGGAGTGTTGCCTGTAGTTGGGGGAGATCCTTAATACTTATACCAGTGACGGCACAGTGAGCTGCAGCCCTGACCAATGAGGGGTGACAGCAACAATGAGACAGTGTGAGCCATAGCAGGGCTTCATGACCAGAACATGAGTACTTGTGTTTGTCCCAGCTCGGAGAACACCTGGTGATGATCCAAGCAATACGATAACTGTGATTTTGCCAGAGGGTGGGATCAACCAGAGGGTGAGTGCAAAGGACTGTTGTTATGCCTAGGTCCTGGGGCACAGCTGAGCCTTAGCCTTAGCCCTGGAAAACAGGGTATCTCTTAGTATCTTGACATTCTGTTTTTGGAAACCACCTAAAAGCAGATGAGATCCTGTTTTTTCATTGGAACAATGTTATAGTTACATGATTGTGTTCCTGAGACCAGCAGTATGCCAGGAAAGCAAAGATACTAACTATTCTATCTCTAAATTAGGCATAGGATTTTAGAGCTAAAATGGAACTTCAGGAGTCATTTAGTCTGTCCCTCATCTTAACAAATGAAGAAACTGAGGTATAGAAGCTTATTCAAAGTTAACCATTTAATTAATAATTTTGCTCACTTGTAGAATTTAGAAATTTTGTAGTTAACCTGGATGTTTAAAACCCAGAGAGGTTAAGTGTCACATAGGGGAGGGAGTGGCAGGTATGGGATTGAACCCATATCATCTGGTTCTGGATTGTGTTCTTGTGGTCCAGGGAATGTCTTTTTGCTTCCTCTCTGGATATTCCCTTTAATGTCCAGAGACATTCAGAATCATTTTATGATCTTTGAAAAAAAAAATATATATATATGTACATATATATATATATATTTTAATAATATTCTAGAAGGGAACATGATCTGGACTTCGGATACCCAGCTTTGACTCTCATTTTAGATGTTAGCTGTGTGATTTTAGGGAAGTTATGTAATTCCTCAGAGCCTCAATTACTTCATTTGTAAAATAGGATAACTGTCTCACATGTTATGAGGAAAGCACCCTAGATATTAAAAGGTTTTCCAGAATACTTTAGTTGTGAGAGTTTGGAAAAGTCTGATTTGAATTAAATTGTCCTTTATTTGCTTTTCCCCACTCCACAAGACAGTTGATAAACGGTAAAAGAAATAAGAAAAAAAAAGGAAGCCTTAGGAGGATATTTAGAAGGGAGGTCGGATAAACTGTTACGCTCCTTGCTGAGACGTATTTCTAAGCCTTGGATTTTTTTTAGCACACTGGCAGACTTGCCTTCTTCCCCTTGCTCTGCTCCCTGCTCCGTGCCCCTCTTCAGGTTGAGCCCAGAGGCAGACACCGAGTACAGGCAACGAGAAGTCAAGTTGCTTTGCTGTAGAGCTATTACTTTGAGAGTTGAATGAACAAAGGTGGTGAAATGCACGTTGCTGAGAAGGGGCCTGTTTTTGTCTAAAATACTCCTGCTGTAATTTAATAAGTTGCTATCATGCTGGATTCTGTAACCCAATAGACTTTCTTAGTTTGATTAGACTTCCCTTAGAGGTCCTTTTTCCTTCTCTTTGTGCTTTTGCAATAAAAAGTAAACACCCAAAAATAGTTTTAAAATGAGCAGAAACATTGTCTTCCTTCGTAGTTTAATGAATGTTTATAAACATTAAAAGATATTTTAAATAAGTTATAGTTTTTAGAGCCAGATTTGAAGAAATATAAATATCTGGGTAACAATAACACACTAATATAGTAGTTTAGCCCCTTTACAAAATACTTATCTCACACCTGTGAAATAGGTAGTGCAAATATATCAGCTCTGTTCAGATGAGAAAATTATGGTCAGAGTGATTATGTGATTGGTCTGAGAAAACATAGCTAGTAAATGGCAGAGCCTGAATTCAAATGGAAGTTTCTGGTTTAAGTTGAATATACTTTCTGGGAGCAATACCTATTAAATGTTTATCTGTTAACAATCACTGTTTTGGGCACTGAGGTGGCACAGTAGATCGAGTGCCAGGCCTAGAGTCAGGAAGACCTGAGTTCGAATTCAACCTCAGATGCTTACAAAGCTGCGTGCCCCTGGGTATCTTCACCCTTTTTGCCTCAGGAAATGGCAAACTACTCCAGTATCTTTGCCAGTAAAACCCCATGTGGGTCACAGAGGAGTCAGACATGACTGAAAACATCAAATCATTGTTTAGCCTACCATGACTTTTCTGCGAGCTTACTCTGAGTCTTTATTGGATTTAGTACCTGTCAGTGATAGGTTAAACACGAGGGTATTATTCATCTAAAGTCTTTACTGTTTTCTCCAAATTTTGTATCCCCTCTTGTTTTTTGGCACATTGAAATCCCAAGGTGTGTATAAGTATGCTTTGATTTCTCTTGGTGAAACCACAGTCTTGAAAGACTTCCTTCACAGCCAAGGCATGATATTTGTCAATAGTTGTAAAGGTTTGGGGGGAACAATGAGGAAGAAAAATTTAAATTCTTGATTGGAAGCATTGTGAAATTTTGAATTATGTACTTTTAAAATAAAACATTAATTATATTACTGATTTTGAGATTTTTGTAAGCAGTCAGGGTGCAAGATGCAAAAGACTTTGGGGAACTCTTCTTGCCTTGTTCTTTTCTAGAGTTCCACTTCACAGTGTTATCGAAAAGCAAGTTAGTTCGTTGCTTTTCATTCTGTGATACTAATATGAAGCTAGTTATCTATGTATGAGCTCTCATATTGCCTAATATTCTTGCATAGTCAGTTAACAAGGCAAATAAACAGTTTATCCTCCTCTAGAGTATTTATGAGAAGACAAGGGCAGAAATCACTGAGGAGTCAAGTGTGGAGGGATTAGGATCTGCACCAGTGGACGGAGTACCCACATTGATAAGACCTGAGTTCCACCGAAGGCATGCCTTTTTCAGAGATTGGATTTTAGGACACATATGAATAGAACAGTGTTTTAAAATAGACTTCTGTGGGAAGAAACATCTCTGGATAGAGAGGCAGCCTCAATGCTGGAAAAATCTGGATCCAAGTCTCACCTCTGACACAAATTGTCTCTGTGACTAGGCAGCTTTTTAAGATTGTAAGTTGCAGAGAAGGTGTCAACCTGAATTAGTAAAGGAAGTTTCCCTGCCTTGGTTACCTGTACCAGTGAAACTGTAGGTACAATCCTTGTCCCTAAAACTAATCTCAAAGACAAATCCAAGCTCAAAGATAAAGCTTAAAATGTGTTGCTTCAGAATAGCAGGCAACATGATATATAGTGCAGGCATTTTTAACCTGGGGGTATGCGAATTAAAAAAAAGGTTTTGATAATTATTTCAGTATTGTTGGTTTTATTTATAATTCTGTGTATTGTATTTTATGCATTTAATAACATTCCTCTGAGGTTGGGTCCACAGACTTCATCAGATTGCCAGACACAATAAAGGCTGAAGTCCTGATACAGTGGAAAAGCCACTAGAGACCCAATTTAAGTCTCCCTTTTACTGATGATTCATTTAACCCATTGTCATCTTCCATTTCCTTATCTGTAAAATGGGAATGCCTGCCTTTTTCTCACCTTAAATGAGGGCTGTGAGGGTCGTATGCAAAGACAGAAGTGAAAGTGCTTTGTAAGTCAGTCAGTTTCTGAGGCCACACTTGGACTAAGGGTGTCCCCTCCACAGCTGCTCCTGTCTGTAGTAGATCACATTCTCTTTATAGACATAGCTAGTACTCATGAACAAAGCATTCGTAAACTGATTTGAGATGAGAGGATTTCTAAGGTTCTTGCCAGCGTTGAGATTTTATAACTGTGAATCCATCAAGGGATGCCCACTCCTACTGAGACCATTTTAGTCTTGTTTCATCCCCACCCCATTTTTACATTTCAGACCCTAACCGTTCTCATTAATGGGCAGTAGTAACAGCTGCTTCAGATCTGTGTTAATTTTATACCAACTTTAACTGTTTTAAATAGTAAAATCATTTAAATCTTAAGTATAAATTAGCATTTGCAGGTCATACTACGTTTTGTTATCTTAGAATTACGCAGAGCTGTGAGAAGCAGCGTATGGAAAAAGGAAACCGCTATTCACCAGCATGAGTATGGACCAGAAGAAGGCATTGAAGATGACATGTACCGGAAGACCTGTACAATTTGTGGCCACCAACTCACATATGAAAAAATGTAACCTGAGTTTTTAGACTTAACCATTATGAAATATTTTGTATTTAAATAAAGAAAATTTTAATGACAAATCATGAAATTATGCCAAATTGTTAACCTGAAGTGGTTTCCATTCTCTTTTGTTAGCAAGCGCTGGCAATTTGTACATATGGGCAGTTATTTACTAGACACTTATGATTAAAGGCAAGTTAACTTGTTTTCATCATATAGTGGAGTAAAGACACAAAATCTTCAGGTCAGCAGTTCTTGCTATATTTTTTTTTTTTTATTTAACTTTTAACATTTATTTTCACAAAATTTTGGGTTCCAAATTTTCTCCCCTTTTATCCCCTCCCCCCCCAACCCCAAGCATTCTAATTGCCCCTGTGACCAATCTGCTCTCTCTTCTATCCTCCCTCTCTGCCCTTGTCTCCGTCTTCTCTTTTGTCCTGTAGGGCCAGATAGCTTTCTTTACCCCTTAACCTGTATTTCTTATTTCCTAGTGGTAAGAACATTACAGTTGATCCTAACACTTTGCGTTCCAACTTCTTTACCTCCCTCCCTCTCCACCCCTTCCCTTTGGAAGACAAGCAATTCAATATAGGCCAAATCTGTGTAGTTTTGCAAATGATTTCCATACTAGTTGTGTTGTATAGGACTAACTATATTTCCCTCCCTCCTATCCTGTCCCCCATTACTTCTGTTCTCCTATGATCCTTTCCCTCCCCATGAGTGTCGACCTCGGATTGCATTCTCCTCCCCATGCCCTCCCCTCTATCCTCCCCCCCACCCTGCTTGTGCCCTTGTCCCCCACTCTCCTGTATTGTGAGATAGGTTTTCCTATCAAAATGAGTGTGCATTTTATTCTTTCCTTTAGTGGAATGTGATGAGAGTAGACCTCATGTTTTTCTCTTGCCTCCCCTCTTTATCCCTCCACTAATAAGTCTTTTGCTTGCCTCTTTTATGAGAGATAATTTGCCCCATTCAATTTCTCCCTTTCTCCTCCCAATATTTCTCTCTCACTGCTTGATTTCATTTTTTTTTTAAGATATGATCCCATCCTCTTCAATTCACTCTGTGCACTCTGTCTCTATGTATGTGTGCGTGTGTGCATGTGTGTGTGTGTACTCCCACCCAGTACCCAGATACTGAAATGTTTCAAGAGTTACAAATATTGTCTTTCCATGTAGGAGTGTAAACAGTTCAACTTTAGTAAGTCCCTTATGACTTCTCTTTGCTGTTCACCTTTTCATGGTTCTCTTCATTCTTGTGTTTGAAAGTCAAATTTTCTTTTCAGCTCTGGTCTTTTCATCAAGAAAATTTGAAAATCCTCTATTTCATTGAAAGACCATTTTTTCTCCTGAAGTATTATACTCAGTTTTGCTGGGTAGGTGATTCTTGGTTTTAGTCCTAGTTCCTTTGACTTCTGGAATATCCTATTCCATTCCCTTTAATCCCTTAATGTAGAGGGTGCTAGATCTTGTGTTATCCTGATTGTATTTCCACAATACTTGAATTGTTTCTTTCTAGCTGCTTGCAATATTTTCTCTTTCACCTGGGAATTCTGGAATTTGGCCACAATGTTCCTAGGAGTTTCTCTTTTTGGATCTCTTTCATGCGGTGTTCTGTGGATTCCTTGAATATTTATTTTGCCCTCTGGTTCTAGAATCTCAGGGCAGTTTTCCTTGATAATTTCATGGAAGATGATGTCTAGGCTCTTCTTTTGATCATGGTTTTCAGGTAGTCCCAGAATTTTTACATTGTCTCTCCTGAATCTATTTTCCAGGTCAGTTGTTTTTCCAATAAGATATTTCACATTATCTTCCATTTTTCCAATCTTCTCGCTATGTTCTGTGATATCTGTCTTTCTCACAAAGTCCTTAGCGTCCATCTGTGCCATTCTAGTTTTGAAAGAACTATTTTCTTCAGTGAGCTTTTGAATCTCCTTTTCCATTTGGCTAATTCTGCTTTTGAAAGCATTCTTCTTCTCATTGGCTTTTTGAACCTCTTTTGCCAATTGAGTTAGGCCAGTTTTCAAGGTGTTAATTTCTTCAACATTTTTTTGGTTCTCCTTTAGCAGGGAGCTGATCTGCTTTTCATGCTTCTCTTTCATCCCTCTCATTTCTCTTCCCAGTTTTTCCTCCACCTCTCTAACTTGATTTTCAAAATTCTTTTTGAGCTCTTCCATGGCCTGAGCCCATTGGGTGGACTGGGACACAGAATCCTCGATTTCTGTGTCTTTGCCTGATGGTAAGCATTGTTCTTCCTCATCAGAAAGGAAGGGAGGAAATGTCTGTTCTCCAAGAAAGTAGCCTTCAATAGTTTTATTTCTTTTCCCTTTTCTGGGCATTCTCCCCAGCCAGTGACTTGACCTCTGAATATTCTCCTCACACCCACCTCGCCTCCTGGTCCTCCCAGCCAGCGTTTGGGGACTGAGATTCAAATGCTGCTTCCCGCCTTAGGGCTTTTGGCGGGGGCAGGGCTGCTATTCAGTCTGAGAATTAAGTTCAGGTGGTCAGGTCGGGGCACGGCTGCCTCTCAGGCTCAGTTCCCTCAGGGGGTTTATGCACAGACCTTCCACAATGGATCCAGGTTCCCGCCCGCTTGGGGAGCCCCTGTCTGCAGCCGCCTCTCAGCTGCTATCTCCCGGGGGGGCCTGAGCCATGGGGGCACCCCACTCCCCTCTCGACCTGCCAAAGAGACTCTTTCACCGACCCCCGTCACCTGTGGGTGGAGGGTCTTGTGCCGCCGCTGGAGATCCCGTCCCTGAAGCCTGCTCGGATCTGTACCTCTCGGAGCTGCGGCCGCCGCAGGTCTGGGCTGGGCTCCGCGTCTGCAGCGCGACGGACCTTTTGCGAGAGGTTTGCAGGTCCCTCTGTGGGTGGAGGGACCCGCGTGGCCGCTGGAGATCCCGTCCCTGTAGCCCGCTTGGATCTTTTCCTCACGGTGTCGTGGCCGCTGCAGGGCTGCCCTCTGCTCCCAGTCCCGGCGCCCAGTCCGCAGCGCGAAGGACCCCCCGCGAGAGGTTTGCAGGTCTCTCAGGAACAGAAATCTCCCTCGCTCCAATATTCCGTGGCCTCTGGGTGCAGAATTCACCGTGAGTTGGTCCCCTCTAGCCGTTCTGTGGGTTATGGGTTCGGAGCTATGTGTATGTGCGTCTTTCTACTCCACCATCTTGGCTCCGCCCCCTCTTGCTATACTTTTAGCCTCAGCTCCATTGTTCTCTTTAATTCTCCAGTCATTCTAAGTTTAGTATTGCCTGTATTTTTGGAGTTGCCATAAAGCTTGTCTAATGGAAACATATCCAAGTGTTTTACCATACTGGCTTATTCCAGTGGCATACCTAGCTCTGAATTCTGTGCGATGTTGTGCCAAGGACTGTGCTGAGAAAGTGGTACTCTGTGGTATTTTAAATTGTATCGAAGCAGGAAAACAGACTGAACAGAATAGTAATTTGGGTCATGTTTATGCGGTCATTACTCTGTTATGTTGCATATTATTTAAACCATAATGAATAAGTACAAGTAAATCATTCTTTGTATGCGGTAAGCTTCCTTCAAATGACAGCCTGATTTTACCACATGCATTTAAGTACTGTTGTACAATGCTGTGTATTTTATGAATGAGAACTGACAAGACTCCCTTACAATAGAAAGGCTTCTGGGTAAGAAAACTACTCAGGAGTGACACAGGATTTTTCAGGGTCAATTATACACAACAGACCAATGTTAAAAAACATATTTCAATTTTATTCAACCATATTTTGTCAAATTATCCAGGAACCATGAAAATCTATGCTGCTTGGTAAATAAAAGAAATCCAACTTTTCTACTTCATGAGCTCTTTTTCTAGTGTTTGACATGCCTCAAGTGAAAGTACTTTTCTTGTGCCTTACTAGAGAAAATATATCAAATTGATCACAAAAAAGTTGCATTTCTGTCACATTTCCATGACGTCCTATGGTCAGCTTCACATTATTGTATTTAGGAAATCATTTGGGTTTTAGTTTTAAGCAGAGCTGCTTACCAATTTTTACTTTTTTCTCCCTTAATAAATGAAAGAAGGGAAGTAAACAAAAATGCTACCAGGAAGCCAACATTCAGTAAAACAATCCAAAATAAATGACATATTAAAAAATATATGTTTTGTTAAAGTCTCAACTTGAAGGAGGAAAAAATCCGCAGGCCTGCAGAGCACAGAACTGTTGGAATACAGCTAAAATATGATGGTCCAATTCAGCAGTAAAGAGAAGGTTTTCCAAGGTCACCATGTACTGTTGGATTATCTGATGATGCTGTAAAAGTAAAAAGAGGAAAAATTAAGTGAAGGATAGAAACAACCACAAAAACAACTTGGTAGAGTGGAACCAAATTTCTCAGCCTGCTGCTGGGGGTGAGAATTCTAAGTATAAAACCTGGGCAAAGGAAGATGTGTACTTAGTACTGCTGATTGTTAGTAGGGCTTTAAGCTTTCCAACCCAACTAAAGGAAAGAAGGAAAACATGGGGAAAAAAAGGCTAAGGGAAGGAACTGAAGAAAAATGGCTAAATGTTGACTGAAAATACTTTGCTGTGACAATGAAATTGGTTTGTCTAAAGTTGACTTTTTAAGTGTTGACTAAAGTACACAATCATTTCTTAAAGTTGTTCATGAGAAAAGGGGAGGGTCAAGATGGCAGAGTAGAAAGAGGCACATACACTAGCTCTTCCCCCATAGCCCATAAAATACCTGTAAATAAAAACTCTCAGCAAATTCTAGAGCAACAGAAGCTACAGAACAATGGAGCAGAGGAGATTTCCAGCCCAGGGTAACCTGAAAGGCCAATGGGAAAGGTCTGTCCCACCAGATGTGGAGCAGAGCCCAGCCTTGCCTTGGCTGCTTGGCACAGTGCCCAGATGAAGACCTAGGCAGGCCTCGGGGACAGAATCCCCAGCAGCAGCAGTTTGCAAATCCCTCAACTCACAGGTGCCAAAGGTCAGTGAGGGTTTTTTCAGCTGGCCAAGAAGGGAGCAGGGTCTTCCCGTAGCTCCAGCCTCAGGCAGCTGTGGCAGAGGCTGCATCTGGCAATAGCAGCTCCCATAGCACCCTATATCCATTGTAAAGCCCCTAGGGGAACTGAGCAGCTGATCTTTACCTCACACTGAACAGTAGCCCTGCCCCCACCAAAAGCCCCTGGGGGAATTGAGCAGTTTATCTGAATCTCAGCCCCCAGTGCTGGCTTGGTGGAACTGGAGGCCAGGTAGTTGTGGAGAGGAAACTCTACTACTCACAGATTCTGGGCACAAAAGTTTCTTGTTGCTCCCAGACCAGTGTACACACTTGATTGTGCCACCTTGGAGGAACTGAGATCTTACAGATCCCCAGAGTATAGCCTACTCTTGACCCAAAAGTCAAGTAACTGGTTGGGAAAATGCCCAAAAAAGGGAAAAAAAAAATAAGACTATAGAAGGTTACTTTCTTGGTGAACACATATCTTCTCCCATCTTTTCAGATGAGGAAGAACTGTTGGGACTGGAAGCTCAATTCCGTGTGGACAGTCTCGGGCAGGTAAAAGTGGGACTTCTAAATCTTAGAGTCTTACGAGGCCCTCCATGAACAGCGGGGGTTCGAGAAGGTCAGACTGAGCTAGCTCGGCTAGCTCGGGTATTTCCGCCTCTCCCCCGGAGATACCTGATGGGTGGAGTCTCCCTGCCCTCGAGGTCGTCCCGGATTGGAGCACACCTAGTTACCTAACAGCACGGTATTGAGATGCAAACTGTGTGGCTAAAGGTTAAGTAGGATTGAGGAAGCCTAAAAGCTCTCTTAGCACGTGTGGAGCCAAAGAGAAAAGTAGGGCTCCGCTTCTTTTCTTTCCTCTCTCCCCTCCCCCTCTCTCCCCGCTTGTACTTCTATTTCCAATCCCTTAAGCTTAGCCTCCTTAGGAAATCTCCCCCTCTTCCTCCTAAGGAAGACCCCCCTGCACTTGTAACCGAAACCCTGAAATAAAGCTCAACCCCTGTTCGACTCTGGAACGTCCTTTCTCTCATACGTGCATCCGGCGTGGCCAGCCGAAGACCTCGGGAGGTGAGGTAGGAAAGACTCGGGTAGCCCAATACAGGCCTCTAGGCTTGGCAAAGAACAATGCTTACCATCAGGGAAAGACATAAAAAAATCAAGGCTTCTGTATCCCAAACATCCAAAATAAATATTCAGTGGGCTCGGCTATGGAAGAGCTCAAAAAGGATTTTGAAAATCAAGTAAGAGAGGTGGAGGAAAAATTAGGAAGAGAAATGAGAGAGATGCAAGAAAATCATGAAAAGCAAGTCAGCAACTTGCTAAGACCCCAAAAAATGCTGAATAAAATAACACCTTTAAAAACAGGCTAACCCAATTGACAAATGAGGTTCAAAAAGCGAATGAGGAGAAGAATGCTTTCAAAAGCAGAATTAACCAAATGGAAAAGGAGGTTCAAAAGCTCACTGAAGAAAATAGTTCTTTCAAAATTAGAATGGAACAGAGGGAGGCCAATGACTTTATGAGAAACCAGGAAATCACAAAACAAAACCAGAAGAATGAAAAAATGGAAGATAATGTGAAATATCTCATTGGAAAAACAACTGACCTGGAAAACAGATCCAGGAGAGACAATCTGAAAATTATGGGACTACCTGAAAGCCATGACCAAAAAAAGAGCCTAGACATCATCTTTCATGAAATTATCAAAGAAAACTGCCTTGATATTCTAGAACCAGAGGGCAAAATAAATATTGAAAGAATTCACCGATCACCTCCTGAAAGAGATCCGAAAAGAGAAACTCCTAGGAACACTGTAGGCAAATTCCAGAGTTCCCAGGTCAAGGAGAAAATATTGCAAGCAGCTAGAAAGAAACAATTTGAGTATTGTGTTAATACAATCAGGATAACACAAGATCTAGCAGCTTCTACGTTAAGGGACTGAAGGGTGTGGAATATGATATTCCAGAAGTCAAAGGAATTAGGACTAAAAACCAAGAATCACCTACCCAGCAAAACTGAGTATAATACTTAAGGGGAAAAAAGATCTTTCAATGAAATAGAGGACTTTCAAGCATTCTTGATGAAAAGACCAGAGCTGAAAAGAAAATTTGACTTTCAAACACAAGAATCAAGAGAAGCATGGAAAGGTAAATGGGAAAGAGAAATCATAAGTTGAACTGTTTACATTCCTACATGGAAAGACTGTATTTGTAACTCTGGAAACTTTTTTCAGTATCTGGGTAGTTGGTGGGATTATAAGCCCACACACACAGAGCACAGGGTGAGTTGAATAGGAAGAGGACATATCTAAAAAAATAAAATTAAGGGGTGAGAGAGGAATATATCGGGAAGAGAAAGGGAAAAATGAAATGGGGCAAATTATCTCTCATAAAAGAGGCAAGAAAAAGACTTTTCAATGGATGGAAAAAGGAGGGAGGTGGGAGGGAAAACGTGAAGTTTTTTGACTCAAGGAAGGAATAAAATGCACACTCATTTTGGTATGAAAACCTATCTTATAATACAGGAAAGTAGAGAAGGGGATAAGCAAGGTGGGGGGGATGATGGAAGGGAGAGCAATGGGAGGAGGGAGCAGTTAGAAGTCAACACTCTTGGGGAGAGACAAGGTCAAAGAGAATAGAAGAAATGGGGGAGCAGGATAGGATGGAGGGAAATATAGGTAGTCTTACACAAGATGAGTGTTGTGGAAGTCATTTGCAAAACTAACACATACATAGTCTATATTGATTTGCTTGCAGTGGGCATGGGTGGGGAGGGAGGAAGGAAGAGAAGTTGGAACTCAAAGTTTTAGGAACAACTGTTGAGTATTATTCTTGCATACAACTGGGAAATAAATACTGGTAATGAGGTATAGAAATTTATCTTGCCCTACAGGACAAAAAGATGGGGATAAGGGAAGGGGGGGGTGTTAGAAGAGAGGGCAAATTGGTGGTAGGGGTTATCAGAATGCTGGGCGTTTTGAAGTGGGGGAGGGGAGAGATGGGGAGAAAATTTGGAATTCAAAATTTTGTGGAAATGAATGTTGAAAACTTAAAATAAAATAAATTTAAAAGAAAGGGGAGGAGGTGTTATGACTAAGCTTTATTTCCCCTACATTAATCCAACAAATGTTTATTATAAATCTGTCATGTACCTAGTAACACTGCTGTTATGAGAGATACAAGAGAAATATAAAGGACAATCCCCTGAACTCAGAGCTTCCAGTGTAGTTAGGAAAAGCTACATATATGAAAAAACCACTAAAATGTTAATGATATAACCAAAGGAGTAGAAGACAGAGTAAATGCTATAGGATTTCACAGGGAAAGTCAAAAAGACTTCATGGAATAGGCCTTAGAGGATGCAAGATTATGCCAGGAACAAAGTCCCATAACTTGGTGTTGCTTGTATGTACTTTCACAGGTTCCTAAATTTAATCAAGCAAATATGCAACTGCTTAGTGAAGCTCTCCAGAGGGTATCAGACTTTGTGTGTACACTTCTAGCTTTCTAGTTTATGATGCATCTACTATAATAAAGACAGAAAGAAAAAAATGAAACAAATCACTGCTCCTAAGGAGTTTATATTCCATCAGGGGAAATAACATTAACATATAAGTATATACAAAATAATAAATATCCAAGGTAGTTAAGAAAAGATCGGGAGGGAGGGACAAATCACTGGGGCTCAGTTTCTTCCACAGCAGTGACACCTACTATACAAGTTAGTGTTCAATTCTTTTGGTGGGCTGATGTAGGGGCAGAAAGAAGAAGGGGAAACGGGAGGGAGAGAATATAGATAAGTTGTAGGTTCCAAAGGCAAATATCAGTTTTTGGCTAACAGGAGAAGAGGAAAGTTTTTAAAGGAGACTACAGTTTAGAAAGAGCAACTAGATGGCACAGTAGACAGAGCAGCAGACCTGGAATCATAAAGATTTGAGTTCAAATCCAGCCTCAGACACTTACTAGCTATGTGATCGTGGGCAAGTCACTTAACTCTGTCTGCCTCGGTTTCCTCATCTATAAAATGAGAAGAAAATGGCAAACCACTCCAGGATCTTTGCCAAGAAAACCCCAAATAGGATCACAGAGTCAGACACAGCTGAAACAAGTGAACAGCAATTGTTCAGAATAACAACAACCCACTAACCTGCAAGAAGATCTGCTGTAACCTTTCTATACAGTTCTTATACCAAGGTGTTAATATATTGGTCCCATCAGTCTCACATCGTACCAAATGTTCTGTCAGTATCATGATAAAGCGCTGGAAAGGAAGAAACAAAATGAACAATATTGGCAATCTGTATCTGATCAATTAGATGAACAATTCCAGCATCTGAGAAATGTTTATCTTTAAAAAAGACCAAATGACTTGGTCTCCAGCAAATAAGCAAGATAGCAATTTTAATGATTACATGCATTTCCTTTCAATAAAAGATGGCTAAAATTAGAAATCTAAAACTGTAGTTTTCTTATGTTTCTAAAAATTTAAAATCAAGTTACCTGAAATATGACAAGGAAAAGATTCTTTTGCTCACTCTGAGCTGACTCAACTTTCTCCTGTAGACGTTCTATTTGTTCCTCTAATGCCCCATCATCCCTGTCACTGCTTCTATCATCACGCTATAAATCACAAAAAAGAGGAAACAAAAGAAACAAGTCAGAAGTAGAATATATTAAAATCAATCAAGACAGGTCAG
Organism: Notamacropus eugenii; assembly: GCF_028372415.1. NCBI lineage: Eukaryota > Metazoa > Chordata > Mammalia > Diprotodontia > Macropodidae > Notamacropus > Notamacropus eugenii. Next base: position 314,343,435 of record NC_092874.1, read on the forward strand.
GATTTACTGCTTTGGAACAAAGGTCACTGATGAATTACAGAAAAAAAGTGTGATTTTAAATTCTAAAAATCATAACATTGATGACTGAGTTTGTGATTGTGAGAATGGCTAAGTTTTTAAGTTGTACTCCTAAAAACACACACACAGATCCACATGCCACTTACACGGCTGACACTGACTGGCTTTAGCTTTGGTTTCTAAAATGCCCAGTGAAGTGAGATGTAAGTATTTACATGGGTGTCAGACATTTACTAACTTACCTTCAGGGCACTATTCTTGCATGGCTACTAGTTAAAATCCCAAGAAATACCTGGCATGACTCCAGATACATGGGAGATATTAAAAGATAATGTGGAAGATCCTCTAGCTCTCCACAGATGCAGGTTCACTAAGATCAGGGAACCCTGTTGGTGTCTTTATTGGAAATATATAGTGGATATGGTTTGGAGGCTTGTCTGAGCTTAGGAAACAAAAACCAGGGAGAATAAATGATTGTGATCACTTTTTAAAAAATGACTCTAACGTTTTGAACATTAATACAACCAATTAAACTTCTTAGTAAGGATTTACACTGTAATTAATTTCAGTGGAAGAAATAAAATCAGTCCCTCCTTTGGTTTCTCTCTGGATTCATTATTTATTCCTTCTTATTCATGTTTCTTTCAATACCGGCATGGTTAGTGGGCCCTCCTCTCTTTGGTTCTGCTTTGCAGTACTTCATATAAAGGCCTTTCTAGAGTTATTTCTATCCCCCATATTTATCCATATTAATTGTATTATAATATTCATTTATGTTAATGCACCTCAATTTAACCAATCTTCCATTATTAGATAATACATTTTATAACTACAAATTGTTCTAGAAAAATCTCTAAACAGATAGCTTTCAGGGCCTATTCTCTACAATGGAGAATGGGTAGGATTATTTAAACTAGATACTTCAAAATGGTTCTACAAAAAGAGTCTTTAAGGTTCCAATCAAGCAGCAATGGATGAGCATACAATCCCTATTAACACTAATAGGTTTTCTTGTATTTTAGTCATTCTAAACTTTATGTTGTCTTTAACCTGTTGAGATGCAAGTAATATTTTAAACTTTTCTTTTCCAATGTTAATCCAACATCTTTTTTTCTGTCTTAATGCAACTGTTAGAATTTCCAATACTAAATAAAGAGCAGTGAAAGCTTTTATAACCTATCTTCATTGCTAGTGGTACTAGTGGTTTAAAAAGGAAAAGTTTGTATATAATATGAACTTTAAAAAAAAAGTCACATCATAAAAAATAGAAAACAAGAGATATTTTTTATAACTATGACAATGGGATAGGAAGAGGGGATTTCATAACCAAGTAAGGGATAAAAGATACAGCAGAAGACAAGACAGTATGAGACAGAAACAAAGTTTCCCAAAAGAAGAAATGCATATTATAAGCAACCATATGAAAACCTCCAAATCACTAATACGAGACTGTAAATTAAAACTGAGGTTTTACTTTGTATCTAGTACATTTTTAAGGATAAAAAGGACAGAAATAGTCCACGATGGAGGGAATACAGGAAGCAAGACACACAAATACACTATTGCCATAATTATAAATTAGTCTAACCTAGAAAAACAATTTAGAATTACTCAAGAAAAGTTATTAACTGCTTCACTCTTTTTATCCAGTCTCCCAACTAAGCATATTCCCCAGAGGACAAATGGATGGGACCCAAATCCAAAACATCTTTTGTAGTAACAAAAAACCAAAACAAAACAAACTGGAAAAAAGAGTCCTTTTTGACTATAGGATGGCTGAGGAAACTGAGATAATATGAAAATACTACAGTATTACTGCACTGTTAAAAAATTTCTGAGAAACATGGGCAAATATATTTGATGAAAAGCAAAAAAAAAAAAAAGAATGAGAACAATTTGTAAATTTGATCACAATACTGTAAATGAAAAGTACAATAAAGACATCAGAATTCAGACTGGTCATTACATTTAGTCCACTCCCCCCCTCCACAGAGAGGTGAGGGGCTGCTTTACACGCTGTCAGAAGGGGTTGTTGTACTGTATCGTTTTAATTTTTTATTTTTTTCAAAAGGGAGAGATTTTTGGGGGGAGGGAGTCTAGGGAGAGGTATTGCTAAGTAGCAGTTGTGAAAAAAAAATAAAAAAAACTTTTTATTCATTGTACCTAAAATAGCCAGTCTTATAATGAAAAATGAGCTGTTGATAAAATAAACTTAAGCAGTTTAAGGTACAGATCTCATACTTGAAACTCAATAACATTTTGCCAGATGGTTCTCGTGGGAATATTTCTTTAGCCAATTATGGGGAAAGAATAAAGCTTAATTTAAGGGACTCCACCTTTGCCCCAACCTACTTAGAATGCTGGCAATAAAAATGCTAGGCTCTCTCAGATAGATTCTTGACTTTACTAGGGAAGAGTGATCTAAGATTACACCTGAGCAAGTAAACCTGGAGGAAAAGAAAAACGCTGCACAGTTCTTAAAGAGACTTGGGAATGCCTGCAATGTAATATTTCCTCTCCATAATTATATAGGATAAAAAGTTACAAACAAAGAAAGGAACAATGACTAAAAACTATCCTCAAGCCCTCTGGTGAAACAACAGAAGGAAGGGGCATGGTGTGGCAGAACTTTTACTTCTAGACCTGGTTTTGCCATGAATTCTTGTGACCTTGGTCAAGTCACTTCTCTCTGAACTTTTAGTTTCCTCATCTGTAAAGTAATTCATAAGAGCAATGAGATAACGTGTGGAGCAAATGAAAACAGAGAGCCCATGGGTATCCCTAAAACATTGTACAAATGCCAGCTATTATAATTATGGGAAAAGAAAAGATAATTGCTTCTCACTAACTTATAGAAAGTCCATAAAATGAAAAGAAAAAAATTCAGATACTGCCTGTGAGACAAAAATCCTTTATAACTGGCAGTGCTTTGTAGTGGAAAGAGCACTGGATTTGGAACCAGAAGCCCTGGTCTGAATCCTTGTGGCTCTTTACTACTGGTATGAATTTGGCTGTTAAGGTCCGTCCAGGTCTAAATGCTGAGACAGTAAGTCACAAGAAACTATGTTAACCCTTATTTCTTTGATAAGTTTGTTCCACTTACTATCGTAAGGTGATTTGTCTGAAGGGTGAAGTGAAATAGTACATAAATAAACTACAAATAAGTAAGAAGGAAACAGCAAACCACTCAAGTATCTTTGCCAAGAAAACTTCAAATGTGATCACAAATTCGGATACAACTGAAAAATGACGGAAAGTAAAAAGTACAAATAAGAACATAAAACTGTATTTCCTGTTCTGAGGCAGGTCAGACCAGACGATCTCTGACTCGCCCTCCAACTCTGAGATTCTAGGATTCTGTGATCGCTAAGTGGGTTACCGTGGGGTAAGGTTAGAGTGACTATTGCCTCCCTCTGCAGGATTGGGATTCTAAGTAAGTGAGAAATATGAGACATCAGAAACAAAAAGAATGAGGTTCAACTGGGATAAATGAATAGAGAATGCCTAAGACTATAAAGAAAAAAAATTACAGGACTTTATGAAGAAAGCATGGCGTGCTAGGATGCATACATTAAGCAACATGGAGGCAACGTAGTTTGGTCAAGGTCATCACTAGGCTCCATTCTTACCCCATAAGTGACTATCTGAAGAAGATACAGAAAAGGAAAACTGAAAATAACTAATAAAGAGAGTTGGGGGAACAGGAATAATTAAGAAAGTTTCAGGAGCCCTAAGATTATCTCCAGCTTCATTGAACTGTACAGAAAATGACAAACATCTGTTCTCTAGCTCTGCTGACACATATTGATGTATTAAAAAAAACAAGTCCACAGACCCCAGATTATGAATCTCTATTCTAAACAAACTGCCGTTGTTAATTAGTCTAGCCTACTACAAGGTAAAACTGCATGCAGGCATGAAGTATTCCTACTTTCTGCCACTCCATACCCCTTGTAGTAAGAGCTACTTAAATGAAACAGCATTAGAGTAGATAAGGTTATTTGGTGTAATTCAATTAGTTATGAGACTGCTTTGGATATTTGTCAAAAAAAGAACAATAATGTACCCGTTTGTGCTGTCTTGCAAGTTTTTCTTTAGTTTCCTCCAATTCTTTCTGGATTTTCACAACATGTTTGTTCATCTTTCGAATTGTGGAGTGTAAAATTTCCCAGATAAACAACCTAAAAATAGAGTAGCAATTATTATAAGCTACACACTTAAAACCAGGATGGGTGCATATTCAAGAGTAAACTGAAGGTCAGAATTGTATATAGGTTAAATAAAATGCAATTAAAATGACCTGGCAGCAAAAGTACATTTTCCCTATGTTGTGAAAACAAATATATATTTGGATTTCCCAGAAAAGCAAAGAGGAAAAAAGATTCCAACCAATTCTGAATGAGTACAGTAAGAATTCTGGTTATAAAAAAAAAAGTACAAGGGATTAGAGTCTTTGCTTACCTAGTAAAATCACGAGAGAGCTCTGAAGAGAAGATCCAATTTGCTACAGCAGCACAGTCCACAATCTGTGTTCGAATCATTTTATCAACTAATACAGCAATCATCTAGAAGAAAACAATCAGTTCATCACTCAACTGCACATGGTCAACTGATTAATGAAGTATTCCCATATCCCAGTTAACCCCAAGAAACTTCCACTTATTTCTTGACAATGTAGACAGTTTCTGTTTTTTATGTTTGGTGTTTACAATGTCCTATGGCTTTTCTCTCTTCATAAAAAATTATTAGAATTATTAAAGAATTATTAGTAACATACAGGTATTGCTATTTTGCATAGTCCTTTTAAAGCCAATGCTCTCTTGAATAAACTAATCCTAGAACACTTTTCTAACATTTTTTGCCGGCCTATATCTATTTTCCCAATGAAGTCACAGAATATTAATGTATTCATGCTGACTTGGTTGGAAGATCTTCAGCTCTCCAACAACCCTTGAACCCTTAATCCTCTGCAAGAAGTTAGTGCACACACTGTAAGTATCTTCTTCATTCTCTCATCTTCAATACTGCCTTATTCAAAGATTTTTTTCCTTCCATCTATAAACATGCACTGATAATCCCCTATTTAAAAAAAAACAAAACTTCACTCAACCCTGACATCACATCAAGCTGAAAGTCTTCTATAAGCATTCCCTCCATTTCCTCAATTCTCAAACTATTCTCAATGCCCTAGTATTTGTCTTCCAACCCTACATATAACTCAGTTAAAACTGCTCTCTCCAAGGAAACTGCTCTCTATTGCTAAATCCAATGATCCTGAAAGGTTAGCCAAGAAGGCACAATTCTGCAAAGACCCAGAAAACATGCCTTTTAACTTCTGGCCATCTCTAAGTGGATGCTCCCTGTAGACACAGCAAACTTCAAAAATTCAAATGTAACTCCTCCCCCCATCCTCTTTCCTTCAATTCATTCCTTCTTTGAATTTCCCTCTTATGGTAAAGGACATGATCAGCTATCTAGTCCCCCAGGTATGAAACCTTTGGGTCACATTTGACTCTTCCCACTCCTTCAAAATCTTTCAGCCCCCACATTTAATTTATTCTACCTCCACAACTTGCCTCTGCCCTTTTCTACACTCACAGTCTCTACCTTAGGCCTCCAAGCCCCCTCATCTCCACTACTTCTAGTCTCTCCCTACTTCCATCTATTCTCCAAACAAGCTGCCACATTCCTAAAACACAGACCTGATCATGCTACCACTCCACTTCATTAACTCCCTATTTAGCTTCTAGGTTTAAAAAAAATCTTGTCTGTCGTTCAATGCCCTTCACAAAATGGCTCCTAACTACCTTTCTAGTCTTATTTTAAATTGTGCCTTTTTCAGTGTTTTCAGTGTAAATGATATGCTACTTATTCCCTTAACACAACATTCCACTTATCCCCCTTGTGCCTTTACAAAGGTAGTCCACCATGTCTGAAATGTACTCCTTCCTCACCTATGTCTTGGAAAATCCCTAGATGCTTTTAAGTCACAGATTAGGTGATACCTTTTACAGGCTTTTCCTCATTTACCAAGCTGTCAATGCTCTCTTCTTCCTGAAATAACTTTATCTAAACTTAATATTTATTTACAGATGCACATATTTTATCCACAAAAGAAACTGTAAGCTCTTTGAGGGCATAAATCTTATCATTTTTATGTTGGTATTTTGAGCACCACACACAGTTGGCACGTAATAAACATTGAATTAATTGAACTGAATCATCCTTTTTATTGCGTTTGGGCACCTGATGAAACCAATTTTTCTGGCTTCTTTAAGGTGAACCTATGAGTTCATACAAGAATGAATAAAGATTGTGAAGCAGCTGTGAAATGTCACAATCTGAAGTCCAGGACCCTTAAAATGACTCTTACCTGGGGATGATTCCTCCAGACTTCAAACATGACCCTCAGAACATGTAACTTTCCCTCATCACTTTCTGCAAGTGTTTTGAAGACTTCATGAAACCTTAACGTAAAACAAAAAAGCAAGTACTGTAATATCTTTAAGCATCTTTTTAAGGTTACCTAAGCTATGCTGTACAACACAAGCAAATTTAAGAGCACAGAGGCCCCTAACAAATATTGAATTTTCTTTTGTTTTAGTAACTTAGGGAAATATTGGAGGACTTTATTAGGGGTAATGCTATGTATTACAGAAAAATCTGTGTTCCTAAAGTTACATATGCATTAGAAGACAAATGTGACTATTTCAAGGCCTAAAATTTAGTTTATAAAGCGAGCTAAAAAAAAGCTATTGAAGCAACATCTACTTAGTATATAGAGGATTAACTCTTCTCACCTTTTGAAAGGATTATCAAAGTAGAAAAGAGTCTAGAAATACAAACTGAGGAAGAACTGAATTTCTGTTAGAGAATTCTAGTTTCTCTGACTTACTTTGGACTATTGCTTACTTTAGCAGATTTCAGCAGACCTTCCTTGTAAAAAATAGTTTCTCATAAGGTGTTTAGTATTCTTCCCTTAAATCCCTATTCCTTCACTTAGTTAAGTATTTTTAAAGTATGGATACATTTCTACTTCAAAAAAAAATTGTCATTTATTAGCTGTGGGGGCCCCATCTACTAGCACAGAGGGAAATTCCTCTAAGCCTTCATAAATCATCACCTGGTAGCCAATTTGCCGTAAGAGACAATTTTGATGCAATGACTAAAAAAGTATTCAACTAACAGTCAATGTTTTGGTGACAAGAATCTCTGAGGTAAGACTGTTCAATACATGTCTCCCTTGCTCCCTCCTGATGCCATTAAAGTAGCAATTACATGAGAGAGAGAGAGAGAGAGAGAGAGAGAGAGAGAGAGAGAGAGAGAGAGAGAGAGAGAGAGAGAGGACAGAGACAGAGAGACAGACACAAAGAGAGTATGTATGCATGTATGGAAGCAATGGACTAATGAACCTTTAACACTGCAGACTACATAATCTATGGTATTACTAAGCCTCCTTCTCTCTCCACCCTGGCATTTTTTGTCACCAACTCAAAAACAATACATGAAAAGAGTTGAAATATGTCCCCAAGAAAAACTACTTGAACTTACTTTGCAAGAGCACTGAAAGAGTGGCTAAACGACTTGGAAGCGAGGTGAAGCAGAGTCTGCACAAAGACTTCTATTTTCAATGGGTTAAAGCTGAATCCTTCATCTGAAAAATGTTTTAGAGTGAGAAAATTAGAATGCTTTTAAAAAGGACTCATCATCACAGAACTAGAAAGCTGGACTTGATCTCATTAGGAATATAGACCTTCTCTCCATTATAACATATCCTACAAGCAGCCATCCAACCTCTGATTAAAGACTTTCTAGGATGGAAAACCACCAATTCTCATGGCAATTCAACTTGTACAGAGCTCAAAATGTTAGGGAGTTTCTCCTGAATAAAGCCTAAACTGACTCACAGATTTCCACCCCTTCCTCCTGATCTGCCCCCTCGAGCCAAATAGACTAAGTGGTGTCCATTCCTTCCTTCTTCCAAGTCTAAATCTCCCTTGTTCCTCTAACTGATTCTCGTAAGCTAAGGCCTCAAGTTTTCACCATCCTGGGGGAATCCTCTCCACACGCATCAGCTAATAAAGGTCATCCTTAAATTGTATGCCTAGAACTGAAAAAAAAATACTACAGATGAAACCTGACAAGTTCAGTGGCCCTATCACCTATTTATTCATGGAAAATTTTACCTCTGAAAAGCAGCTCAAGATGCCACTACCTTTTTGGCTATCACATCACACTGTTGATTCAGAACTTTCAGTCCACTAAAACCGACAGATTTTTCAGAACATGTGCTATCCAACAATGCCTCTCTGACACTGCATTTGTGAAGCTTATTTTTTTTTTTTGTACTCACATATAGAATACCACATATATTCAAATACTTAGATAGATCTGTGATCTCAGCAGTTCAGATCACAACCCATTCATACCAGCTTACCTTGTGTAACTCTTATCCATGTCCTCCCCAAAATCCCCCATAAAAGGCTGCCTCTGGGACTTCCCTATGAGTGCTACTTTTTTCTAATCTAGCTGGCTATAGCCTGTTTGTTGCTATGGGATTTCCCAGGAAGCATTGCTTTGCAGAGATTTGCCTGTGACCTCTAACTTCACCCCTGGGACCTCCCAGAGATCCCTACACATTCACCTGACCTGTCTGTGCCCTATACCTTCATCCCTGCATCAGCTATGGATCCATGCTCAGGGTTCTGGCTTCTGTCTTCAACCCCAGGGCCCTCTCCAGGGCTCCAGAGGCTGTTCATAGACCAGAACCATTTCAACTTGCAAATTCTTGCCTCCCCTGGGCTGTACTTTCTTTTACTCCTACCTGTTGTAAGGTGGTCCTCACAGGAAACATCACCACTTGCTACAAAGGTGGGCATGTAGTGAGGGGCCTGAACAGTCTAATTATTTCCCTCTCTTAATGAAATTCTTTAAAGTCATTGATAAACAAAGTGAACTCATTCAATAGGTAGCATTCCCCACCCCATCATACTATCCCAATCGCAGTAATTCTAAAACCCTGGCTCACTGTACAAACCCTGTTCTCCATTTCCTACTTCTTGTACCCTTACTCCCATCCCCCTCAATACTCCCAATGCTCCACTATTCTACCCATCCCTTCTACTGTGCTCTTCTGCTCCAAAGGTAATAAACTTGCTTTTATCTCAAACCTTTTCTTTCTCCCTTCCTCTTTTAACTTGTACTCAGTAAGACCCAGCTCCTTCTTGATGACACGGCACCTTGGCTACCCTCTCTAGCACCGGGTGCACTTTCACTCATATATCCCTGACTCACTGGTTGTGGTTGCAATATTCCATGGTTCCCACTGCCACTTCCAGGCCCTTCCTCTACTGTCATCACTAAATAATTTCTCTTCCTTTGAGGTTCACTCACTTCCCATAACCTATTACTGTTACACCCAGAGAGTCATATCCTTGATCTTGCCACCACTCACAAATGCACTAATCACTAATTTATGACTTCTGAAATTCCCTTCTCTGACGAAAATCTTTTATCATTCCATCTTTTCCTTTGCCTCATGACCCCTAACTCCATCTTCATCCTCACCACGACCTCTGATTCCTCTATCCTTTTGTTTTTTCCCAGGCCATCACCCTCACAATGGCTACACTCTCCTTTTTCTAAAATATTGATGCCTTGGCGAACTCATTCAATTGTACATTACCTTTTACTTTCAAGAACCTTACCCATTATCCTATTGATCTGAATTATCTTATCTGAATTATTTCCACATTTGCTGCTTTCATTTCTCATGCTCCTAAACAGAGGTGGAGAAAATCATGAAACCGTGCTAACTGGATTCACTGCAAATTTATGGTACATACTGTCAAATGGGCCCTTACCACAGCAAGGATATTTTATTCCTCCCTAAATGATTTACTATCCCACATACTACAGCATTTTCCCAAGCCTTTTAGTGCCCCTTCTAATCTCCTGTGACTGCTTTTCCCTAATTCTCAGTTAAAAGCCTGGACTTCTACTGAAAAAAAAACTGAGGCCATTTGCTGAAAGCTCCCTCTTTTCTCATCCTCCTCTCTCACATCACTCAGACGCGTTCCTCTACCATATCATTCTTCACCCCATCTTACATGTAGAGGTGGTCCTTGTCAAGGCAAACCTTCCCACATGCTTATGTGATCCTATTCCAACCCATCTTGTGCAGCAGAATGTACCCTCTATCATTTTCACTGTATAATCTTTATTCTTTCATTGCCTACTGGCTGCGTCTCTGACACTTAAAAACATATCCAAGCCTTTCTCAACCTAAAAACAAAAAAAATTTCTCTTGATCAGTCCATTCATGCTATTGTTCTGCATTTCTTCATTTTGTGGCCAAACTCCTTGAGAAAGCAGTTGATTATAGAATCAATGTCTCTATTTCCTTTCATTCCATTCTGTTCTGCAGTCTGGCTTTGGATTTCATCATTCAACTGAAATTGCTCTTTTCAAAGTTACCAACGATCCCTTAATCACCAAATCTTATGACCTTTTCTTGACCTTCATCCTTCTTGACCTCTCTGCAGCTTTTGAAACAATCATTCACCTTCTTCAACTTGATACACAACTCTCTGTTTCTGTGATGCTTCTCTCTCCTAGCTCTCCTCCTACCTATTGACCACTCCTCAGGTTCCTTTGCTGGATCTTCGTTTAGGTCATATTCTCTAAACTTGACTGTCCCTTAAGGCTTCATCTTAGACTCTCTTTTCTTTCTATCATATACTATTTCACACAATGGTCTCAATAGCTCCCATGGATTTAATTACTATCTCTATGCAGATCAATTTATAGCTAATTGCAGCCTCAAATCTCCAGCTGTCTACTGGACATCTTGAACTAAATGGTTTTTAGACTTCTTAAAAGTCAACATCTCAGAAACTGAACTCATTACTTTTCCCCCCAAAACTTCACTTCTTCCTAACTTTCCTATAACTGCTGAGGGCATCACTACCCTCTCAATCACCCAGATGCACAAACCCAGATGTCACCCTTAAATTCTTAGTCTCTCTTAGCACCCCCATATCCCAGCTGTTCCTAAGTCTAGCTGATCCTACCTAAACAGTATTTCTCAGCTGTGCCCCCTTCTCTCCTCTGACACTGTCACTATCCTGGTTAAGGCATCACCTCACACTTAACCAGTTATAATTATATTCTGACTGGTGTCAAGGTTATTCTCACTCAGTTCATCCTCCAATCAGCTGCCAAGGTGATCTTCCTAATGTGCCGGTATAATCATGTCATCTCCCTACTCAATAAACTTCAGGGACCCTCTATCACTAGGATCGTTTATAAGATCTTGTTTGCGTTTTAAAGCATTACAAAACCTAGCTCCTTCCTACCTTTCCAGTCTTCTCAATACTTGCACTCTCCTTGTTGTTTAACTTACGACATTTATGTATGAACATCTAGTTTTACTGGCTCCTTTCCTGAATTTATCTTTTATGGATTGCTGGGTTTCTAGAGTCTATAGTAGGAGATTTCATCCCTCCTCCAATCCTTTTTAGAGTTCATTTGGTTTGTGAGACACTTGACAAATACATTCTTTCTGCCCTTTATTAGTTATATCCCATCTTTGCCCAGGAATCTGTGATTCTCATGTTTTAAGCAATGACCCGGAAATCTAAATCCTTTTTTTACATATTATCTTCTTATCCAGTTATTCACTTTCCCAATTAGTTCTTTTCCTCTATACCTCGTATATTAAATGGTCAACAAAAAAATAAAACAACCTACTTCTCTTTTGTCTTCAGTTTCTTACCCAAGATTTCACAATCATTGGCATTACATTTTAGGTTCTTTCCGACAGTATTATTTATGCCCACGAGAATCACCAGGAGTGAAAGGTTATCACTTGTTTTTATAAAGCTTGGGAGGTTTTTTGTTATTTCTTGGATGCATACCCCAGAGAAGCCACTATACCTCTGTATTGCTGCTATCAGTTCAAAAAATAGTTGCTTAAGTACCCCTGAACAATAACTGCTACTGGATGTTTCCTTAACTGATCAGAAAGTGTCTCATTGACTTTTTACAGTCTAATTGGATAGCTGTACTTTTTCTTCCCTTTCTTTTCTGTGTAACATTCTTCCATTCTCCAACATTCTGACAAGTCAGGACATTCCCTCTCTACCTCAGATCTCTCTCTCTCTGTCTTTTTATCCACTGAGGACTTTTATAATCAATAATCATCTCTTAATAACCTGAGAAACTCATGAGACTTCCTTTTCTTGGTCTCAAATTACCTTATGATTCTACCAACTTCCTATTTTCATCAATTTGCCCCACTCACCAAACTACTCTTTCAGTTTACCATCAAATCACTCTACATATTTTTGACTTATCTATCTTGTCCTGTCTTTTCAACTACCTTCTTCTTTTTGAATGCTTTTAGGGTTCTCCTCTTTAATCCTGCTTGATCCTCTTAAATTGTCCTTGACCTTGCTTCTTTCAACAGAATAGAATCTGGAAGTAGAATCTGGAGTAGTATCTGAGCCTGAAGATTATTCTCCAAATTTCCCTACATTTCTCCCCAAATTTCTCCTTCCTATATTCAATATCTGACCTACATAACTAATTCAGATCCCTCCTATGTAACTTCCTTTCCTCAAGTCCTCATGCTCAAGGTCTTCTCTTTTCTCCAGCTCCTCCTACAATCTTCTCCCATGGAAGTATCAGCTCTCTACAAAGTCTTAGGAATTGAATGGTGCTTCAATAAGAATCCAATTAAAGAGGTCTGCTCCACATAAAAAATACTGGGTCCAATTTTCATGAAGTTTCTTAAAATAGATTAAGATTATATTCTATGAAAAAGTGAATATTTGATTTCAACTGACAATTATCCAAATCTTTACTCTATGAATGAAACTGACTCAAAAGCATAATTATTAGATTCCTGTACCCTGACCACTGAAGTCCTTCAATACCATTCATTTTTTAATGGGCCCATGATATATAATGGGCTTCTAATAAAGTGGTTCTTTTCCTTCTTTATCCCGTTAGTCAAATGAAGATAAATGATGGCAAAAAGATACAATGTGACATATTTACAATACTTTTTTTTCAATGTTACAAAAATACAAGCTATTGTTTGTCCCTCCCTTTTCACAAGAGGGTAAATACTCTGACAGTGCAAAGAAACAAGTCAGAGGTAGAGCAAGTACAAAAAGAACTCCTGATTTTCAGAACTACCTAAGATCACTGCTTGAGAACCTTTTAAGAGGAACAGTACACTCCCTATTTATACCAGTATTTAGTCTGTTTAATGGCCCTACAGTCTCATTCCAGGAACATCCTTTTTCCCTTACCATCATCATCATCTTGGTTAGGATTCGGCACATCTTTCAAAATGCTGAAGATTTCATCATTACTTGCCTTACTTTTAAAGGCAACAGCTAAACAGAGGGCTACAGAATGCCCTGGAAGAGAATCTAAAACACCGGAGAAAAAAGTCGTTAAGGTTAAAAGAATTAACTTAAAAATAGCTAAATAGCTAAAGTCAAACCCACAAACTCTTTCTAAGCTATTGATTCAATAGTCATTTATTAAGCTATACTGGGTGCTATGGATACAAACCCCAAAACGAATCAGCCCTCCTAAATTCTACTGAGAAGAACAACATATACATGATAAATCTCTATATAAGTTATAGATAAGTAAAAGGAAAGCACTAACAACTGAAGGAAAATCCAGAAAGGTCTTATACAGAAGATGGCACTTGAGTTGACCTGTAAAGGACACTACATATTCTAAGAGGTAAGAGAGTATATTATTTATCTGGAGAAAGTCTATGAGAAGGCAAAGAGGCGGAAGCTGGGAAGACCTGTACAAAGAAATCCAGAGTGAGGTGAACAAAGCAGAAGAATAATTTATAGGACGGCAATCTATACAATGGCAATATTATAAGAAAACATCTTTGAAGACCTTAGAATGCTGATCAGTGCAATGACAAATGACCACAAATGAGAACATCACAGATGGATCCACCTCCTGATAAAGAGAGGATGGATTCAAAATGCAGAATGAGAAATACATTTTGGCATATGAATTTGCATAACTTGACTACTATATATTTATTTTGAGGATTTTATTTTTCAGTTTTGGTTACTGTTCAATTGGGGTGTGGAGGAGGAGCAGAAAATAACAGGAGGGAAAGAAATAAAGGCCTGTTAACTGGAAAAAATTAAATTAATTTTTAAAAAGTATGCTGTTAAAGGGAGAGAGAGGGCTAGATAGAGTGCTGTGTGTGGGGAGCAGCAAGGTTTGTCTGAAACAGAGTAAATGAGGGATATTTTGAACTCAGCCTGGTGTGATAGGTGGTAGCCAGACTGTGATGCTCTACAGTCTAATCGTTAGAGGGCTCCCAAAGTTTGACTGAGGCTTTCCATAGGCAACAGTGTGTCATCTCTTTCCAAACAAACTCTGCTTTAGATCCTGTGGCTGTACCATGGAGAAGTTGCTCAACAAATACTTGATTGAGATCTGTGTCAAATGATGGCTTTCTCTAGTATATGTGTGTACTGGGGGGGGGGGGGGGAAGGGGGAAGGAGGAGACAGACCAAAACTTTATGTAAGCAAAATATAAAGAAAATTAAATTAAAAAACAAAAAGGATTCTAAGGAGTAGAGAAGAGAAGGCAACGTGTTCCAGGAACTGAACATGGCTGCCCAGAAAATGGAATACTGTTAGAAAACAGCAAGAAGGCTGCTTTTGGATGATTTATGATTAAATGGCCCAAACACACACTTACTTAATTTCTTTTAAAAGCAATCATTTTTCTAATAAAGTATTGGGCTTAAATGTTTTAATCTTAAAAAGAAAAATTACAATTCATAAATAAAAAAATTTTTCAAGGAGTAGTAGCATGATAAAAGTTTTTTTTTCCTTTTTATTAATTTGTTTTCAGTTTTCTACAACCACTTCCATATATCTTAGATTTTCCCCCCTCCCTACTCACTTCCTCCCCAAGACAGCACACACACACATTCTTGTTAAATACATTTTCACCTTAATCATGTTGCATAGAAGAATTAAAATGAATGGGAGAAACCATGAAAACAAAACAAAACTTAACACAAGAGAAAATGGTCTGCTTTATTCTGAGATCCAATTCCATAGTTCTTTCTCTGGATGTGGATGGCATTTTGCCTCAAGAGTTCCTTGGGAATTTTTTAAGTCCTTGCATTGCTGTGAAGGGTTAAGTCTACCAGAAAAATTTCTTGCACACAGTGGTTGTTACTGTGTACAAAGTTCTCCTGGTTCTGCTCCCTTCACTCAGCATCAGTTCATATAGGTCCTTCCAGGCCACTCTGCAGTCTTCCTGTTCATCATTTCTTATAGCACAATAGTATTCCACTACATTCATATACCACAGCTTGTTCAGCCATTTCCCAATTTATGGGCATCCCCTCGATTTCCAGTTCTTGGCCACCATAAAGAGAGCTGCTATAAACATTTTTGTACATGTGGGACCTTTTCCCATTTTAATGATCTCTTTGGGATACAGTCCGAGGAGCAATATTGTTGGGTCAAAGAGTATGCACATTTTTGCAGCATTTTTTGCTATGAAACATTTTTGTGGGCATAGTTCTAAAGTGCTCTCCAGAATGACTGGAGTAGCTCACAGCTCCACCAACAATGAATTAGTGTTCCAACTCTCCCACATCTTCTTCAACATTTATCATCTTCCTGTTTTGTCATGTTAGCCAATCTGATAGGTGTGATGTGGTACCTCAGAGTTGTTTTGATTTGCATCTCTCTAATCAAGTGATTTAGAGCATTTTTCGTATGACTATAGATAGCTTTAACTTCTTCCTCTGAAAACCCCTTGTTCATATTCTTTGACCATTTATCAATTGGAGAATGACTTGTATTCTTGTACATTTGATTCAGTTCTCTATATGTTTTAGACACTACTTGCAAAAATTCTTTCCCAGTTTTCTGCTTCCCTCCTAATCTTGGTTGCACTGGGTTTGTTTGTGCAAAAACTTTTCAATTTAATGTAATCAAAATTATCCATTTTGCACTTCATAATCTTCTCTATCTTTTGTTTACTCAAAAAATTTTCCATTCTCCATAAATCTGACAAATACACTATTCCTTGCTCCCCTAATTTATTTATAGTATTAGTCTTTATACCTAGATCATCTATCCATTTGGACTTTATTTATTCTTGTGTACGATGTCAGGCAATGGTCTATGCTTAGTTTCTGCCACACTGTCATCCAGTTTTTCCAGAAATTTCTGTCAAACAGTGACTTCTTATCCCAGAAGTTGGGATCTTTGGGTTTATCGAACAGTAGATTGCTAAATTCATTGACTACTGTGTCTTGAGTACCTAATCTATTCCACTGGTCTAACCCTCTATTTCTTAGCCAGTACCAAGTGGTTTGGATGATTGCTGCTTTATAATACAATTTGAGATCTGGTAGGGCTAGGCCACCTTCCCTACCATTTCTTTTCATTAGTTCCCTTGATATTCTGGACCTTTTATTCTTCCAGATAAATTTTGTTATTATTTCTTCTAGCTCTAGAAAATAATTTTCAGGTAGTTTGATTGGTATGGCACTGAATAGGCAAATTAATTTAGGTAGGATTGTCATTTTTATTATATTAGATTGGCCTAGCCACGAGTAACTGATGTTTTTCCACTTACTTAGATCTGACTTTATTTGTGTGAAAAGTGTTTTGTAATTGTGTTCATATAGTCCCTGAGTTTGTTTCAGCAGGTAGGCTCCCAGATATTTTATAGTGTCTACCCAGCTTTAAATGGGATTTCTCCTTCTATCTCTTGCTGTTGGGCTTTATTAGTAATACATAGAGATGCAGATGATTTATGTGGGTTTATTTTGTAACCTGCAACTTTGTATGATAAAAGTTTTAATTAAATTTAGCAAGAATAATTAGACAACACTGAAAAAAGGAGAGGCCTAAAATACGGGTGTTAAATTAGTAAGCTAATGAATACACCAATCACAGAATAATGTCTGAACTACAATGGTGTGGCACAGGAAAAAAAATCAGTTTGACTTAGAAGCTGCTTGAATATGGGGCACAAGAAAGAGGGACTGGAAGTTGAACCTAAGCTTTCAATTTTAAGTTCTCAAAAGAATGATACCACCCTTTAGAAACAGGAAAGAAGGGAGAAGATAAGATGCCAATTTTAAATATGCTGAGTTTGGGGTGAAGAAAGGAGACATTTATGTGGACTACAGATGGCTAAAATTATGGGATGGATTTGGGTAAGACCAAGGGCAAAGTTTTAGATTTCAAAATACTAGTATAGAGATACTGACTTAAATCATGACATAAGTCTGGGGGATAAATTTAGTGGCAGGCTAAGGAATAGAAGTCAAAGAAGGCAAAGTATTGAGTAAGCTAAGTAGAGAAATAAGGGCATAGTCTAAAAGAAGCCAAGGGAACAAAAACTTTAAAGAAGGAGGAGCTATTTATATTTTCATATTCAGTCCAAGAGTTAACAGGGTTTCACAGAGGTCAGAGTTTAGAACCACCATAAATGAGGGAAGTATTCACATTCTCTTCCTGTCACATAATTCCTTGATAACATCATTTATTCCTGTTCTTATTCCAAGTTCCTCATTGGTTATATATTGCATCTAACAAGTGCAATTGCTCTCGGCATAATATTCATTTTTCAGTTCTTTAGGGACTGTTGTATTCCAAGACTTGCCATCATAAAAGACTAGGAGAATGCTGGTATTACAAAGATGGGTCTTTGCTTTCATGGGAAGCCTGCAATTTCCCAAAGGCAACATAACCAACTCTTTGTCCTCCAGGTCTACTCTGGGACCAACTCACTGTTTTTTTTCACCCACGTTTGTCTTTTGTGTGTAGATAGTCAGGTCAAACTCCTCTGAATGACTATGGAAGAGGTGTAATATTCTGAAGTACAAATGCAGTCAGCATAATGTCAGCAAGGAACAAGAGTACTTGGACACGAAGAATCACTCTTCAACTTGGATTCCAAGTGAGTTTCCTCCATCACAGTGGGAACACCTTTTGTGAACACATATCATCCTGTTTTATGCCATGACTGATGTTTACCATCAGAAAAACATGGAATGAGGTTATTCCTATCATATGTTCTAAGAAATCTTAAACCATCTTGATGTATACATGTGAGATATCTTGTTGAAAAAGAGTTTGTAACTGTGATTACATGAAATCAAAAAGTTTCTGAAAAAACAAAATTAACGCATCTTGGATGAGAAGGAAAATGAGTAAGTAAATGAGAAGTAAAATGAGAAAAAAAAATGTATCAAATTTCTTAATGGCTTGCACAGAATACCATATACACATCATACAAACACATTACACACATATATGTACATATGAGCAAAGGATATAAACCAATAGTTTTGAGAAGAATTACAAAATACTAACAATCATACGAATGAATAAAATATTAAATACATATAAACAAAGCATAGTGCTGTCAAATAAAAAAGTAGGACAGTCCCTGCTCTCATGGAACTCACATTCTTTTGGGAAAGACAATACATACAGAAGGTTTCAGCTGTAAGTTAGATAGAAAAGTTCTCATCGCTCAGGGTGCAGCAGCAAAACAGATGCTAATAAACCTCTTTTTTCTTTTTACATTTCATTTTTGCATTATCTATTTAATATTTTTTCCTTAATTACATGTAAAAACAGTTTTTAACATTCTTCTTTTTGAAAATTTAAAATCTAAGTTCCAAATTCTCTCCTTCCTTCCTCTCCTCATTGAGATGCAAGCAATTTGATATAGGTTATACATGTGTAATTATGCAAAACACATTTCCATATTAGTCATGTTGTGAAAGAAAACAGACAAAAAAAAAGTATATTTTGACCTGCACTCAGACTCCTGGAGATAGACAGCATTTCTTTTTTTTTATCATAAGTCCTTTGGAATTGTCTTGGATCACTGTATTGCTAAGAATACTGCTTTTACTGTGTACTATGTTCTAGTTCTGCTCACTTCACTCTGTTTCAGTTTATGTAAATCTTTTTAGGTTTTTCTGAAATCTGCCTGCTTGTTATTTCTTATAGCAAGATAGTATTCCATCAATCTTATACCAAAATTTGTTCAGCTATTCCCCAATTGATGGAATATCTCTTCTTTAATGCCATTTCCACTGATAAAATCTTATCAATTTCTGATGTTGAACAATTTGACAAGCCAAGGACTTTGGTGCCAAGAGCTTCAGAGCTTCCTTTTCTGGGTCTTCAGTGGCTCTAATATGTGAAGCAGGAACTGAGAGGCTGCAGTTCCATGAGGGTTACTTCCCAGAATGGTGCTTGAGAGCCTTAGACTAGAAGCACCAATATTCCCAGGGCTCTTGGGTTTACTGTGCTGGGGCTATCTCCAACAGGATCTGAGGGGAGATGGTGGTCAGGGAGACTGGTATTAATGATTTGACTGCCTTGTTTGCCCTGAATGTGATAGTTAGCTGGCAGTTGGTGGGGATGGCTGGTCCCCTCACAGGAATTGCTTCCCCAGATGATGGTTGTGAGGGCTAGTCTAAGAGAAGAGGTGGTATGCATGTTCTCTGAGTACAAAATGTTGGTTGAATTTCTTCATAAATTTATTATCAGTGTCAACTTCATTTTTGTTATCCACCTTTTATTTTCATTACTTGTTTAAATTGATCAGGATTAAGCTGTTTCAACTATATGACACCTTTTCCTTATTGTTCTTCCTTTTTCCTTTTACCAAATCTGATCTTATCTCTTGAGTCAATCATCTGCATACAAAGAGCTGACTCAGGGGTAACTCTTACATCAATGACAGCCTTTTACTGTTTGGATGATATATATGGGCTTTTTTGATAGTGATATATTGATGCTTGTGATGCTCTGTGCCTACCAATTCTTTTTTTGAAAACGGTGTTCAGGTTATAAAGGTTTTTGAGGTTTCTGCGTAGCCTACAAAAAGATGGCCTCTCTCATTCCTCCAAGCTTCCCCACATACCTCCTTAAAGATGCTAAAAATCCATAAACTTTGTAACCAATAGTATATTTGCCATGGAAACATTACAATTAATAATATAGACACGGATAATTTATAAGCCAGTCAAGAAGATACATTTTATTTTAGCACAAGGAAGAAAAGCACCCTCATAATTATGACAGCTGGTCACAGTTAAAACAACAAGAATAGGGCATCCTTAAGTAAAAAAAGGGAGAAAACTTTCAAGCAGAAAGAGGGGAATTTCTGGGGTCAGTTTCTCTGCCTGTTATAATTAACATAAGATTAGGCATATAGTAAAACTTTATTTAAATGGGAGAAGGGAGATGTGGGACAAAGCATTACTTACTGCTACTTTCATCTCCATACTTGTAAATGCATGTTGGATTGGCTGGACACAGAGGAGCAAAAGCTGGAGGAACAATATCTAATATGCGCTGATGGTATGAAAGCCTATAACACAAAGATTTTAGTGTTAGAACATTTACTGTACAATAACTAATGAGACTGACTACATGCTCTCTAAGCTCCCTTCCAGCTCTAAAACTACACCATTCCACAGAAGTAAGACAACCTCAACCTCTTGAAATACATCTCGTTCTGGGAAGAAATAAGGCACAGGGCCTGAAAAGAGCTAGCCAAAAAGCAAGTGTACTAAATTTCATATACTTTAGAGGAGAAGTCTACAAACCAACATTCAGAGTTTAGTGACAAATTTACACATAAATCTAATAAACTTAAGATTAACTGATTTCTCATTTCATAACATATTAAAGAACAGCTGAAAAAGGCAGGCATGATAACAGAAAGAATAAAATCCAACAGTTTAAAAACAATCAAGAGCCAAAAAACATACAGTATCACACGGCCTGATATTATAATTGATCATCATATTTAAGACCCCTAAATCACTAAAAAAATGTTAAATGAGGTTAAGTACATTTTGTTTAAGAAAACAAGGAAATTTATGCACTATTTCAGAAAGAGCTTTCAAATGATAAAAGAAAAAAACTTTAGTTATCTGGAAAATTCACTTTTGTTCAAGATGTTCTCTAATAAGGTCAATCCACAAAAACGTTAAAAGAGTAAAGTGATGATATGGTAATATGTTGACGTAAAGACCCATTTGTGAATATGTGAATTTTCATAAGTCAAAGCTTTAATATGTCCTTGCATATGTAGTAAATATAATGTTGTCTCTCACATATAAAGACAACACTACTGACTCACTATCAGTAGAACATATTCTTTGAGTTGTTGTTGCAAAAATGGTGATGATTTTGAGCTGACACATCCATACTCAATCACTTGTCCTCCTCTGTGACCAACAAACACACAAGATAAAAAATTATCAGGAATTTAACAGAATTCTCAATAAAACTTTATATTATAAATGCTGACCACAATACTTAACATGATAGAATTTCAGAGCTGGAAGGGTTCCTAAAGGTCATCTAGTTCAATCCTTCCACTTTATAGATGAGCCCCACAGAAATTGTGACTTGCCCAACAAGGTCACACAACCAGTTAATATTCAAGTCAGAACTAGAACCTAAGTTTTCCAGTATACCTCTCTGCCTATTAAACCCATCTTTTATAGTCTGTATATAAATCACATATACACAGAGCAGACAACCACTGCTCTAATAGTATACAAAAAGAGGTGAGAGAAAAGAACAAACTACTCACCGCATACATTTTTCCAGTACTTCTCTTACAAATTTTGGCTTGGGATTTTCAAAATCCTGGGTAAGACAATCTGACCTGATGAGAAAATGTAAAATTTTAATGAATAGTTAAGCAAATTTCAGATTTCCACCTAGTTAAGACTTTTTTCTAATGAGGCTAACTCCAGGTAAAATACATTAAAATAATAAACTATTTTAGAGGACTGTTTCTGTATTATGCTGTCATATATTACTTTTAAAGTACTAAGAGAATTCTGCTATGATGAAACTCAAAAAAAGTGTCTGAAGCATACTCACCAATCTTCCCAGCTCCAACGGAATTGGAAGTTACTTAGGTGATGGGAAAACCAATTAATGAACCTTTGAAGAAACAGGAAATATGGTCAACATTCCTAGAAATAATACATGTGAAACCAAAATCATGCATGAGACAGGTAAAATTCTGATATAGAATGTTCTTTATAGCCAAATCCCTTTCATTTAATCACAATCTCTACTGTACCTCTTTTTCATGAATGAATCTACATAAATTCTCCTGTTCCCTCAAGGAACTGATATTTAAATGTCTCACTATTAACATTTTCTTATATGAAGTACCTAGCTAAGTTCCTTACTATACAGCAGCTACTGAATACATATTTGTTGAAGGGCTGAGTATGAATATAATATCATTGCCCATTATAAGTATACTGAACATATTATACATTTCTTAGCAATGGCTGATCAAAATCAAATTAATGAATATTTGTTAAACTAGTGTTATTTGGCTGCAACGACTTCATACTTCCTATTAAACAAAAATAGGTATTATGTCAAATATCAGAATTCTGCCAATATTTTTATATTCACTTCTTCCTCCTCTTCTTTTTTTTAGGATTTCTGCCTGAGTAGTAAGTATTAGAGAAACTGGATTGACAATAGTTTAGAGAGGGCACATCTGATAATGGCACAAGATATAATAAATAAAATAGAACCAACTGTCTTTTTGCCTTTACAATTCATATTACATACATTTACACAAATATATCATCCCATAAATGCTATAGTTTAATATTCCACCATGAAGTATATGGAACAAAATCGGAGAGAATCTGTTAAAATACAAGCAATTACCTGTCTATACATGTAGTATTCATTGTATCCAAACGCATGTACAACATTTCAGTTGCCTGTGCAAGCTTGATTTCACAGATAAGGATTTTAAAGCTCCTTTAAATTTTAAAAGTATTAGAGAAAAGTGAGCAAATTCTAGAATACTTTGAATGATACTATGACACTATGATTAGTTTAAAATTCTGTTTCGAGACTGAAGCCAGACCTCCTTCATAGTCTATCCGCAAAGAAGGGCTAGACCTATGATTTCATTGGTCCAGGAAACCCTCAGAAGACCTTGGCTGCAGCTTCTAGACTCAGAGCTGCCTTGAGCACTCAGAGGTTTAGTGACCTGAGCAATGTCACACAAGTACGTGTCAGAGGCATGACTTGGACTTGGTCATCTTGGATTTGAGGGCAGCTCTTCCTTTAGTTACAATGTCATGCTGTCTCTACCCACCTACAAATTATCACCAATTTGGGAAGTCCACCACTCCATTAAATGAAAAAGTAGTTTTCAATCCAACTAAAAAATCCAGAGAATATTGTGACCTTATCTTTTAAATAATAGTGTCCCAGTGTTTAATAGTAAAAGTCAATGACCAAATTATAAGAAACAGTGAGAATCTTAAATTCTAAGTAAAGTCCCTTCAATATATACCTCAGTCTAAATTAAGAGTAAACATTCAGAAGTTATAAAACATTTTAATGTATCTTAAGTCATACACGTGTTGTTTCTGACTTGTTTTCTTTTTTAAAATTCAATTAATTTGTTTTGTTTTCAACAATCACTTCCATAAGTTTTAAATTTTCTCCCCCCTCCTCCCTCCTCGAGATGGCATGCAACCTTATATGGGTTCTACACATACATTTTTATTAAACACATTTTCACATTTGCTGACTTAGAATTTTATTACAAGTTAGGAGAGTGAAAAGTAAATCTGGCCAGCCTCTTCATTTCAAGGAAGCAAATAACAATGACCCAAAGTGGCCAGGATAGATAACAGTACGTCATGTGTGGCTTCTGAAAATTTGTTTCCTTGAAAATTTCATTCTATTTTACTGTTCTTTTTAAAAACTGTTTAGCCTAAACACTGACATGTATGTCAGTGTCCTTTTTTGAATTATGATCTAAGAAAATGGAATGCTAACATCTAGGAACTAAAAAAACTTAAAAATTGCTTTAGTTCACTAAAAATTGTTTTCATTTTTAGATAATGACCATAGTCAATAACCAAATAAGATTTCAGAGATCATCATAGTTTTACTTTGTACCTGAGCAAATATACAATCCTTCTTGAAGCAAAGGGAAAAAGTCAGGTCAAACTACCAATAAAAAGGATACAACTTGGGGTAAAGACCCAGGCTGAAGTTTACACAGTTCAATGAGAAGTGTTGTGTACATAACATCAATATGAGGGGGCACAGGAAGCTGAAACAGTTCTGCAAAGATCACCTAGGAAATAGTTTAAATGAATCAGAACCTAAGGCCAAGATAAGTATGCAGACATTTCCATTTCAAGAAAGTTTCCAAAAATCTAAAGTCCTTAAAAAAAAGTTGCTGCTGTTTCAAATCCATATCCATAGACTGACATTTTTGAAAATATCTTCTCCACCCCCTACCACGGTAAAGAAAACTCTGAAATCAGACAGGTGAATGATCATCTGACCCACATCTCAACCAGAAACCCACAGAAGGGCAAAGAACTTGAAGTGAGAAGATCTGGGCTTAAATCTCAGCTCTGATCTTAGCTATGCAACAATGGGCAGGCTGAACTCTCTGTTCCTCAAGTTTCATTATCTATAAAATGAGTTAGAAAAATATTTATACTACCTATCTCACAGAGCCATGACAAAGGGCTTTCAAGTAGCATATAAATCTACTTACTGCGGGAATCACCCAAGTCCCACTGAAATACACAAACTCTCATCCAGTTTAAGACTTTCTGGGTCCAGGACTAGGACAGCTTCCGGTGAGGGAGATTCAGGTTGAACTTTGTTTAACTAAAACTTTATTCTTACTGTCAGTCCACACTGTTAGACATACTTTACTTCTTAAAATATTTCAAAATTCCTCAATATGGTCCAAGTCTTTCTTGCCTCAAGATATTTTATTCCTGCTAACTTATTTTACACTCTTCTGTACTTATCCTTGATTACCACCCAATTCCTTTAGTAGCATTATTTTTCTCTAAGACCCACCCACCCCATCTGATTACTAATGCCTTTTATATGTTTTGGAGAATGATGTGTTTTATAATTTGTAGTCTGATCAGCTCTCAATGAGACAGGTTCAAACTTCATCTTTAGTATGATCTCCAGACCCATTCCTTGAAGACAGATAAAACTGATGCGTTACTATTTCAGAAATAATTTTTATAAAAGTACACAGTTACAAATATGAGGCAATATGCCACAAAAAAAAGGTTCTCATTCAAATGTGGCTAAACATACTTAAAAAGTGTAGAGAAAAGACTTCAATAATTGACGCTTTGTGTTAACTGCAAAAAGTGTTTTGGGGTGATAAATGATTACACAAAACAAATTACAATAATGTGCACAAACACTCTGCAAAAATATCTCTCTTTCCTATAGGCTAATCTATAATCAAAGGACATTTTAATGTACTATTTATTAAGTAAATTTTCCTCTTTACAAATTATTAGATTTAAAAATTTTTTTACCCTATTAGTGCCTATCCCTGACAAGAATGCAGCAAATGCTCAGTTAATTGTATTAAAATATTGGTCTCTGCCAAATTAATAAATAACAGATAAACTTAGTAATGACAGGTTATCTGCCTACAATGAAATTCTATAGATAATTAAATCACTAAAACATCTGAAGATCATAAAAGGAATTAGTTACTTTAGTTACCTGTGATAACAAAAGGAAAGTATGTTTACACATAATTAATAAAGGAATTCAAATTCTATTATAGCTGCTGGGCTCTCAATCTTTTTGTCAAGGTGACTAATAAAAAAGCACAACTGATCTAATACTCTTCTCTTCTTTCTCTGCTAGTCTGCAATGTATGAAAAGTAGTGAGAAAAAGGAGAAGTGAAAGGCTTGCATAGCAAAGAGTAGACTGTATTGTGAATGCCAAAAACCAGATTATTAAAATTAATAAGATGCTTCACATAAAATGCATACCTCGACTATATGATAATTCAAGGGGATCTTGTTCTTTCCTGGATAGCTCACTAGTTGTGCAGCACTATTTTAAAAAAGCATACAAGTTTATTAGAATACATCAAAACCATCCAAATCTAAGAAAAGAATCAAGTATAGAAATCAACAATGATAACTCAAAAAAGAAAATATGTGCCCCCAGTCTCAATCACTTACCTCAATCACTTTAAGAAAAGTGTCCCCAGTCTCAATCATTTACCAAGAACATGACTGAGTTTTACTGAATATAAGCCCACAAGGAAAATCATCATACCATCCAAAAGTCTCTGGGAGATCAGGAAACTTATATGTACAAGATGAACATGGATCAGACAAGTGGTCCAGAGATTTTTTAAAATAGAGCTTGAAAATATCAAGCAACTATTTTTCTTTTATGTATCCTTTTCACCTTATACCTACACTGAAAAAATTAAGTCAAATTTCTTTAAATACTTTGTAGAAATAATGCTTTCCAAGAAGCCTGCAACAATGGAAGCAAGAAAAAACGGAAAGAAATCACAAGCGTTCTTCCTACAAAGTCCTGCTTAAAAATGAAACATTTGAGTTAATTTGTTCTATTAAGGAATAGGTAGCAATACCTAGAAAATAAGAGGCAAAACCTGTGTACATACCATAAAGCATACCACATAGCAAAAGGAAGCAAAGAGAATTTGTCTCTAGTCAAACAGGGAGTTAATGTGTAAACAAACTTTTCTTTCAAAATTTCAATCTTCTTGCTTCTAGCCTCCTCTTATTTTTCTCTTCTATGACCTATAAAGCTTGTTTCTTACCATGTCTTCCTTTCCTTCCAGTGGGATTTAATGATGAAGTGAAGATGTTCTTCTATTACAAATCTCTCCACAGAATGACTGCCTGGCATAACAGGACCCTAAAACAAAATCATGATGCACAATTTTTTTTTTACCACTAGACAAAGTATTTTCATGGTAAAAGTTTCATATATTAGAATAGTTAATTTTATGAAGCTTTATTGTCTACTTGTATCCACTATACACACCAGAGTCTATTTCATGTCTACTAAGCTTTGTGAGATTCCATACCTCATTACTACCATCATTGTTTTATATCCACTTTTTCCAATTAACACAAACTAAAGGTCATTTTAATTCCACTGAATTTATTCCAAGTTTTACTTATCAAGCACGAATTTATAGAAACCTAAGCCTCAGAAACTTAGTAGTATATAACAAAAAACTAAATTCCAGTTTCCCAAAAGTTCACATGCTTTAAAAAATATTCACTCTTGATTATCTGATCAAAAAGAATGTAATTTCCCTAATTGTAAAGTAGACTTCTAAATAAATGCTTTACTGAATCAATAACTACTAATGGATCAAAGTAATGAATGCTGATTTAATATATTAGTTAAAAAGTCTGGCTGAATAATTATTATTATTTGAGGGGGCATGGATGATGTAAGCTAATATGTTACATAATACAATCAGAACATAAAAAAGATCTTGTCATGCTAGAGCTAAGTTGTTCACTATTTTTTCCCCCCAACCAATCATGTTATTACAATCTGACAGAGGACAAAGTAAAAAAAAAGTAACACCCAACAACAATGAAAATGAATGTATTTTTTTAAAGTCATAAGCTATAGAAAAGCTTGATTATAAAAAAATACACTTCTGAATCTACATGCTGGAAAAGAAAGAACTATTTTCCTCATCAATATAAAAATTCAAAATACTTCCCTTCCTCTCCTTTGGTGAACTTGTACAAAATATGAATTTCATAGGGACAGGGACCAGACTTAACAATTTGTTTACACTTCCAAATGAGGAACCTCCCTCTGCCAGTACAAACTAGTCCCTTCTCTTACAGTTTCCTGGAGTCCTGAAAAATGGAGGGACTTGCCCAGGATCACACAGCCAGAACACAGTAAGAGGCAGCTCTTCCAAATTTTGAGGCTCCCCACTGATTAGGCCACATTTCCTCTCCTGAACTTGATGGATATAACTGCTATATAACACATAGATCTGTTTTTTTTCTAAAGAAAGAAACTTTACACAGAACTCAAGTAGACAAGTGATATGATATGCATCACTTCAGAAATGCTCTAAGTTAGTTATGATCTGTCACATACCTCAGGATCATCTGTGTAATCAAACATCCTAAAGATGACCCTTGGCATCGGGTACACTGAGTCCTCCGTGTGAGGGGGTGGAGTAAAAGGAGGCAGATTGTGCTGCAAGGCTTCACAAAGGATGCTATCAAAGGCAAGGTATGGTCTCAGGATGTGCCGTTCCTGCCAGCGATCTTTTTTTAATTTCTGAATCTGGGCCCAAAGGCAGTCTAAATACTAAAGATAAAAGATAATTAAAAAATTAACCTCAGGTAATTACAATAATTTGAATGAAAAGAACCACCACAAAATAATCAAAATGAACATTACAAAATTACAAAGAACAGGTAGGGCTTCAAAGAAGAGATATGAGAACACACTCCATCCCATTCCTTTGTAGGGGTAGAAAAAAGGTCCACAGGTGTGGTACAGTGCACATATTTTCAGACGTTTTTAAAGGATTAATTACTTTTGCTGATTTTTTTCCCCTCCTTTTTCTTTAAAAAATGTAATTTGTAATATGGGATGGCTCTCTGGGAGGTGGGAGGGAGAGGAATACTAGGGAAAATTGCTAATACAGAAAGAAACTTTTCTTAATCCCAAAAGATATCAAAAATTCACTTTGAAAAAACTAACCCAGGACCTCTATGAATGTGTTGATAATATGGCTTTTACATGATCTAATTCTTACATTTAACTCAATTTTAATAGTTACACATAAAAAACGCTTTAGTTTCACTAACTGAAATCTAAAGTAGAATGCAAATTCTCTTACACATGAACTGCTGGACAGCAAAATGTTTGTTTCTTTCTTTTTTTTGGCTTTCCTTGTAGTTGTTTAATGATGGCACCTTCCCTAGTCTTAGACAGCTCAAAATGAGAAGGTTTAAAGTAATGAAAGCAATGCCCTATTACTAAAGGCAATCTCCTGGACCTCTGTTAGTCAATTATGGGATAACTAGTCATAATTCATATTCAGAGTGGGAAAGAGCCTTAAAGATGATCTCTCCTCATTTTTTAGATTAATAAATTTATTTCCAGTTTTCAACATTCACTTTTATAAGATTTTGAGTTCTAAATTTTTTCCCTTCCCTACCCAAAACAGCATGCAATCTGATATAGGCTGTACATGTACAATCTTATTAAACATATTTCCACATTAGTCATGTTATGAAAGAAGAATCAGTAAAAAAAAAAAAAAAAAAAAGGAAAAAACCATGAGAAAGAAAAAGCAAAAAAGAAAAGAGAAAATAGCATGTTTCATTCTACATTCAGACTCCATAGCTCTTTCTCTGGATGTGGATAGCATTTTCCATAATGAGTCTTTTGGAACTGTCTTAAATCATTACACTGCTGAGAAGAGCTAAGTCTATCAAAGTTAGTCATCACACAATGTTGCTGTTACTGTGTACAATGTTCTGGTTCCACTCACTTCACTCAGCATTAGTTCATGTAAGTCTTTTCAGGTTTTTCTGAAATCTGACTACTCATCATTTCTTATAGAAGAACAGTATTTCATTACATTCACATATCACAACTTGTTCAGCCATTCCCCAATTGACGGGCATCCTCTCACTTTCCAATTCTTTGTCACCACAAAAAGAGCTGCTATAAACATTTTTGTACATTTGGGTTCTTTTCCCTATTATATGATCTCTTTCAGATATAGATCTAGTAGTGCCAATGCTGAATCAAAGGATAGGCATAGTTTTATAGGATTTGGACATAGTTCCAAATCGCTCTCCAGAATAGTTGGATCACTTTACAACTCCACCAACAATGCATTAATGTTCCAATTTTCCCACATCTCCAACACAAAATGTCTATTTCAATTACATAAGTACATATGTGTCTGTGTCTATAACTAGGCTGAGCCCTGAGGGAGTATACAGATGTAGAACATACCAACACCATCCATTGAGGAACTTAGTTTCTTTCAGAAACCAAAGAGACAAATATGAAATACTTAAGAAAAGTACACAAAGCAATGTGTGCATTAAATGACCAGTAATTTCATAGCTCATCATGAAAGAGGCAGAAACTGAGATGGGAATTAATAATGCCATATTTCTACAATGCTTTGTAATTTATAAAGAACTTTAATATATACTACTAAAATGTTATTATTTCATTTGACCCTCATCTTGACCCCATTTCACGAATAACTTACCCAACGTCACACAGCTACAACACAGCTGGGACTAAAACTCAGAGGTCTTCTAAATACAAACGCACTGCTACATCCACTAGACATGACTAAACCACGGTGCCTCAAGGCCCTGCCTTGCTTAAAGTACATTTTAAATCAGTGGAGAGAAATAAAAACAATGAATATATGGAAGTGGGAGTGAATAGGACATCTACTGGTCTGTTTTAGTGAGGGTATTTCAAAGCAACAGTGAAAAAAGCCTCTAGTAAGCAAGATGGACTCTGGACTAGCGTACACTGAGCAAAGAGTTACCACAGCAAGTTTTTGTGTGGGCTTGGCTGCCAACAGCTACTTGCCCACATCCATATCACTACTGATGCCTATTTGTTCATGTGTGAAATGTGAGTGGAACGAGATGATCTCTAAGGTCCCTTCCAGTTCTAAGGGTCTAAGATTTCATATCATTAATGGGGGACCTTGAACATCAAGCTAAGCAGTTGGATATGGTCCAATAAATAATGTGAAGCCACTTTAAGAACTTCCTCCTATGTAAATTAGGGGTTGAATGCAATTAGCCTGAGATCCTTTCTAGTTCTCAAATAGTCAGGTGGATGCAAAAAGAGGGTGAGGTGTTTATCATTGGCTCATACTTTGAAGACTTACCAGTTTGGTAAGCCTATCAGAGCCTGTGCTATGGTCACAGCCTTTGAGAAACAACTAATGGATAAATACCATGCAAGGCAGAGGCCTTCAATGGAGGCTTTGCAATCTGATGTCATCTGGAGGGGAGGGGAAAAGGGAGGGGATCTGGAATTTCACTGCTGTGGGAACTCCATACATGGATAAAATTGTGACTCCTCTACAATTTAAGTTACAGGCTTCTGGAGTTGGTCTAAAGGAGGTATTAATTTTTATTATCTAATTTGAACCTAAAAATCTAATCATGTATTATCTAAGTTCAGTTTTACAACAATCCTGAGAGGCACAACAATTCCCATTTTATAGATATAGAGGAAACAGTCTCAAAGGCAGGATTCAAAACAAGTCATCTTGAATCCAAGATAGTATTCTGTCCCACATATCCGATATATCATGCTAAAGACTGACCAGCTGGATGGGATCTTAGAAATCATCTAATCTGACCCCCCCATTTTATAAATGGCTCAAAGCTTCAATGACTTGCTAAAGGTCACACTACTATGAAGTGGCAAGGTTAGCACCAGAACCAAATCTTGAATCCCAGCATAGTACTTTTCCTGATACACAAAGCTAATTTAACTGACCATTCTTTTATTAAAAGTGAATGAAATTAAATTTACCTCTTCTTGTGGATGTGGTTTATCAGCAGTCCATACTTGTAATAATGGAACATGAGTTTTTTGACGTCTTCTAGAAGTACAAACAAAAAATGGATAATTATGACCAGATATTGGGAAAACATAAAGTATCTATTACAATTTGTCCATGGCTACTAGTACCAGAAAATATTAAACAAGCAATTTAAGAACATCCTTCTGATATCATCAAATATATGTCAAATATATACATATATATTTGATATATAGCAAATTTTAAGCTTATTAGCAAAATGCTGTGCAACAGTCAACTAGCCATACTCAGAATTTTATGAAAAAAAAAAAAAGAATTTTATGTCAAAATTAAATAAAACAAAAAGTTAAATTTCAAACCAACTGAAAGTTCAATATGTTATTTTTCTTCCTGGCAATTAAGTATAAAGAAGTACTTCATAACTGACAAACTAGTATGACTTTTATTTGGCTTAGATCAAGCACATTGGGAGAAATAGCCCTGAGAGGGAAGAAAAAAGGGAAGTTGTACATCCTTCCACCACCACCTTCCTGTACAATCTTGGGCCAAGCTTACTCCTGTCTAAAATCAAGTTGGTCCCAAGCCTCCAGCATTTATCCAACTCTATTCCTGCTTCCAATACCTACAGAAAAGGAAAAACCTGTCATAAGCCAGGGGCTCCCAAAATAACAAGGTTATAGGTTCATCCCAAGGTTATGAATCTAGTGTTCTTCAGATTGTATCTTATTAATTTCTGCATCTCATAGAAAGGTCTTGTACATAATTGATACTCAATATATCATTTGTCACACTGTTGAATACAACTCTGAAGAACCTCACAGGTGCTTCTTGCTTCCTCAGATCCTCCCAGTCTTTCTAACCCACTCACCATCCCAAGAGGAAGTACAAAATAACATGAATACTCCATTTTCTTCCTCCCTCCTAATGCTATAGTTTAAAAGAAAAATGAAAAAGCCTAACCCATAGCAAAAAATTTTCCCTAGGAAAGTCTACAATTTCAGATCTTGGGTTTCAGATCTCATCTACAATTTTGAGATCTAAGGAATTAAATCACAGTCATTTGTGCTTTAGTAAGGATTGTAAGACATGGGTCATGATACAACCTTAAGAAAGTCAGCCTTGAAAGATGACTAGACATGGACCAGAAACGTGGGTTTAAATGCCAGCTCTGCCACTCACTACTGTATGACTTTGGGTAACTCATTTCATATTTTTGAACTTGAGTTATATCTGTGAAAAAAGGCTGGACTATGTGACCTCTAGGGCAATGTTTTAATATTCTGTGATTCTACGGAAGATGTGTGAAGTTGAAAAAGGTAAAGTTTAAAAAAAAATGCTTGGAAAAATGAAAAATTTTAGTTAAAACCACTTTCATTCTAGTAAGACACTTCAAAAGGAGTGAGAAGGCAGCACTTTGTCTACTTTGTACCTTTTTTTAACTGAACCTCTGCTTTTGAGAAACCAAACAAGTCATAAAATTAAAGGATATTAAATTAAAATGGCAGCATATCACATCAGAAAATTAGCCAAAAAAAAAAAAAACCAAACCCAAACAAAAAAGAAAACCAAAAAAACCCCCCAAAACCAAAACCTTTTTCCTTTACAAGAAAGACTAGTTTTGGCTGCATTCTTACTTAAGATAGTTTTCAACGGTGGAAAATATGCGATCCATCTCTGCATCTTTTTTTTCATACAACTCTTTTCCAACCCAGGGCAAAGATGACAGAAATGCAAACACATACCAATCACGTCGTACCTATAGTAAAGAAAAAAAAGGTGTTTAACAATGTGCTTCTAAAATCTTCTTTTCAGGGGTAATCAGAAGTAAACACTTTTGAGGAGGGAGAGGGTCAAAAGAAAGTAGAATAAATGGGGGAGGGGGGCAGAATAGGATGAAGGGAAATATGTTAGTCTTTCACAATATGACTGTTATGGAAGTGTTTTGCATAACTACAGAGGTACAGCCTCTACTGAACTGCTTGCCTTCTCGGTGGGGTTGGGTGGGGAGAGAGGAAGGGAGAGAGAGTAGTTAGAACTCAAAGTTTTAAAAACAAATGTTAAAAAGTGCTTTTACATGTAACTAGGAAATAAGATACACAGGCAATGGGGTACAGAAATCTATCTTGCCCTACAAGAAAATAGAGGGGCAGGAGATGAGAGAAGGGAGGAGTGTGGCAGAAGGGAGGGCAGATTGGGGGAAGTGGTAATCAGAATGCATGCTGTCTTGGGGTAGGGGGAAGGGAGAAAATTTGCAACTCAATATCTTGTGGGACTGTCTACTGAAAACTAAAAATAAATAAATAAATCTAAAAAATACAAGTAACTTAAAAAAAATCTTCTTTTCATTTTTCTTATAAAAGAATCCCAAATGGAGACTGCCTAGGGCCCAAGAAGGAAATGTGGCCAATCCAGAGGATTTTTGGAAACACCAGTTGTACATTTTTGATTTGTCATTTAAATCAAGCCCTAAAATTACATAAAGATTTCTCAACTTCATTTCAAAAAGTATTTACTACGTGACATGTGGTGGGGAGACAAAAGTCCACAAAAGAGTTGTTGCTCTCAAGGAGCTAATATAGCACTAGGAGGAAATAAGCACAAAAATCAGAAAATATGAGCTATTTTTCTATACAATGCTATAATATTCAGTTATTAAGGTACACAGGATAAAACTTCAGTGTATTACAAATGTTCATGCTGCGACAGAACAGAGAATTTGAGTTGGAATCAGAATCTAGGATTCCTGTCCCAGCTAAAATCTACTTCTTATGACTCTAATTTCAGCAGTTTTTCTACCCACTATGGTTTACGGCAAGAAGAAAATAAGAATATAAGAAAAGTTTTATAACACTGAAGTATTAAGTACTCCTCCTACCTGAGGTACATCTTCTTCCTGAGTTACGCTTACAAAATTTTCAAACATGGCTACCATTGATGGAGCAGCTATTACATGACAATTCACAAGGTCTG
Source organism: Notamacropus eugenii (assembly GCF_028372415.1). NCBI lineage: Eukaryota > Metazoa > Chordata > Mammalia > Diprotodontia > Macropodidae > Notamacropus > Notamacropus eugenii. The sequence continues at coordinate 314,377,922 of NC_092874.1, forward strand.
ACAAAAAATGGACCTGCAAGGCAAAAAATATACATGTATATATTAACAAATAGTTTACAACAATATATTAGAAAGATTATACAATATGATCTCATTGGGTTTATACCAGAAATACATAGTTGGTTCAATATAAAGATAATAAATAAAATAAATTCTGTTAAAAATATTATAAAAAACACAGATGCTGAAAAGGATTTTTGACAAAATCAGCACTTGTCTCTTCACCCTATAAAGTATAACAGACCTTACGGTAACAAATAAAATCTATCTAAATCCAATGAAACATTATATACAACGAAGAAAAACTAGAGGCCTTTCCAATAAGACCAACATGGACACCTATGACCACTACTATTTAAACAGAAATGCTACTTGCAGTAATAAAGACAAGAAAGAGAAATTTGAAGGAATCAGCATAACCACACTTTTTGCAGATAGTGTGATTTACTTAGAAAACCCTAGACAAAAAAAAATGAAACAAGCTAAACAACGTTGTAAGATACAAAATGAATCCACGTAACACATCAGCAACAAACAAAAGCAAGCAGTCAGAGCTAGAAAAGTAAATCCATTCAAGATGATTATAGAAACTCTGAAATATTTGTGAGTCTATTTTTTAAGATGCACCCAAGAATTATATGAATCCAAGTGTAAAACATTATGTAGAGATAGAGACATTTAAATAAGTAGAGAAATATTAATTGCTTATGAGTAGGTGAAGCTATTACAATAAAAATTATAATATTTAATTTACTTATACAGCTCTGCACCAAAATACCAAAGAAATATTTTATGGAACTAGAAAAAATAAGGTCCCATGGAGGAACAAAAGGTCAAGAACCTCAAGAGTGATATGAAAAAAAAAAGTGGTTAGTAAGGGACAATCTATCAGTATAAGACATCAAATTAAATTACAAAGCAGTAATCATTTGGTGAAACATACTGTTTATACAACAAGCAAGCAAACAAACAAAGCAGTGTAGCATCTGATGATCCTAAAGACCCCAATTAGTTGAATAAGAGCTCACTATTATGGCAAACTATTAGCAGTCTGGCAGAAATTAGATTTAGATCAATATGTCACACCATATACCAAGATAAGTCCAAATGGATACAAGAAAGAAATTGTTTTACAGAAATATAAATATGGGAAGAGTTCATAATTAAACAAGTGACAGAGAGGATTATGCAAGATAAAATGGACAATTTTGCTTATATAAAATAATAAGTTCTTGCACACTCAAATTTAATGGAGTAAAAACAAAAAAGAAAACTGGTAAATGGGAAAATCTTGGCAGTATGTTTCTTTGTTAAAGGTTTTATAGCCAAGATATAAGTGGAAGTGACACAAATTTATAAGACTAAGAACAATTCCACAATAGATTAATAGCCAAAGAATGTGAACAGGTGGTTTTGAAAGTAGGAAATCCAAATTATCAACCATACAAAAAAAAAGCTCTAAATCACTGATAATTACAGAAATGCAAACTAAAACAACTTTAAGATTCCACCTCACAGTCATAAGACTGGCAAAGAGGAAAATGACAACTATTGGAGGAACAACAAGAAAACAGGCACACTAGTGGAGCTGTAAACTGGTCCAGGTATTCTGAACATGATCTGGAAGTTCCAAAAGTCCCCCAAATTACTAAACTATATGTACTCTTTGACATGGCTGTACCATTACCAGGTGTAAACCTCATGAGATTAAAGTAAGAGGAAAAGTATCAATATGTACAAAAATGTTTATAGCAGTTCTTTTCATAGTAGCCCCAAACTAGAAAGCAAGCGGGTGTCTTCTTATCAGGGATATCTAAATAAACTATGGTATATTAACATAATGAAATGCCATTTTGCTATATTAGGAAGACATCTATGAACTCATGGAAAGCAGAGCAAACAAGGGGAACGATTTATATACTGATAACAACATTATAAAGAAAAACAACCAAGTGAATTTAGAACATTAATTTAATGATAAACCACAAGACAAATACATTGAAGATGAAACATATGACTCATCAGCCAGTGAAGAATGTAAATAGAGAGACATACATTTTTAGTCATGGCCAGCGTCAGAATTTGTTTGGTGATCTATGCACATTTATGTTAAGTTTTGTTGTTGCTGTTGAAAAGAGATGAAAGAGGGAGGGAGGGAGAAATAAAAGAGTGGCCTGGGGAAAACATATTACAAAGCCATATACAAATCAATTTTGAAACAACAGTTCAGCACACTGGATGCACAACCTCTGAAGAAGGCCCAGACAAAAGGTAATATGAGGAATTAGAAAGAGTACTGGATTTGAAGTAAGTGGCTCTGCCAATTTACCACACATGGATCTTAGGCAAATTACTTAAACACTCTGAGTCTAAGTTTCTTCATTTGTAAAAACAGTAGGGCTGGATTACAAAGGACATCAAAAATAATTTGATCAAAGGGGAGTCTCAGATAGTATGGATAAGCTATAATCTCCAACACTGGCAATACCCATATAGATGTGATCTCAGATCCATTAAAGTACTTTCCCATTAAAAAGATTACATTTTCCAGGAGGCTTAAGAGAGAGCATAGGATTGAAATATTTTCTAGGTATATTTCAGTCAATGAAGAAAATAACTTCAGTTATAAGGAAGAATTTCTTCTCAACAATTTCTTTGAAATCTTATTACTTTTAAGAGAAAGTTCTTAATTTGTTTTGGGAATTACAATAATACTTCCAGGAGAAAGCTATTCACTACAACTGTAATCATGGCAAATGTGAGGTTTAATATGAAATGAAGGATAAGTAAAAAAAGAAAATTAAAAGAAATAAAATTACCTTTGTACACTACACTTCTCATCCTTTCTCCTCTACCACCCAAATTCTGAAAAAGTACAACCAAACCAAAACCAGACTTACCAAAATCACAGCTTCATCATAGTTGTTTGCTTTCAAAGATTCTTTAAGTTGACGAATCATGGCTTCCACAAATTCCCCACCAAAGTTGTAATTTCGGGCATTAAGTAGTCCAACCAACGTCGTATAAACCGTCAATTTCAAAGGAAACAGACGTGCACTGAGGTAAAAACCAAACACATGTTTACATTCATGATCTGACATACAAAACATGTAAGAGATTAATTCTAAGTGTTTTAAAAAATTCTTTGAAAAAAACAGTTTGGCTTATAAGGTTTTTATATTTTACACTCAGAAAATTATGATTTTGTTATTAATAAAATGTGCTCCATATTTTACAACTAAAATATTATAGAAAGTTAACCATGAATTACAAAAGTGCTTAAAAAGCATTTTCATGGTAGGTAAAATGTTATTATTCAAAAATACATCCTTTGCATACATACACTGTACAAAGAATTCTTAGGATCTTGCTTTTGTAGTTGGGAAGATCAGCCTCCAAAACACCAGCTAAGCCTTCTAGGTTGCTTTCCAATGAGAAAGTACTCTAAAGGGAGACCAAATTAAAATTATGTTAAGAAAAGGCAGTATTATGCCTCAATGATAAATCAATTTTGAAAAATATTTATTGATATCACTTGTTTTTATATTACCAAAGTTTCCAATGTATCCCATTCCTTCTCTCTTCCACCTTCTTATAATAAAGAGAAAAAAAACCCCAAACAACAAATTCCAATACCTCCAAAAATAAACATATCAACAAAGTCTGCCATCATCTACAATGTTCCACACCCATAATCACCTAACTCCCTAAAAAACAGAAGGCACAGTCTCATCTCTTCTTTGGGCCAATCTTGGTCATTACAATTTCATAGCATGCAGTTTCAACTCTTTTTATGTTGTTGTAATTATTGTATATAATGTTTTTCTACTTGACTTTGTGTCCATCTGTGTGTCTTCCCATGAAGGCTCTGACTTTATCATACTTGTCACCTCTCACAGCACAATAATATTCTAGGACATTCATGTACTACAGTTTGTTTAGGCATATCCTCTAGCTGATGAAAGTCTACTTTGTTTCCAATGCTTGGCTACTACAGAAAGTGTCACTATAAATACCTGGATGTATACAGAGGCTTTCTTTTTAACGCTGACATTCTTGAAGTATATAGCTAGCACTGGGTGAAAGGATATGGACATTTTAAGCACTGTTTTTTGTATAATTCCATTTAGTAAATCAATGATAATGATTTTCTTCACAATAACCATGAAACGTTTTTCAAAGTAGAGAGTAGCATGGCAGGCTTTGTACAGAATAAATGTAAAGAAGATAGTCCTTTTCTATGTGATGTCTAGTCAGTTAATTTTTCCAGGTTTCTGCTCAGAAGTGAGTGATTACTAAATCCTAAGGTGCAGGCAAGTGGTTGCTTGAAGACAACTTTATATTTGCAATGGGAAGAAACAGATGACTTCCACGACTATACCAGATGGCCTCTAAGATCTATTCCAGATCTAAATTTGTGATTCTATGATCAGATGATTCTGATATAGAGCCATTTAACCTGACACCGCAACTTCAGGATTGTCTCCAAGCAACCAATACCTGCACAGAAGCACCTCAAGTAGTCTTTTGTGCTCTTTCCAACCTAAAGCTGCTTTTCATTTGTTTTGCAAAAAAAAATTTTTCTTTTCTGAGGCACCATGGCAGAGCGTACAGGGCCAGGCAGAACTGGTACCATTTCTCCCTATTTATACATACTGGCTGGATGACCCTGGTCAAATCACACAACCTTCTCCATAATCCAGACTTAAGCTATACAGAAAGCTCTGATATAAATACCAGTGAATTCACAGTTCCAGTTCTAATCTTTCGTGTCCTTTATTTTTACATCTCTGGGGAGGAACGGGGGAAAGGTGTGGGTGTTGTATATCTCCAGTAAAATACAGCTCTTTGAACACAAGCCATTGCATCAGAGATCTAGAGAGGGAGATGATCACAGAGGTCATCTAATTCAATCTCAATTTTTTATGGGTTACGAAAGCAGGAAATCAAGGCCTAGAGTTTAAGTGACTTGTCTCTGTGCATGCAGGTAGACTATGAGTTCCTTGAGAACAAGCACCGTTTTTTGTTTTTTTTTGGTTTGGTTTTCTTTTGGGCTTTGCTTTGTTTTGTTATGTATGTTTTTGCCTTTCTTTGTATCCCCAGCATTTAGCAGTGCCAGGCAAATACTCAGGCACTTAAGAAATGTTTGTTAACTTGACTTATTGATGACTTAAATAGCAGAGCTAGGACTCAAGCTTATACGCTAAGACTAACAATTTAGCAAGTATTTTTATTGCACCAAGTTACTTTTATATTTGTATTCTTAGCTCTTTGAATGTAGTAGGTATTTAGTAAATTTAATTAAACCCTTGCCCAAAAAAATAGGAAAAGAAAGATAATCCTTATTCTTTAGCCACAAATGAACTAGTGGAACCACAGACATAAGTAACAGAGGAGAGGCAGTAGAATAAAGTGCAGAAAAACAATCAATTGGAAGTCCAGGAAAGCTTGGCTTGGATATTCACTAGTAGTATAACTTTATACAAGATTTTGCCGACTTCCTTAACTATTCACTATACTGCATTCAAAACTTGTTATCCTGCGTTCTTCATTCTAGATTGCTTATATTTACCTCTGCAATGACTTTCTTCTTTTCTACTCTAACTGTCCCCACTTCAGTGCAGGCTCTCATTACCACTACAGCCTTGAACACTGCAAAAGACACCTAGCTTATCTCTTGCCTTATAGTTTTTCCCATTTCCATCCACTGTTAACACAACAATCAGAAGAACTTTTCAGAAGAAAAAAAATCTGATTCAGCTCTTTGGTGATTAAAACTCTTTAATGGTTCTCTGCTACTTTACTGAATTAAACTGAGACTCTAACTTGGGATTCAAGGCACTTGACAATCTGGTGCCCCCCTACTTTTCCTGCCTTATCTCACATTCTTCTTCTCGATAAATGTTATGTTCCAGCTGTACTATTTGTTGTCCCTCGTATAATCCACTACCTTCATTCCTTTACTCAAACTGTTACCTACATCTGGTCACCTTTTCTCTCTCCATCCACCTCTGCTAGCTCTTCTCTATCCTTTTACCAAAGTCCTTCAGTGACGCCTTGCTTGCCTGAGTGCACTTTGTATTTCTCTTACCCTTTTTATTATATTCTGTTCTCTTGCTGTTATTACATATTACACAATTATTGCTTATTTGTTTATGTTATATTCCCCTCTACCAGATTATAAACTCTTCAATGACAAGTACTATAGCTTATTTGGTTTTGTATCTACAAGCATTTTGCACAGTGCTTTGTACATAATATCTGAATGCTTTTTAACTAAGAACAGCAACAACAAAAAACAAAACAAAAACAATAAATACATTCAGCTCTCTTTTATGTGCATCCCAGATAAGGCATTTCAATATATGAAACAATCTTTATAAAAACACAGTACTAAATTAATAATAGATTTATTTTAAAAATAGGAAAAGGACCCCCATTACAAAAATATTTAGGAAGAACTGGAAATTGAGGGGATGCCCATCAACTAGGGAATGACTAAACAAGCTGTGGTATACGAACGTAATGGAATATAAGAAATGATGAGCAAGAAGACTTCAGAAAAACCTGGAAAGACTTATATGAAATAATGCAGACCAAAATGAGCAGAACCAGGAGAACACTATACACAGTAAACAGTCATATTGTATGATGACTTATTATAATGTTAAGAGAAAAGGAAGATCTTCCCTACTCATTAATAGGCCTATGAATGAAGCCTATGATCACATGGAGCCTGTGGTCACATGGAGCTCAGAGTGGGAGGAGCTTGCCCAAGGCGAGGAGAGGAGAGAGAGAGTGAGAGGGATGAGAGTGAGTGCAGGAGCAGAGAGTGAGAACAGGCAGACCAGAGAGAGAGCAGCAAGCTGGGAGTGGGAGGATGGAAGAGTTTATCTGGGGGAACTTGTTTTTGTGGTAGGCATGACAGAAAGAAGATATAACATGTAGGCCACTCCCTGGATTAGTGATAAGTATCCTGCTAAATCTTACCTCCTGGTATCCTAATAAAGTCCCAAATAAATATTTCAGTTTTGCCTTTGGGGAATAGAGTTTATTATATTTTGCGAATTTACCCTGGAAATACACATGCATATTCATAGCAGCTTCTATGGGTATGGCACTGGCATTACATTGACTTTGACAGGCTTAGCTCTTCTCAGCAATGCAAGGACTTGAAACAACTACAAAAGACTCATAATGGAAAATACTGTCTACATCTAGAGAAAGAACTATGGAGTGTGAATGCACACTGAAGCATACTATTTGCTCTTCTTTGTTTTGTTTTTTCTTTCTCATAGTTCCCCAATTCATTAAAATTCTTCTATACAACATGACTAAAGTGAAAATATGTTTAATAAGAATGTATATGTAGGGCCTATATCAGATTGCACACCATCTTGGGGAGGGAGGAGAGGAAAGAGGTGGAGAAAATTTAAAACTTATGAAAGTGAATGTTGAAAACTAAAAATTAATCAATTTATAAAAAAAGATTTATTTTTAAAAAAAGAAATGATGCTACAACAGCTTTTTCTAAAAAATGCAGGTACATAATGATCAAGTTCTTAAGATTCAGACTATTCAGTATATGGTCACTAGAAAAAACTTGATATTTATCTATGATAGTTCATACCTTTTCTCCTACTCTGCATATTAGAGATTCTATCCGATCTTCAATTTCAATCGATTGCAAGGTCTTCTTCCTTTTGTGGGGTTGCTCTGTTCCAACAATATAAAGAAAAATCAAGGTTAGCATGTGACGTGCTAAATTGGCAATTTAAAAAAACAAACATGTTTCGTAGGCTTAAATTTGTACCATTGCTCTGATTTTCTAAGCAACTGTAGCCATAACTTTTCTTTGACTTCGCAAAATAATGGCAAAATTTGAATGGCTACTATCTTTCTTAAGCTAGTATCACTGAACTTTGTCTTTTAAGATAATGCTGCTGACGATGATTGCTATTTTCAGCAAGGCTAGAAAGATGAAATCAATCCCACATCACTCACAAAGTAATCCGTCCTTTAGTTAGCAACTGTAAAACCTAGTAATAATGTGCCTCTGCTTCCTAGACTTAGTTTGCTGTCTTGCAAGCCAACTCTATCCTTCAGGTGCTATTTCAATTCCCCATTAGCTTACAGCTATGTTGCACTGATTCATGATTCATTCCAATGTGTGGCCAAAGTATTTCTGATTATCAATCACTCAGCTTTTAGTTGCCCAATCCTGTATACCAACTGTCAAGATAGGGTGTAGATATTCTGCTGCCTAAGGAAGTTTACATAATTTGTGGCAAACTATGCTACAATGAATATAATACAAATAGTGGTTAACTATCTACAACCCAAGCACATACTGATGGTGATCCTATAAAGCCATTAAAAGTAATGTAATGTAACAATGAAAATCTTCAGTAGGATCCATGAACTACCTGTTATACATTCTCATATATATGTATATATATATACATATATATGTATATATATATACATATATATGTATGTATGTATACCAGTTAATCTTTATTTTTTTATTTTGAAGACTTAAAACCAAAAAAAGGTAAGCATTTCCACATAAAAAGCAGAACATAAAAAGGCCTGTATATGAAACAATCTCTATTTCGTACAACTTCCTTTAAAAAAAATTATGGAATATATTTAACATGTTACTTTCAGAACTGCCCTGCTTGTCTGTACTTCCTTCTGAACTTGATGTATGTATTAAAAAAAAAGTTTCAATGATTTTTTCATAACTTTTTTGCATCGCCATTGCTGATTCCTTTTCCTCATTACAAAACAAAATAAAACCCCTTGCAACAAATCAGCAAAGTTCAGCAAAACAAATCCACACAGTTGCTATGTGTGTGTGTGTGTGTGTGTGTGTGTGTGTGTGTATAAATACTACATATATGTAATGTATATATGTATGTAAGCATGCTTGCCAAAAAAGACTATTTTATGGAGAATTCAAATGGGGCAGGTGATCACATGGTGGTTGGAAGGAGCGATATTAAGGACACTCTCAAGAACTCTGGATTTGATTGTGGGACATAGGAGACACTGGCACAGGACTGCTCAGCATGGTGTGCCCTCATTGGAAAAGGTGCTGTGCTCTATGAGCAAAGCAGAATTGAGACAGCACAAAGTAAACATAGGATGTGCAAATTTGGAGTAACCACTCCAAATGTTTACACGAATTATCTATGCCCAATCTATGGTAGGGCATTCTGAGCTCGTACTGCTCTGATCGCCACAGTCATACACACTGAAACTTCACTTTATCATGGTGATGTCATTTTGGTCCTCTTCCAGAAGGAAGGACACCAACCAACCAACCAACCAACCATGTATGTATATGTCTTTCTACACCTTGATTTCATCTCTGTGTAAGGAGAGGGGTAAATGTTTTATCTTAGGTCTTCTGAAGCCCTGGTTCATTCTTGTTATTGTCAGAGTTTACATATTTTTCAGTTATTTTTCTTTATAATATTCTTGTTATTATATAAATTGTTCTCTTGATTCTGGTCACTTCACTGCTTCATTTCACACAAGTTTTCCCAAGATTCTCTGAAAATATATATGCAATACATTTATAGATCCTAATTTGTTCAGCCATTCTCCAATTGAGGGACATTCCTTTACCTTCCACTTCTTTTCTTTTCCTTTCAGTCCTCCCTGAACAGGATAAAGTTTGTTTTCCTGGCCACTATTCCCCTTCCAGTATTATCCTTTCTTAACTATCTGATCTCCTTTCCTTTCCTTATCTTTCTCCCTGCTGAGGTTGAAGTATTTCTACACTAAATTCCTGCTTTTATTAACCTCCCCTTTTATATTCCTATTCTCTTTCGCTGTTGAATTGGAACCATTTCTATACTAAATTGTGAATGTTTTTATTTTAATTTCATTTTTTTCTAATAAAAACAATTAACATTCATTTAAAAAAATTTGAGTTCTCAATTCTCTCCCTACCCCTTTCCCTTGAGAAAGCAAGAAATTTAATAAAGATTATACATGTGCAGTCATGCAAAATGTTTCCCTATTAACCATGTTGCAAAAGAAAACACAGACACACACACGCAAAAAAAACCAAGAAAAATTTTTTAAAAATGTTCTGATTTGCATTCAGACTCCGTTCTTTCTCTGATGGTGGATAGTATTTTTCATCATAAGTCCTACAGAACTGCCTTGGATCACTGTATTGCTGAGAATGGCTAAATCATTCGCAACTGATTATCATGTAATATTGCTATTACTATGTACAATATTCTCCTGGCTCTGCTCATTTCAGGTTTTTCTGAAAGGACCCTGCTCATCATTTCTTAGAGCATGATAGTATTCCATCACAATACAGATCACAACCTGTTTAGTCACTGCTCAGTTGATAGGCATCCTCCCAATTTCCAGTTCTTCACCACCACAAAAAGCTGCTATACATATTTTTGTATAAATAAGTCCTTTTCCTTTCTTTTTTAATCTCTGGAATATAAACCTGGTAGTGGTATTGCTAGGTCAAAGGGTATGTACACTTCGACTGCCCTTTGACCATAGTTACAAATTCCTCTCCAGAATGGTTGGATCAGTTCACAACTCCAGCAATAATGTATTAGCGTCCCAATTTTTCCACATCTCCTTCAACATTTGTCATATTAGGCAATCCAACAGGGGTGAAGTGGTGTCTCAGAAGTGTTTTAATGTGCATTTCTCTAATCAATAGTGATTCAGAGAATTTTTTCACATCTATAGATAACTCTGATTTCCTCTGAAAATTGTTGTTCACATCGTTTGACTGTTTATTAATTGGGGACTGAGTTGCATTCTTGTAGATAGATTTGACTTGCTCTATATACTTGAGAAAAGCGGCCTTTATCGGAGAAACTTGCTATAAAATTTATTCCCCAGTTATCTACTTTCCTTCTAATCTTGGCACTAGATTATTATGGTCATTTACGACTATATGTTATGTATCTAACATATTCCACCAGTCTACCACTCTTTTTTCCCCAGTACCAGACTGTTTTAATGATTACCACTCTGTAATAGTTTGAGATCTGCTACAACTAAACCATGTTCTTCTTTTATTTTTCATTGATACCCTTGATATTCTTGACTTTTTGTTCTTCCAGATGAATTGTTATTATTTTCCTAGCTCTATGAAATAATCTTTTGGTAGTTTGGTTGAAATGGCACTAAATAAGTAAATTAATTGTCAGTTTTATTATATTGGCTTGGCCTACCCATGAACAATTAATATTTCTCCAACCATTCAGATCTGACCTTATTTGTATGAAGTGCCTTGTAATTGTGTTCATATAATTACTGGGTTTGTTTCTGTAGCATTTTATATTGTTTTCTGTTATTTTAAATGGAATTTATCTTTCAATCTCTTGCTACTAGACTTAGCTGATGATTTAATGGGGGTTTATTTTATATCGTGCAACTTTTCTGAAGTGAATTATTTCATCTAGTTTTTAAATCGGTTCTCTAGGCTTCTCTAAGTATACCATCATATCATCTGCAAGGAATGATAGTTTTATTTTTTCTAGGCCTACTCTAATTCCTTTAATTGCTTTCCTTCTCTTATTGCCATAGCCAGAATTTCTAGTACAATACTGAATAACAGTGGTGATAATGGGCATCCTTGCTTCACCCCTGATTTTACTGGGAAGGCTTCTAGTCTATCATCATTACAGATGATGTTTACTGATAGTTTTAGATAGATACTACTTACCATTTCAAGGAAAGCTCCATTTATTCCTCTGCTTTCCAGAGTTTTTAATAAGAATGAGTGTTGTATTTTGGGAAAGGTTTTTCTGCGTATATTGAGATAATCATGATTTTTTTTTTGTTTTTGTTATTGATATGGTCAATTATGCTAATAATTTTCCTAATACCAAACCAGTCCTGCATTCCTGGCATAAAATTTTTTCATACTGACATCTTTGTGATGGATATACTGTTGTAACCTCCTAATATTTTATTTAAAAATTTTGCATCAATATTCATTAGGGAAATTGGTCCATAGTTTTCTTTCTCTGCTTTGACTCTTCTTGGCTTAAGCATCAGCACATATTTGTGTAATAAAAGAAATTTAATAGAATTCCTTATTTGCTATTTTTCCAAACAGATTACATCATAGTGGAATTAATCTTTAAATGTTTGGTGTAAATCATTTCTGAATCCATCTGACCTTGGGGATTTTTCTAAAGGAGTTCACTGATGGCTTATCCAATTTCTTTTTCTAAGATGAGGTTATTTAAGTACTCTATTTCTTTTTCTGTTAACCTGGACAATTTATGTTTATAAACATTCATTTCACTTACACTGTTAGATTTATTGCATATAACTGGGCAAAATAGCCCCTAATAATTGCTTTAATTTCCTCTTCATTCATGGTGATTTCACTCTTCTCATTTTTTAATATCGATAATTTGGTTTTCCTCTTCTTAAAAAAATAAAATTAACGAGTGTTTTGTCTATTTTATTCCCCCTCCTCCCCCGCCAAACCAGGTCCTACTTTTATTTATTAATTCAATGGTTTTCTTACTTTCAATTTTATTAATCTCTCTTTTGATTTTTCAGTATTTCCAATTTGGTGCTTAATTGAGGTTTTTTAATTTGTTATTTTTCTAGTTTTTTTTAAAGCTGAATGCCCAATTCACTGAACTGCTTTTTATTTTATTACTGTAAGAGGATAAAAATATAAATTTTCTTCTAAGTACTGCTTTGGCTACATTCCATAATTTTAGTATTTTGTCTCACTGGTGTCATTCTCTTTGATGAAATTATTAATTTTTTTTCCTATGATTTGTTCTTTGACCCACTCATTCTTTAGAATTAGAATTATTTAAAGTTTCCAATTAATTTCTGTTTCTATTACTTTTATTAGTTGTAATTTTTATTAAATCATGATCTGAAAAGTATGCATTTAATATTTCCACCTTTCTACATTTTGTTAGGCTTCTATGCCCCAATACATGGTCAATTTTTGTGTAGGTGACATGTATTGCTAACCAAAAAAGGTATATTCTTTTCTATCCTCATTCCATTTTTTCCAGAGGTCTATCATATCTAACTTTTCTAAAATTTTATTTATCTCCTTCAGTTCTTATTTTATGGTTAAGTTCTTACAATTCTGTAAATCATTTAACCTTTCCTTTAAGAATTTAGTGCTATACCATTTGATACATTTATGTTTAGTATCAATAGTATTATTACATTGTCTGGTACCTTTCAGCAACATGTAGTTTCCCTGCTTATCTTTTAACTAGATCCATTTTTAACTTTTATTTTGTCTGTGAGCATGACTGCTACACCTGCTTTTTTTTTTTTTTAACATCAGCTGAAGCATAATAGATTCTGCTACAGCCTTTTTTTGACCCTCGTGTCTCAGCTTCAAGTTCGTTTCTCGCTAATAATATATTGTCAGATTCTGGTTTTCAATCCACTCTGCAATCCCACTTCCATTTTATGGGTGAGTTCATCCCATTCACAGTTATGATTAATAACTATTTCTCTCCATCCTATTTCCTCTACCCTGCTATTTATCATTCTCTCTCCTTTTACTCTGTCCCTTCTCAAAAGTCTATTTTGCTTCTGGCCTTCACCTCCCCAAATCTGTCTTCCCTTCTATCACCTCCCCTCTCTTTTAATCTTCTTCCCCTTCTCCTTCCCTGGAGGGCAAGATAGATTTCTACACTCAATTGAGTGCGTATGTTATTCTCTCTGAGTCAATTCTGATGAGAGAGAGAGAGTGTTACCTGCCACCCCCCCATCTTGCCTTCCACTGTAAAGTTTTTTTCTCCTTCTGCACCTCTTTTATGTAAGATAATTTTTGCCATCTTTGTTTTCTCTTCCCCCTTTTCCCAGTGCATCCCTCCTTCTCCCCTGCCCTTAATTTTATTTTTTTGAAATCGTCCTATTATATTCAACTCTTCTATTTATGTATTCACCTTCTTTCTATCCTAATAATAATAAAGTTATCGGGAGTTACAAGTATAATCTTTCTGTGTAAGAATGTAAACACTTCATAACCTTATTTAATTCCTGATTATTTTCCTTTCCTGTTCATCTTCTTTAATGCTTCTATTGAGTCTTGTATTTGAAAATCAATTTTTCTATTCAGCTCTGGTCTTTTCACTAGGAATGCTTTAAAGTTTTCTATTTTATCGAATATTCACTTTCCCCCCCAAGGGACTATATTCAGTTTTGCTGGGTAGGTTATTTCTGGTAGTACTTCCAGCTCCTTTGCCCTCTGAAATAGCACATTCCAAGTCCTCCAACTATTTAATGGAGAAGCTACTAAATCTTATGTGATTCTAACCGTGATTCCATGATATTTCAATTGTTTCTTTGTGGCTGCTTGCAATATTTTCTCCTGACCTGGGAGCTCTGGAATTTGGTTATATAATATTCCTGGAAGTTTTCATTCTGGTATCTCTTTCTGGAGGTTAACTGGAAGATTCTTTCAATTTACTTTACTCTCTTGGTTCTAGGATATCAAAGCAGTTTTCCTTGATAATTTCTTGAAATATGATATGTAGGCTGTTTTTTTAATTTTTGATCATGGCTTTCAGGTAGGTGTAGTACCATAATTCTTAAATTATATCTCCTCAATTTATCTTCCAGGTCAGTTTTTTTAAATGAGATAGTTCATATTTTCTTCTATTTTTTTCATTCCTTTGACTTTATTTTATTGTTTTTTGATGTCTCAAAAGGTCATTAGCTTCCAATTGCCCAATTCTAATTTCTAAGCAATTATTTTCTTTGGGGAGATTTTGTACCTTTCCCACCCCCATCCCCTAATTTGGCCAATTCTACTTCTTGAGCTCTTTCCTTCAATGAGTTTTTGTTATCTCTTTTTTCATTTAGCTGACTTTCTTTTTTAGGGAGTTTTCTTCAGTGGATTTTTGTGATCTTTTATCATTTGGTCAATTTTTTTTTTTTTTGTGCTGAATTTTTTCATGCTGAATTCTTTTTTTTTTTAATTAATTAACTTTATTTATTTTCAGTGTTTCACAATAACTACCATATAACTTAGATTATTATTTTCCCCTCCCTCCCCGAGACAGCATACAAATTTGTATAGGTTCTACACATACATGCCTATTAAATACATTTTCACCATACTCATGCTGCATTGAAAAATTACAATAAGTGGGAGAAATCATCTAACAAACCAAAACACAATACACAAATACACACACGCGCACACACACACACACACAAATGATCTGCTACAATCTGCAATTGAATTCTGTAGTTCTTTCTCTGGATGTGGAAGGCATTTTGCCTTAGAAGATCATTGGGAATTTTTTTTTAAGTTCTTGCATTGCAATGAAGCTCCAAGTCTACCATAAAAAAACTCTCACACACTGTGGTCGTTGATGTGCACAAAGTTCTCCTGGTTCTGCTCCTTTCGCTCAGCATCAGGTCATATAAGTCTTGCAGGCCTCTCTGAAGTCTTCCTGTTCCTCACTTCTTATAGCACAACAGTATTCCATTACATTCACATACCATAATTTATTCAGTCATTCCTCAATTGATGGGCATCCCCTTGGATTTCCAGTTTTCCACCACAAAGAGTGCTGCTATAAATATTTTTGTACATGTGGGACCCTTTCCCATTTTTATGATCTCTTGGGAATACAGTCCTAGAAGAGCTATTGCTGGGTCAAAGGGTATGCCTATTTTTGTAGCCCTTTGGGCATAGTTCCAAATTGCTCTCCAAAATGGTTGGATCAGCTCACAGTTCCACCAACAGTGTATCAGTGTTCTAACTTTCCCACATTCTCTCCAACATTTATCATTTTCCTGCTCTGTCATGTTTGCCAATCTGATAGGTGTGATGTGGTACCTCAGAGTTGTTTTGGTTTGCATCTCTCTAATCAATAGTGAGTTAGAGCATTTTTTCATATGACTATAGATATCTTTAATTTCTTCCTCTGAAAATTGCCTATGCATATCCTTTGACCATTTATCAACTGGGAAATGACTTGTATTTTTGTATATTTGACTCAGTTCTCTATATATTCTAGAAATGAGGCCTTTATCCCCGAGATTAGCTGTAAAAATTCTTTCCCAGTTTTCTACATCCCTCCAAATTCTGGATGCATTGGGTTTGGTTGTGCAAAAACTTTTCAGTTTAATGTAACCAAAATTAACCACCTTGTACTTCATAATGCTTTCTATCTCTTCTTTAGTCAAAAATTCTTCCCTTCTCTATAAATCCGATAAATACATTATTCCTTGCTCCACTAATTTGTCCATAGTATCAATCTTTATACCTAGATCGTGTACCCATTTGGATTTTATTCTTGTGTAAGGTGTCAGGCACTGGTCTATGTCTAGTTTTCACCACACTTTTATCCAGTTTTCCCAGTAATTTTTGTCAAACAGTGAACTCTTATCCCAGAAGCTGGGGTTCTGGGGTTTATCAAACAGTAGATTGCTATATTCATTGTCTACTGTGTCTTGGGTACCTAGCCTATTCCACTTGTCTACCGTTCTGTATCTTAGCCAGTACCAAGTGGTTTTGATAATTGCTGCTTTATAATATAATCTGAGATCTGGTAGCACTAGGCCACCTTCCCTAGCATTTCTTTTCATTAGTCCCCTTGATATTCTGGACCTTTTGTTCATCCAGATGAATTTGGTACTATTTTTTTCCAGTTCAAGAAAGTAATTATCTAATAGTTTAATTGGCATGGCACTAAATAAGTAAATTAACTTAGACAGAATTGTCGTTTTCATTACATTGGCTCAACCTACCCACGAGTAACTGATGTTTTTCCACTTACTTAGATCTGACTTTATTTGTGTGAAAAGTGTCTTGTAGTTGTGTTCATACAGTCCCTAGGTTTGTTTCGGCAGGTAAACTCCCAAATACTTTACAGGGTCTACCCTAGCTTTAAAAGGGATTTCTTTTTCTATCTCTTGCTGTTGGGCTTTGTTACTAATATAGAGAAATGCAGAAGATTTGTGTGAGTTTATTTTATAACCTGCAACTCTGTCAAAGTTGTTCATTGTTTCAAGAAGTTTTTTACTTGAATCTCTGGGATTTTCTAAGTATATCATCATATCATCTGCAAAGAGTGATAACTTAGTTTCTTCTTTGCCTATTCTAATTCCTTCAATTTCTTTATATTGTCTGATTGCTACAGCTAAAATTTCTAGTACCATATTGAATAATAATGGTGATAATGGATATCCTTGCTTCATCCCTGATCTTATCACCATTACATGTAATGCTTGTAGAAGGTTTTAGGTAGATACTGCTTATTATTTTGTAGAAAGTTCCCTTTATTCCTATGCTCTCCAATGTTTTTAAGAGGAATGGGTGTTGTATTTTGTCAAAAGCTTTTTCTGCGTCTACTGAGACAATCATGAGATTTCTGTTAGTTTTGTTGCTGATATGGTCGATAATGCTAATAGTTTTCCTAATATTGAACGAGCCCTGCATTCCTGGTATGAATCCTACCTGATCATAATGTATTATTCTTGTCATAAGTTGTTGTATTTGTTTTGCTAAAATCTTATTAAAAATTTTCTTTCTCTTTTGTCTCTTCCTGGTTTAGGTATCAAAACCCAAACCATATTTGTATCATAAAAAAAAATTTGGGAGGACTCCTTCCCCAAGTTTCAAAAATAGTCTATATAAGTACTGGAATAAACTGTTCTTTAAATGTTTGATAGAATTCACTTGTAAATTCATCCGGCCCTGGAGATTTTTTCCTAGGGAGTTCACTGATGGCTTGTTCACTTTCTTTTTCTGAGATGGGGTTGTTTAAGTATTCAACTTCCTCTTCTGTTAATCTGGGCAATTTGTATTTTTTAAAATACTCATCCATCTCATTTAGATTGTCAAATTTATGGGCATAAACTTGGGCAAAGCAATTTCTAATTATTGTTTTAATTTCTTCCTCATTGGAGGTGAGTTCACCCCTTTCATTTTTGATTTTAGTAATTTGGTTTTCTCCTTTCTTTTTTTTAAATAAGATTGACCAAAGGTTTATCAATTTTATTAGTTTTTTTCATAAAATCAACTATTGGTTTTATTTATTAATTCAATAGTTTTCTTAATTTCAATTTTATTAACTTCTCCTTTGCTTTTCAGTATTTCTAATTTAGTATTTACTTGGGGATTTTCAATTTGTTCTTTTTCTAGCTTTTTCAGCTGCATGCCCAAGCCATTGATCTCCTCTTTCTCTATTTTATTCATGTAGGCATTCAATGATATGACTTCCCCTAAGAACTGCTTTTGCAGTATCCCACAAGATTTGGTAGGTTGTCTCATTACTATCATTCTCTCGAATGAAGTTGTTATTTGTTTCTATGATTTCTTGTGTAACCCACTCCTTGAGGATTAGATTATTTAGTTTCCAATTTTTGGTTTATCTTTATATGGCCTTTTATTACATGTAATTTTTATTGCATTATGATCTGAGAAGGATGCATTGACAATCTCTGCCTTTCTGCATTGGATTGTGACGTTTTTATGCCCCTGGAACACGGTCAATTTTTGTATATGAGCCATGTACCACTGAGAAAAAGGCATATTCCTTTCTATTTTCTCCAGAGATCTATCATATCTACCTTATCCAGAGTTTTATTTACCTCCTTAACCTCTTTCTTGTTTATTCTGAGGTTAGATTTATTCAGTTCAGAGAGGGGGAGGTTGATGTCCCCTACTAGTATAGTTTTGCTGTCTATTTCTTTCTTCAACTCCCCCAACCTCTCCTCTAAGAATGTGGATGCTATACCACTTGGAGAATACATGTTTAGTAATGATATTGCTTCATTGTTTATTGTGCCTTTTAGCAGGATATAGTTTCCTTCCTTATCTCTTTTGATTAGATCTATTTCTGCTTTTGCTTTGTCTGAGATTAGAATTGCTACCTCTGCTTTTCTTACATCTGCTAAGGCACAATATATTCTGCTCCAACCTTTTACCTTTACCCTGTGTGCATCCCCCCATTTCAAATGTGTTTCTTGTAAACAACATATTGTTGGATTATGGCTTTTAATCCATTCTGCTATCCGTCTCCATTTTATGAGAGTTCATTCCATTCACATTCACAGTTATAATTACAATCTGTGACTTCCCTACCATCCTCTTTCCTACTGTTTGAGTTTTTAGTTTTCCCATCTTCCTTCCCCTCCTTAACAGTTTTTACTTTTCACTACCACCTCCTGCAGTCTTCCCTTCCTTCTTTCAGCCCCCCTCCCTTTTACTCCCCTTTACCTTTACTACTTCTTCCCTCCCTTTTAGCTTCCCCTCCCATTCTTCCCCCTTCTCCTCCTACTGCCTATAGAGGTAGTTAGATTTATATACTCAATTAAGTTTATTGTTCCCTCCGTGAACCAAATTTGAGTAACAAGCTTTTCATTTCCCTTGTTTACCTTTTTATGCCTCTCTTGAGACCTGCATTTGAAGATCAAATTTTCTATTGCCTTTTTGTCAGGAAGGTCTGGAAATCCCTCATTTCGTCGAATGTCCATCTCTTTGCTTGAAATGTTCTGCTGAACTTTGCTGGGTAATTAATCCTTGGTTGTAGTCCCAGCTCCTTTGCCTTACAGGATATCGTATTCCAATTCCTTAGATCTTTTAATGTAGAAGCTGTAAGGTCCTATGCGATCCTGACTGTTGCTCCTCAATATCTGAATGATTTCTTTCTGGCTGCCTGGAGTATTTTCTCCTTCACTTGACAGTTCTGGAATTTTGCAACAATATTTCTTGGGGTTTTTAGTTTGGGATCCCTTTCAGGAGGTGAACAGTGGATTCTTTCGATGACTATTTTGCCCTCTGGACCTAGCACTTGTGGGCAGTTTTCCTTGATGATTTCTTGGAAGATATTATCCAGACTCTTTTTTTCATCGTGGCTTTCTGGTAGGTCAATAATTCTTAAATTTTCTCTACTGGATCTATTTTCCAGGTCAGTTGTTTTTCCAATTAGATATTTTACATTTTCTTCTACCTTTTCATTCTTTAGATTTTGTTTGACTGATTCTTGATGTCTCATAGAGTCATTAGTTTCTACTTGCCCAATTCTAATTTTTATCAAATTGTTTTCTTCAGTTAACTTTTCCATCTCCTTTTCCATCTGTCTAATTGTTCCCTTTAAGGAGTTATTTTCTCCAGTTAGTTTTTGTACTTCCTTTTCCATTTGTCCAATTTTCCCAGTTAGGTTTTGTGTGTTCTTTTCCATTTGTTCAATTTTCCTTTTTAAAGAGATGTTCTCATCAGTGAATTCTTTTTTCATACCTTTAAAATCATTGGCCAGTTTTTCTTCTATTTCCTTCTTCAGCTGTTCCAGGAGAGCTGTTTGTGCTTGTAAGCAGTTCATAGTCCCTTCTGAAGTTTCAGATGGGAGTACAGTCTCACCACTGACCTCTTTGGTATTCTTCTTTTGGTCCTTGTCCCCACAGAAAGATTCTATGGTTTTTTCACCCTTGTTTTGCTTTTTCTTGCTCATGATGATGATTTGTGTTGTGGCTTCTGGTTCTTTCAGTTAGAAGCTGCAGAACTGGGTGTTGAGCTGACTGCTGTAAAAAAGCTAAGGGCAGATGCCTTTTTATCTTTTTGTTTTGTGTTTCCCCAACCAGCCCTGGGGCTAGCTTATTAAGTGTGGGGGAGGGGTGGTCTCCTCAGCTAGGCTGAGGCAAAGGCAAGCTCAGGGGTTGGTGATCCTGGCTGTCCTATTGTCTTCCCGTTTCCTCTGGAGAGCTGAGGCATGCCTGGGACCTAGTGCAAGTTTCCACCGCCCTGGGGCCCCTCTCCTACCAGTTCACCTCTCCCACAGTAAGAGGAATCCCCCTTAGCTATTTTCCTAGCCTCAGGTGTTATGAGACTGTTTGCCCCTTCACTGTGCCCGCTGATCCGGGATTTTTCTGGGGAAATATTTTATGGTTTTTTTGAGGTCAACAAGGGGGGAGGAGAGAGCATTCACCAGTCACTCTGCCATTTTAGCTCCCAGAAGTTCTAGTAGGTGACTTACAAACATTTGATCTGCGGGCTAAAAGTCTCAGGAGCTGCTGTGGCTGATATCTGGGGCTCAGTGGCTGATATCTGGGGCTCATCGGCTGTCACTGGTTCGGACCTGCTGGTCTCTCACCCTGGGCTGCTGTTCTGCTGGTCCCGCCTGCTGCTGCCTCTGGCCTCCCTGGGGCCCTCCCACTATGCTGCGCTGGATGCGCTGCACTGTGCACTGTCCAATTCTTTTCTTAAGCTGTTATTTTTCTTCAATTTTTTTTTTTTTGGTCTTTGTTTACCAAACTATTAACTTTTTTTTTCATAATTTTCTTTATCACTCTCATTTCTTTCTCCAATTGTTCTTCTACCTCTCTTAATTTTTAAAATCCTTTTTGAGCACTTTCAAGAACTCTTGGGCCTGTGACCAACTGATATTTTCCTTTGAACTCCTGCATGCAGCTTGTTTTGACTTGGTTGTCTTTTCTGGATTTGTGTCTTGATCTCACTTGTCACCTTCTATGGTCAGGTTCTTCTCTTGTTATTTGCTCATTTTCTTAGCTATTTCATGACTTATAGCTTTATGTTAGTATTGGGCTCTGCTGGGGGGGTGGGAGGGGCAAGAACTGTTCCAAGCTTCAGGCCTTTCTTACGACTATTTTCAGAGCTAGCTCTGGAGACATGTAGATTTTTGGTTCTTTCAAGGTGATATGATCTCAGGAGAGATCTCCTGGCCTATAAGCAACCACAAATACTCATTTACCCTGGAAGCAAGGTCCTTGTGTATAGGGTCCTGGCACCCCTTTTGCTAGAAGTACTAATGAACTAGTACTCTTTTAAACTCCGGTACTACAACCCAGAACTGTGTACAGGCAACATGACAGAGTCTGAAACCAGTTTCAGCAAAGGGGCCCTGTTATCTCCATCTGAAATTGTTCATTTCCCCTTACCATCTGTGGGCTGAGTGCTCCTGAAGTTGCTGCTACTGTTGCTGCTGAACTGCCTCCAAGGCCTGCACTGTCCACCAGGTCTGACCACTACTTTGCTGAGACAGATCTTTCCTGATGACCTCCTAAGTTGTCCTGGGCTGGAAAACTGTTTTACCCCTATCTTTTGTTGGTTCTGCCACTCCAGAATTCTATTTATGGGATTATTTTAAAGTTGTCTGGAGGGTAATTTGAGAGAGCTGAGGGAGCAGTCCCTGATTTTACTCCACCACCATGGCTCTGCCTATGAATATGTTTTTTCCATTGGTATACACAAGAATATGGTTCATTTGATGCTGCTTTCTACCCCTTCTTCCATGTTTGTTTACTATTCTTATATATCCAATTATGAAACAATAAGTTCCATCCACTCCTTTTCTACAGTAATATTTTTACTCTCCTTATCTTTCTTCTCCAGAAACCACCTGAACAGAATGAATGACTCCTATTTCGTCTGTTTATCTTATGCCACTCCCTCAATATTTTGAAGATACTAAGGTCTAGGAGACAAATTTGTTTCTTTTCCTCACACTGGAATGTCAGCACTTTATCATCATACAGCCTTTTTAATTACAAGAATAAATTTAATTTCCTAGGTTACTGTGGACTCATGTCTTATTTCAAAGTTTCTACTCAGCTTTGGTCTTTTCATCAGGAAAGTACTCATTACAGTAGAAACTGTCAGGTCTTATGTGTTTTTAACTTTGGTCTCTTGATACTTGAACTCTTTCTGGTTACTTGCAGTCTTTTTTTTTTTTTCTCTGACCAGGAAGCTCTGGATTTTGCCCATGACATTCCTGACAATTTTCTTTTTTGGATTTATTTCATGATGTAATCAGTGCCTCCTTCCTTTTTGCACTTTGCCCTCTGATTCTAATAGACCTGAACAGTTTTCATTTATAACTTCTTGAAATATAGTGTCCAGGCTTCCTCTTCTACCACTGTGGTTTTCAATGACTCTTATAATTATTAAATCTTATTTCCTTAAGCTATTTTTCACAGCCAATGGCATACACTGTCTCAAGGAGTCACTGATTTTTGTTTGGTCTACTATAATTTTGAGAGAATTCTTTACTTCAGCAAGTTTTATTACTTTCTGTTCTAATTATTCTATTAATTCTTTCCATCAGTGCTTTCATAACATTTTTACCTATTTATTTCTTCTAGTTATTCATGTAGAACTTGTGGATGTTTGTTTCTTTTGAGTCTGTGTATAGCTGACCTACTTTCTAGTTGGGATTTTTTGATATCTTAAACTAGAATAGCTACTCTTTATAGCAGTTGGTTTCTGCTTCTGCTTGCTCTCAACTCTAGCTTTAGTTCCAGAATTGGTGTTTTGTGCCTGGGCTAGGCTTGGCCCCTGTTGTGCTTTTTATTGGGGTAGTCAGCTCTAGTGCTGACCTAAAGCCTCAGGATCCTCTGTGGAATCTCAGGACAGAATGTTATGGATTTCTTTGTCACTCCAAGGTGCACACTGTGAGTGATGGACCACTTCAGGGCCTTCTCATGGGAGCCCTCTTTTCTTCCTGCTTCTAGATAACAAACCATAAAGATTACAGGTCTCTTTGGCCGCTTTCTGATCATGCTGAGAGATTTCTTTCTTCTTTGCCTGTGATAGTGTTGTATTTTTTGATATGCCCTTTCCAAATGGCTATTGACTCTCTTTTTTATATAGTTCTGGAGAGGATTAAATTACTTTAGTTTCTCATTGGATTTCTTTATCATTATTTAGTGTGGTGCTATAATAATTTTTTTTTGCTGGAATAGATTAGGAGTTGAGATACTTGCTTCCACTGAGGTAGCCAACTAACCTAGAGGTATAAAACCATTTTCTCTAGACCCTGTCAGTACACCCATGCAGAGGGCCTCTCTAAACAGAAACTAATTACATGTATTTGTGTGTATGTGGGGTATTTGGAGAGTACAGTTCCCCAACTACAACAGTACATGCAAAGCATTAGCCAAATTATTTAAAGAATTTTTCCTAATAATTTATAGTCTAAAATCAACTTTCAGGCAGATCATTAATAAGGATAAAATCAAATTCATCTATTTCTAGGTGACACAGAAGATAGAGTACTGTGCTTAGAGTCATGAAGACCTTAGTTGAAATCCTCCCTCAGACATTTAGTAGCAGTGTGACATTGGGAATGTCACTTAAACTATCTGTGCCTCAGTTTCTTCACCTGTAAATGCAGATAATAATAGCACTTTCTCCCCAGGGTTGTTATGAGGAGCAAATAAAGTAATACATGTAAAGCACTTGCTAAACTTTAAAGGAATATGCTAATAAATTCTAGCTATAACCAGGGCCATCTCTAAAGTACTATAGTATTGAGCAAATCACACCATGCATTCCACCTCCCTCTTACCTGCCTACATATTCTCTCCTCCTATTGGTTGCTTCCCTAAGCCACTACCAAGCTGGCCGGGCAGCTAAGTGGTGCAGTGGATAGAGCACCAGTGCAGGAGTCAGGAGGACCTGAGTTCAAATCTCACCTCAGACACTGGACACTCAGTAGTTGTGGGACCTTGGGCAAGTCACTTAACCCCAACTGCCTCATCCTGAGTCATCTCCAGCCATCCTGATGAATATCTGGTCACTGGATTCAGATGGCTCTGGAGGAGAAGTGAGGCTGGTGACCTGCACAGCCCTCCCTCAATCAAAACAAAGTCAAGTGCAAGTCATATCACTGTTTCTCTGATGGCATGGTCTTCTTTGGCATCGAAGGACGAACACACAATAAGCTGGCTAATCCAGGAAAAAAAGTATATCATCCCATTGATTTGGTGCCCAGAAGAAAAGCTGTGCTGAGCGTTAGGGCATAAAGTAATCCTCTTGAGACTCTACAGAAAAAGGAAGCAGTACGCTTACAGAATCAGATACACTCATGAGAAAGGCTCATAATCATCTCATGTACACATAAGTTACAAACACAAAGGATAATACCAACAGTATCATATGACACCTCATACTCATGTTCAATCAATCAGCACATATGAGACACCTATGTACCCTGTACTCTGCTACCCCCAAGGAGTACATGTATACTATAGGAGTATTCTAGGAGCAGCATCTGCCACACAAGCTAGTTTTCTTGAAAAGGTTTTGAGACCATCCTCAAGACCTAATTGGTTAAGGGTATTTCTATAGTTTCTTTGTGGCCTAAACACAATAAACCAAAATTCAAGCAGTCAGCCCCTCCTCACCCATGATCTGAACCAACAAAATAACATGACTAAAACAGAGACCAGGAAACTGAACCCAAGTGAATAAATTCTGTCTCCTTGCTGGATATCCTTTTGTTAACTGCTACATGTTCTACAAATATCTCATTTTCTTTGAGTTCTGAAAATAAAGCACTAGTATAATGAATGGTAGGAGATGGCATGTCATGTATGTAGAACAAGCAGGCCAACATGGCAGGGTTTATAGAAAAGAGTAATGTCATAAGAATGGAAAGGTAGATTGGGACCAGTTTGTGAAAAGTAATCCTCGTTTCTGTATCCTACAGCTAAACTGTAGGATAAAGCAGAACTGAAAGGTAGAGGTATCTTTACCTCCCAATTCTAGGGAACTCTGAGGTAAAATGAAAAACTGGTAGGGGAAATGAAGCAAATAATACCTTGGCCTTACAAGTTGAGGCAGAAAGAAGTATCAATAAACTATCTTAAGAGCAATGGTAGAGATGATACATTTTAAGAACACTAGGGAAGTTGTGGTAGCTCCCAAAGCTGTAACTTGTATAATAAACAGTGTTACAATGTAAAGGTTGTCTATGGAAGAATCCTACTAAATACATCTTGCAACGATTCTTAAAAACTTCATCATGAGTCAAGATTTACTAAGATATAAATAAAAATTTATGAGAAAATTGGAAAACAAAAGTTTCAAGAGAAGAGAAAGATGCCTTTGATTGTGTAAGGCTTTAACAAAACTAATCATCTTTTTCAAATTATGCTCTCCCTCACACTAACTGAATGGACTCTAGTCTCTAGTCTTCATAAAGTTAAGCTATAAAGTCAAAAAACATTTAACTCAAGGTGGATGAAATCTATTTAGTATTAATTAGGCAGAAATTAGGAGTATGAGCCAAGTATTTTCTAAATATGTTTCTGTTTTTTTCTATGAACTTCAGTCATTCATCTCTCCCCACATTTCCCGAACTTTTTTCATTCTGCTTATGACAGCCTGTCCCTTAATCCCAATCTATATCTATCTGAGACACAGTGCATGCAAAGGCAAAAGTGGGACAATCTCTCTCTTTAAGAATCAACTGAGGTATCACCCTCTTCATGAAGAGTTCCCTGATCCCCCCAGATGAAACTGTTCTGTTCCTCCTCAATTTTTCCTAGAGTATTTTGAATTCATCTTTCCTTTATTCCTATTATGCTCTACCTTGTATTATCTGTATCTATATAAACAATATCTTTTCCTCCAGCAGAAAAAGTTCATTTAAGACAGGGGCTATGTCATTTTTCAACCATGTATCCCCAGTTAAGGGCAGTTTCCTACACTTAGTAGGCACTTGAAATGTTTTTTTTAAATTAAAATGAGAATGATTTACAATATATATTTGCTATGTTAAGTGATGATAGGTTTATAGTTGTATATTTCCATTTAAGACATATTTTTTTCATGTTCACATCTCTGTGGGAATCTCCTTTTTTTAAAAAAAAGTGGTAGTGAAAAGTATCAACTTGAAAAAGGTGTAAAAAACTAAAGTTCCCTCCAGAGACAAAAATAGGGATTACTCTTATGCCAATGTAATTTAATTACTGTGCATGTTACATATTTTTTAAAAACCACATATTTAGTGTATTTAATTACTTGTAAAAGACATGAAATATACTTCAGTGGATAAATATACTTAGCAGACAGTTTCAATCAATTGTAGCCAGAAAAATCATCATTGGAGTGCTCAACCTGAGTGACTCCTCATTTACCTATGCTTGTCCTCATCTCTGGGACTACATTCAAAATCTTTCCAGTTTGACAGGGTACGATAAAGCCTGGCATCCACTGACACAACTTTTGAAAATCCAAGGAGATGGACTTTAGCAAAATACAGATTTGCAGATCACCTCTAAATTTGCTCATTCTGACAAGATCTCTAGTTCAAATGAATAAAAAATGTTACCTAAGTTCATTGTCAACCTCTCTGATAAAGAGAACAATCACATATTTATTTCAGAGCACTACAGAGGAAAGGTATGGCAAAAAAGATTTTAAACTGTTGGAGATCAGATGATCATACTTCATCTTTCTACTTCTAGGCATCTAGCACAACAGTTAGCACCAATCAAATCCAGATCTAAGATTTCATCCCTGCAGGGAGATTCCAATAGCAAAAATTCTCTCCTTGAACCAAAACTAACAGGTAATTATTTCAGCTACTTTAAAAGTCTTAGAAGGTTGCCTGGCACAACTTACCCAGAGTCACAAAACCAATACCAGTCACACACAGGATTTGAACTCAGGTCTTCCCAGACTCTGAGACCAGATCTTTATCCTGGAGGTGTGGTAAGAAACAACCCTTAATAAATATTCAGATTCACAGGCACAGCCACCTAACTTTACATAGTAAGATGAACTGCCAAATGTGACAAAGGTATTAAGCAGCAGATTTAACCCAGGTTGTCTGGATCCGAAGCTATTAGCTCTTTCACCTGAACCAAAACAAATGAAATGTAAAACACTAGTCCCTTCCAGAATCATATTGCATTTCAAAATGCATATTTTAAAATAAATCTTAGTTGTTAGATTAATACTATTACTGTTGTTACAGTCACATAGAACATTTTCTGAGATTTTTACATTTTTATGAGAAACTTCTGATACCTGCCTAGTTATGTTACTGCAGCTTCAACAAGTCTCCATAATATGTATTTCCCTGAACATGAATTTGGAATCCTGCTCTGAAGAATCACTCAGGGTCTTGTCCTTTCCCTCTAGAGACTACCAATAAAGTTACAGAATTCTGTTTAAAGAGCGCAGCTATGATAGGTGTCACACGGTGAACCTGTTGCCCATCCTTTCTAAGTGTCCACAAGAGAACGCCCCTGAAGACAGACAGCTCTGTCCACAGCAGGGGCTCTTAAAGCCAGTCAGTAATGCTGTTGTCCTTTTAAATCCTTCGATAACCACATTTTCAGATCACTGGTTTCCTCGGAAATCCTCCTTCATGCACTCAAAGACGTTATCTGAAAAAAGGTCCACAGGCCCCGAAGGAGCCCACGACGCGCACGAGAAGGTGAAGAACCTTCATCTAATGAGTGATGCCAGTTTCATATTTTTTGGTTAATGCTCGAAATAAGAACAAGACGTGGGTGAAAGTCAAACAGGCCCCTCCTGCTCCATCTCCTGATGCGGACCGAGGTCCTGGCTCGGGCAGCCAGTGCTGGGAGGTGACGGGGCGTGAACCCCGGGGGGTCTCGGATAGATCTGCGTTTATCAATAATGGCTAACGTTAGCACAAGACTTTACTACTTACAAAGGCTTTACGTATATTCGCCCTTGATCTTCACAACAATGCTGAGTACATCCTAAGTTATCACGCCCACTTACAGACGGGGACACTGAGGCCCCAGCGGCCCTACGTCACGGCTGGGAGCGGCGGAGGCCGCGCTGGAAGCCGGGGCTCCCGGACCAGAGGCCTGCAGCGGGATCCCGGGAGCGGGCCGGCTCCGCAGCCCCGCGCCCGGCCCGACCTCCCGGCCGCCCGCCCGGCCCGGGCCGCCGCCGCCCGCTCACTTACCGTCGTTCTCGTCGCTGTGCCGCCGCCGCGACATCCTGCCCGCCGCGCGCCCCTCCGCCTCCGCGGCCGCCGGAGATCGCGGGAAACCCGCGCCTTTCGCTTCACGGCAGCGGGAAAGGGCGGAAGCGGCGAGGGGAGGGGGTGGCGAGGCGGCGCGGGGAGCTGCGGGCCGGCCTGCGGCGCTGACGCACACGCACGCTAGAGCTCGCGCGAGCGAGGCGGGCGTGGAGGCTGGGGGAGGGGAAAGAGGGCACCTCCCGTCTCCACCGTCCCGAGGACGTCCCGTCAGGGTCTCGGGAGGCCGGGCGGGAGGCGTCGCGTGTGAGGGAGCCTGAAGCGGGAGAGCCCAAGGGAGCGGCCCAACAAGGCCGCGGAGCGAACTTCCGCCGCCTTCTCTCTCCCCTCCCCTCCTCCCGCTCCTCGCGCTTAATCTTCTTCCGGGAGAACAGGGAGCGGGGAGAGCCAGTTCCTAGAGCGTCGGTCCCGGCTGGGCAGGCGCGCGTCTTAGGGAAAGGGCGGGGGGAAGGGAGGAGGAAGGAGTCTCGGCCAGACGCTAGGCCGCGCGGAGCCGAGGTGGTGACGCTCTGGGCCTTCTGTGCCACTCGATGGTTCTCCCGACTGCCCTTGCGCCTGCCGGACGTAGGCGACGTCTGGGCTGAGGGGCCGTCTGTAAAGTACCGGTCGGGAGGAGAAACGTGCCCGCGAAGGGCTCTCGGGGGACTGCGTGTTCCGGTGGTTGCTAGGATAGACGGGCCCGCGGGTGGAAGCCCCCCAAAGACGGGAGCCGGCCAGGTAGGTACTTCCTGCGACCTCCCGGGTGTTCTGTTGACGCTTCGGACCCCTCCCCTCCCCCCGGGTCAGTGCGCGTGGCACGGGGGCCCCCGGGGGGGTGGGCCGGCAGTCCTACCCCTGAGAGCCATAACTGACGTTGATGGCCGGCCTGGAGACCGGCAGGCCTCGTTAAGGCCTTCCTCTCTAAGGTGGGGGTTGTTCAGTTCTGTTTTACGGAGGGGGAAACTGAGGCAACTCTGAAGAACTGAAAACGAGTGTGAACAAAAGAGGAATGGAAAGTCACACGGTGTGTGCACAGGACGGTGAGCCTGGAACACCGGGGTGAAGAGAAGACACTGGCAGCCCGAGGGCCCTCTGCTGGCACTCTCTGGCAGTCTGGAGGGGGGGAAGGCTGCAGGTAGTGGCTCAGAGGCTGGAGCGCCGGGCCAGAGCAGGTCACTCACCCGCTGGAGAAGCCCCGGGGGGCCATGGCCGAGCTGTCCTGCTGAGTGGCCAGCCCTCTTGGTGTGACGGCCTCCAGACCTGTGTGTCCGGCAGTCTGTCTGCCCTTCCTGCTGTCAGACTTCAGCTTCAGTGTAAGGCCTGCATCCCCCCTGTGTCACCGAGCTTCTGTGTTTGAAGTAAAGATGCCAAGGCCTGTGGGTGGCATGCACCTTCTTTTCTGGGTCTTCAGAAGAGGCAGGGTGGCAGCACCCACAGAGGCAGCTGTCCGGTCCGCTCCCCCCCTTGTGATGGTGGACTGGCCTAGAAGCCAAACTAACACCAGCTGGAGGTGGTACATGCCAGCTGTGCCAGAGGTCCTCAGGCCCAGGGTCCTGCGCTGCCTCTGCCAGGCTTGGAGGAGAGGTGGTTTTTGTGCCTTGGCTCTCCTTCTGGATTCGTTAAGTTACCCTTTCACTTGCCAGCTAGCGTAGAGGACCCTTCCCCCTTTTAGAGTCCGTGATTCTCCCCTTTCCCTCGCCCACCAGAGTCTGTGACCCATCTGGCTTTAGCCCGGGTCAGCCGAGCGAAGAACGAAGAATGGACTAAGAGCTGGTGGTGAACGATTCAACGGAACCACAGGCGGTGGAGTCTATGAATTAGGGAGGTTTCCTAGCCTCCTAGCTGAACCCAGTGCTGCCCATAGAATAAGAGTGTGTGAACAGGCTGACAGGAGGGCATGATTCTAAGCCCTGAGAAGCTCATCGACATCCTGAGGCCCAGGTGCTCGCTTCTCCAAAACAGGATAGTGATGAGGAGTAACTTCCTTTCAGTGTGTGTATAAATACGTGTCTTTATGTAAGTAGATTTTTTTTTCTGTAAAAGAAATAATATAGGGGGCGGAGCCAAGATGGCGAAGTAGAAAGACGCACATACACATAGCTCCGAACACACAAACCACAGAATGGCTAGAGGGGACCAAGCCAGGGCGAATTCTGCACCCAGAGACCACAGAGTATTGGAGCGAGGGAGATTCCTGCTCCGGAGAGACCTGCGGACCTCTCGCGGGGGGGGTCCTTCACGCCGCGGACTGGGCTCTGGGACGAGGACCAGAGTATGGCCCTGCCGCGGCCACGACACTGAGGGGAGGAGATCCGAGAGGGCTACGGGGATGGGATCTCCAGCGGCCACGCGGGTCCCCACAGAGGGACCTGCAAACCTCTCGCAAAAGGTCCGTTGCACTGCAGATGCAGAGCCCAGCCCGGACCTGCGGCGGCGGCATCGGCGGCCACGGCTCCAAGACGCACAGATCTGAGAGGGCTCCAGAGGCGGGATCTTCAGCGGCGGCACGGGCCCCCCCCCACCAACAGGTGACTGAAGGGGGTGGGTGAGAGAGTCTCGTTGGCGGGTTGAGAGGGGAGTGGGGTGCCCCCAAGGCTCGGCCCCCCCCCCGGGAGGTGGGGGCTGAGAGGCAGCTGCGGACGGGGGCTCCCCAAATGGGCAGGAGCCTGGATCCATTGTGGAAGGTCTGTGCATAAACCCCCAGAGGGAACTATGCCTGAGAGGCGGCCCTGCCCCTGACCACCTGAACTTAATTCTCACACTGAATAGCAGCCCTGCCCCCGCCAAAAATCCTAAGGCGGGAAGCAGCATTTGAATCTCAGTCCCCAAACGCTGGCTGGGAGGACCAGGAGGCAAGGTGGGTGTGAGGAGAACATTCAGAGGTCAGGCCACTGGTTGGAGAAAATGCCAAGAAAAGGGAAAAGAAATAAAACTATTGAAGGGTACTTTATCAGAGAAAAGACACTTCCTCCCTTCCTTTCTGATGGGGAGGAACAATGCTTGCCATCAGGCAAAGACACAGAAATCAAGGATTCTGTGTCCCAGCCCACCCAATGGGCTCGGGCCATGGAAGAGCTCAAGAGGAATTTTGAAAATCAAGTTAGAGAGGT
The DNA here is from genome assembly GCF_028372415.1 of Notamacropus eugenii. Lineage (NCBI taxonomy): Eukaryota > Metazoa > Chordata > Mammalia > Diprotodontia > Macropodidae > Notamacropus > Notamacropus eugenii. Next base: position 314,409,789 of record NC_092874.1, read on the forward strand.
GGAGGAAAGACTGGGAAGGGAAATGAGAGGGATGAGGGAGAAGCATGAAAAGCAGATCAGCTGCCTGCTAAAGGAGAACCAAAAAAATCTTGAAGAAATTGGCACCTTGAGAACTAGCCTAACTCAGCTGGCAAGGGAGGTGCAAAGGGCCAACGAGGAGAAGAATGCTTTCAAAAGCAGAATTAACCAAATGGAAAAGGAGATTCAAAAGCTCACTGAAGAAAATAGATCTTTCAAAACTGGAATGGTACGGATGGACGCTAAGGACTTTTCGAGAAAGACAGATATCTCAGAACATACCGCGCAGATTCGAAAAATGGAAGATAATGTGAAATATCTTATTGGAAAAACAACTGACCTGGAAAATAGAATCAGGAGAGACAATGTAAAAATTCTGGGACTACCTGAAAACCATGATCAAAAGAAGAGCCTAGACATCATCTTCCATGAAATTATCAAGGAAAACTGCCCTGAGATTCTAGAACCAGAAGGCAAAATAAATATTCAAGGAATCCGCAGAACACCGCATGAAAGAGATCCAAAAAGAGAAACTCCTAGGAGCATTGTGGCCAAACTCCAGAATTCCCAGGTGAAAGAGAAAATATTGCAAGCAGCTAGAAAGAAACAATTCAAGTATTGTGGAAATACAATCAGGATAGCACAAGATCTGGCACCCTCTACATTGAGGGATAGAAGGGAATGGAATAGGATATTCCAGAAGTCAAAGGAACTAGGACTGAAGCCAAGAATCACCTACCCAGCAAAACTGAGTATAATACTTCAGGAGAAAAAAATGGTCTTTCAATGAAATAGAAGACTTTCAAATTTTCCTGATGAAAAGACCAGAGCTGGAAAGAAAATTTGACTTTCTAACACAAGAATGAAGAGAACCATGAAAAGGCGAACAGCAAAGAGAAATCATAAGGGACTTACTAAAGTTGAACTGTTTACATTCCTACATGGAAAGACAATATTTATAACTCTTGAAACATTTCAGTATCTGGGCACTGGGTGGGAGTACACACACACACACATGCACACACGCACACATACATAGAGACAGAGTGCACAGAGTGAATTGAAGAGGATGGGATCATATATTAAAAAAAAAAATGAAATCAAGCAGTGAGAGAGAAATATTGGGAGGAGAAAGGGAGAAGTTATATGGGGCAAATTATCTCTCATAAAAGAGGCAAGCAAGCAAAAGACTTATTAGTGGTGGGATAAAGAGGGGAGGCAAGAGAAAAACATGAGGTCTACTCTCATCACATTCCACTAAAGGAAAGAATATAATGCACACTCATTTTGATAGGAAAACCTATCTCATAATACAGGAGAGTGGGGGACAGGGGCACAAGCAGGGTGGGGGGGAGGATGGAGGGGAGGGCATGGGGAGGAGAATGCATTACGCGGTCGACACTCATTGGGAGGGAAAGGACCATAAGAAAATAGAAGTAAAGGGGGACAGGATAGGATGGAGGGAAATATCATTAGTCCTATACAACACAACTAGTATGGAAATCATTTGCAAAACTAAACATATGGCCTATATTGAATTGCCTGTCTTTCAAGGGGAAGGGGTAGAGAGGGAGGGAGCTAAGGAGGTTAGAACTCAATGTGTTAGGACCAAATGTAATGTTCTTACCACTGGGTAACAAGAAATACAGGTTAAGGGGTCAAGAAAGCTATCTGGTCCTACAGGACAAAAGAGAAGACGGAGACAAGGGCAGGGAGGGAGGATAGAGGAGAGAGCAGATAGGTCACAGGGGCAATTAGAAAGCTCGGGTTTGGGGGGGGGGAGGTGATAAAAGGGGAGAAAATTTGTAACCCAAAATTGTGTGAAAATAAATGTTAAAAATTAATTAAAAAAAAAAGAAATAATATAATTTTAGGAATCATGGGATCATAGATTTAAAAGTAGAAGGGACTTTTATAGAGGCCAAATAGGTTATTAAGATTTGAAACCAAGTCCTTTGAGTCAAGGTCAGCACTCTTTCATGTAAAATTATTTTTTAAAAATTAAACATGGCTAGTATATAAGAGGAATACAAAAGACTGAGAACTCAGGAAAGGGGGAGACTCCTTGCTTGGGAAATAAGGCCTTATGGAGGAGGTGGTATTTGAGCTGGACCTTGAAGGAGGGATAGGAAAGTCATGGGAGAAGAGGGGCCAGGGACTGGAGAACATTCTGGACGTAGGGAATTAAAAAGGTACAGGGCTAGAAAGGAAAGTGTGATAAGCTTGTAGATACAGTCCACATTCTAACTAATAATATGCAAATATCATTCTTGTATAAGTATTTGATAAGTAAGATATTGGTAAGTATTTTAAATGTGTATTAAGTGCATTTATAAGGAGGTAATAAACATTTTCTTCCTTTATTCTTATACATCCTACAGAATCATAGTCATTGGAACTAGAAAAGACCTTGGAGATCTAGATTTAACTGAAGGAGGGCTGAATTTGCAGTCAGAGGACCTGTGTTCAGATGTCAGCCCTGCCACTTATTATCTCTGTAACTATGGGCAAACCACTTAAGTTGTCTGTTCTAAAGTGTCCTCATCTCTGAAATTAGGGGGTTGGACTGTATGGCCCCTAAGGCACTTATGGGCAAGTAGGTGGCCCAGTGGCACAGAGTTCTGGGTCCAGAGTCAGAAAAATGTGAGTTCAAATTCAGCCTCAGATAATTACCATGTGACCCTGGACGAGTCACTTCACGCTGTTTGCCTCAGTTTTCTCATCTGTAAAATGAACTAGAGAAGGAAATGACAAAGCATTCCAGTATCTTTGCTGAGAAAACCCCAAATGGGGTCATGGAGAGTCAGACACAACTGACACGACTGAGCAGCAGAAGTCACTTACAGCTCTCATTGTATAACCCTTTGGTCGTTGAGTCTGGTAGAAGTTAGTACTTCTCAGGTTCATGAAGGTGGCAGGCAGCTCACATAGTATTCAGACTCTGGTCTTCCCATAACACTACACGGACTCCCTTGTTTATGTATGTGAGCACGTAACACATATGTATATCATCACAAGCACAACACGTGTTTAGTGTTATGCTCACCCTATGTCTTTGCCATTCTATACACCCGTCAGTGTCACAGCAGGTACGTGAGAGCGTGGTTCTTTCTGCTCTTCACTCTGCCTCTTGCTCCATAAATACGTGTATATGTGCATGTGTGTATATGGGTATGCGTGTGTGTTTGTATATGCATGCATGTAAATAGAGCCACACACATTTAGTTACAACGTAGGAGAAAAGAACAAGTTGGGCCGAACGTGTGCAGAACAGTCAATCTGACATAATGGCATTGATAATTAGTAGGGTCTGAATGATCCTCACCATTTTCATTTATTCACATACATTGACTTTTCAGATTAATTTTTTGAAATACATTGACTCCTATTCCTAGAATAATGTCCTACTCAGTCGCTGTTTTGATGATGGTAACAGTTTGTGACAGATTATGTCATTGGAAGGTATTTGTTTTATTAATGGAGACAGTGTTATAATTGGGGAATCGGGAGAGGGGAGAAGCATGAGATTAGAAACAAGACCTAGGTTCAGATCTTGACATCGCCATCCTGGTTCTATGACCTTGAACATTTAACCTCTTTGGACCTCAGTTTTCTTAACTGTTAGATGAAGATACTTTCTCAACCTACTTTACAGGATTGTTGTGAGAAAAAGCACTTTATAAATTATGAAGTGTGGTAAAGGAAAGCTATGGGTTTTGTTTTTCCCCCACCATTTAACAAATCTATTTAAAGTGTATGTTTATTTAGCATTCAGTCTTCTGAAAATGATATTTGTCTGATACAGTATTCATGCAGATTACTAGTACTTGAATACCTATATAGTAGTAAAGTTGGATGTGTTTTAGAAAACATAGAATGCTGCATTGCATAGTAAAGTTACAGGTTGGATTGCTTACTAAGCTTAAGTAGCTCACGTTGACAGAGTTTTAAATTGCAAAATGCTTTACACACATCCTACAAGTATTATATCAAGTTTTCAAGTGAGGTTAGACTAAAAAACTATTACTTTTTATCCAAACTTTGTTCAAAACACTGTATAAAAGGAAGAGTTGTAGTCTTTTTAAAATAACTTTTAAATTTAAAACAAATGTTATTGTAAATTGTATTTGTAAATGCAGAAATTACAAAATATGTTTCTAGAGTAATGTGCCTGAGAGGGTAAATTCTGCTTTTCCTTCCTTCTGTCATTAAAATTTGACTGGTTTTTAAAATGCTGGGTTGGTGGATATGATGCTTTGTAAATTTTTGTACCTGTACAAATTAAGCTAGCCTGTCATAGTCATTCAAAAAGTAATTTCTCTTGCTTTAAAGTACTTGGTTAACATACAAGATATGAGATTTATGGAACTTCAGTTTGTTATTATCTTGAACTCATGATCCCCACCCATCTAAATATCACCAGCCAGGAAGGTTTTTACTCTGCCATATATACAGTAATCCCTTCCATATCATGACTTTCCCCATTGCAGTTTTAATATATTGTAGTTCAGCATGAGAAATTTTAAATGGGATTTTTGGGGAGTTTTGTAGAGTCTGCATATGACACATGAAGGCTGGCAAATGACACAGAAAAAGTTTAGAAACTCAGAAATTCATAAAATATATGCATAGTATTGTATAACATCAACACATTTTATCTTTTAATACTGTAGTAATTCAGAATTCTCTGGTACAAAGGGAGGGCCTCAACCCCTCCCCTCTCATGTGGAATGGATGTACATGCAAATTTTTGAACCCCAGATATGATTTAAAAAATGATCTTTAAATAGCATAGAAAGGCATAGGAAATTTTCTTCTCTTCCCCTCTTCTAGTCAGAGGATGATTACTTGTCATTTTTCACAGAATCTGTAATTAAGACAGAATTGTCTAATGTTATAGATCTAATCTAAACTGTACTAAAGTTCCATAGTTTGGGTAGATACAGTAATTCACCAAGTAACCCATGCCACTAGTGCAACATTTTAAAAAACATCTAATTTTATTGGTTATCATATTTCAATGCAGGTAATGGAAAAAAAGATAAAATTTATCCCCTAATTTATTACTGTGTTCACACAAAAGTTGCTTTGTATTTTAAAGTTTTAAAAGAATGCTGTGTGACATAATAATCATGCTATTCCACAAAGGTTTTGTACAACTTAACAATTCTGATGTTCTCTTTGAGCTCATTAAAGTGCAATTCAACCTACAATTTCCTTGGCTATTTTGTCTGGATAGCGCATTCAGTGTTGATGCCCATTCTTTGTGTTACCTTGGTGACATAGTGGAAAGGGCACTGGACTGGGAATCAGGAACAACTGAATTCAGATCCTTCCTCAGACATTTATTACCTTTGTGACCGTGGGGAAAGCACTTAAATTCTCTTTCAGCATTGTGTGTCTCTGTGTGTGTGCATGTGTGTGTGTGTGTATGCGTGTGTGTGTGTGTGTGTGTGTGTGTGTGTGTGAGAGAGAGAGAGGTATGCATAAATGTTAGTTACTGTTATCCCTCAATGGAAGTGAATGTAAGAAGCTGACAGTAGGGAACTAAAGAAAGCGGCCTGGCACGATGTCTTGGACATAGTAAGTGCCTGATGTATGTTTAGCAACATGAATTCATCAATAAACTTTTACTTACTCATCCCTGAATTTTTTTTTTCAAAAGCTCTCCTCAGTTCCTCTCAGGGTCCTAGGTCATTGCTAATTTGCATAGCTGATTATTATTGGATTTTGCCAAAGATCTTTAATATTGGTCCTTCTCCTTTCCTTATTTAACAGGTAGTAATATACTCCAAAAAATATAAGGCTCACAACTGCAGTAAAACAATGGTGCCTTCTTCTGTGCCACCAGCTCAAGGAGATGACCTGGATTCCTGTATATTAAGATTTCCAGACCTGGATTTGAAAGATACAAGCCTTGTTTCTCCTAGTAGCGTTCTCAGAGCAGAATTAGATGCTAATTTGAGGAAGAAGTACGCGCATGCGAAGAAGAAGGTAATAATGTTCTCACTGTTATGTATGATTACCCAAAATAAGTTTAGTCGCAGCTCTTCTGCGGTTTCAGTCAGCCTCTAGTGTTCTTCTCAAATACTCATGAAATCACACTCAGCCTATTTCAGAAATCGTCAAGGGACAGTAGTTGTTTGAGTCTAAAAATTTTCATTGACTTCATCTTTTAATTCAGTTAAAAACAAAAGGTAAGTGTCTTAAGAATGGGGACTTCTGTTGTTTTCTGTTTTTGACTCTTTTTCCCTGATCTTTAGTACATAACCTGGAACATAATGCTTGGTAAATATTTTGGGGTTTGCAGAACCAGATTTGTGATTTCATTGACTCTCCTGGTGAGAAAACTCTCTCTCCCAATGCGGATCAGCACCAAATTTCATCTAAAAGTTTTTAGATAAAAGTCTTAAGTACCTGGGAGCATTGGGATATAGATAATGACTTGTGCAGGGTCACACAGCTGGCATGTCAGAGGCAGAACTTTTACCAGGATATTCCTGACTCTGAAATGGGCTCTATCCAATATATTTTACAGCTTCAAATTGATGTTGCTTGTTAATTTAATAATGTCCTTTTTTGTCGTGCACATATTGTTCTTCTACTATCTCCATATCCTAGACTGAGAAATAATTTTATCTGTTGTAGTAACAGTTTTCCTGCATAGTGATTTCCATGAAAGTCATACTCAGAGGGATTTAAAAGAAGAAGCAACAGGTTAAATTTAATGTAGGCTAAGACTTGATTTTAATTTAAACCGCAGTAAATCCTTTTTACTCCTGGGAATATAAACCAGTACTTATTTTCTTGGGTAGGAATAGCTTACTTTTGTGTAGTACTTCGTGATTATGTTACATAATTTGATTTTCACAATCCTACAAGAGAGCGTAACAGTTCTTATCAGCACTTTACAGATGAGGAGACTGAGACTCAGGCTATTTGGATTTGTCTAGAGATTATTAAACTGTTTAGACTTGTCGAAAATCATGCATTAAGGGACAGAATCACTGTTTTCGATTTCTGGCTTTGTCACTTACTATGTGACAGAAATCAAGTCCATTGCTCTTTCCATTATACCACACTGACTCTGTTTTTAAAATTTAATTTAATTTATTATTTTTTTTGTTATATGTTAAGTTCCTCTTCCTCCTGCACTAAAGAAAGCCACCATTTCACACACACATACAAAAAATAAACACACGCACACACACAAACATACACACACGGGCAGGATAGGCAGTGTGGTTTGTAAAACTACACTATCCATACTTCTGTGTATCATTTCTTTGTCTGGAAGTAGATTACATCTTCCTTCATAGGCCCTTTATACTTGATTTGAGTATTTATAATACACAGAATAACTTAGTCATTCACAGTTGCTTTTCAAACAATATTGCTGTTACTGTATACAACATTCTTTTGGTTCTTTTCATTTCGTTCTTTGTTATTTCATGTAAGTCTTTCCCTGTTTTTCTAAAATCAAGCAGCAGATCATTTCTTACATCATTTCTTACATTCGTTCCATCACAGTCATATAACACAGCTTGTTTAGCCATTCTCCAATTGATGGACATCCACTCAGTTTCCAGCTCTTTACTGCCACAAAGAGAGCTGCCATTAGTATTTTAGAACATATACGTTCTTTTCCTTTTTCCTTGATCACCTTGGGAAACAGATCTCCTAGTAATATCACTGAGTCAGAAGGTATACACAGTTTGGGCATAATTCCAGTTTGCTCTCCAAAATGGCTGGATCAATTCACAGTTCTATGAATAGAGTATTAGTGTCTCAATTGTTTTCACATTCCCTACAACATTTGTTATTTTCCATTTCTCTCATTTTAGGCAATCTAATTTTCATTTCTCTGATAAACTGTTTAGAGCATTTTTTCATACAACTATATGTAGCTTTGATTTCTTCATCAAAAATCTACCTATTCATGTTCTTTGACCATTTATCATCAATTGGGAAATAACTCATATCATTATAAATTTGACAAAGTTGTCTATGTATTTGAGCTATGAGACCTTTATCCAAGAAACTGTAAAAATTTTCCCACAATTTTTGATTTTCCTTCTAATCTTGGACATATTGTTTTTATTTGTAAAAAACTTTTTAATTTATTGTAATCAGATTATCCATTTTATATCTCACAATGCTCTCTGTCTCTTGTTTATTCATAAATTGTTCTCCTATCCATAAGTCTGATAGGTAATATGTACCATGCTCTTCTAGTTTTCTTGTGATAGCTCACTTTATATCTAGGTCACATATCCTTCTTGACCTTATCTTGGTCAATGGTGTAAGATATAGTTCTATACCCAGTTTCTGTCGCACTGCTTTCAAGTTTTCTCAACAGCCTTCACCAAATAGTGAATTCTTATCCCTGAAGCTTAAATCTTTATGTTTACCAAACACAAAATTATGATAGTTATTTACTACTGTGTATTTGATGTCTACTCTGTTCCACTGGGCCACCTTTCTATTTCTTAGCCAGTACCAGGTGGATTTGATAATTATTGCCTTATAGTTTAAGATCTGCTACTGTTAAACCTCTCTTCTTTATTTTTTATCTTATTAATTCCTTAGATATTCTTGACCATTTGTTTTTCCAAATGAATTTTGTTATTACACACTTTTATTCATATTGTAGAGTGTTTGTTTGGTGTTTTGTTTTTTTTTTTTAGGTAAGGGAAGCCTGGTAATTAATAGAGAAATTATTCCAAGCTACATGAAGCATTCCTATTGAATTTTAAAACTAAGAAGAACTTTAGAGATCATATAGTCTATAGTTAGAGAAACTGAGGCCCTGAGAAGTTCAGTAATTTGGCCAAGGACTTCATAGAAATTAACCCTTCATATTAAAACCTTACGTTCTTCACAACTTTGTCCTAGTAATAAGAACCCTAACTGATGCTGTTTCTGATGTGTTACAGGCATTTGCCCTTTTGGTCAAAACAAAGGAAATTCCAGAACCCACCAGCTGCTCTTCATCTCTCTGCAAAGGAGTGTGGTGGACTTGCTGCCAGCAGATCTTCAGAGACCAAATTGGCATCCACAGACATATAGCGGCCCAGCATGCAGGAGATATTTATCACCAGACCTCTTCTGTTTTAAAACAACTAGCTGCTGAGGCTGGCACACCCAAGCCTTGTGTATCTGCAGACAAGACTGATGGATTAAATGTGCCCCCCACCTCCAACCATCAGGTGTCTGCTGACTTCCCAGACACAAGCTGTTTTACGCTTGATGAATTGATAAGGTTAGATTTCCTTATTTGTTTTGAATTTTTTAATCTATCCAATCATCTTAGTAATTGTCTCCTACTTAAAATAGTAGATCTTTCAGGTATTTTCAGGTATACTTACATACAACATCTGGCATTGTTGTCACATACAGTAGATACTGTTGCTTATTCTTTTAAGCATAAAACTCTTTTCAAACAGTCATATTTGATGGAATTATTTCTCACATGTACTACATATGAAACATATGGTTCTCAGAGCATACTGAACATAATTTAACTTTTTTCTGTTAGGTTATCATTATGCACACAGATAATCACTGTGCATTGAGATGTATAGAATTGATATTGTATCATCTTACTCACAGTTTTACCGCCCTTCTAACCTTTTCTCATGGTTTTCCCGAGCTGCTCCAAACTCAGAAGTATTCCCTGTCTTATTCTTCTCCCAACAAAATGAGAAGACAGTGAAAAAGGATAAATGTCCATCATGCCTGATGGACTGGTCTCTTTGTCTCCTAGAAGTGAGAAAAGGATTCTGGTTGCCTGGTGTCTTCTAGCATTCTTTCCAGACAGCCAAAAAGCACAGGACATGTACTAGGATCCAAGAGGAGATGAAGAAAAGGAACAGCAGAGATTAGAGGCGGCAGTGGTACTGAGGAGGAGGAGTGTGGCAGTGCAAGTGTCAAACAACAGACACTTTCTTTTTGGAGAAGAGAGTTAGTGATGAGGAGGTAGGCAGCACAGGTTCTCAGGCTGCCAACTCACAGGTCAGCCAGCCTTTCAGGTACCTCAGTTCAGTTTTCAGTTCAATAGAACAAGTATCTATTGAGCACTTGATATGTCCAAGGCATGAGGCAGCCCATGTGTACCAGCCCAAGGGAATCCAAGACTAATAAGTCCTCAGCTCTGGGTAGACTAAAACTGTGTATTACTTACTCTGGGAGGTTTCCCCAGCCCTTAACACCGTGTTCTGCGTGTAGCAGGCACTTAGTAATGACTAATGGACTTAGCAGGGAATCTAGCCGAAGGGTAAGAGACCACTTGTTTTATCCTGTGACAGCAAGGGGCAGCAGAGTGCCTTACCTGAGACAGCGTCTATACCCAAGTGGTGCCTAGATGATTCAGAGAAGCAAAGAAGAGGGAACTAATTAGATTAAGCAGCACCAACTAATCAGACAGGATGGAAATCCATAGACTGGTATAGTTGTGAATCCAGAGTAGGCAAATATTTGATAACTAAGACAGTCAGTCAGAGGTAATTTGACACTGACAGATGTAGATGTTTTTTGTGACCTTGAAGATTTGTTATCATCGTCTTTGTGTTCTAAGTATGAGGTGGAAGCATTAGAAAGTCTCAGAGATCATCAGGTAGGTGAAGACTGAGGCCTAGAGAGTTACACAGAGAACAAGTGTTGATGCAGAGATCTGAGCCTGTTTCTTCCTGATTCCTATTCCAGCAACACTCTACTACACCTTCTGTCTCCACTGGGCCAAATGTTGGGTTAGAATAATAATCTTTTGGTCATTAGAACAACCTTGGAGACTCCTCTCTTTTCACAGAGGGCCAAGGAAGACCAATCTTGAGAATCAAGAGCCAGGGCCAGTGAAAAAGAAAAGTGATAGGTCAATTCCTGGGTCTCCCAGAAAAAAAGAAAATGACTGGAGGACCTGTTCAGGAAGGAGAACTGTCATTTGGACTGGGAGAATGGGCTGTTCCTCCCTAACTATTCCCACCCTCATCCCCTTCTAGCTATTTCTTTCCTATTGACCATCTGAATCTTACACATAACCCTCTTTGTGTTCTAGTCTCCTTCCCATTCTGTACCCATTCCCACTTCACCTCTCCCCTAATCCCATGCCTTGTTTGGATCTCCTGCCCTAAGCTAAATCACTATTAATAGATTGGAGTTGGAGGAATTTTTGATCTCACTGTTAAGGGAACAGTAAGGGTAAAAGTTTTTCTGACTTCCCGAACTGGAATTCTAAACACAGTTCCCCCTAGTCTCAGTCAATAACAAACATTTATTAAATGCTCTCTATGTGCCTGACAAGATGCTAGGTATACAAATATAAATAACAAAACAGTACTGACTCTCAAAGAGTTTATATTCTAACAGGAGAGACATGTACATAAATAAGTATATACAGGATAAAGAGAAGATAATGAAATAGAAGAGAGTTTAAGATGGGAGACACAGGGGGCGGAGCCAAGATGGTGGAGTAGAAAGACGCACATACACATAGCTCCGAACCCACAACCCATAGAGCAACTACAAAGAAGTAACTCATGGTGAATTCTGCACCCAGAGGCCACAAAACATTGGAGCGAGGGAGATTTCTGTTCCAGAGAGACCTGCAAACCTCTCGCAAAAGGTCCTTGGCGCTGCGGACTGGGTGCCGGGACTGGGAGCTGAGTACAGCCCTGCCGCGGCCGCGGCACCAAGAGGAACAGATCTGAGTGGGCTTCAGGGATGGGATCTCCAGCGGCCGCACAAGTCCCTCCACCCACAGGTGACGGGGGTCGGTGAAAGAGTCTCTTTGGCGGGTCGAGGGGGGAGTGGGGTGCCCCCATGGCTCGGGCCCCCTCGGGAGACAGAAGCTGAGGGGCGGCGGCAGACCGGGGCTCCCCAAGCAGGCAGGAGCCTGGATCCATTGTGGAAGGTCTGTGCATAAACTCCCTGAGGGAACTGAGCCTGAGAGGCGGCACTGCCCCAACCTGAGCATCTGAACTTAATCTCACACTGAATAGCAGCCCTGCCCCCGCCCAAAGCCCTGAGGCTGGAAGCAGCATTTAAATCTCAGACCCCAAACGCTGGCTGGGAGGATCAGGAGGCGAGGTGGGTGTGAGGAAAATATTCAGAGGTCAAGTCACTGGCAGGGAAAATGCCCAGAAAAGGGAAAAGAAATAAGACTATAGAAGGTTACTTTCTTGGTGAACAAGCATTTCCTCCCTTCCTTTCTGATGAGGAAGAACAATGCTTACCATCAGGCAAAGACACAGAAATCAAGGCTTCTGTGTCCCAGCCCACCCAATGGGCTCAGGCCATGGAAGAGCTCAAAAAGAATTTTGAAAATCAAGTTAAGAGAGGTGGAGGAAAAGCTGGGAAGAGAAATGAGAGGGATGAAAGAGAAGCATGAAAAGCAGATCAGCTCCCTGCTAAAGGAGACCCAAAAAAATGTTGAAGAAAATAACACCTTGAAAACTAGCCTAACTCAATTGGCAAAAGAGGTTCAAAAAGCCAATGAGGAGAAGAATGCTTTCAAAAGCAGAATTAGCCAAATGGAAAAGGAGATTCAAAAGCTCATTGAAGAAAATAGTTCTTTCAAAATTAGAATGGCACAGATGGAGGCTAAGGACTTTATGAGAAAGCAAGAAATCACAGAACAAAGCGAGAAGAATGGAAAAATGGAAGATAATGTGAAATATCTCATTGGAAAAACAACTGACCTGGAAAATAGATCCAGGAGAGACAATTTAAAAATTATGGGACTACCTGAAAGCCATGATCAAAAGAAGAGCCTAGACATCATCTTCCATGAAATTATCAAGGAAAACTGCCCTGAGATTCTAGAACCAGAAGGCAAAATAAATATTCAAGGAATCCGCAGAACACCGCATGAAAGAGATCCAAAAAGAGAAACTCCTAGGAACATTGTGGCCAAATTCCAGAGTTCCCAGGTCAAGGAGAAAATATTGCAAGCAGCTAGAAAGAAACAATTCAAGTATTGTGGAAATACAATCAGGATAACACAAGATCTAGCAGCTTCTACATTAAGGGATCAAAGGGCATGGAACAGGATATTCCAGAAGTCAAAGGAACTAGGACTAAAACCAAGAATCACCTACCCAGCAAAACTGAGTATAATACTTCAGGGTAAAAATTGGTCTTTCAATGAAATAGAGGACTTTCAAGCATTCTTGATGAAAAGACCAGAGCTGAAAAGAAAATTTGTCTTCCAAACACAAGAATGAAGAGAACCATGAAAAGGTGAACAGCAAGGAGAAGTCATAAGGGACTTACTAAAGTTGAACTGTTTACATTCCTACATGGAAAGACAATATTTGTAACTCTTGGAACATTTCAGTATCTGGGTACTGGGTGGGATTACACACACACACATGCACACACGCACACATACATAGAGACAGAGTGAATTGAAGAGGATGGGATCATATCTTAAAAAAAAAATGAAATCAAGCAGTGAGAGAGAAATATATTGGGAGGAGAAAGGGAGATATTGAATGGGGCAAATTATCTCTCATAAAAGAGGCAAGCAAAAGACTCATTAGTGGAGGGATAAAGAGGGGAGGTGAGAGAAAAACATGAAGTCTACTCTCATTACATTCCACTAAAGGAAAGAATAAAATGCACACTCATTTTGGTATGAAAACCTATCTTACAATACAGGAAAGTGGGGGATAAGGGGATAAGCAGGGTGGGGGGGATGATAGAAGGGAGGGCATGGGGGGGAGAGTGCAATTTGAGGTCGACACTCATGGGGAGGGATAGGATCAAAAGAGAATAGAAGTAATGGGGGACAGGATAGGATGGAGGGAAATATAGTTAGTCCTATACAACACAACTATTATGGAAGTCATTTGCAAAACTACACAGATTTGGCCTATATTGAATTGCTTGCCTTCTAAAGGGAAGGGGTGGAGAGGGAGGGAGGTAAAGAAGTTGGAACTCAAAGTGTTAGGATCAACTGTCGAGTAATGTTCTTGCCACTAGGAAATAAGAAATACAGGTAAAGGGGTATAGAAAGCTATCTGGCCCTACAGGACAAAAGAGAAGATGGAGACAAGGACAGAGAGGGATGATAAAAGAGAGAGCAGATTGGTCATAGGGGCAGTTAGAATGCTTGGTGTTTGGGGGGGGAGGGGATAAAAGGGGAGAAAATTTGTAACCCAAAATTTTGTGAAAATGAATGTTAAAAGATAAATAAAAAAAAAAAGATGGGAGACACAAAAATCCTTTATGATATTAGTGCTTGAGATGTATCTTGAAGGAAGAAAGGGTTTTGATGAGGTCGAAGTGAGAAGGGAAGATGTTCTAGACATGGGGAATAGTAAGTGCAGAGGAACAGACAGGAGATGGAGCCAGAAGAGGCGGAGGAGAAAGCCAGTGTGACTGGATCACAGAGTAGGGAAAGGGGAGTAATATACAGTGAGGCTGAAAAGGTAGGCTGGAACCAGGTTGTGAAAGGCTTTAAGAAGCTAAGCAGAGAAGTATACATTGCCCAGAGGCAGTACAGTTATAAAGCATTATCATATTTGGTTATATGAGGTTCTGTAGTATTGTAAATGCAGTACACTGCAAGGACATTTTCAGTTAAGTAGACTTCTGTTGGCTGGTCTGGGAACCTCGCCATCCTTTTACTGTTTCTGTGGGAAAATGCCCCCAACTACTCAATCAACAGGCTTTTAGAAGACAATCTTTGTATTAGGTGAAGACTTTATGTTCAGGCAGGCTCTGGATAACTGTCTGGAATGCTGTGGAAAGGACTAATGCAATGGATTGAACAAGATGATTTCTGTAGAACCTTTTTCCTGAAAAAGAGACCTTTCAACTAAATAAATTCTGCAGTTATTCAAGTCTGGATAGCCGGGTTCTGATCCTTGTTACCAAATTTCATTTCTATCACAAGGCTTTTCAAGACTGCTTTATAGTGAAAACAGTAAGCAACTGGTTTTTTTTTCCCTCCAGGTCTAATGGATTTCAAGAAATGTCATTTAAAACGCTCTTTGTTTAGCTTCACTGTCATTGACTTTAGTTAGTCACCAAGTTCTTAGTGAATAAATAAAAAGAGTAAATTATCTCTCTTTGGGATACAGAAGCTCCTTTATCATGAATTCATTTGAGGCAGAGCAAGCATTCTTATGTGTATATGAAAACAGTTCCTCAGTAAACTGATTCTCTGTTAACTCCAGATAAAGTTGTGAAACCTCCCCTATTGTTCCCATAGTGGTAACCCCTACGTCTGGAATCTCTTCCAATTTTAGTTCTTTATGCTTACTCCATCCTTGCTATCAAAACAGGGAAGGATATGGTGTCAGTCATTAAGTATGAATAGACTTAGGTAATTCTTCCACTGGTAGAAGCTTGGTTTCTTTAACTAAGAGAAAGTTTCAAAATTGGTAAGCAGGTGGGAAGAAAATTTGTGGAACAGACGCCTCAGAAATCATCTGTGGTATTATTCTCTTTAGTTATCTCCTTCCCCACCTTCCCTGAGGTGGACAAACGTGGCTTAGGCAGTCTGTCTGCTGTGGATCAAAGGAATCTGTCTCTTATCTCTGGTTTCATCTAGGGTCTGGAATTCACTCAGTTCTAGAAAAGATACCGTGGCAGCATCTTCTCCCCAAGACTCCCAGCTATGTATTCCAGCACAGTCAATGTTATGTTTGTTAATAGCAAATGCTTTCATCCCATAGTCCCCCATATATGATACCCACTTTCCTTCTATATTATTCCTACCTGTGATAATGAAGTTTCCGACCTTTTAAAAAAAGTGTCTTTGTAATATACTATCTTTGTCATGAGAAATGTAGCTGTAGAAGATACATTTCCCTGTAGAAATTTAAATCTAGTTGGGGAGATAGAAGGAAAAAAATCAGCCCAATAACGTAAGAGAGGACATACAGTAAGTAAGTGCTAGGTTGTGTGCTATAGAGAAAAGGATAGTTGTAAGAAGGCATTATAGAAGACAGGATTTGATCCGGGTCCAGATGAGAAAGGGAAGGGAAGACAAAAGCAGAAGCTGTGCTAGTTACTGGTTAGTTTCTGACCTTAGTCAGATTCTGACCGGAGGTGTGGTACTAATTGGGACTTTCTGCCTTTGGCTACCATTTTTCCTGTTTGTTTTGTTTGATCTTTTGCAGTGCACAGGATAGCAATCAGGGAGTAGTACTGTTATATTATTGTTACTGTGACGTAGAGGATCCAGAATGGCTTTGTGCTTGGCAGAAAGCTTTATGCCAACACCTGCACCTCACAGGAAAGGTAAGGTTTTATCCAGCTGACATTTTCTTACATATTTTACTTTCGTGCAATCATTATAAGGGCAAGTCCCCCTGAAAGAAAATCTTGTGGACAAAGTTTAACAGGTAAATATTATTCATTAGTGCAAAAGGATTCATTATCAAATTTGTTAACTATTGAAATTCTAGTGTTCATTTAAAGCACAGCTTATAAAACTTTGGTTTATGTACAGCTTTTCAAGAATACCTACTATGGAAAATGAGGCCCCCATAACACTAATGGTAGGGAGTTTCAGCTCATCTTTTCTATCTAATGAAACTAATGGCCTTTTTTTTTTTTAAAGAAAAAAGATGGTTTGTTGTTTTGTTTTGTTTTTTAAGAAACGAGTCCATTACTTAATTTCTCCCCAGACAAGCAGGGAAGCATGTTGGAAGACTGTTGGATTTGGAGTCTGAAGGACTGGGTTCTAAAACCGTCTCTACTACCTCCTACCTGTATGACATTGAACAAGTTACTTGACCCCTCTGGACCAAGATATCCTACAATGAGGGATTTGAACTAGATGACCTCTGTGGTACATGGGGTAGATGAGTAGAGCTCTGTATCTAAGGCTGCGAGCTTTGTCTCTCGTGGCCATTGCCTTCAAGCAGCTGGTAAAGTTTCTCTTCACTTTATGCCTCCATAGGGTTTTTGTGAGGAAACTACTTGTTAATTATAAAGAACTGCATAAATGTGAGCTGTTATTGTATGAATATACCCTAGAAGCGGTGTGATGCAGGGGAAGGAGTGCTGGATTTCTAGGGCATGTTGGCATACCCCTATAATCCCTGCTCTGAGGGAGGCTGGTGTTCAGACCAAGACAGACACCAATATGCTGAGCTCGCAGAATGCCCAAGGACCACGAACTGGCCCAGGATGAAAATGAAGTACATTAAAGCTTCTGTATCAATCAGAGCAGGTCGAATCTGTGAGTGGCATCTGAACCTCTAATCTGGGCAAGGCAGGGAGGTAGTATAGTCTTTTTAAAAACAAAATAAACTTTTTTTTTTTTTAAAAGAGAAACATAGTATGCAGACTGGGGGAGGTGACAGTTCTGCTGTTGTACTACTGTGCTCTAGATGAACCACCTGTGGAATATTGTGTACTGTTCTGAATACTGTGGTTTAGGAAGGATATAGACAAAGAGCAGCCCATTCAGAAGAGGGCAGACAGGGTGAAGTGGTGGTCCAAGACATGTGATATGAAGAAATTGGGATGTGTGTGGGCTAGAGAAAAGAAGACTTGGGCGGAAGAACATGATAGCTATCTCTCTGAGGAATTAAAAGCTATTACAGGAAAGGGATTAAACTTTGTCTTCTTGGCCCCAAAGATAAAAATTAGGAGCAAGGGATAGAAACCAGATTTAGATTAAATATGGGGAAGACTTGCTAAAAATTTGAGCTGTTCCAAAGTGTACTAGGTGAACTCAGGCAGCACCGTGCAGCGGCCTGGTTATGGCTATATATAATCTCTGTAATAGAGATGTTAGAGGAGATTCCTGTTAAGGTATAGGTTGAACTGGATGATCTCCAAAGTTCCTCCCAAATCTGAGATTGTGCTAGAAAGTTAAACTTCAGTTACTGGAAAATTTAGCTCATCAGAATGAAGTAACTAAATCATTTATTAAGCTCATTGCTGTGTTCACTCAGCCCTCTGTTGATACGAGTGGTGAACTGCACAGAGCTAAGCATAGATCCCTGGGATCCTTCACTGGGGATTTCCCTCCAAGGAGACAGGGACTGACTGTCCTTTGGTGTATTCATTTTTCAGCTTTCAGATCCATCCAGCTGTACCCCACATCTCTTAATTTTGTCCAGAAGGACAGAATAATATAAAGATCTTGTCATATTTTCTGCTAAAATCTAAGTTAACTATATTTTTGGCATTCCCCTGCTTTGCCTGTCTCATAACTGTCAGTAAAGGAAATTAGTTTAGACAGGCATGACTTCTTCCTGAAAAATCTCTAGTGGCTCCTCCTTCTACATGCTTACAAAGCATTCCTTTAAAAACACATTCTAGAATTTTTCCAGCTATTGGTCAAGCCCTCTACCCTGAAGTTGCCCTACTAAACTTTAAAAAAAATTTTTTTTAGCTATACATATTCAATGCTCAGCTATGAATTTTTAGAAGTGTAACGTTTTTAAATTAAGAAGTGCTTTATCAAACACAAACAGAAAAATATAAAAACCAATTAATGTAGGAACAAACTGTTTCACCTAAAAATACATAAAATTGGGAGATGAACCAGTATGTCTGTACACAGCTGAAAAAGCACCCACATGGATTGAAATAGTTCTCAAAAGAAAGTGTTTCTAAGGGCAAAATTAAATCTTTCTCCAAAATTTCACATAAGTAAAAAGCAGGATGCTTTAGAAATCTATATGAAATGACAGGAATATTTTTAAAAGAAATTTTAGTTGAAAATGTTTTCAAAAATCTAGAATTTTTAAAAAATCAATGAGGCAGTTGCAAAATATATATTAAAACATCTGATTCGAAGAGGCAGTAATACACATATAAGTTTCACCTTTCTAGATTTAGAGTAAAAGCCAAATCAGTTTGGGTTTTTTTCCTTTTCATATCAAATTTGAAGCTTTTCTGGGTTGAAACCACAGAGCAGAATTCTGCACGAATTCATCTCATTTTTCTATTATTGTTTAAAAAAAAAAAATTCCTCAGAAAGGAATGTTCCAGAGAACTTTCCTGTTCTTTTTGGAGTCACGGCTTCTGTGATATTTGTCATTTTCCATGGTGAAATTCCCATAGTGCCTTACCTAATTCCTGACTTTGTTTGATATAGAATATGCTGAATGTACTTCAGCCTTTCTTGTGTAATTGAGTCATAATTATGAAAATCAGTTATTGTAACATGCTCTAACACGGTTCCTTTTGAGGATATTGAGGTGACTAAGGTGCCATTCAGTAATTGACTTTTGCAGTATTTCTGTCTTCTATTTAACTATTGATATTGTGTTGTTTTGTACACAATTCTAAGTCAGTGCACCTGAGGGCAGTTACATCTCATTGTTTTCCTTGCCAGTGAAGCCTTTTTTCTTTACTTCCAGATTCATAACTGAACCCTTAATAGCTGAAGGTAGAGAGTGGCCTCCAGATAAGTGAAGCCTTGTTCTTAGCTTTATTCTATGCCTCTGCTCAAGGACTTTCTCTGATGTTAGCCAGGTCATTACCCTCTTATGTTTAAGGCCCTCCATTATGACTGGATTTATGATTTTGTTCACTGTTCTGCTGCACTCTGATTTTGTGGAAAGGAGAACTGAGCTTAATTTTTTGCTTCGTTCTGATAACAGATTAATTTAGTATCATAACTGTTACCTTTCTCCAGTGTATAGAGGAATGTATATCACTTAACAGAAGTAATATCAGATTGACTTCTTTATCTTCATTTTGTAGAACTATCTGTTTTATCTAATTGTGTATATAATCACATTAAAATGTCAGAGAATGACACCCCTTAAGTTCCAGAATTAAATGAAATGCTTTATATGTGCATTGTGTGTGTGTGTGTGTGTGTATGCCTGTATGTACTATTAAACTGTAAACTGTTTACAGTTTTAAACTGTAAATCTATAAAACTGATTTCATATTCTCATGAATTGGGATATTATAGCATTAACTTTAATAATAGCAATGATAATTCAGATTAGACTTGAATAGCTGCTATTGGATGGAATTCAGTAATCAGATGACTATCTTAGAACCCTTTCAAAAAATTTCATAACTGAGTCCCTAATGGACCTGGTTATAAGGCAGTCTCACATGTAAGGTACTATTTCAGTGAAACTCTAGCCTTGAATCAGGGAAAAGAAAGAAAAGGACCAAAAGAATGCAGGGAACATAGAATCATCTTAGAGAGAAGCAAGGTTTGGAATTATATCCAAAAAATGCATTTATTTATAGGACTTTCAAATCTTGAATTTCTAGAAACACTGCATGTAGAAAGGATCTCCCTTTTATGCCGTTTGAAGTGGAATTTACTTCTGATGCAAAACATCCACTCAGGCTTGTTAAAATATTTGTCTGCCCAGGATTTTCAGTGGAAATATAAATATTTCTTCCCTAGCCACAGAACACTGTTAGATGTCCCATAACAGAACATATGGTAACCCAGCTGTCTGTGTTCTGTCTTGATGGAGTTAATGGTTTAGTGGGTCTGGTGCAGAAAACGTGGTGAGCCCTGATTTTTAACTTTGTCATTTTTTAATATTTTAGGTTCGAATTGCTACAGAAGGAATCAATGGAACGGTGGGTGGGAGCAGATTAGCAACTGATCTTTATATGGAGGCAATGCTTTCTCATCCTTTGTTTAAGAATATCTTATGTAAGGAAGACTTTAAGGTAAGAGCAGTGGGAATAAAAATCACTTCAGGCTGGCTTCTTGTTTTCTATAAATGGTCAATTTCATACTGATAAGTAACATTAAAACTTCAGTTAACAAGAGCCCAGAAGATGAGGGACTGGACCTGTGATTTCACCTGAAAAAGGAGCTGTCTGGTGAGGAAGCTCCTTCTGCACGAGCCAGCACCTTCTCTGCAGTTTATGGTCTTTAGAGTTATCCACAGTGCTCAGTGACGTTTGCAGATCATGCAGCCAGTGTATTTCATAGGTGAGATGTGAACCCTTCCTGACTCTGTAACCACTAAGCCTTGCTGTACCTCTCAGGAAGTTGGAAATAATCAGAGTCTTTGGGGCATTTTACTTTTAGAGAGAAAAAAAAAAAGGCACATTCTAAGGAAACAAAATAATAGTTGTTTTTTTTTAACAGACTTTCTGGTGTGAAGACAGATTCAGTCAAAATCTACTACCTTTTATATTTGTAGTGTTAAGGAAAATTAGTTTCCTCAGGGTCAAAATGATGATCCTGAAAGGCAGTAAAATCCTCCAAATACAGTTGTGTTCACTGTACTACAATTATTAAGTCAGAAAAGTATCATGATGTATTTTAACAAGATTTTTCAAAAGTTTTCATGCTTTAATTGCACACTTTATTTTACTACATAATGCTTTTATTACAAGAATATTCCAGTTAACTGAATTTTTTACTAATTTTTGTTATTCTTCAGATTTATGAACTACTTTTGTTACCTCTGGTCCTCTCAGATTCTATCCACTTCATTTTTCTTCTGAAATTCTTTAATATCCAAATACCAATTTCTTCTATAATAGGATACAAACTAACTTTACTTAGTAGGTTGAGGTGGATGAAATTTAAGTACATTAATGAACAAAAGCAGAAGCCTTTCATTGAGGAGATGATAGGGACAGAAACATTTTGAGAAGAGAGATTTGGGGATGATCTATTATATGTCTAATTGTAGGGCCATTTCCCATCTTTTCTTTCCGTAGTTGAAGTCAGCTAAGATTTTTCTCCAAAAGTGTTGTTCATTTGTTTTGTTTTTGATTTGTATTATTGCTTTCTTCAACACAAGGGTATAAATTTGAAAAGCTGACAAATTTTTCTTCTCTTGGGGTAGGCTAGAGCAGCGCTTCTTAAAGTGTAGGTCACAACCCCATATGAGGTCACAAAAAATTTGGCAACAGTAAAAGGTTTCTGGATGTACAAAAATTAATTAAAAATCAAAGGTAGTGAATCAGAGAAGTTTCTGGCAGCGCTTGCCCATGTTTTGTTGCACAACTTCACTGTGGCCTTGGTTCTGAACACAAAGCATGTGCATGTTGCACTGTGCATGCCTTCAGTCCACACAACTCCAAGGAACGCTGCCAAAATTCGAAAAGAGGTCCAGTGGAAAAAGTTTAAGAAGCCCTGGGCTACAGCACAAGTAACCACTTTTCTCATTTTCATCCTCTGCAGATTATTTGAAGAAAAATATGAAGAAATATGATTGTTCAACTTTTTAAAATTTTCTTTAGATTGAGCTAAAATTTCTTTTCAAGTTACTGACACAGTTAGGCTACTTGGGGGAAACCATAATAATTCTAATTCCCCTTACATTGTTTCTGTATTTCAACAATTATCTTGAATCTCTTAAGTCTTCTCTTTCCTAGCCTAAGAATCCTTATTTTCTTAAATCCATGCTTGAATTACATGGTGTCAATTTCTATCCCCATCTTGGTTGTCTTCTTCTGGATGTATTACTATTTACCAATGTATTCCTAATATGGAGCACCCAGAGCTGAACACAGTATTTCAGATGTGGTCTGACCATGGTACAGTAGGATCATCTCTTCCTCAATCTAAGCATTCTCATCATGGAGCCCAAAATCAGCATAATTGTTTGACATGTCTTATTATTGATTCTTATCTACCTTACAATCCACTAAAAATCTCAGGGCTGTATTTTTGTTTTCATGTAAACCACTACTACTCGCAGATGCATACTAGCTGTATGACCCTGAAATGAGAAGAAGTCAGTATAAATCTGATAAACATTAAATAACAAATAAGACAGGGTGGTGTAATAGAGCTTTGAAAATATTAAAGGAACCCAGTTCTAGTCCCAGTTCTGCTTTTGCCCAGCAATGATTTTTATGACTCCTTTTAACTCTTGAGATTGTGTGATTTTCTTAACTTGAGCAAGTCATTTTGCCTTTCTGGGACTCGGCTTCCTTATCTGGAACCCCTCCCCCCACCCTGTCTCTCTATCTCTCTCTTCCTCGCTCTAAAGGTGCTTGCCAGCTCTTAACATTCTGTGATTCTAAACTTTCCATTCACTTATTAGATATTGGTAACATTCCTTTGTCTCAGTTTCAGTTAAACTTCCTAGTAGCTCTAAATCTTATTGATCCTCTGAGATAATGCGGTAACATAAGAAGAGTGTAGTATGGTTACAGATTTTGAGTTAACATGATCAAACCCCTTACATGGCAGGGCTTGCTTCCGTTCATGCTGGATGACCTCTTTGGCCTGTTCCAGCCCTGAAACTATAATACTCTCTTTTTTTTAATGGTCCATTTTCTTTTGCGTGTGACACACCTCAGTCCCATCATATTCAAGTAGTGTTCATCAGAAGCAGAACATTTCTAACACTTTCCAAGGTCCTCAGGCAATTTAAGGAAAGTATTTAGTGCAGGGAGACCTGTGATATTGTAACAAGTTTCGCTATAGTAATAATCTAAGAAGAAAGAGAATACTGATATATTAGTGCTGTCTAGTTTCCATAGGCTGTTCTACAGGGAAGTCTGTTTGTTTCCTTGTTTTATAGTTTTTATTTCAGACTTTCATTTTTGTGTTTAGCTTCATGAAAAGGTTGTTTTCTATCTGTTTGAAATGACTGTGGAATATGCAAGCAACTTAAAAATTTATGTCATGTTGTACTGTACGTTAAAATGCTTGTCTTAGGACCAGAATGGGGAAGGAGTGGAGGGCCGGGAGGTTTGACTGTGAGGAAGGAAAGACTTTGTATTCTTTGTTTTTTATTGGCTAGACCAGCAAAGGAGGAGCTTACTGTTTTCCAGGACTTCGTGTTGGTGTATTTGAAGAAATCGTTCCGATGGGAATCAGTCCCAGTGTGATCTCCTACAAAAAACCTGGTATGCTTATTTTAGGAAAAATTAAAATGCATTTCTTCATTAGGGTTCAAAACTGTATAGAGAAGCAAAGTAGAAAGTAAAACTCAGATCAGTAAGATTTATAGTGATTGTGAATAAAGCAAGCATTTCTCTGTCTTAGATATGGAATGGTCATAGGGTGAGCACATCAGAAACCTGAGCAGGACTACTTGGTGTTTTAAAGCTTTGGCATTTGAAAAATGTCCCATAACCTTTTCACCTGGTTATTTCATTCTCACAAGTTAAGTTACTAGCTTTCTAGAGTGGAATAATTCATGTCCACTGGACAGC
This sequence comes from Notamacropus eugenii, assembly GCF_028372415.1. Classification (NCBI taxonomy): domain Eukaryota; kingdom Metazoa; phylum Chordata; class Mammalia; order Diprotodontia; family Macropodidae; genus Notamacropus; species Notamacropus eugenii. The sequence continues at coordinate 314,433,891 of NC_092874.1, forward strand.
AGTGCTGTCCTACAGATTCAGTCAAGACTGCGGTTACGTACAGTATTTTTCCATTATAGATAACCTAATATCTATATATTAATATGTATTATGATGTATTATAACACATAATATAGTACAGTAGTGTATAGCTATTCAAAATATCACCTACAGAGAAAAAAAAAGAGGAAAATAGGAATTAAATTATGCATGTCAAGAAAAAGAAAGTAATTTATTATCCAAGCATGTTTTCAGCCCAGTGTTATTAATACATGTACAACAATGCTAAAAAGAGATTTATCATAGTGTGACTGAGGCAGTATGGCCTAGTAGAAACCTTACTGGATTATAGTGAAAGCACCTTAGTGCCTATTGCAGTTGTACTTCTTATTACCTTAGGAGTCTTGGGCCAATCATTTCATCTCTCTGGGCCTCAGTTTTCTCACATGTGCAAAGAGGAAATTGGATTAGACGATCTTCAAGGTTCAAGGGACTTTCCACACTAAAATTTTTTGATTCGGACTATATAAAGCAGATCACAGTCAACACACCATCTTAATCTGGGACAATTTTAGGTAAATTAGTCCCTCTTAAAGAATTCTGAATATTCGCTGTCTGCTCAGTCTCACAGTCAAGGTCAGAGGAACAGTAGAAGAAACTTACTCTCATTAGGTGGGACCCTGAGCAAAAACAGTGAACTTACTAATGCTTTAGAGTTTACACTGATCTCTGCTTCATTTATTTTGTTCTATATGATGTGCTATATATAGCAGGAAATTTTGATCCCTGGGTAGATATTCCTGGGTTCCAGAGTGAATGTTCTCTCACACTTTGGCTGACATTTGTAGCCTCCATTGCTGTAAAGAGACAGCATATTCTGCAAGGGACAAAGAATACTTTCTCACCCCTTACTCCAAGTTACCCTATTAGGGCACCTTAACGTGTGCTTGGGAGTCCTGGTTACTAATTTAGCTTTCAGGCTTTCCAGACTTCTCTTTGTTCCCGCACAGCTCTGTTTCTGTGCATTAGACTCCACTGAGCTCAGCGATGCCCTTTGGGGTATGATGATCTTGCTTATGAGGACTCAGTATAGTTGAGTCCTTTCTGCACACTCATTTTCAGGCAAACTCTCATTTTGTGAAATGTGCCCATACTCTAGCTGTGACTTAGAATTGGACCATTCAGAGTCGAACCAGGTGGAACAAAGCTTTTCACCAAGCATGACCTTTGTTTGCCTTCTCACTCTCATGGCAATGGCAGTATCGTGTTAGGACTAGTGGGTAAGGTACATGGTTAGAATGGAAGTTTATGATCAGATGCAAGTTTACTTTGTGCTTTGCTGTCCTAGATTCCTTAATATTAAGCCAAATATAAATTGGCAAAATTCTGAATATACTGACTCCTGAATTTCCTTTCATTTGGTGGGCCAGATTCTCCATGAGGATTCCACAAAAAGAGACTCAGAGTAGAGAGGTTAAAGATACCTTGCAGTCTACTACAGTGAAATTTTCATTATAAAAGCTATTTTACCAACTTAATTGTAATTTGTGCATATAAGAGATTTGGGTGGAGAGGACCACTTAAAAGAGTTTTGTCCTGGCTCTCCGAGGTTCTTGTAAAATGTCTTTAAAGTACTTTTGGTTTGATTTTAGGAATCCATTTATCCCCTGGTGAATTTCATAAAGAAGTTGAAAATTATTTATATCAGGGTAATCAAGAGCAAAATGACACTATTCTGCTGGACTGCAGGAACTTTTATGAAAGTAAAATAGTAAGTTCATTTTGGGTTAGATCCACTTGTATTAACCACATGTGAGAATCACTATTTATTTTTCTTGGCAACTGATTTCTAACAAAGTCAATATCCTGACAGTATTTGCAGTTTCAAAAAAATTTTAAATCTTGAACTCAGGATTTGTCAAGAAGTAGAAAAAAGCATGTGACTTTAAAACATCTTAACTCCTATTAGAGTTGTTTCTCTTGTAAGCATACTCTTGTAATTTATGGCAGACTTAGGATCTCAGATTTTTCTTTGTGAAAACTCCACAGTTCTTGTCTCCTTTCAGAAAAACGGGAATGTTTGGACTCCCCTACCTTCATTTATCAACTCAGTCTTTGAAATGAGTGTTTTCTAAGCAGTAGGTGGTAAATCAAAGCCTGCAATTTTAAGAAAGATGCATTGTCAGATACAAATGCTTCTTTGCCAAAGCTGAGTTTGTTCAAGGAATGAAGCCATGTTCTGATAACTCCCATTTCCCTGCCACATGTTCACTGCTTTCAACAACTGTATTGTAATCGCATGACAATCATTCAATATTTCAGGGACGTTTCCAGAAATGCCTGGCACCAGACATCAGGAAATTCAGTTATTTTCCCAGTTATGTGGACAAAAATCTAAAACTTTTTAAGGACAAGCGTGTGCTGATGTACTGTACGGGGGGCATTCGTTGTGAAAGAGGTTCAGCCTACCTCAGAGCTAAGGTAAGCTGTGCTTCATAGAACATGGATCAGGAAGGAACAGAGAGGACCTTGGGAGCAAAATGTGCAGTCTTCTCTGCAGGGTTAATGAGTTCATAAAGGCTTCTGTGAGTTTCCTGTATGAGCTATGGGTTTCTCATGTGAGATGAAATCTGAGGTTCCTGAAAATTTGTAAGAAACCCTGAGTCTTCAGCAGTGACATCAAAAATAAAAGATGGGAAATTAACCCTTTCCTTATCCAAGGAGGGAGGAGTATAGTGAAATGGAAGGAACCTGTAAGCCAAGATACTCAGTCCTAGTTCGAGAATTAATTAAACAGAGTGGCCTTGTTCCAGATACTTAATTTCTCTAGACCAATATAAACAAGTGACTGGATTAAATATTCTTTGAGGTCCCTTCTAATTAACATTCTGTGGCTCTAAGACACTATCTTCCTTGATCTGGGAACGAGTGTGCTAAGTATAGAATATTCACATAAGGCTGTACCAGAGGAAAATGACTTTCTGTAACGTCATAATGTCAGATGTCCCTTTAAAATGACTAGTAAATAGGACAGCTTAAGTCTTGCTAACAGAAGAATGCCATGAAGGAATATTGGGAGAGAAGTATCTAGTGGAAGGAGCAGAGGACTGAGATTTAGAAGCACTAGATTCTTGTCCAAGCTTTTCTGATAACTAGCTCTTTGACTGTAAGCAAATGACTTGGCCACCCTGGGCCTTGGCTTCGGATTTAAACTACCTAACAAGACTTTTACTGACATTTTCTGATCTCGAGTTAATTTTTAAAATACAGGGAATATGCAAGGAAGTATACCAGCTGAAGGGTGGCATCCACAAATACCTGGAAGAGTTTCCTGATGGTTTTTATAGAGGGAAATTATTTGTTTTTGACGAACGCTATGCTCTCTCTTACAACAATGACATCGTTTCAGGTAGGTCATTCACTTCTCCCCAGAGTTCCAAGTTTGGGTGGTATGTACTTTCTTTCCACTAGTCAGCGTGAAGAAGAGGAAGACGGATAGAAGCAGTGTGGTCTGATACCCAGGATGGGGAGTCAGGAGACTCGGGTTCTAATGACTTCTGCTTTTGTGTGGAAGGGCTTGGACAAGTCATTTATCCTCTGTAGGCTTTAATTTCCTCATCACTAAAATGAAAGAATTGGACTCGATCATCTTTAAGCCCTGCGGTTAACCTCTGTAATAACACAGTCCTGGAAACTGTGCAAAGCTTGTGGCAGCTCTAAAATTCTGCCTTTCAGGAGGTGAATTTCTGATGTTAATCTTCATTTAATTCAAAGGACACATTTTCAAGCCTGGAAATATAACCTTTTGGGTAGTCTGTCCATTTTAATAGATATGAATTTTTGACTCAGGAAAACTTTTTGTTGTCCAAAGGTAGAATTTTCTCCATTTACCGGTAACCTCATTTAACAAAAATTCTTAAGTCATGGAAGATAAAGCCTTATTGAACAAACCCAGTATTTATTGAGTGCTCACCGTATGCTGCAGAGTCCTCATTCTGTGGGAGAAGACAAAGAAAGCAGTGGCACAGCTCATGCTTTGTAGGCTCTCACTCGGGGGACAGTGTTGAAGGGCATTCCAGATTGGATTAAGTGAAAAGTGCAAGGGCTCAGGGATAAGGATGAATAAATCACATGCAAGAAACCATCGTTTTGGCAACAGTGACATTCAGACTGGAGTGGGAGGTAGAGAAGGGTAGTCAATAAGCAGGCTTTAAAAATATATGATAATTATGGATTTCACTCAAGAGGTAAAAGGAGCCACTGTAAGTTTCTGGTGGAGCTGGTGATATGACACAAAGAATGCTTAGGGAATGTAGTTCTTGTCTTTTTCTGTAGCACTGCTTAGGAAGGGATATGTTAAAGGCATTCAGTTTAGGAAGGTTGGAACAGGAGTCTATGTGACTCCTTCAAGTTATATGGAATATGAATGGATATTTAGGGCATGAATGTGCATTTAAGGGAAGTAAATTAGAGGGGATGAATCCAAGTCACGCTGCAGAGGAAATATTGGTAGGATATGGCAGAACATTTGGACAGGGTGGTAAGGAGCAGAAGGCACCAAAGATGGCCAGTCTGGACGACTGAGAAAGAATAATTAGATTGATCTTCACAGTGATATTTAGACAGAGCAGTGGCTTTGAAGGGAAGGGTATAAGCCTAAAAGCAGGGAGCAGTGAATATTTACATGTCCACGAGAGAGCCCCAGAAAAGACTAGTTCTTGTCCTTGTATATACAGGTAGAAAGAAGACTGGCCTCAGGTTCAGAGAGACTGCATGGCCACTTGTTAACTATGTCCTCAAGGGGCTTGGTTCCTGTTCAGGTATGAGCTCATCTAAATCACCTGTGAGGCCGCTTCTGTCTCTGTGTCAGTGAAGTGACCAAAAGAGAAAAGGTGATCACCAAGAAAGTGAGAAAAGCATGGGACAAACCCAAAGGGTATTGTGTATCCCAAGGCTGGGCTACTCAGTAAACCCCAGTGACTCCCTGTGGCCTCCAGGAGCAAATTCAGAATGCTCTGCCTGGCATTCAGAACCCTTCATAACCTAGCCCCCTCCTGCCTTTCCATTCTGCTGGCATTCAGAACCCTTCATAACCTAGCCCCCTCCTGCCTTTCCATTCCTCTTACTCTGTATGCTGTGCTACGTGCTCTTTGATACAGTGACACCTGCCCTGCTTGCTATTTCATGAAAAAGACACTTTATCTCTTGACTCGAGGCATCTTCCCCCTTGCATGGAATTTCTCTCCTCTGATCCAACTTCTGACCTCCCTGGCTTCCTTTAAGTTCCAGCTAAAATCCTGTCTTTTACAGGAAGACTTTCCCAACCCCTTAGTTATTTCTTTTTTATCCTGTATATAGCTTGTTTGTACATAATTGTTTCCTTGTCTCCCTCGTTAAATTGTGAACTTCTTGAGAGAGGACTACCTTTTGCCTCTTTTTGTATCCTTGGCACTTAGCACAGTGCCTGGAACATGGTAGGTGCTGTTTATTGACCGATTTTAAAAGCCTTTTAAAACGAAAGGAATAGTCAGGCCACCAGTATGAAAGGGAGGTGGCAGATTCAGAAGGTTAAGACCCATATGCAGGTCACTGATTGGGGGAGTGGTTCTTGGTTGTTTCAGGGGGAAAAAAGTAGTCATGGAGTGATGAGGCCTAAAATGAAATAATTAAAGATTTAGACAAAAAGTGGTAAAAAAAAAAAAAAAAAGATAGTAACATATAGCATACCCATCAGAGAAATATGGATATAAAAGGGAAGTGACCCAAGACCTGTTTCTTTTCTGTGTTATCTTTTGGAAGGGGGTTAGAATTCAAGAAGCAGAAGGAAAAAACCCAGAAACAATATCTCTGTTGAGTGATAAGAGACTTCAGCATTCAGTGGACACCCACAGTCTATTCATTAGGTTGTATTTTGTGTAGTTTTTGAGAGAAATAAAGGGTGCTGCTTTGCTTCTGTGTAACACCTGCTTTTCTCCCTTCCCCAGACTGTACATATTGTGGAACCCGGTGGGACCAGTATAAACTGTGTTCCACCTCCCATTGCCGCCAACTCGTCCTGTCCTGTTCAGAATGCCGAAAGAAAGGGCTTACAGCTTGTTGCCTCGCTTGCCAGGATAAAGGAGCCAAGCTGACGTCAAGTGCCACTGAGAAGGGTTTTAAAGAAGAATGTGATTGCACCCTGAAGAGGCCCCGTGTTCCAGTTGAACTTTCCCAGTAATCAGGACTTCCTGGATGGTGTAAATAGGCAAGCTGCCCACTTCCGTGCGAGTATGCCGCTGCTCATGTTGAGCACATCGTCACCATTTTCCCTCTGGGGTCACAGAGCCAGTTATGAGGGTCAGGGTCATAGCCCTGCTTCAAGGAGGAGGTCCTGACAGTGACAGTACGCTGTTGGTGCTCACCAGCAAGAGAGCTGTGTCCTACTTGCCATTTGTATCACACCATCTTTAGGCTGGATTTAAGACTGGTGGGAATGAGGCAGTGGTGCTGATGTAATCAGGCTAAGTTCTTATCTGATCATTTGGAGACAGAACTGGAATTGATACATGGGAAACACAGCGACATCCCTTGGCCACTTTGAGATGAAGCCCATCAGGAACATGCCTGACGATCCTGCAGCAGAGGAACTGAAGGCGCACAACGTACAGGCCTCTGTTGGTATTCAGAACCATAGCAAAGTCACTGTGTAACTTCAGTCTTAAGAGAGTAATGAGCAATAAATACTTAAAGAGGTCTAAGAAGTTTTAGACATGGTTGCCATTTTAGGTGTCACAAACTAGAGCTGGGAGAACATCCTTACGAATACGTCAGCATGTGGAGGCGGGCCTAGACTGAAAAATGTTGTTCCCTTCATGTGCAATTTGGGGTACAGCAGCTTTGACTTTTTACGTTGTCTCCTTGCTAAACTGATAGCTTGGTAGTAAGGAAAAGAGAGAAGGTAAGATGTGCGTAATTCTGCTGACGTTGCTGTCATCGCTGCTGTTAGCCTTTAGGATTTGGCCTGCAGATTCCATTCTTCTTGGTCATTTCTTCTTCTGTTGTAAGCTCCCAAGTGTTTCCTCTACTTTGTAGAAACATCTCCAGATAGAAGGTCACGGTAGAACTACTGTAGCATGAGATGGGAGAGAAAGGGAAAGTTCTCTGACCACATAAAGTGTTCCTCAAACTGTAGCGTACTGTGTAATCTCTGCAGCCTGAGGGCAGTTCCTGTGCTGAAAGAGGTTGGCATGACTATTTTGTACCTGGAAAAGAAGCCCGGGTTCAAATCACTTATACTGGCATTATGACTTTGATATTTAACTCTTTCTCCTCAGCAATTCTTAGAATACTCCACCCTAATGAATATACATCCCTGGGCATATAAGATTTGACTTACATTATTTCATAGTATTTTCAGGAACATATCCATTATATTAACTTTAATTGCTATTGAAATGCACTTGCAAAATCATCGCTTAGTAATTCCTGGCTTTTTCATTACTGTAAATTTTGGGAAATTTATAGGTAACAAAAGGCATAAGTGCCCTCTTCTGCTGTAACAGGAAAATTGCCCATTTGACTAAATCTTTTCATGCCCAAGCAACACCTTGAGGGATTAATTTCCATTCTATTAGCTCTGCTGCAATAAGCCTAAATGGTATAAAACTAAATCATTTGAACTACTATCAAGTTAAGTATTACCTTAGAATCTCAAACCATGGCATGCACATTGTTGATACTCAGTAAATGAATTGATAGTGGGTAACAGAAGGAATTAAGCATTTGGAACTCATTGTCTCCAGCAAGAATACAAAGGACTGAGATAAGAAATAGACTTAGGGATATCATTTGGCCAATTTAATGAAATGCCATCCTGATTGGCACATGTCCTTCATAGAAGGAGGCTGGTTCAAAATTTTAAAAATGCTTAGCAAGTTGTAGGAGTAGAACCAAACTGGCATTTTCTGCCCTTGTTAACCTATAAAGTTAACTAAAAGTATCCAGGTTTTTTGCTTTATATATAGCAGTCCTTTTGTGGTAGTTGTTACACCAGAATTCCACAGATGAAAATGAGTCTAGAGAGTCATAAATCCATAATCACACATGGAAGACTTTATTAATTAGTGAGAAAATGATTTTAATAGCTAGTTTTCATTATTGATATACTTTACATATTTTTATGTTCCTCTTCTAGTCTCTTTGGGGACTTAAAGGAGACCTTACAGTGGAATTAGACCTATCTATTGCAGAAAGTAGTTGGCCTTTCTTTGACCCCGTGGAGACCCTCAAGACTAGAAGCTGAAGCAACACTAGGGTGGTGCCCACCTCTAAATCATAGGAGCAAATGGCCCCTCCAAAACAGGTGACGTAGCTAGAGATGTCACTAAATCCTTAGAGGCAATGGGTCTTCAGGCCATGGCAGCAAAGGGGAATTAGTGATGGCATCACCACTCCTCCTGGCTGCTATCACTTCACACATTGGGGTTACTGATGTGAGGAAGGTGTTTTAAAGATACAGCAGGGTCTTACCTTATGAGCTTTCCACCTTGGATGTCACAGGCAGGAAAGGGAGCTAGATGTGTCCAGCATGGAAGGTTCTGGACGTGGGGGTATCAGGGTGGGCTAGGGAATCCAGGCAGGAGGAACAGGTCTAAAGCAGAAGCAGCCATGGGGATAATAGCTAGGCCCAAAAAAACCCAGAACTCTGCTGGACTGAAGGTATATGAATCAAATTTGTGTAAGCCAAATTCTGTTTTAATACAGTTGGGGAGCTTCTTATATAAACAAACTGTAGTGAATCATTTAGTAAAGCAAAGAGTCATTCTGTAAGATTAAAAATCACCCCCAAGTGCATCTGTTTTATAAATGTATGATTTTTTTTTGCTGTTATGAGACTCCAAAAGTGAGATGTGCCTCTTTATTAACCAAAACAACCATTGTCTCTAATTGGAGGTAGAAAAACCTTATAAGTAAGTTCAAGATCTTAAGGTACTTCTCTGACTTGTCAACAAAGCAATACATGCTTGGTATTGATAGTAATAATTGGTATTTTTCTGGTGGTGTGCACTTTCAGAGCATTTTATATGTCTTTTGAACCTCAAAGCCAACCTGAGGTGAGTAGGACGTTTCTTTTTATCCTCATTTTGTAGGTGAGGAAACAGAGGCACACAAGTAAAACATTTGCCCAGGGTTACCCAATAAATTAGTAGCAGCACCTTGGGTCTTCGGAGTCCTAAACCAGTGTTCTTTCTTTGACCTCTGCACCTTCCTGTGGAAGGGACAACACATAGGTCAAACTCTGGTCTTCTCAACTATTCCCTGTTCACTATGACCTGGGAAGTCATAATGGGTGCCACGTTAACATCTTAGAATATAAAGAATAGTAAAGGTGTAGCTTTCAAGTCGACTACAGACCTCATCATTCTGTGAAATTTGAAGGTACATGAGGACAGCTCTTGTTACAGCTGATGTCTCAAAAAAGCTCTATATTGTAGTGGAAAAATCACTGGACAGGGTTCCCATATGCTGGGATTCAGATTCCAGTCTTTCAGTTTATTAGCTGCGTAATCGTGAACAAGCTATTTCCCTTTCCTAGACCTTGGTCTCCCCTGCTGTAAAATGAGAGGATTGGACTAAATAATCTCTGTCGGTCCCTTCCTGCTTTGGTGCTCTGCAGGCTATGAAGATGGCAGCCTTCGCACGATTTTAGTTCTGTGGTACCATGTTGCATGAACTGTCCGAGCTCAAGAAATTGGGTATCTTTGCAGAGTATGGAAATACAACAACTTGAATTTTAAGGGATTTTGTTGAGAAATATTGCTTTGGCCATATGTTCTTTTGCTTAAATTTTGTTGCAAAAGACAAATGGCAAGACTTTTTCATGGACAGAGTCCTCCACAACACGCAAAATGATAAGACCAACTGATTTAATGTCACGTTGTAGCTTACAGTGATTCAGAGTGGTTTCAACAATTCCTTGAAGAATGGTGCTTTTTCTGGGCCATATGTTGAGGCTCAATATACATTCTTCCCATAATGATAATACTCTGGCTCCATCTGTTATGACCTTGTACTATAGATAAATTAATACAAATACATATAAATATAAAGTATTTTTCTTCAAAAGCCACTGAAATAAAAATAACCCCTCCTTTTTCTCAGAATTCTGTAAGCCATTCTGAACTCTTCGGCTTTTTCGGCACGCTCTTATCTTAAAAGTTGCTAAATCGCAAATTAAATGTCTTTCCAAAGACAAAAATATTACTTAGTTGGCACTGTGGCATGTTAAAAGGCACAGGGTCTTTTGGGCTTTGCATTATTTGTATCGGGACTAGGAGATTTAAGAACCATTTTTGCTTGATCCCTAGAGAGGCACAATGTGACAAACCAGCAGACATTCAGAAATGTTGTTCCCAGTTAGCCCACATCTTGTCATATAGTTTAGTCAGGTTCTTTGCATTTTCCATTTTTCAGTATATCTGGACCTAAAGGTTGGTGTTAGCCTTTAGAATGTTACTTTATACCTGGAATCAGATCAAGTGTTCGTTGTTTAGATAAAGGACAGCTTAGATGGGTTGTCTATAAACTTTCCCACAATAATAACAAATCTATAAAATCCATGGATGTCTATCCCTAGGGTTGTCCTGGTTGTATCAGTCCACTTTTTGTCCATCCATCAATCCTTTAGTGTTACGTAATGTAAAGGGAATTTTCAAATAGTACTTTATTTGTCTACAGGTTTTCCTCTCATCATCCTTTCTAACTTAAAATGTTCATATTAAATGCATAAAAGTTGTTTTTATTAAAGAAAAATTAAAGAGGAATTGGGATTGAGAAAGAAAGGGACAGATTTGGAAACTGAACCTTATAATCTGGATTTTTAAAATCTCTTCCAAACACTCAAAAAACCCCTTTATTTTGTTTTGTGTTTTTCAATAACTGTGACTGCTATTAAGAATCTGTGGCCTTATCGCTCCTGCCTTTCTGTAGGAATTAGAAACTCTCCATGTTTTTGAGCTCTTCAGCTTATTGAGTGCAATTCTGAAATGAAATTCTTAAAATTAAAAAGAATCATAACAATGGCTATCAAACTTATATTTGCTAAAGATTTGAGATCAAGTTTTAAAATAAAGTATTTTATAATGCTTCTAAAACCAGTGGGGCAGTTTGCTGTTTGTTCATGCATAACACAACTTAAACGTACCCCTAACACCACCCAGGAAAAGAACATAAACATTATTGTGGGGTTCAGTTGCTTTGGTACTATTATGTGTTCTTCCATGAAATCAGCAGGTTTTTAAAAAATAGCCATCTTGAATTTCTATGACTAAAGAAAACTTCACATTAACCACATTTTGTATAATCTTCAACTACAACCACTAGTTAACTTAAAAACATTTAGTGCATAAAGATGCAATACAGAACTGAACCACAAAAAAATACACTGTGAAGGTGTTTTGTTTCTTCGGTTCTCCCATACAGCACAACTCTCAGCCCATGTCCTGTTTGAAGGCATAGTCTCCAGCTCCACAAACTACACACCACTGCGGCACTTGGGAATAATGGGCCCAGTCAAGTCCGCCAGCCTCCTCTTCCTCACTGAAAAGGATCAGAAATTAGACATGAATAAGCCACAGTAGTCAATATACATACACACGTACTATGTAGTCAGCAACTAATCACTTTAACCCTCAGTGTATTTAATTCTGACAAGCAAAAGAAAGGTACTTTCTTTTACATTAAAGGCCAAAGGTTTTCTTTTTTTTTAATGATGCTTAGTGGCCTAAGCATCTCTCAGATTTTGTAAAGTTGGCTCAGATAGAGCACTTGTGAAGTGGAGATGCAGTTACAAGTGACTCCCAAACAGATGCATATGAACAGCCTGTCTGTAACATGGCCTACAGTGTGTGAACAGTCAGTGTATGACATGGCCAATGGTGTGTGAACAACCGGTGTATGACATGGCCTGTGGTGTGTGAACAACCGGTGTATGACATGGCCTGTGGTGTGTGAACAGTGTAACATGGCCTATAGCGTGTGAACAGCCAGTGTATGACATGGCCAGTGATGTGTGAACAGTGTCTGTAATGTGGCCTATGGTGTGTAAACAGTGTCTGTAACGTGGCCTACAGTGTGTGAACAGTCAGTATATGACATGGCCAGCGGTATGTGAACAGTGTAACATGGCCTACAGTGTGTGAACAGTCAGTGTATGACATGGCCAGTGGTATGTGAACAGCCAGTGTATGACATGGCCAGTGATGTGTGAACAGTGTCTGTAACATGGCCTACAGTGTGTGAAGTCAGTGTATGACATAGCCTATGGTGTGTGAACAACCAGTGTATGACATGGCCTGTGGTGTGTGAACAACCGGTGTATGACATGGCCTGTGGTGTGTGAACAACCGGTGTATGACATGGCCTGTGGTGTGTGAACAGTGTAACATGGCCTACAGTGTGTGAACAGCCAGTGTATGACATGGCCAGTGATGTGTGAACAGTGTCTGTAACGTGGCCTATGGTGTGTGAACAACCAGTGTATGACATGGCCTGTGGTGTGTGAACAACCGGTGTATGACATGGCCTGTGGTGTGTGAACAGTGTAACATGGCCTATAGCGTGTGAACAGCCAGTGTATGACATGGCCAGTGATGTGTGAACAGTGTCTGTAATGTGGCCTATGGTGTGTAAACAGTGTCTGTAACGTGGCCTACAGTGTGTGAACAGCCAGTGTATGACGTGGCCCACTTCACTACTTCTTTCTAACCTATTGAAGCTATTAAATCAGCTGAGCTTGAATATATCTTTATTGTAGTAAATATCAAGGAATTTCTAATATATTTATTTGTATATGTATACATACATAGGTAGCATACATATATAAATGCAGTGTGTGTATGTATACACAAAATGGTTTTTAGGACAAAAACTAAGCAGCACCATGTATTCCTCCATACTGTTTAACTTCACAGTTTCTACAAACAAGCTCAAACATCGTTCATATTATTTAAAGAAGACAAATGCCATGAATAGGAGGACAGTAGCCAGAGGGCGCAGAACCAAGACATGAGCTCATGGAATGACTGTAAAAGCTTTGGTTGTAACAGACCTGATAAGATAAAAGTATATTTAAGTACCCAAGTGTCTGCAAATGAGTGAGGAGCAGGATAGATAAAGCCACAAGAAAAGCAATAGAAACAGATCCGTGTAGAACCGATAGTGGCAGCAGAAGGCACCGCCTGTGTAGCATAGATTTGAAGCTATTGCCAAACGGGGAGAATAACGTCTCTACTTAGACACCTTCCCGTTCCAGAGTTGGGAGGCTAAGTCAGAGAGCACCAGATTGATTCATACGAGCTGCAACAAAAACCGAATGAGGCAGCTGCTACTCAGTGTTTCAAACAGTAAGTACCAAAGGCAAAAACCACACAGGTGTGGTAAACTGCAGTGTAGACCTCGTCCATACGCATGGGGTACTGCAAGTACATTTGGCTGAGATTGTCTTAATGAAAAGGGTTTAGTGATGAGGATGGCAAAGCAATAGTAAATTGAGCACAGCATAAAAGTTCTGCATGTACCACCATGCCAAGAAGTTCTCATTCTCAATTCATAGGCCTGTGCATAGGATTTTACTACATGTAAAATAACCTGCTGATGAGATTGCTTAAAAATCTCATATGTAGTTCTCTCCTTAAGGAAACTGATTCTAGGTTATATCAAGGTGGAGGAATTTGTAGTAGATAGCGCCCACTAATAGCGTTTGTAGATTTCTAAAAAAATGTTGACCTTTCCTAGCATGAGAGTGGGTTGGACTTGTGTTTTGTTATTTAGTTTTCTTCTTTTATGACTACAAGAAGATGTGGTTCAGAATTTTAATTTATCCCTCATTTGGTCTTTAAAGACTATGAGACATAATATTTAATCCAATTCTGCTTTCATGGGTGGATACTGGTCTCCTGACAGGAAACCTTCCATCAGTTGCCATACATTCATCCCCAAGAATCACCATGGAACAACAGAAGGTAGGAATTCCATTTCTTTAATCTCTAATGATTTATAATCAAAGGTGAGGATACAGAACTTTTGGCCATCCCTGTTCTGCAAGAACAAGGAGCCCCATAAAAACCTTGACTGGGAGAAGTGGTATAACATGAATTCTTTTTCTATGCCAGTGAAATCTCCTTTTCATGCATTTTGCCATACAGATATGAGCTACTAGTACTCAGAGCAACAGAGGTGAATTATGTCAGACATCTACTCAAGTATGGTCTAGTTCTTAGGGCAAAGATGGAAACAGCAACTGAATGATTCTGTTTTCTGGAGTTCCATGGTTCTGCCTTCATGGTGATTACATATCCACACACAAAAAACATCACCTGCTCATTCATAAAAATAAATTTGATATTGGACTTCATCCAAAGGATGTTTTTATAATGATCTGTACAAGGATGTCATTTGAGCAAATTTTCACTATACTTTTTATAATGTTCAGGGAAATAGGGAACTCTTTCAAGCCAGGCCACACGATCAGATTTTTAACTCATAAAGCAAGAGAACAAGGTGTCACCCTAAGGACATTACAGATGTGGTTTCTAAGTTGAAGGCTGACAAATAGATACAGATTGTCATGATACTTCCTGTTAGATTTTTGTGACATACAGATAGCTCTGCTGTCTCCAAGACCATACCAGTAAAATATAAGCTGGACAGGTCCTACGTAAGTAGAAAGGCCTGGAAATGGACCTTGTCACCCAATGATTGGCCTAGCCTAAGTGCTGAGAGGTTCATCAACTATCACAAAAAAACTGTCTTCCAAAATGTGAAGGGATTGAATAGGGAGTACCGACATTCATGAGTTTACAAATCTTTTGAAATACACATCCCACATGAATAGTACTGTCCATGAGAAAGTCTTTCAGACTAATATTTAAATAGGATCATAGGATCTCAGAATTGGAAAGGACCTGAGAAATCATCTAGTCCAACCCATCCCTGAATCCTAGCCAAGTGATCATCCAGCTTATTACATTTGAAGGCCTCCAATGATGAGGAACGGATTCAACTTTTGGGGAACCCCCATTATTAGGACAAAACTTTTCCCAATTAAAACTAAAATATGCCTCTGCATTTCAACATATAGGTTGAAAATTTTGCTTTCTGAGGCCAAGCAACCAATCATGCCTTTCAGATACTTAAAGATAAGTCTCATCTCCCTAGCTCAGTACTCCCTGTTTCAGACTGAACATTCCTAGTTCTTCTCTGATATACCAATCAAGCCCTGTCAACATGCCTATTTTCTTCCTCTGAATTACAATCCAGTTTGTCATCGTCCTTCCTGATATGTAATGTCTAGTACTAAGCACCACATTTCAGATGCGGTTGAACCAGCACAAAAGTATAACTTTGCTCCTTCTGGACACTGCTTCAGTTAATGTGACCTAAGCCATTCAGGCTTCAGGATTTCTGATAAGTGCCAGATGACAAACACTACAGTAGTTGTATTATCAGCTAAGTAATCACATGTCAGCAATTTTCATGATGTACTAATACAACACCCCTTCTAGCTTTAAATATTGAAATATGTACACCTAATATGCCACTTAGAAGTGCATTGTAAATTTATAGATGTTGTTCAGGCTTCATTTTCAAAGGGTTTTGATGACTTAGAATGGTGGTTTAGAATGTTTTCTGTTTATTTTCTGTTCTGGTCAGAAACTTTGAGGCTCTTCCCCTTTAAGACCAATATTTTTGTGATGGTAAATTAGGCCATCTTTTGTCTCAAATGTGTAGCTATAATTCAGTGAATGACTTAAAATCTCCCCCTTTCCAAGACTAAAGAGTGGGTGAATGGGAGGAAGGTGGTCAGGAACTAAGAACTACCTTTTCCAAAAAAACCAAAGAATTTTCTACATTCATAGAATACTTTAGAGCATCACCCAGCTTTTTTATCATCCCAGAAAGAAAGCAAAAAAGAATTGACTTCCCTTTACTTAGAATTCTCTAGCAGAACTGTCATACTTTTATCTTGGTAGTGCATTCCAATGACTCATAAGTCTTATCCTACGCCCCCTCTCCATCTTTTTTTTTTTTTTAAAGATCATGGAAGGATACACATGGCAGAACTGGATTCTGAGCAAGATGTCACCACTGGACACTCTTTGTGTCCTTTGGAGGGAACTAATGACCTTCATAGAAAAGGACATTTCTCAACCCTAAACTTGTTACTTTCCTTTCCACAATCAGATTTGTAACTGTAACTGATTTTTTTCTAGTGGGGAGTTCTTTGCTGATAGATTTTTAAGGAATAAGGAACATAGTTCATGTAGCTATAAATAGTTACAACCCAAGAGGCAGCTGAAGTATCACTGTTGGAAATAGTCCATCAGGACAGTGCCTGGTGGCTCCCTGTCAGCCCTTGAACACAGAGTAGTTAAAAGTGTGTGACTGCTTTTTGGGGACAAACACTTGTGCCAAATCTTCTAGGTCAACCAAAAGGTTAAAAGTAAAAAGAAATACGAAAAGGAAGAATGATATTGCAGTGCTCCAAGTCCTTCCTCAGGGAGCAGCAGCTTTTAAAGGCTGAAATACGGCAGGGCGATCATCTTACTGGTAGCTCTACTTGTTGATTTCATGTCTCCCAAGGGAAATGTCCTTTGTGAGGGAAGTACAGACCTTATTTCATCTGCTTAGCTAGGGAAAGGGGAAGGGGAGAGGGAGAAAGGAGAGGAAGAAAGGAGCAGGGAGGGAGGGGGAAAGAAGAAGGGAGGGAGGAAGACAGGGAGAAGGAGGAGGAGGGAGAAAGGGCAAACTCGAAACAAATAAGAATTTAAATGAATATTGAATATAAGGTTTGGATGGTGACTTCTTTATATCGATGATATTCCTTACTGTCAGACATAATATTATCATTGGTGTTAGTAGTGAGGAAAATATGGGAATTCATAGTAATGCTAATTTCATTGCCTTATGAAACACTAGAAAGAGTGGGAAAAGTATCATTTGCCCATCAACTTTTTATGCTTTATTCACATAAGGGATAGTAATATGCAACCAATCGATCATATTTTCAAAACATACAAAGACCCTCAACTCAGGAATATTCCTGAGATTCACTTTTTCACTACCTAATTTTCAGGGACTCCATTTTTATGTCTTCCTCAAATTGAAACTGTGTGAGTAAACAATTGTGGTGTAGTTCTTGCCTAAAAACATACCGTGCTACTAGACAACTTGACAAATGTGCTTATGGAGCAAATGATCAGATTCAAACACCCCTAAGTTGTTCATCATTTAATAAAGAATGAAAATTAAACTCTCCAAGATCTTTTAGACACACTGATTTTTTGAAAATTGGAATCCCACAACCTAAGAATTGTGGTGCTGCTGTGTACTATACAGTTTTTTAAATACGACTAGACTTGGAATCAGAAGATCTAGGTTCGATATAGATTCTAAAACACTAGCTGTGTTTGGGGATAAAAATGTAATATAAATTTGAATCGTGGTTATTAGTGATATCCATATTTGATTCATGAAAATGTTATTCTGAATCTGTTTTTGCAAAGCCTCTCTACTGTGACACATCTATTGCTACTTCAGGCTCAGAAAAAATTTAACTCCACAATCTCATCTCTCTTGCCAGGGGTCACATGCTGAAGAGAATGGCAATAAACATGCCTACATTTGGGAACCCTCCAGCTGAGCTGAGCCATTGGACTAAGTCCCATAAATTTCCAAAGAACCTATTTAAGTACTTTTCCTTTTCTTTAAACCAGCATTTGCACCTAATTTTAGTTTTCATCATGAGAATAAAATGAATATTTTCTAGTTAAATTCCACTTTTCAAGGAAGAAATTTATAGTCTATTAGATCTAGAATTTCCCCCTCTCACAGCAAAATATTTTTAAGTAGTTTAGTGGATGACACAAATGTTTACTTTTAAAGCCATGGTTCCCACATCATCTGACACCTACTGTGAATTTGAAATCTATTTATTTAGGAATTTTTAAAGTTTTGTTTTATCAATGAAACATTGAAGACCACAATGTGGAACTGTGTATATTTCCAACATCGTTTTCAGGATGCTATTCCCCTAATTAAATTTCACATCAGCCATTATGGTCTAGTGCAAAGAGCACTGAATTGCTCTCAGTTCTCTACCTCTTATGTTTGCAAGAGAAGGAACAGAAGAAGAGAGGGAAGGAAATTGTGTTGATGACTGACAGATGGCTTTGGACTGATGAAATAAGTCAGAGTTTGAATTTAGGGAGAAAAAAAGTGTGAAATTTGGGGAAAATTTTGTGAAATTAAAATAAAAATTCTCCAGGTCCATATTCTGGTCCAAATTCTACTTTCAGATTGAAAGAGAAGTATTTTAAGAAGCATATAAAAGAATTAAGGAGGACATAAGTGGAGGATGTAAGGACAGGCAGATTAGGGAACACAACCTGAAGCAAGATTCTGGAAGAAAAAGTAGAGGGAACTGGCAATATAAGTTGGGGTAAGTTAAAAAAAAAATGACAAAATCCAAGAAAAGAGCCATTAGTAAAACTCGTAATCTCAACTATCCATACCCAAATATCCAAAGCTGAAGGGTAAAGCAAGTTAATAGAGGGGCTAGTGGCTTTAGCAAATTGATGAACTAAATATAGAAGTTTGTGCAGGGCTAAAGGGGAGATGGATAAAGTTAAGGTTAAGGCGAAGATACCCATAAAGTTAAAACAATTGTGGCTGAAAATTTCAACTAGTATTAAAAGAGCAAGGGAAATTATTCAGGGGCTTGCATAAAATATGTAATATTTCTATTTCTGTCATAGATGAGGGACTATTATCTGTGTTCCTAGTGTAAACTGATCTCCCTCCAAGAGGCGAAAGATCTCATGAAAGCTTCTCCACATTCCAAGTTGTTAGGAAGAAAGGCATTCCCCTAATGAAAACCGAAGTGAGATTTTGGTAGGAAGAAAAAGGAGGACATTTGAGGTGCAGGACTTGAAAACTCATGTCAGAATGTTGATGAGTGTTACAAAGAGATGATTCACTATTATTGACTTAACTATTCTCAGCAATGCAATGATCCAAGACAATTCCAAAGGTGAAAGACAATTCCATGGTGAAAAATGCTATCCACATCCAGAGAAAGAACTGATGTAGTCTGAATGCAGATCAAAGCATACTCCTTTCACTTTACTTTTTTCATGGTTTTTTTTTTACCTTTGTTTTGTTTCTTCTTTCACAACATGACTTATCTGGAACTGTAAGCACACATGAAACCTATATGAAATTGCTTCCCATCTTAGGGAAGGAAATTTGGAACTCAAAGTTTTATTTTTAAAAAATGAATGTTAAAAATTATCTTTACATGTAATTGTAAAAAATAAAATATTATTTAAAACAAAAAAAAATTTAAAAGCTGTAAAGGTTTTTTTAAAAAGTGTTACACAGAGCAGAAAGGGAAGAAAAAGGGACAGCTGCACAACTAGAATTCTATAGGAGATTGGAGGATCTTTATCAAGAGGAAGTTATGCGCTCTTAGAAGGAAGAAACAGCTTGTCCTCTTGAAAATGGTACAGCAGGACCACCAAAGCTGTAAGGTAACATCATTAAAGGTCAAAGGACAAGAACATTAGTAGTGGTAGATGTTTTGCTTCTCAGAGGAACTGAGGCAGTTATTGATTTGCCTGCTAACAACCACAGAGAACTCTTTTGTCTACCTAGGGTAGATATCCAAGACACTTTGGAGAATCTCCCAAGACTTATGTAAATGAATAACAACTACCCATATCTGGTGATTCACATGAGCAAAATGGTAACCACCAAAGGAGCAACTATTGCCCATTGCTAGGAAGTGTTGGGTTAGAAAGGAAAGATCACAGACACAAGCATATTATATTTTCTTCACTATGGTACATCAAAGGAGAGGGATTCAGAAGAGAAACAGGAAACAAATGGCTGGTGAAAAAAATCATTTTTGACAATGATATATGGTCAACGAACAATAGCTTAAAAACTTAAGGACATATTCCTGGCCTAAGACGAGGTAAAGCTAACAGAGAAGAGTAATGATGTGTTTGCCTAGTGGCTTTCAAATCTAATCAAAAGGGATTTGCGCTAAAAAGGGTAGTAGAGGGTTAAGGCTGTTTATGTATATTCCCTAAGGAAGATGACATAGAAAGTAACTATAAAGGAGGAAGAAGAATGTTGGTTCAAATACCCAGAAATACATAGGATACAAAGTCCTAAAAAATGGAGCCAGTAAAAAACAAAAGAAATAAACAAAAAAAAAGCCCCATCTCAAATGTCTCTCTATAAAAGCCCAAAGTTTAGGCAATAAACAAGAGGTAGAAGGGGGGACTATTAGATTTCACAGATATTACTGAGGCTTGGTGGCTATAGGTGGGCATACCATATTTAAAAGAAATAATATAGGAAAAATGGCAGGGGGAGTGGTAGCATGTTAATGAAGTAGATTGAGGAACCAGAGTGGGAAAGTATGATGGTACTGATCATATTTAGGTGAAGGCCAGTGGAGGAGAAACAAGTGATTTAATCACTGGTGTATTCTACAGACCACCTGAACATTAAGAAAAAAATAGAGAAGGAGCTTGGGAAGCAGTTTAAAAAAAACTGACCCTGAAGCTTGATGTCATAGAAAGGGAGAATTTCAACCATCCAGATGCGTGCGGGACAGATGAGAGATGCTGAAAAATAAAATTATGAGGACACAAAACAATTCCCATGGGGAAAAATTGCAATTTGTCAAAAGAAACTGATGCAGTTCTGCAGGGAACTCACAAGTCAAGTTAAATTTTAAAAAGTAATTACAGAAAATGGATGCAAGGCCAGGTTAGCAGAAGATGAACATGAGTGTGGTGCCCTACTGTAAAAATAATGCCAGAAATTTCAAAGTTCAGAATGAACCGAGGCTGGGGTGGGACATGTGGGGAGAGGGAGAGAAATAAGGGCAACAAAACAGGAAATGGGTCTTCTGTGTGTGTGTTTACATTAGCTATACTGGGAGCAAAAGGGGGATGATCAAAGAATAAGGATAGGACCTTGGCTTATGTGGGATGTTGTTCAGTCATGTCTGACTCTTTGTGACCCCATGTGGGATTTTCTTGGCAGAGATACTGGAATGGTTTGCCACTTCCTTCTCCAGCTCATTTTATAGATGAGAAAACTGAGGCAAACAGGGTTAAGTGACTTGCCCAAGGTCACACAGCTAGTGTCTGACGCCAGATTCAAACTCAGAAAGATGAGTGTTCCTAATTCCAAGCCCAGTTGTGCCATTGTGCCACCTAGCTGCCCCCATGAAATGACAACCAAGAGAAAGTAAAACTTTCAGTTTCTTTTTTGGCTTCTATTTTCTCTGCCAAGGAGAATGACTTTTACACTGGAAATGATAGAAGGTAAACAGTTATCAGAGAGAGAAGTAAAAGAACTACTAACTGCCCTTGTTGAACTCAAGTCAGGTGATCCAGCACAGAAAGAACTAGAAGATGTGATTGCTGAATATTCAGTGATATCTGAAAGAACATGAAAAATGAGAGAAATAGAGAGAAGAGAAAGATGGAGACAGAGAGAGACAGGGAGACAGAAAGAAAGAGATAGACACACAGAGAACGCATGCAAGCACTCAAGCTCGGAGATGGACAATGTCTCAGTTTAAAAAAAAGGGACGAGAACAGCCTCTGAAGACTATAGGCCCTGGATGGTCCTGAGATTCCAAGGGAAATTCTATATATCTAGAAAAATTTTAATTAAGGAGATGGTTGGTGAAAAACTAGAAAGGGAAATGATGATTACAAAAAACAATAAATCAAACCAGACTAACCTCATTTCCTTTTGTTAAAATTATTGCTAGTAGATGAAGGTAAAGCTGTAGACAGAGTATGCTTAGATTTTATTGTAGCTTTTGGGAAGGAAAAAAACATTTATTAAGTTCCTACTTAATTAATAATTAATTGTTAGTTATTCCATGTGCCAGACAACCACTTGTTGGGTATGGAGGAAACTCCTTCCATTTGTCGGTTGGACTCAAAGACTTGTGTGGTCTCTGCCATGATCTGGAATCAGAGGACTTGGTCTGACACCAGCTCTAGCTCTACTACTCAGAACCTGTGTGACACTGAGCAGATCTCTTACACTTTCAGGGCTTCAGTTTCCTCATCTTTAAGACGAGGATGTTAGGCTGGATAACCTCTGAAGCTCCTTCCAATTTTGAAGATCAAATTTAAGTCCTTGCCTGTCCTTGGTTTCTGTTCCTCCTCAATGATGATGATGATGATACCCTTTCCAATCCAGTCAGGTCAATCTCTTTCCTGTTCTCAAATAAATGCCTAGTTCACTTTTCCCTCTGGGTTACTATTCAAAGACTTCCCCCCACCTGAAATGCCTTCTGATCACTTACCTGCCAATCCATCACTTCTTTTAAGATCTAGCTAAAAGCTCACCTTCCTAAAACTTTCCTTAACTAATTTCATTTTACACCAACTATTCCATTTCTTTACAATTTACAGACATACTGTACACATGGTTTGAAAATTGACATCTGTAATCCACTAATACTGTTTTATGTGTGTCATGTCTCCATAAGAAAATTATAACTTCCTCAGGACCTTTTGTTTTCTACATCTTCATATCCCCTGTGGTACCTAGCACAAAGTGTTGGGTGGATTTATTTTTATTGTTCAGTTGTGTCCAATTCTTCATGTCCCCATTTGGGGTTTTCTTGGCAGAGATATTGGAGAGGCTTGCCATTTCCTTCTCAAACTCATTTTACAGATGAGAAAACAGGCAAACAGGGTTAAGTGACTTGCCCAGGGTCACATAGCTAGAAAGGGTCTAAGGCTGGATTTAAACTCAGAAAAAGGAGTCTTCCTGACTCCAGGCCTGGTACTTTATTCATTGTACCACCTAGCTAGGATAGAGAGTACATCCTTAATAAGTGCTAAATCTAGCCTTTGTATTCTTCGTGCTCCTGCATTCTGAGGCTGGCTGGGAACCATCTCTCCAGCATGTTGTCTTCCTGTGTAGTAATCATGGGATAAGCAGTTTTGTTAAGAGATTCAAAACCTTAGCCTCTTCCACATTCATTACTATTCAGAGCTGACCCAGCAAGATGATGGGTTTAACTGACAGAGTAGTCAAAAAGCTACAGCTCTATTTGTCACTTGTGAAAGTTTTCCAGACACACAGATGGTTTCTATTCACAGGACCTAATTCTACTCCTTATCACCTAATACAATCAAAAGTCTCTTTAGTGCAGTAGCTTTTACCTCCACCCTGTTCCACCCTCCCCACCCCTGTCCCAAACAAAACAAAACAAAAATGCTTCTAAAACAGACTGATGATCCTGAGGCAAACTTTACATCGCAGGTTTTGATCTTTTATTCACCTAGCTGTGTGAGAGGATATCAACCAAGAGAGTCTGCAGATGTTGTGCTAGACTTGAAGTCAGGAAGCCCTGAGTTCAAATCCTACCTTTCACCCTTACTAGCTGTGTGACTATGGATAAGTCACTTAATGTATCTGCGCCTCCAGATGCTCATTTGCAAAATGGGATTAACAGTACTTTCTCAAATCACTGCTATTTGAAGTTCAAACTAGATAACACATCCCAAGTGCTTTGCACATAGCTGCCTGGGGTAGTTAGATGGTGCCATAGGGCAAAAGAATGTTGCACCTGGAGTCAGAAAGACCTGAGTTCAAATCTAGCCTCAGACACTTACTAGCTGTATGACCCTAGGCAAGTCACTTAACCATTTTGTCTCAGTTTCCTCGTGTAAAATGAGAATGATAATAATAGTACCTACCTCCCAGGGTTGTTCTGAGGATCAAACAGGATAACTGTATGTCTGACACATAGTAAATGCTATGTAAATGTATAATTATATTCATTATAATGCTATAGAGATGTTATATGAATAAATGCTATACAAATGTTAGTTGTATAATACTAGAAAATTGTTAGTTATTATTATAGAAGAGAAAATTGGGGCCCATCAGAGACGTGAAGTCTCTCAAAATCATGCTGGTATCTTACGCTTTCGCATTAACTTCACTTAAGTTGCCAACTTAATGTTTTTATAAGGAATAGGGCAGAGGGCAGCTAGGTGATGCTAGAGTCAGGAAGATTCATCTTCAGTTCAAATCTGGCCTCAGACACTTACTAGCTGTATGACCCCAGGCAAGTCACTTAACCCCTTTTTGCCTCAGTCCTCTCATCTGTCAAAATGAGCTAGAGAAGGAAATGGTAAGCCACTCCAATATTACAATTGAAATAATACAACAACTACAAGAAGCCACTGAGGTTCTGCTTATGGCAGAGCATTAATTTTTCTTGAAGAAAAATTCCATAAAGTAAAGCAAGAAAACAGTTGAATCCTAAATTTCTTCATCTGTAAATGAGAATAATAAAACTTGGACTATACACTTCATAGTGTTGTTATGAGTAAAGCACTTCCTAGCCTATAAATTATTATTTCCTATCATCTAGGGTAAGGCTTGTTAACCTGGTGTCCACAGAACTCGACAGAAAACCAGGGGATCCGTGAATGGATTTCACAGGTTTCATAAACTTACATGGGGAAAAAAATCATAATCTTTATTTTAGCATAATTGGTTTGTTATTTTATGTACATAAAAACATTAGCATGAGAAGGAATCTAGATAAAGGCTCCCCCAGACTGCCAAAATAGTACATGACATTCACAGAAAGGTTAAGAACCTCTGGGGTCCAGAAGAACAGAGCAGAAATCATCATTAACCTCTCTGGGCCTTAATGTATCTATAAAATGAGGAATCTGGCCTCAATCAACTGTTAGGCTCCTGTTATATCTATGGTTCTAACATACTAGTCATCCCTTGGATGACTGATACAAG
The DNA here is from genome assembly GCF_028372415.1 of Notamacropus eugenii. Lineage (NCBI taxonomy): Eukaryota > Metazoa > Chordata > Mammalia > Diprotodontia > Macropodidae > Notamacropus > Notamacropus eugenii. The sequence continues at coordinate 314,458,728 of NC_092874.1, forward strand.
ACTAATCTAAGAAGATGATTTGTATTTAAGAACTCCATGTCCTCATGCCCCATGAATCTAGATGATTCTGGGAGAAAAAAAAGACCTTTGGGTGCTTCTACTGGACAGTCAATTCAGGTTAATTACACCATTTGTTGCCTGTGGTGGTATGCTCAGTGCCCCAACTAGGTTTTCCCTTACCAAGCCTAAAATCAAAATGGTGAGATAAGACAGTATACATGAAAAAACCTGCTAGGAATTGTAGGTGTTATGACAGTTCATAAAAGGGAAAAGTCAGAGTAGGTTAAGATATTTAGAGAAGCTCCATGAAGGAAATATGACCTGTATACATACGTTCAGACTATGGGTTGAATTGGGGGAGGCTGTTTGATAAACTGTTGTATCCCTACGTATCTCTCAACTCAGGAATTGGCTAGAGAAGGTGCCCTTTAAAAATAATTAATTCTGGAACTGAAAGAAAGCATTTTTACTAGTATCACTGCTTATCACTCCCTCACTTTCTCCTAGACGCATAAGGGAAATTGATGCCTTTTTTTGAAATTTAGAGGCAACTTTCTTTAGTGCTTCAAAATATGGAACAGGGCTGGCTAACTTACCAAGGTCATTATTATTCATCATGGCGTTAGAAGCCCGCAGCCGAGGGCCTTGCTGTGTAAAGTGATATCCAAATTTTAAAAGAGTTGTATTTTGTTCCAACATGCTCACAATCTCCATTTCCACCTTGTTTCCCAGGGGCTGGCTCTTTGATAAAAGAGAAAAAAAAGCAAGAATTGTGTGAGAACCGAGTATCTCCCATCTGATTCCCTGATGCAAGCTATGTAGTAAGTACCCTCTTTCTCAACGGAACAGTATTAAGACGCCAAAAGTTATCCCAACAAAGGTGAATGAGGAAAATAGACAAAGGAAGCTAGGTATCCCACTCTCTTCTGCACAGGAGCCAATTAGAAACTGGAACGGTGGGAGATAAGAGAGCCAAGTAAATCTGGCCTTACTGAAATTTGAAGCTTTCTTAGATACAGACAGAAATATAGTAAGTAAGTCATTTAAAAAGGCTCCTCTGGAATGTTCTTTTTCCTAATGGTCTGGTGTCAAATGAAATTTCCCAAGACTTTCGATCAGGGTAGATTTCAGTGGGTCTGTGGATAGGAAAAAAAATTACATCTTTATTTTCACTAATCTTTGGTTTTCTTCATAATCCTGTGTATTTTATTTTATACATTTAAAAATACTATTCTGAGAAGTTCATACGCAACAGCAGATGACTTTTGGGGTGAGTGGCTCCATTAAAAAAGTTAAGAACCTTTTTACATTAGATAATCTAAGAATTAAGACCTGCTTTCAAGTGTTATGTGTTCACCTAGATTCCTTGCGGTGCTGCAGGTATAGGAGGGAAACCAACAATAGTTTATATTCACTCAAACCTCTCTAGTGCCATTTATGAGCATCACTGATGAGGACCTTTAAAGAATTTGTAATGGCAAAAACCTGTCCACAGAATGCTGCATATCTAGAGAGAATGCTGTAAGCCTTTAATATGCCATAAAACTAGACACTGGACTGTGCTGCCCTGGCAGGCAATGCATGTTTCCCATCAGTCTGGGACGGGACTGAGAGCCCCATTATTAGCTAGGAAATATGGCACCCCTCTCTGTGTCATTATCTCAGAAATGTCCCAGCCACTCCTAGGAATGTTCTGTTCAGGAAAGCTAATGTTACATTAAAAGAGGAGCTGACCATTAAAAAAAAAAATTCTACACCTTCCCCCTTTCCCACCACGTGATAATCACATTGAAGGTGGGATGGCATGGTTAGGGCTTGAGTGTCAAATATGAAACAAAGAAGTTTGCTTCAGGAAGAAGCTGGCCAAGGGGAAATTTCACTTAATATATTCCTAACATTTAAAACAAATTTACACAGAATTGAGCTTTTATCTATAGTTCTTCCCTGACTTGGTGGCTTCCCTGACACATGCTGAATCAAAGTTGGAGTTTATTTTATAATTTTGGAAATTTCAATTAGAGATTTTTTTTTCCCCTCCAGGTGTCAGACAGATGTGGATGACTTGCTCTTGACCTTATCCTACACATATAATATACTAAAGAAGAAAAAACACACAGAATGGAGCTCTTTGTCATATCCTCTTCTTTTTCAAACCTCCAGATATGAAATTTGGAATAGTATGTCACCCCTCAGAATTGACTGGGGTCTCAATGTACTCATTCTTTTCACTTTGCAAAGTGGAAGTTTTGTTTTTTTAAACACTTTTATAGGAGGTGAACACAAGACCAGATAATGGAATATGAATACAAATGCATCAAATTGTCCTGTAGGACTGTCAGAGTGCTAAAAATAAGAGTGAGTTAAGTCAGTGATCTTTGGCTACATGATGAGAAAATGGGACTCATCAGGAAAGACCCTGATGCTGGGAATGATTGAAGGCAAAAGGAAAAGGGGACAGCAGAGAATGAGATGGATGGACAGTGTCATGGAAACAAGGAACAAGAATTTGGACAGACTTCTAGGATAGCAAAGGATAAAAGAGTTTGGCTTGCTCTGGTCCATAGGTTCTCAAACAGTTGCACACAACTGAAAGACTGAACAACAAAAGCCAGTAATGAATGCTAAGAACAACAAAAAGTGTTTTTTAAGCAAAATGCAAAAGAGAGTAAGCTGAAAGAAGGAATAGGACTGCTGTTTGGGATAGTCTTTTCTTGGTAAACATCCTATGTTACCCCTCTGTAGAGTTTGATGTTGTCCTCAACCATTGCGCCTCCTTCTAGAAATTTTCTCCTCCTTTAGCTTCTCTCACACTACCTCCTCCTGATTCTTTTCCTACTTTTCTGATCCTTCTTAGTTTTGTTTACTAAGTCATCTGCTTCTAACCTCAGTCACCTGTTGTCCCTTGAGCATGGGTATCTCCCAAGGCCCTTGAGCATGGATGTCCCCCCAAGGTCCTTGCCTCTAGTCTCTATAAATTCTTTCAGTGACCTCACTATCTCCCATGGATTCCTTATCAGCAGATGACTCCCAGCAGATGACAGCCCTAAATTTGCTCATGAACTCTATGTCCTAAATTCCAACTACTTATTGTCTCTAGATGTCCTATAAGCATCACGAACTCACCATTTCCAAAATGGAACCAATCTTACTTCCTCTTCTCCCTGTCCTGAACTCCTTCCTCCAACAAAGTTTCCTATTTATGTTGAAGGCATTACTGACCTTTTCAGCTATCCATGTTCAAAACCTTGAAGTTGTCCTTGACTCTCCTTTCTCCCTGGCATCCCATAGCCAATCAGTTGACAGGTCTTGTCTATCTCTGCACCTTGGTTTACATGCATACCATTCTTTTCTCTTTGGCCTCTTGCATGACCAAAATCTTAGTGAAAGGCTTTCATCACCTCTCCTCTGTACTATTAATAGCTTCCTAATTGGTCTCCCCACTTCCAGACTGTGCCTCTCTAATGCATCATTCACAATGTTTTCAAAATAATATTCTTTAGGTACAAATCTGACCCTGTTGTTCTTCATTCAAAAATCTCCTAGGGTTCCCTATTGCCCCTAGGACAAAATACCAACTCTTCAAGTCTAGCATTTAATTCCATACAAAGTCTGGCTGCTAACTACCTACTTCTACCTACCTCCTCTTCAGACTTCTTGTTGTTCTTGCAGGACTCCCTTCCACATACTCAGCATTCCAAGCCAACTTAGTCTATTAACTGATCCCCAAGTTCAGCATTTCACCAACCACCTCCAATCCTTTGAATAGTCAATGTACCATGCCTGGAATTCAATCCCTCTACATCTTGACCCTTGAGGATTCTTAGCTCAGTTCAGAGGCAGCCTCCTCTGTGAAATCTTTCTTGATCGATTTCTTCTCATCCTGTTGTTAGTACTCATTCTATCCTAAAATGTTCTTTATTTGTGTATCTCTGTATGTGCAAATACTAGTGGAATGTTAGGAACTACTTTATTTTCTTTTGTCTTTGTAGTCATAGGATACCAATGTGGTACCTTGCACATAATAGTCACAATAAATGTTTATTGTATTGAATCATGTGCAAAAGTAAAGAAAATTTTAGAAAAATAAAAGTTTGCTTTCAAACATCAGCAAGTAGCCTTGACTTTGATTCCTGGCGAAATTTAAGAATAAATTATTAAAGGGATATCTTGTGAGCATCAAGAAATGAAAGTGGTGATCATTAAGAATCAGCCTGGCTTTACCAAGAATCAATCCTATCAATTTTTGACAGGGTTATTGTGCCAAGAGTTCTTTGAATACAATTTACTTAGAGTTCAGCAAGCATTTAGCAAAATCTCTTATGCTACCCTAATGAACAAAATAGAGAGATGTGCAATAGAGTACAAATAGGTAAACTGAGAAGTGGTAGAACTCCCTGAATTCACTAAGTATGCAGCAAAGAATTTTCACTGAAAAGAGTCTCTCATGTGATCTGTCCTTGGCCCTGTGCTGTTCAACAATTTTATCGATGACTTGAATTAAAGCATTCGTGGTACTATTATGAACCTGTAAATGAGGGATCTGGAAGAGATAAACAATGTGTTTTATGTCAAACAGGATCCAAAATGAGCTTGACAACCCAGAACAATGGGCCAAATGGGGATGAATGCACTACACAAAGTTCCAAATAAATTAAATTTACAACTACAAAATGGAGGAAGTTTGGTAAGCAACAATTTATGGGGGGGGGGGGGGGGAAATGGGATTTTAATAGACCGCAAACTTAAGTTTGTCAAAATTATAACATGGAGAGGGTGGAACCAAGATGGCGGAGTAGAAAGACGCATATACTCTAGTGCTTCCCCTAAAGCCCACAAAATACCTGTAAAAAATGACTCTCAACACATTTTAGAGCAGCAGAAGCCACAGATCAACAGAGTGAAATAGGTTTCCAGCCAAAGGTAACCTAGAAGGCTGACAGGAAAGGTCTATCTCATGGGACGCTGAGCAGAGCGGAGCCCAGCCCTGGCCATGTGGCACTGGGAGGAACAGGACCTGAACAGACCTCTGGGGCAGAGTTCCCAGCAGGAAGGGTGCCAGATACCTCAACCCACAAAGAACAAAGAAAGCTCCAAAGGTCAGTGTGGGAGGGCTTTCCCAGCTGGGTGAGAGGAACCAGGGTTCCTTCAGCAATAGCCCCAGGTGATGACAGAGGCCATGGCAGCAGACTGCAGGCAGCTATGATGGCTGGGAAGCAACCTGGGTCCATAGTCCAGGCAGCTCAGCTTAAAGCCTCTGGCAGTAGGGAGCAGCTGATGAAAACCTCAGCCCTGAGTGACAGCCCTGCCCCTACCCAAAGCCCTGGGGAACTGAGCAGCTGAAGGGAATCTCAGCCTTGAACATGAGACTGGGGAGAGAAGGAGTAATAGGACCCTCCTTTTGACAAAGGATTCAGAAGTCAAGTAACTGGCTGGGAAAATGCCCAAAAAAGGGAAAAAAAATAAGACCATAGAAGGTTACTTCTATGAACAGATGTCTCCTCCCATGCTTTTGGATAAGGAAGAACAAGGCATACTGTCACAGGAAGTCAAGGCCCCTGCCTCCAGGGCCTCCAAAGGGAACTTAAATTGAGCTCAAGCAATAGAAGAGCTTGAAAAGTGAGTTAACAGCTTGCTAAAGGAGAACCAAAAAAATGCTGAGGAAAATAACACCTTTAAAAAGAGGCTAACTCAGTTGGAAAAAGAGGTCCAAAAAGGCAATGAGGAGAAGGAGGCTTTAAAAAACAGAATTAGCCAAATGGAGGAGAAGGTTCAAAAGCTCAGTGAACAAAATAGTTCTTTGAGAGAGAGAATTGAGTTCAGGGAAATGAACGACTATGAGATAAACCAAGCAGTTAAAAAACAAAATCAAAAGTTTGAAAAAATAGAAGATAATGTGAAACATCTCACTGGAAAAACAACTGACCTGGAAAATAGATCCAGGAGAGACAATTTAAAAATTATGGGACCACCTGAAAGCCATGATCAAAAAAGGAGCCTAGACATCATCTTTCATGAAATTGTCAAGGAAAACTGTCCTGATATTCTAGAACCAGAGGGCAAAATAAATATTGAAAGAATCCACCAATCACCTCCTGAAAGAGACCCGAAGAGAGAACCTTCTAGGAATATTGTGGCCAAATTTCAGAGTTCCCAGATCAAGGAAAAAAATACTGCAAGCAACTAGAAAGAAACAATTTGAGTACTGTGGAAATATAATCAGGATAACACAGGATCTGGCAGCTTTAACATTAAGGGATCAAAGGGCTTGGAATAGGATATTCCAGAAGTCAAAGGAACTAGGATTAAAACCAAGAATCACCTACTCAGCTGAGTATAATACTTCAAAGGAATAAATGGCCATTCAATGATATAGAGGACTTTCAAGCATTAATGATGAAAAGACCAGAACTGAAGAGAAAATCTGACTTTCAAACACAAGAATCAAGAGGAGCATAAAAAGGTAAAAAGAAAAGAGAAATCATGAAAGACTCTCTAAAACTGAACTGTTTACATTCCGATATGGAAGGAAAATATTTATAATTCTTGAGACTTTTCTCAGTATTTGGGTAGGTGGAGGGATTACACACACACACACACACACACACACACACACACACACACACACACACATAGAGAGAGAGAGCACAGGTTGTATTGAATCAGAACAGATGATATCCGCAAAAAAATAAATAAAAATTAAGGGGTGAAGGAGGAAAATACTGGGAGGAGAAAGGAAGAAATAGAATGGCTATAACTCATAAAAGAGATAAGAAAAATCTTGTTAAATGGAGGAAAAAAGGGAGAAGGGGAGAGGGGAAAAGTGAAACTACTCTCTCCACATATGGTTTAAGGAAGGAATAACACGGTCACTAAATTTGATAAGAAAATATCTTACACTGCAGGAAAGTAGGGGAGGAGCAACAAGTGGGGTGGGAGGAATGATAGCAGGGAGGGCAAATAGGGGAAGGGAGTAACTAGAAATAAACACTTTTGGGAAGGGACAAGGTCAAATGAGGGAATATAAAAACAAGGGGGGATAGAGTAGGAGAGATGGCAATATATATAGTATTACACAAAAGGATGATTACAGAAGTCTTTTGCAAAATGATACGTATTTAGTCTGTATCGAATTGCTTGCCTTCTCAGTGGGGATGGGGAGGGAGGGAGGGAGAGAAGTTGGAATTCAAAGTATTAGAAACAAATGTTGAGAATTATTATTGCATATAACTGGGAAATAAGAAACACAGATACTGGGGTATATAAATTTATCTTGCCCTACAAGAAAAGAGAGAAGATGGGGATAAGGGAAGGGTGGGGTGTGATAGAAGGGAGGGTACATTGAGGGAAGGGGTAAACAGAATGCAAAGTATTAGGTGGTGGGGGGAGGGGAGAGATGGGGAGAAAATTGGACTATTACAAAGTGATGTAAAAGCAATTAGTATTAAAACAATTGACTGAATTAATTACTGAGACTAGAGACATCTTTAGTTTGGGGAAAAGAATTTCAGTCTAAATTTCCCAGAGAAAAGTAGCCTTGGGTAAAATTTGGCATGGAAAAGTTAAGGTTTTAATGGTAAATTTGATTTTATGATTGCCATTTAATCAGGAACTAGAACATGTATAGAAAGGCATGTAAGCCACTTAAGACTTGCCTAAAAGATGTTCCTTAGCCATTGCAAAATTACAGTCATATCTGAAACCTGGTTATTGGAACTTGCTATTTTAAGATTCTATGGGACTATTAACTGACTGTTCTTCTGAGTCTAACTCCAGGTGTGGATAGCAAGAAAGGTGGTCTGAGCCTCCAATCCATGATGCCAGTAAACCTGTGAGATGCTGGTATGAACTGCAAAAGGTGATCTCATGGGAAGGGTGGGAGAGCGGCTGTTCAGCACAGGCTGAGGTAGGATTCTCCTGACTCAATTTCCCCACTGACACCTGGCAGACTTTAAGCCTGACTGAATACAAGTGGACAATCTACTCCTACCTGGAATTGACATGAAGTTGGAGAGATATTGTTTCCCTGCAATGTCCCTACTCTTAGTGGCAATTTCCTATAGTCAAAAGGTTTGTAAGTTTAATACCTGTTTTATTAAATTATTTATTAAATTATGTTGGTAGGGGAACATCTGAAGTTAAGTCTAAAATTAAGCTCTTAGGCTTAGGACTTTAGACCAACAACAATAAGTTAGGGTCCTTTAATTCTTCTTGTGAAGTTAGCATGCATAGTTATTATTTGTGTCTCAGTTGGTTAATGTTAAAAAAAAAATTCATTTATGGTCTATATTGCAAATGCCTTAAAAGAAGTATCACTTGACCAAAAGTTGGAATCGTTTTATGTGATATGAACTGTGTTAAAAATGAAAAAAAAAAAAATTATGGCATGGAAGTCAAGAAAGTGATCTTGTGCTACATTAAGAGAGCTTCCACAATCCCACTGTAACTACGCCCTGCTCACACCATATCTAGAGTGCCAGGGTTCACTAGAAATACCTCTTTGGGGAAGAACATTGATAAGCAGATACACATCCAGACAAGAGCAGCCCTAACGTTGAGTGGCTTTCAGTCCATATTTTTGAGAGTAAGATGAAGAAACTATGCCTGCTTTGCCTAGAGTAAAAGAAACCTAGCTGAGAGTACGAGATTTCTCTCCAAGTAGTTAAAAGTGTATCATTGGGAAGAGGAATTAACTAAAAACAATAGACAGATGTTGGAGAAATGTAGGTTTAAGCTCCATGGAAGGAAAACATTATCATGCGCTGCCTTTGGAGCTAGTGTGATTCTCCCATCACTGTAGATCGAGTCTGAATGACCAGTCACTAGAGGAAGTTTAATGGAATTATTAATTTAATGACTGTGTATTTAAGGAACTTGCAGCATAGGCTTTTTCTGCATTGATTGGCACTTTGTTTTCTAAGCTGTTATTTGTCCCCAGTGACATCAGCAGGGTGACATCTTGACTTGCAAGTGAATTGGATTTAAGTGAGGCACAGGCCGTGCCAAGTCATCAGCCTCACTCTCTCCTCCAGAGTCGTTGCACTGAGTCACTGGAGAGTGACTCCTCCAGAGTCACGTCAGGACAACTGGTGATGGCCCCAAAGGCAGTGAGGGACCTTAGCCTGTGTAAGCTAAGGTCTCAGTCTGTCTGCGGCAACATCCCTTCAGTGAGTAAAGGCTAGGTAAAAACTGAGGCAAGAGAGGGCCTAGTTTGCCTTCACAAAAGATTCAGTCTGGCTGGGGAAGACCCTCAGTTTCTGGCCAGAACAGAAATAACTGCTGTTTATCCTCACTCTGAGCCATTAAAACCCAAACAATAAGTGAGGCTTTGTGTTGAGACTTATTATTGGTCAATCAGGGAGAACCAGAGTGATTTAGGTTTAAAGGCACAGTTAAGTAGCTACATTTGAATCCCAATGGGCTCTATCAAAGTCTCATTTTCCAGAGCTATGCTTCAAGAAATCATAAATGAAAACTACATGAGACAAAAGAGTTAATTGAACCAATGTTTTTGGGAAAATAATGATAGAATAAATAAGGAAGGAAGAAAAAAATTCTGACCCCCAAACTCCAAGATATCTTGAGAAGTATAAGTGATCAAAATTTACATTCCTCTGGACAGAACATCCACTTGTAAGGGTAGGACTCCCCAACTGTTTTCTATGTTCAGAATAAGGAAAGGAAGGAGGGAGAGGGAAAGGGAGAGGGAGAGGGAGAGGCAGAGGCAGAGGCAGAGGGAGAGGGAGAGGGAGAGGGAGAGGGAGAGGGAGAGAGGGAGAGAGGGAGAGAGGGAGAGAGAGAGAGAGAGAGAGAGAGAGAGAGAGAGAGAGAGAGAGAGAGAGAGAGAGAGAGAGAGGGAGGGAGGGAGGGAGGGAGGGAGGGAGGGAGGGAGAGGGAGAGGGAGAGGGAGAGGGAGAGGGAAGGAAGGAAAGAGGCAGGAAGGCAGGAATAATCATAATAAACTTTAACACTTATTTCCTCTATTAAGCTTTCCTTGCCAGGTTCTTTTCACTATTCTCCAATGTAATGGAAAACTTATTTGGTCAATATGCCTATAATTCCACTCAAGAGACCCAAAGGATCATGGAACAATAAAGAAAAGAAGATAAGGTGATTGGTCATCAATCAAGGTACTTGACTTGGAGCCCAACATAAAGACAAAGAAGGGACATGAGCTTCTAGACCAATGCTAAACTGGTATGAATTTCTAACAAATAGATTGGCTGGCTAGAAGAGACATAAACGCCATGTGCTATACTCAGTCCTTCTTCTGTAGTGGATATCAAGTTTCACCTAACACCATGTGGATTCAATACTCTCTCCAGGCACCCCTTTGGGGACATTTGTTTAGCACAGTCCCAATGCCCATTCCCACAACTGCTGGTGAATTCTGATACTTTCTTCCTTCCATCTGTTCTCCTACTCATGCCTCTGAAAGAACAGCTCAGAACAGAGGGGAAGGCTAGAGGCAGAAGAATGACTGATGGAATGATATAGCAGAGGAATTAGACTGTATAGGATGCCTCTTTGAAGGATAATGAAGATAAAAGACCTGTTGGCATTGATGAAAAAAAAATTCCCCAAGCACAAAGAATAAAAACAAAAATAAGGATATTTATATAGTACCTAAGATGCACCAGGCACTGGGCTAAGAGCTTTACAGTTAAAAAAGACATCGCTTACAGTAAGAAAGAGCCATATTTGAGAGTCAAAGTATAATTAATACCTTTTAAGGAGTGTGAAAAACAGAAGTAAAGGAAAAACAGAGTGACAAGAGCAAAACAGGTTGGATTAAATGTTATCCTAGAATTAAAGCAGTCAAGAAAATAACCTGAGAGGCAGCCTAGCACATGGGGTAGAAGACCACGTATGGAGCAAAGAACTCGGGGGTGCTTCTCATACATACTAGCTATGGAACAATGGATGAGTCATTTTATCTTTTCTTGTCTATAGGCAAATTCTCAAAGGCTCTAAATTGCAAATGAGTTCCCTATATGCATTGGTGAAAAGAGTTCCCATACCAGAAGTTCCCTATATCAATGAAAGCATTGGTTCAAACCTAAATATATAAACTTGTAAATAAATAATGAATGAATGGATGGATAGATAGAAATATAGATAACCAGAAATTAATATTTCAGCCAGCAACTCACAGGAAAACAAAACCGAAAAAAGGCACAGAAGGGTAGGGGAACAGTTGGACTGAATTGGGAAACACTGGAAAGTACTGGCAAAGTGAAGAACCCAAAAAGGGAAACCTGTCTTCTAAGTAACTCGCTAGCTATAGAATTGTGGGAAGTCACTTAACTTACTGGGTCTCAGTTTCCTTATTTGTAAAATGGTTTCTAAAGTCCCAACTAGTTCCAAAATTCTGAAGAGAAAAGTTGATGCCCATCTTACCTGGTTGTCAATTTTCAGTTCCATCAATGAAGTATTATGCTGAAGGGCTTCTACCATGGACAAGATACCAGATCCAGAAATAAAGTTTGATTCCACATTAAGGCTCTTCAATACAGGATTAACCTTTAGCATTTCAGCTAGTGCCTTTAACCAGAAAAGAGAAAGGATGTACACTAAGCCACATCAGTTACCTTTGCAAAGATCTGGAAACTTCTCTCAAGAATCCTAAAAAGTAGAACACATGTTGCAAATAGTAGGACTTGATAGCATAAACGTGCTGAGGAACAGAGTCTATTTTTCTTAGCCCTTATCCCTTCCACATTCCAGTTGAGATGAATTTCACAGAATAATTTTCCTCTGCTACATATTGGGAAGAAGGCAGGGAAATTCTTGTTTTATGTGTTTTTCCTTTTGGTCGTAGCTCTTGGCACAATGCCTGAATGCAGTATTAATAAATGTTTGTTAACTTCTTGACTGATTTTAATTTATTTTATTTTATTATATTTATTATTTTATTTATCTTAATAGAGAAGAAATGAAAGTGGGGGACATGTTTCCTCCTTTTTTCCACTGGACTTTTCCATTCCTTTCCAGAGGAGAAAGCAAAGCTGCTGACTAGAAGTAGTAAAAACCGAGGTCACAGTTAGAGCATTCTGAGGGATCTGACCTGTTGGTTACTGAGATGATAATCAGTTGGTTTCAAGGAAATGAAATAATTAGAAACTGTAAGTAAACTTAATTTAAGTAAAATAAGTAAACTATAAGTAAAGTTTCATTGGGTAAGAAACTCTTGGCAGAAACTGACAAACACAAGTCCAAATCGATGATTTCCTACTGTTTGAAATGGCAGGTCCCCCCAGATTGGCATGCCCTGTGCAGGACAAGTAGCTCTCTAGCTGTGTCAGTGCTGGCAGAATTGGGTGCTCGTTTTGAAAATCTAGCATAAGATTGGTTACATTTATTTGCTATGCTTCTTTAAGAAAAGTAGCAAATAAAAGCAAGATCAACCCACAAGTGAAAATATTTTCTCACATCAACTTTGACAGATTTAGCTCTTCTCAGGAATACAGTGATCTAAGATTATTCCATTCGTGATGGAAAATGCTATCCATATCCAGATGGACTCTGAATGCAGATTGAAGCATACTATTTTCTCTTTTTTTCTCATAGTTTTTCCCTTTTGTTCTGATTCTTCTTTCACAACATGATTAATGTGGAAATATATTTAATACGATTATACATGTATAGCCTATATCAGATTGCATGCCATCTTGGGGAGGGAGGAGGGAAAGGAGGAGAGAAAAATTTAGAACTCAAAATCTTATAAAACGAATGTTGAAAACTAAAAAAAAAAAAAATATTTTCAAAAAGAAAGAATGTATTTCATCGCTAAAATTCTAGTATTTTTTATAGGCTGAGCCTATACCCCAAAAAGAGGAAATAGGCAATGGTTCATGTTAGCACAGCCACCCAGTTTGGAGAGCTCACATTCCCAAACCCACTTTTCACTCTATTATCCAGCAATTCGGAATCACTGGATGTCAGAGCTAGAAGGGGTCCCAAAGGTCATGTAGTTCAACCTGAACCAAAAACAAGAATCCCTTTTACGGTTTCATTAACAAGTGGCTCTATAAACTGTCAAAAGACCTCCAACCAAAGTATGTGTTCTGTGTTAATTACTTTTATAATTCCAATGCACCTCCCCTGGAAACAGTGATTGCTGCGTCTATCTCTCATAATTATTTGGGGGTGGATTCCCATATTACTAGGATCATAAGCTAGCTAGCATCTATATAGCACTTTACAATTTGTAACAGTTTTTCTCATTTAATCTGCATACCTACCCTGAAACGGAAGTGTGATCATGGCACTCATTTCACAGGTGAACAAACTGAGGGAGACAGAGATTAAGTGGCTTGTGCAGGGTCCCACAGCCAGTAAGCATCTGAGGTCAGATCTGAACTCATTTCTTCCTGACTCCAAGGCCCTGGGCCACTTAGTGGCTCTGAGAGATTAGTTAGTTACTGATTATGATAGATATTTTAAGACATCAGTCCTATCTCCATTTCCTAAGGGTGGAATCAATGTATATCACCAGCACAAGTTGAACCTGGACCAAAGGCTCCCTTCCTACTCCCCAGAATGATGGGAAGGGATGGGAATCCCTTTGTCAACATCTTGAAGTCAATTGAGGCCTGGTAAATGAACAGTAAAACTGATCCCAGGCAGTGAATAACCTCCATTAGCCTAAAGATTTCTGTTCATTAGTTAATAGCTTAATGGTACCTACATATGCGACAGGATCATTACTTCTCGTTCCTACAATGCTGAATTTCTTCACATGTGTATTTTCCTTCAGTGCTTCTGCATATGCCTTTAGAGTCGGTATGGGAATGTTCTGTGGGGAGAAAAGTAAGAGATATATTGGAAACCCAGATAGAGCAGAGGCTGTTAAACAGATATTCTGGAGAATACTCAACTAGCACATTATATTATGAAATCGCCACCACTACTCTCTTCCTCCCAAATAAATAGGGTCTTCCTTTCAACATGCTGGCAGCCTTACCAAAGACAGGGAAAACTGGCCAGAACCTTTGGGAAAAAAACGTTGTTATTCAGTTATTTCTTTTGTGTCTGACTCTTCATGATCCCATTAGGGTTTTCCTGGCAAAGATACTAGGGTGGTTTGCCATTTCCTTCTCCAGCTCATCTTACAGTTGAGGAAACTGAGGCAAACAAGGTTAAGTGACTTGCCCAGGGTCACATATCTAGTAAATGTCTAAGATAGGTGTGGGGAACCTGAGGCCTCGAGGCCACGTGTGACCTTTTAGATCCTAGGATGTGGTCTTTTGACTGAGTCCAAATTTTACAGAACAAATCGTTTTATTAAGGGGTTACATATTTCCAGCTCCATGATTCATACAATTATCCTTTGTGGATATGCCCATAGCACCCATCTATTACAATGCTAACACTTCAAGGACATTAGATAAGACTAAATTTTTTTAAATTCTCTCTTGCCTAAGAATATAATTCTAATTCTTCACTGGGGGCCAGGTACAATGAACAAAAAAAGAATTCAGACCATCACAGAGCCTGACATTTCCAATCTAGTTGTTTATCATTGTAGGTAACCACACAAATGGGAAAAGAAAAGAGAGGAGAAAAGAGTAGTATCAGATATCCTCCCAGAATGAACTCCGCCAGTTCGAAGAGGAGCAAGGCAGATGACGGCAGAACTACATGCATGCATGGTTCACTGTAGCTCTAGGGCTTCCTCCTTGATCCCATTTTCCATCTAAAACTAGAAACCTGGGGCTCATGGAGGGGGAATAAGGCAAAAGTTCAATTTAAGTTCCAGTATCCTAGTGAGATCTATAATCTCAGTGATGGTGGCATAGCCATCCCTCTAATGAGGCAGGACACAACCCATTTGTGTCTTACCAAGCCTGGGCAACCCTTATCCATTTCCTCCCATAAATATAAGCACCAGGACAAAATAATGATGTCTGGTTCTGAATGCTCTCCTCAGGGTCTTTGTAATTTATGCAGCTTCATTGCACTAGAATTGCAAGATAAGGTAGAATGAGAGCTGATCTAGCCATGAAGGTCAAGGTCAGATAAACGGTGATGACTTTAAGCCACAGCTGGTGAATGAGTTTACATAACAGGGTTTTAAAAAATTAATTGGCACTGGTTTTAAAGGTTAGCCCCCATAACATTTGAAATTCCTAATGCAAGAAAGTGCTACCTATAGTACTTGATTTTTTATCTCATACAGCTCTCATGTTTTAAATAATATGGCGGGTTTCCAGGTCAAGAGCCAGCTTTGTCAGTGGTATACACTGCATCTAATGTTAATCCACAGCAGAGCCTCTGTTCATACAGAGTTTATGGTGTAAAACCTTCTTGAACAAATTGAGAGCTGACTAAGCAAACAATTGGTACTTCTCCCTAAGACTGTTGAAATAAGCTCTTGTTGTTCTGTCCATGACATCCTGACCATTTCCTCTGGGAAGGCATATGTTTAAATGACTCCTCTTCCCCGATCCCCACCTGAAATAAAGAGGAGAAATAAGTACCCGGATATTATTGAGGTTGACTTCTTCAAGTTTGGGATCATTATTCTTTATTCGTTCCAAGGTATCCTCTACATCTGTTGAATTTGGTTCTTCATCAGGAACTGGCTTATATTGTGTTGGCTTAATAACACCTATTGTATTCAACAAAAAAGGGAAATGTCATTTTAAGGAAACGGAAAAAAAGTTTTTCTGAAAATCATATCCGTTTAAAGGGTTATTCTTTTTAAGGTCTTTTTGATTGTAAACATAACAAGCGGCAACAAACATTTCAATGATCAGAATATAGAAAAGTATATGAAACTGTAGACTTTTTTAGGTCGTGTTTTAAGTACGTTTGAAGTTTAATCTGCTATCAACACAATTGTCTCACTTGTCTCTGTTCCTCTGTTGAACTGCCTTTTGTTCTCATCTATATATTTTAAAACCTGTCACTGATGCTTTTATTTTTTTCTTTTTTTGCATTAGTCTTACTGTCCATCAACTCCCTCTGCCTTCCAGAATGAATCCTAGTAGCTAATAACTCTAGCTAAGCAAAACAGATCAACCCTTAGGTCATATCTCTAAATTTATGTTTCTTTCTGCTTCTTTAGTCTGCCAAGAGGTGGCAAACATGTTTTGTCATCAATGGTCTCATTGGTGGCTTCCCTGATTAAAGCGGTTTTCCTTTACATTATGATGGTGATGACATAAGCTGTCTTCCTGGTTCAGCTCATTTCAGTCTACATACATTCATACAAATCTTCCCATGTTTCTTTGAAACCTCATATTTCTTACCAGTCATTAAGAGTCCATCACATTAATACATCAGCTAGGTGGCCCGGTGGATCAAGCACTGGATGTGACATCAGCAAGATTTCAGTTTAAATTTGACTTAACAGATTTATTTGACTGTGAGACCCTGGGCAAATAAATCTCTTAATCTCTGTCTGCCTCAGTTTCATCACTATAAAATGATGACAATGAAATACCAGGATTGTTGTGAGGATCAAATGAAATAACATTTACAAGGCACTATATAAATATTAGCTATTATTATTATTAATATACTGTTATCTTGCTTGGCCATGCCTCAATTGCTGGGAAGCCTCTTTCTTTCTAATTCTTTGCTACAACAAAAAAACTCACTATACACATTTCTGTACATATGGACTCTTTCTTTGATGACTAGTGATGGCATCCCTGGGTCAAAGGGTATGCACATATATTTTAAGTACAGATATGATTTAGTTTTCATTGGTACTTTTAAACATAATGTTATTTCCTTGCTAGTCTCTTTTAACTACAAATGTCTTTGAAGTTGCCTTGTGTGAGATCATGATTACCCTCTCTACTTTTTAAAATTTCCTGAGTCATAATAAATTCTGCTCTGGTCCCTTATTTTAACTCTGTGTAACTCTGTACTTCAAGTGTGTTTCTTATAAATGACATATTGTTGAATTCTGCTGTCTTATACAACCTGTTCCATATTTCTCTTCCAGGTGTCAAAATCTTACTGGTTTCAGGCTTTAATTATCTGATCTCGTTCTGGTTTCTAACCTTCCTAGGATGTTGACTTTCAGCCTTCAGGTTCCTTGATTGGAGGTTGGGCTGACTTCTTATTCCTGCTGTACGTCCCCACTAAGAGTACCCAAAGGCTTTCGATCCATTCACTTCATGATTTTCAGAATTCATATTTTTGTCACTGTAATTTTTGACTTGTTCTGTTATTTCTTAGTTTCCTGCCCAACTGATTCGATCCATTCTTATTCTCTTTTTCAATGAGAGTGTTTAGAGATGCAGATTTTACCTTAAGTATGGATTTGGTATGTTTCCACATTGTTGTCATTTTCTTCAGTAAAATTATTTGTAATTTTTATTTATTTATTTTCCATAATCTATTCTTTGACCCAGACTTTTTTTAAGTATTGTTTTACATAGTCTTTTTTGTTTGAGTTGTTGCTCCCAAGGTCTGAGGGATTACATTTTCCTAGACACATGGATACTCCGTGATCCGTAGGTTTAAGAGAGGATGCACAGAGCTGCCCTGCCTGCTTCCATCTGGCACTGTGTGCTAGTTCAGAGCTTGGGCTCTTCAGGGATGGCAAAGCAATTTCTTTGCTACTGAGCAAAAAATGTTAATGGCTCAGTGGATTTTTAGGAAGTCATTTATTAAATGCTTAATATGTTAGGCATTATGCTAAGCACTGGAATACAAGCAAAGGCAAAAACAGACCCTGGTCTCATCCTTGAGACTCCCAACGAAGGGACCAACATTCAGACAACTTTGTAAGTACAAAATATATACAGAGGGAAGGCATGTGCATGTGGTGAGGAGAAGACAACCAGAAAACAACTTCCAGTGGAAGGCAGGGATTTGATTCCTCCCATGGTTTGCTTTCTTTAGGACTCCAGGTAGTATTATGTAACTGGAAATTCCCATTATGAGTGTGGGAAGGTCAGTTCATCTTTCTCTCTGTCTCACCAACTATGCAACCATAAGCACATGGAAGCTAAAGCCCATGCCTGCCTAGGCAATCCTACGCCTGCATCTCAGAGCCCTTAGCTGCCTCTGCTTTTTTGTGTTTCTTCATAAATATGGGTGGCTGAATATCAACCTCAAGACAGCTATAAACAGTCAGGGTAAGATTATAGATCTGGCCTCTGGAATCAGATAATAATAAGACATAGCCAGAGACAGCCAACATTTTCTCCTGCTGTTACAGGGAAACACTAGGGAAAGGTGGGTTTCTTCCATACTTTCCAACTCATACCCCACTGCTTGGTTACTTCCACATTCTTATGTTAGACCAAGAAACAACAGACCCAAGTCTCCTCGGAAGCCTAGGACTGAGAACGATTTTTGCTCAACCTCTGGCTGCTTTATGTGTCATAACACCTTCATGTATAAGGTAGAAAGTACCATAATTTTCTTTGTTTTACCAGTGATGGAAGTCACATTAAAAATATGAATGAATTTTTGCTTACATGTAATTGAGAAAAAATAAGAATTAAATGTAAAAAAATTAATGAAGCTATTCATATCCTATCCCTAACAAGTTACTAAACTATTTTTAACAAGATGCTATAGATCTAAACACTTTTAAATTATACTTACTGTTCAGGCCTTCTTTATTTACTATGGAGCTGCTTCCAAGAGCCTCGTAGTACTGCTGGTTGCTCATCAGAGTGTGCATGCCAAGAATAGCTATAGGGAGAGAGAGGCAGAGAACACAGGAAAATAACTTGGTGACAGTTCTCTCCAATGATAACAGTTACACTGACTGGGGCCAACTCACATACCAAGAAAATCAAAACTACATGAAGCTTCTATCAAATTTTACTTACAGCTTGATGGTGCAGTGGGGAGAGCTCTAGGCCTGGAGTCAGGAAGAACCCAGTTCAAATCCCTCCTCAGACACTTACTAACTTGTGTGACCCTAGGCAAGTCACTTCACTTCTGTCAGCCTCAGTTTCCTTGTCTGCAAAGTAGGGGTCATAACAGGTGCTATTGGGTTGTTGTGAGAGTCAACTGAGATAGCGATTGTAAGGTATTTGGCACAATGCCTGGCACACAGTAGTAAGTATTATACTATATTATATTTAATTGAACATATGATAACATAAATAAAACATATAACATCATATACACATACATGTCTATATAAGAATAAGTAATGCTTACTCACTTATTTGTTTCTTGAACTGATGGGACCAAAATATTTGTTATCACCTGGTCAGCAAGTTTCTTGTTATGAGCCCCTCCATCTGCACCTACCTAAGCCAGTCCTCAGAGAATATAGGTACGGTCCTTTACTGGGCTTGTACTCAAATCCTTTCCCGTCTGGTGGCGGATGTCAGAGGCAGGTAGATGGTGCAGTGGTCTGGAGTCAGGAAGACTCTTCTTGAGGTCAACTCTGGCCTCAGACCCTTACTAGCTGTGTGACTGGACAAGTCAATTAATAGTTTGCTTCAGGTCCTGCCTCTGTAAAACGAGCTAGAGAAGGAAATGGCAAACCACTCCAGTAATTTTGTCAAGAAAACCCCAAATGGGGACAGGAAGAGTCAGACATGACTGAAACAACTGAATAACAACAAAACTAGGTGGAAGGGCTTGTTGGCATGGTCTTTGAAGGTGCAGACAATTGATTAGGACTGCGGTGGACATGATGATATAGATGCCAGGAGCTAATGGAACCCCATGAAACAAGCACTGTGAGCATAACGGACCACTCTATTACTCAGAGAGAATCATATTTGAGAAAAAATAGCAAATACTTATATTGACCTTGTAAAAATAACTATGCAATGGAAAGCATACTGGCCTGAGAATCAGGAGACCTATGTTCTACTCCTGGCACCCCTGTAAATTATCTTTGTGATCTTGGGTAAGTCAACTAACCTCTTTCAGGCAGTTTTCTTATCTATAAAATGGGAGATAGAGTAGGGAAAAGAATTGAACTAGAAGGTTCCTTCCAGTTCCTAACATATAATAGTAAGTGTAACTGAGGCACTATATCAAAGATAAATTTTCTTTTTCTATCATATATATTCACATATAATTAATATCATTTAATATTTTAATTTTAATTAAATTAATTTTAATTGATATATTAACATATAAATAATACATATTATATATATTCTATTACATACATTTCTTCAAGCTGGGAATGAAAATAGATGGCTTTTGAATAAAACAATAGTAACAACAACTCAACCTCACCAGCTTCCCAGAAATCATCTCTGCAATTTTGCTTCACTGTTTTGTAGCTAATGGCCAAGATGAATTAGCCCCAGTGAACTGCGCCCACTTGATTTAAAACAAAACAGCAAGTCTTCATCTAAAACTCAAAAAGGGCTATTTTTGAGCTCTGAAAAAGAACATCTTGTTCTCTTCTCTGTTTTTGTTTTGACATAGTTTCCTCTGTTCCTTGTTCTGCTTAGAACTCAGGGAGATAAGACACAACCCTATGTTTTCCAGCTGTCAGCCCAGAGGCTTGTGAATAATGACCACCAACTGCTGAAAAAGGGAGGAACCAACCCTGCTTGTTGAACATACACCTCTCTGCTGCCAGTCGGCCTAAACTAGGCTCCCTGTATTTAGTCTCATTTCTTATTTGACTTTCACTTTAAAGAATGATAACAAATGGTATTTATAGTATGTCTTCTATTTGCCAGGCCCTTTATATACGTTGCCTCATTTGATACTCACAATAATCCTGTTGGGCAAATACATTTTTATCCACATTTTACATTTGGGGAAACTGAGTTTCAAAGAGGTTGAGTGACTTGCCTATGCTCACAAAACTAGTAAGTGTCAGAGAGGCAGGATTAGAACCCAAGTCTCTCCTCACTCTAAGTGCCATGCTCTTTGTGTTACATATAGATGGTGAGGCATTAGGAACTCAGGACAGTGTAGATCTTTGAGGATAACATATGTGGATAATTAATATAACTTGTATCAGGGCAACTAGGCGGTGAAGTGGATAGAGCGCCAGGCTTGGAGTCACGAAGTTGTTATTGAGTTGTTTCAGTCCCATCTGACTCGTCACAATCCCTTTTGAGGGTTTTTTTGGCAAAGATACTGGAAGTTTGCCATTTCTTTCTCTTGCCCTTTTTACAAAAGAGGAAACTGAGGCACACAAGGTTAAATGACTTACCCAGGATTACATAGCTAATAAGTATCTATGGTCAGATTTGAACTCAGCTCTTTCTAACTCTAGGCCTGGTGCTTTATCCACTACCCCATCGAGCTGCCCTATAGTCAGGGAGACCTGAGTTGGCAGCCAAAGAGACCAATGCAATTTAAGCTATGTTAAGAGAGACAGTGCCCAGAATTAGAGAGGTCACAGACTTGCTCTATTGTGCCCTAGTCAAACCCCATCTGGACTATTAGATTCTGTTCTGGACCTTTCATTTTAGGAAGGACAGCACTAAGCTAAAAGCAGACAGAGAAGGACATAAGGTGCGTATAGGCCTTTGGGATCCCTTCCAAGGCTGAGATTCTGTGATCTTCCCTTCTGTGTCCTTGTTCATGCAGTCCTCATTCCCCAAATAACTCCTCCCACTTACCTACACAATGCTACCCATCCTTGAAAAATCTGCTCACATCTTCCTCAAGACTTCTCTAAGTTGTTCCCCAGCCCACATTGTTCTCTGTCTGTCTGTCCCTCCCTCCCTCCCTCCCTTTCCTTGCCCTCCTTCTCTCTCTCTCTTCCATACCCTCTCTCCCTCTTCCTCTCTCTCTCTCTCTCTCTCTCTCTCTCTGTCTTTCTGTCTCTCTGTTTGTTTATGCCTCCCTCCTTCCCTCCTTCCCTCCCCCCCTTCCTCCCTTTCCCCCCTCCTTCCCTGTCTTTCTCTCAATTTCTCTCTCTTTCCCTCTCCATTTCCCTCCTCCGCTCTGTCCCTCCCCGCTCCTTCTCTCTGCTTTTAATATCCTTATATTCAATATCACACGTTAAGCCCTCAGTTTTTCCGTATTCATTTTCTGTTTGTTTATTTTGTCTTCCCAATTTGAGCGTAAGCTGTAGGAACTGAAGGTCATCCTGGAAGAACAGAGACCACCCCAAATAGCTTCAGACATAGATGATGTTTGGTAAATGGTTGTTGAGTGACTGATCGATGACAATTCTCTGGTTTTCCCCACATGGACAACAAATGAAATATTAAACATAATGCCCGGTAACATTTAATGAGAAAGCACAAAAATAAAAAAAATTCAGGTTCGTTTCTAAAGACTGAAACCCTTTAACGACAGAAAGAGTACAAAATAATTCTGTAACAATGACAAGTAATTAAGCACTTGTTAGAGAGACAGATATATATTTTTATTAACACTGAAGTTTAATATGTAGTAAAAATGTGCCACTTCCATGTCCCAAGATTAACTGTACCGTGAGTTACATTTATACACAGAGAGAAGACGCTAGAAAAATCCTCAATTATTTAACAGCCTGTACAATAATGCCCAAGTCAAGGTAGTTAGCTTTTATTATTAACCCTGAAATTAGCTACATCAACGAAAGTGAAGCCAAGCGTTTTCAAAAAAACGAGAGAGACTCCCAGTCCCTACTCAGTTCCTGCTCTGGTCTGTGAATCTGCCAAGTTCCTTTAATGGCAGAGTTATTTTGTAATTCTTCTGAGCTGTCTGTTTGGTTGTTGTCCTTCACATTCGAAGATGGCCAACATGACATGGCTTTGTCTGACTGACTGACTGGACCAGTACAAGCTCGGAAGGCTCTACCACAGGCTGGGTACTAATATGAAGGACAATGTCACAGAGTGAAAGAAACAGAACATTCACTGAGAATAAAAGAAAAGCTTTGGTTTAAGTTAATAGGCACACATTATGTCAATCTATTACACAGTTTTTTTTTTTAAACAGGACCTTTGATTTTAGATTAATGGCTTCTCTGAAACTTAGAATCTTAGAAAGTTTTCTAAAACATGTGAAGTGACTTGCCCACAGTTACTATGTCAGAAGCAGGTCTTGAATATGATTCTTCATCACTTGTAGACTGCTCTTCAGTCCCTAGATTACACTGCTTCTGACAAACTGAAAAATTCTTCAGTGGAAACTCAACATGTGACCCAAACAGCACTTTTCTCCTGTCCTAGCAGAACGTTCTCTATGTGAAATACCTGTGAGAGTCCTTTTTGCGATGACTCTCATCCAATTTGGCCAATCTGTAGGCTAAAAGATATTTTAATGTTTTTATTTTTAAGATGGATTAAGTGAGTAATAATGAAAATCTCAAATAATACAAGTAGGTATTTTTTAAAAAAGCATTCTGTAAGAATGTTTTTGATTACATTTACTGGCAAAATAAATTTGATAAATATTAACTAGACAGCTGCAGTAAATTTGCTGGTATTGCTATTAGCTCACAGTTATATAATATTTGGCAGTTTTCAAAGCACTTTTCACGCATTCACATATCTCTAAGATAGGTCTCTTAAGCCCTATTTTCCCCATTAAATTGAGGAGGAAACAGACTCAGTTCAAGCAGCTTTCTCAGAATTACAGAACTGAGCTCATGTGTGCAAGAGTTTAGATTTGAATACAGTTTATCTGATTCCAAGACCAATACACTTTCAACAGATAAATTAATCTGGGGCCAACAATGGGAGTTGGAGAGGAGAGCAGCGGTCATTTGTTTTTAAGAGACAGGTCTAAAAGAATGTTGACCTGTGCTTGTAGTGTGTATTAGCTTAAAACACGCTAACTAATGTATCTGGGTTCTGGCAAAATGCTCCCTTCACTGGATTTCTCAACTTTAGCATTCAACTCACATTTTAAAATCAATTATCCCCATGACTCTGCTTCCATGAAACTAACACCTATAGGGTTTAATTCATCCACAGAATTACAGGAAGAGACCTTTTGTCACACGCTGTCATGGAAAGAAACAAAAGAAGAAAACAGATACTAGCCAGGAAGGTGCTAGGAAAAAGTAAAGATTGCTGTACTAATGATTTACCATCATCCCTGCACAGTTAGGTGCCATAGTATTACTACTGCTGAAGAAAGTAGATGACGCAGTTGATAGAGCATTGGATTTGGAGGCAGAAAGACCCAAGTTCAAATTCTGCCTCAGTTTCATACTCTCTCTGCGTCCCTGGGTAAGTCAGAACTTTCTCAATCTCAGGGTCCTCATCTATAACGATAATGATGATGTCTGTGACCTCACAGGATTGTTGTGAGGATCAGATGAGTGGTATACGTAGAGCGCTTTGCAAACCAGCATTACATTAGTAATAATAACTGTCACTCTTAGGCAGTTATTGAATGTGAAAAGCGAGCTCTGATATTCTATATTATTATTATATTATATTATTATATATTATGGATTATTATTATAAGACAGAGTTATCAGGACATCTTTGACCTGCTGTACTCATCATTTTCTAGATCTCCACATAACAATGTGTCACTCCATCCTTTTTTCTCTCTTCCCATTTCTTATGTACCAGGTGGGGCCTAAGTTACAGGAAGGTGAAGAGAGATGGAGGAGAGGAAAAGGTAGGATGGAAAAATGGAGTATGAACGAGAAGGGCCATAGATGTGGAAAGAAAATCTAAAGCTCTGGAAAGAAGAAGAATTGTACCTATGGCTGCAGGGGTGGGGAACCTGCGGCCTCTTGGGCCAAGGACCACATTTGAGGACCTAGAGGGCCACATGTGGCCTTGAGGCCACAGGTTCCCCTGCCCTGGTAGGGGTGTGATGAGTCACACAAGTAGTCATATGTTCTCTAAGCTTGAGCCAGCTTTCCCTTGGATTCTCTGTCTCTCTCTGTATGTGTGTATGTATATACATATATACATACATATACATATATACATACATATACACATATGTGTGTGTATGTGTATGTATATATATATAGGAGACTGTGCCCCAGTTTGGGGGGGAGGAGAAAAAGGAAGGAGAGAGGATTTGCACCAACTGTTCTTACTCCATAACCTTTAGTAAATTGTCTGGCTAGCAGTTAGTTGATACCATTGAATCACCAACTGGTAAAGCACACTTGGGGAAGCTTATAAACTAAAGTATTATAAAAACAATTCCCCAACTCCTCGAAGTGCCCTAGAACCTAGAGAGAAGAAGTAGTAACCTTTTTCTGGGGATCCAATATGCCGATGTGAGTGAGAATTGGGACAGTAGCCCCAAAGCATGTGCAACAAACACAAATGTTTCCTGGGCTAATTGAACTTGTTTTATGTAATTTTAAACTTACAGAACTGTTAAAGTGGGGAACAATTCAATTCCTGCAAATTCAAACCAGAAACTTAGAGAATTTCACAAACTAAAAGCTAGCATTCATTCAGTGGTGGTCTGTGTCACCCAAGTGCCTAGAATTGCATTCTGAGATACTGAGATTCTCTAGCAGTAGAAGACAGTGTGATGTAGTGGCTTGCTTTGCCATCAGAGTCCCTACCCTAGTCTGCTACCTATCTGTAGGTAGTACAGGTAATAGATTCCCCTGGCTCTGTTGTTGTATCAATTAATCATGTCTGATGCTTCATGACCTCATTTGGGGTTTTCTTGGCAAGATACTGGAGAGGGTTGCCATTTCTTTCTCCAGCTCATTTTACAGATGAGGAAATTGAGGCAAACAGGGTTAAGTGACTTGCCAAGGGTCACACAGCTAATAAGTGTCTGAGGCCAGATTTGAACTCAGGAAGAGGAAATCTTTCTGATTCCAGGCCCAGCACTCCATCCAATGTGACACCTAGCTGTCCTCTAAGTGCTGGGAATAGAGAAAGAGAGACTAAAGACAGCCCATCTTCTAGGAGCTTTCAATCAATTATTAGATGTCTTTAAGATATATGTGAAACTAAAAGATCATTTCTACCTAAACAGATTAATTTTTTATGAAGATGAAGTAAACAGTGGTTTCTTTTCTAAGTAGAACTTAACAACCAAAGCAAAATTCCACCATGGCATGACTTCCATAGCAAAATTCAAACTTCCTAACTTCCGGAATATAGTCTAGTTTAAATAAGGAGGGAAACTTTTGTGAAGCTTTTAGCAAATGAGTAAATATAAGCAGGTACTGGAATTTTTAAAAATGCTTTGGAGATGTCTCTTACCTGCGATGTCACATAGTTCTGCATCAGAGGCATTGGCCAGAGCCTCCTCTAACTCTGGTTCTAGTGTTACACTTTCCAGAACAGGATCAATTGGCTTTTGCTTGGGGACCCACACTTTCCCTGTAAATGTAAAAAATAATGTCAATTATAATCCAGCTGCCCAACCATCATTTAAAAATAACAGGGTGACAAAGGGAGGACTCTGATTTACTTATTAGGAAAAAGTTTATTGACATGATTACAATGCATGCTTTCAACCTGGATATCACCCTAAAGTTTCTACAGAGAGAAGGAACTTTAGGGTGTATCTGCTCAGTGACTGGACAAAGACTGGGTCTGGGTCTAGGGATCCTGAACCTGCTGCTAAGGAATCACCTCTAGGATTTAGTTACTAAAAGGTATTAAGGACATAGAAATACCTGCCACAGGGAACGTTCTGTGATGTGTCTGTATTTCAGTTTTTTAGCTCTCTATGAGGACATTAGCTGTGTAGAAGACAAATTGGCAGAAGAAAAGTGGTGAAGTTGGCACAACGAGAGAAAATGACAAATATTGGAGGGGACTTTTGGAAAACTTTTTACCCCTATGAGGGAAATGAGTTAGAAAGGAAAGAAAATCCATTTTTGTTAATTACAAGAAAGAAAGAAAAAAGAAAGGAAGGAAGAAAAAAAGAGAGAGAAAGGAAGAAAGAGTTTTTTTTTTACAAAAGAAGAGAGGCCATAAGATCCATCTCTACTTTAATTTTTGGGTGATCTGAACATGCCCTGGGTTTTTGTTGACCACATAAACAAACCATTGTAGAATGCACACACCTTCAAAAACCTCTGGGTCTAGAATAGTGTTTACAAACAAAAGAGACCCTTCTCCCAAGTCATGAGTTCTATATCAGTCAAGCAAAATCTTAAGAAGTTTGAACAAGGATAGAATGTATTGAGGGGCAGAGCCAAGATAGTGGAGTAGAAGAAAGACCTGTAGGAGCTCTCTCCCCACAGCCCATAAAATACGTATAAAATAATTCTAAACAAATTCTAGAGCAGCAGAAGCCACAGAACAACAGAGTGAAAGAGATTTCCAGCCCAAGGCAACCTGGAGGGCCAACAGGAAAATTTTATCACACCAGGTTTAGAGTGGAGTGCAGCATGGCTTTGGCTGCACAACGTGGCAGGGACAGGACTGGAGCAGGTTTCAGAGTGCGGAATCACAGGCAGCAGCTATAGTTCCCAGATCCCTCACCCCATAAATTCGAGAAACAGCTTCAAAGATCAGTGAGAAAGCTCTTTCACCTGGGTGAAAAGGGAGTAGGGTCCTCCCCTAGTCCTGGCCCCAGGCAGAGGCAGCAGCAGCGTCCATTTTTGGAGCCCTCGGCCTAAAGACCCTGGGAGAATTGAGCCACTGATTTGAGTCTCAGTTCTGAGTGGCAGCCCTTGGGTGAGGAGGAACACTGCCATGGTGGAACTAGTGGGGGCTCTGGAGAGGGAATTCTACTTGCAGATTCTGAGAAGAAAAGCTTGCAGTAACTCTTAGACCAGAGCACAGGCCAGGAGAGGAGTAAACTCCTCTTCCTTGATTGTGCCACCTTAGAGGAACTGAGAACTTACAGGTCCCCAGAGTATACCCTCCTCTTGACAAAGGACTCAAAAGTCAAGTAACTGGCTGGGAAAATGCCCATAAAAGGGAAAAAATGAACAGGTATTTTCTTCCATCCTTTCAGATGAGGAAGAACAAAGCATTCCACCAGAGGAAGACATAAAAGTCAAGGCTTCTGCATCCAAAACCTCCAAAATAAATATGCAAGGATCTCAGGCCATGACAGTGCTCAAAATGGATTTTGAAAATCAGGTAAGAGAGGTAGAGGAAAATTGGGAAGAAAAATGGGAGTGATGCAAGAAAATCATGAAAAGTGAGTCAACAGCTTGCTAA
The DNA here is from genome assembly GCF_028372415.1 of Notamacropus eugenii. Lineage (NCBI taxonomy): Eukaryota > Metazoa > Chordata > Mammalia > Diprotodontia > Macropodidae > Notamacropus > Notamacropus eugenii. Next base: position 314,486,699 of record NC_092874.1, read on the forward strand.
AGGAGACCCAAAAAATGCTGAAGAAAATAACATCTTTAAAAATAGGCTAACTCAATTGGCAAAAGAGGTCCAAAAATTCAATGAGGAGAAGAATGCTTTAAAAAGCAGAATTAGCCAAATGGAAAAGGAGGTTCAAAAGTTCACTGAAGAAAATAGTTCTTTAAAAATTAAAATGCAGTAGATGCCAGCTAATGACTTTATGAGAAACCAAGAAATTACAAAACAAAGCCAAAAGAATGAAAAAGTAGAAGACAATGTGAAATATCTCATTGGAAAAACAACTGATCTAGAAAATAGATCCAGGAGAGACAATTTAAAAATTATGGGACTACCTGAAAGCCATGATCAAAAAAAGAGCCCAGACATCATCTTTCATGAAATTATCAAGGAAAACTGCCCTGATATCCTAGAACTGGAAGTTAAAATAAATATTGAAAGAATCTACCAATCACCTCTTGAAAGAGATCCAAAAAGAAAACCTCCTAAAAATATTGCAGTCAAATCCCAGAGTTCCCAGATCAAGGAGAAAATATTGCAAGCAGCCAGAAAGAAACAATTTGAGGATTATGGAAATACAATCAGGATAACACATTAAGGGAGTAAAGGGCTTGGAATGTGATATTCCAGAAGTCAAAGGAACTAGGATTAAAACCAAGAATCACCTACCTAGCAAAACTGAGTATAAGACTTATAGGGAATAAATGCTCATTCAATGAAATAGAGGACTTTCAAGGACTCTTGATGAAAAGACCAGAGCTGAATAAAAAATTTGACTTTCAAACACAAGAATGAAGAGAAGCATGAAAAGGTAGACAACAAAGAGAAATCATAAGGGACTTACTAAAGTTGAACTGTTTACATTCCTACATGGAAAGATAATATTTGTAACTCTTGAAACTTTTCTCAGTATTAGGGTAGTTGGAGGGATTACGCGCACACACACACACACACACACACGCATGCATGCACACATATAGGGCACAGAGAGCACAGGGTGAGTTGAATAGAAAAGAATGATATCTAAAAAATAAGATTAAGGGATGAGAGAGGAATATATTGGGAGGAGAAAGGAAGAAATGAATGGAGCAAATTATCTCTCATAAGAGACAAGGAAAAACTTTTTCAGTGGAGGGGAAAGGGTGGAGGTGAGAGGGAAAAGGTGAAGCTTACTCTCATCACATTTGGCTTAAGGAGGGAATAACATGCACACTGAATTTGGTATGAAAATCCATCTTACACTAACAGGCAAGTAGGAGAGAAGGGGATAAGTGGGTTGGGGGACGATAGAAGGGAGGGCAAATGGAAGGAGGGAGTAATTAGAAATAAACACTTTAGGGGAGGGACAAGGTTTAAAGAGAAAATAAAATAAATAGGGGGCAGGATAGGATGGAGGGAAATAGTTAGTCTTTCGCAACATGACTATTATGGAAGTCTAGCAAAACTACACATTTATAGCCTATATTGAATTGATTTCCTTCTCAGTGGGGATGGGTGGGGAGGAAGGAAGGGAGAGAAGTTGGAACTTAAATTTTAGGGAATGAATGTGGAGAATTGTTTTTGCATGCACCTGGGAAACAAGAAATATAGGTAAGGTGGTATAGAAATCTATCTTGCTCTACAAGAAAAGAGAGAAGATGGGGTTAAGGGAGGGGAGAGGTGTGATATAGAAAGGAGGGAAGATTGGGGGAAGGGGTAATCAGAATGCATGGTGTTTTGAGGTAGGGAGGGGAGAGATGGAACTCAAAATCTTGTGGAAATGAATGTGGAAAACTAAAAATAAATAAATTAATTTAAAAATAAAATTTAAAAAAAGGATAGAATATATTGAAGGAGGTGTTATTTTATGAGATAACAACTTTCACTGTCATATCTGTTGCAAGTTTTTGAGTCTAGCCTAGGGATGAAAAAAACCTGCTGTTTAGGTTTGCTGAAGCCTGCTTCTGCTTCAGTTTAGGTCTAGTGTCGTGGTCCACAAAGTGAGATCAGAGGCATGTCCCAGGGAGCATATGATCAACCAAACAGAGGGTGACAACATGGGTAGCGCTCCACCCTCTCCAGAATAGTCATCGTGGAGCTTGTCTCCAACACAACTATATCTACCTTTCCCCCCAACATTCCTCCTTCTGAGTCTGACATCTTCTTTTCAAAGCAGTTATCACCTAAAAGACATGCAGACACCCAGAGCAGAAGATGCCACTGGAAAATTCTTCTCCCCCTTCCAGATACTCACCTTACCCTGCCAGGTCCCCTTGTTTCTCTGTGTTCTAGATAAGCCATCACTTAGAGCCCTGCCTCCCTGCTCTTCATTTTGGTTGAGACTTAGTAAGTCACAGAGAATGAGTAGGCATGGATGAGAACATATTTCTCTATCTTTTCCCCAAAAAACTCATCCTTTTCTAAACTTCCCCATTATTGCTGATGATACCACAATCTTTCCAGTCACCAAAGTTCATAGTATCATTTTCAACTCCTTACTCTCCCCCAAATATCCGATTAGTTGCCAAATCTTATTGTTTTTATTGCCATAACATCCGTTGCATCTGTCTCTTCTCTGAGCAAACAGCTTCCATTCTAGTTCAAAGGCCTCACGACCTCTCTACCTGATCACTGCAATAACCTTCTCAATACACAACTGAACACGTAGGGACTATTGATTTAGTGGAATGCCTTTGGGTACTTCAGAAGGTTCATAAAATGGGCTGATTGGTCTGAGGGGCTTGGGATTCAGGAGCCCACTACCTCCACTTTGCATGGGTCTACCTACCAGTCCCAGGAATTCCATTTCCTCCTTCTAAAGCTAAAACAAGCAATGAACCTGGATTTGAACAAGGTGAACTCTGTGGATTGTAAGAATAAGAGAAAACATCCAGATAGGCAAGTACCTTATAATTTATCGATTCTTAGGGGAAAGGAAAGAATTCAAGGGGCATTGAAAAAATGCAGGGGCAATACACAACCTTAAGGGCATGACTCAGAGTTTAAATCGACCCAAGTATATCTGGATGTCTATCTTGCATTCACAGCCTTCTGCGACGTGAATGAAGTTTGTTTGTTTGAACAAAGCCCTTTGACTTTGGCAGAGATCGCTGCATGTCCCACTTGACCTAGGGGACTGGGTTTAGCGGTAAGCAGCACTAGTCATGAAGCGCCCAGTGATGATCACAGATCGTTAATTCTCTATGGTTCTCCGCTCTTCCCCACCTTCATCTTGTAAATAGCTTTAGTGATCCTGATGACGCTGTGGGTATCTGTGTATAAGAACACTTAAAGACCAGTAACGTCCAATCTAGTCAGACACTATAACCATCTAGCTGGCACAGAGGGACAAGGAACCAAACCAGATCTGCACCATAATTACGTTATCTGTAGGTGTGGCGTCACTAAGTCTCAACCAAAATGAAGAACAGGGAGGCAGGGCTCTAAGTGGTTGCTCATCTAGAGCACAGAGAAACAAGGGGACCTAGCAGAGTGAGTTGAATATCTAGAGGAGGAGGAAGAATTTTCCAGCGGCATCTTCATAGCTACTGCTATGGGTGTCTGGGTATCTTTTAGGTGATAACTGCTCTGAAGAGACAATGTCAGACAGATGGAGGAATGTTGGGGGACAAAAAGCAATTTGGAACTATGAAATTCTATATAAAATTAAGATGATTATAATATGCCTTATTCTCTATTGTCCTCTGGATAGAGTCCTACCTTCCTTAATGGAGATTTTAGAACCTTACGTTTTTCCAACCTTATCTCTTCCCTAATTTCCAACACTAATCCTAGTAGAAAGGTTAGTTTCCTCCTTGCCTTACAGCCACACTGGGCTCATTCCTCCATTGTGATTTTTCTCAAGCTGTTCCATTTGCCTGAAATGTCCCACCACCCCACCCACCTATCCATCATTTAAGAAGTAAATCTTCCACAAAATAGCTCCTAGTGACTCTTCCCTCTTCTGAATCGAGTCAGCATGAGAACAGTCACCCCCTCAAAACACAGGGCATAAAGTGAACATTAGTTCATGTAATATCCATTTAGCTCATAAAGTATTCCTGCCAATCCAAAACCAACAGCTAGAACTGAGGCTGCCCTTCACTATCAGTGTCTCTTGAGACAGAATGATGAAGGAAAGGCTTTAGACAGTGTGTCTCCAATTTTCCTTTACTTTCCTGAGTATAAGCATGCTGTCATGCAAAAGACGTTCTCTGAGTTGCTAGAATTGAGCTAATTGCCCTGAGTTAGAGAGACAAATTATTTCATAATTGTTGGAAGCCATGGGTCTTTGCTTCTTTTAAATAATTTGAGAAGAAAATATCTGCTAGGCACTGTCAGACTGACAAAAACCAGCTCTCCCTTGTAACATAAATGAATGCTGCAGAATGGTCCACACTCTTTCAGCAGCTTGTTATCTTATAACACCCCAGTTTTTGGTTTTGGGGATATTTTTGTTTTTTATGAATTACGGGACAAATCCAAAACAAATTCTAGTTTTATTTACTCGACACACACATTGTGAGCACAATGGAGAATCAGGATGACAGAAATGGGAGGGCAGAAAGGAGCTAGGACGTGTGCCAGGAAACTCTCCAGCGTTTCTCCTTAATGGGTCTGTAATCAGCTCTCATATTTAAGCCACAGGGAGCAATTGACATTGCTGATATTAGAGCCTTTGATCTTGAGTCTGGCCCCATAATTCTGCGGGGTTGCGAAGTAAAGTGATCGTTTGGCAGCAAGACAAGCGTTTGGGTAGGTCCTAACGGGGAAAGGCAGAGAGAGAGGAGCAGTCTGGGAATTCATGAAGTCATAGATTGAAAACAGGAGGGGACCTTGGGGGCATCTACTCTAATCCCTTTGTTATACAGATAAGGAAACTGAGGTTAAGTAACTTGTCCAGAGTTATCCATGTAGTAAATACCAAAGGTTGGATCTGAATCCAGTCCCCCCCACCCCTGCCACCTCTACTTCCATATCCAGAGCTTTTTACAAGGCTTCTTTTCCTTCCTGTCTATTCTCTACCTGGAAACCTCTCCTCTGAAGAGGGCTCCTAGTAGGCCAGTACCACTTACTCATAATAATATGCTTATTACTATGACGATAATAGCTGTTATTACTACTATTATTGCACTGGCTGTGTTTTATGTAGCTGTACCTCATAGTGGGGGAGGGGAGAAGTGGGAGACCCCTAACACAAGCAAACGTCGTCATCATCACCACCATCACTGCCATTTATGTGTACTTTAAAGTCTGTGAAACACTCTAAATGTATTATCCAATTTGATCCTCCCAGTGATTCTCATGGGGCAAGCGCTACAGGTATTAAATTACCCCTCTAGAAGATATTATTCACTCTAAAAGAAGGATCCAAGATAAAAGATTTTAAGTGACTTGTCCGGGGTACCCCAGCTATCAAGTATTTGAAGTGAGTTTGTGATTGATCTGAGCCTCCTGGACTCCAAGTCCCACATACCATCCCCTATGCCATGCTTGGGTCCAAACATACACATAACTTATTCTTCTTGATTAGAATTCATGGTAGCATGAGAATACTGACAAGAAGTGCCAACAATATGGGTAGCCAATTTTCTACTGCTTGTCATAGCATGAATAAATCCCAGTAGCAAACAATCCATACCGGGAATTTCCTTGCCGTCAAAGCAGTATCTGAGCATTGGACATACCAAGGTCAAATCAGAGCAGCCAGAGCTTTGGTATTTAATCTCTCCACTTTCCTCTGCTCCCTTTTCTATCTCCCCTCTAAGTGTTCTCTGATGGATTTCTTCTCATGAGGTAATAAGACTATGGAGAGGCAAATAAATTGTGTTTGTCATTTTTCTTGCTTGGGCCTCGGTTTTCTCCTCTCCAAAGTGATGAGGTTGGACTAGCTGGCCTCTGAGGTGCTTCCTAGATCTATGATCTCACAATACTCTCCCCCTTTCTGTGACAATTTTAGCAAAGCAAACTTGACATTCTGATAAATACCAGGTTGTTGTAAGCTCCAAACATTAGGGAACACTGTCAGGAAGTCACTGCCTACTGCTCTTTCTGTTGTCATGACCAAGGTTACGTGACTAGCATAAGATCGAACAACAAAAGGCAAACACCAGGGTCAGAGGAGTCCTGGGGCACTCCAGTAATAATAACTCATCAGAGAAATCATCCTACAATGGACTTTTTGGGGTGATTGGGAAAAGAAAGCATTCCCGGAATGTGTATTGTCCAAGGAAAGATTGCGATGGAAATAAGAGAGCACCAAAAAGATGGATAACATATAATGTACAAATATTCCCAACTTAACCATCTATTATAGCACACATATCACTTACTCAACACTAACACTGAAATGTTTGTGTTAAAAAAACTTTTTGATCATTTGCTTTCTTGAAAGTGGTTTCGCCTAGTAGAGAGAAAGCTGTCATTAAAGTAATGATGTCTCAGATTTAATTCCTGCCACATCCAAGGTAAGTCATATAAGTTCTCAATGCCCCAGGAATCCCTCTATGACTAGAAGTAAAAAATAAGTTATGACACCCTTAGAGGCTCCCATGAGAATGCAAACACTGGCTCAAGACCACTAGCTCCACTCCCTCAGAGACACACACATAAGTAGAAAGCAATTAGAAAATTGCCACTCCTCTTAGGCCAACATTAGTTTTCTAGCGAAGACTGAACATCAATGGAGTCTGAGACACTCCTAGAAATCCTTCATGGGAGATCTCTTCACCTATATAGGAATGATATATGGTAACACCATTTGTTGAATGAAATTTAATGTCATATGCTCAACAAAGGAGAGGAAACATGGCAGAAGGGATGATCCACTTGAGTCTGGATCCCTCTCTACTACAAAATAGCAGCGTGACCTTGGGCAAGTCACAACCTTTGCGAGCAAGGGCCTTCTCAATTACAAAAGAGAGGAGTGTTATAGTTTCCTCAAAGGTTTACCATGAAGATCAAATGAGAAAGTCCATGTAAAATGGATCATTATCTGTCAAGGACTATAAAGGATGCTAGCTATTGTCAGTAAACGTCTGGTGAGGACATGTACCAAGCAGAACAAATCTCCCTTTTACAATATGAAAGTTTCTACAACAAAACCGATATTGTCCCTTTTCATAACATGTAGAGTTACATCAACACAGCATAGGGGTGGATCATACATGTAGAACTAGAAAGGACCCCAAAGGTCATCCAGCCCAATCCCCTCCTTTTACAAGTGAGGAAAGTGAGACCCAGAGAACTTAAGTGGCTTGCCATAGGTCATACAGTCAATGTGTCCAATGGCAGAGCTTGAACTCAGATTACTGGGTTCTTATTTCAGAGCTAGAGTTCTTTCATTGTATTATTCTACCTCAGGAAGACCTGGATTCCAATCCTAACTCTCATACTCACTGGCCGTATGACCACAAACAAGTCACATAAAGAACCCTCTTTTAGTCTTAATTTCCTTATCTGTAAAATGGGGACAATAATACTTGCAGGGTTGCCATGAGGACCAAATGAGATGATGTATGAAAACTGCTTTGTGGTTTAAAGCTTCCTATAAATACTGATTATTAATATGCTGTTCTGTCAAATAACAGCATGACCTATGCCTTTAGAACATCTTTTGCAGCATAAAAATCATACCTCATAGCAAAATGTTGAAAAGAGATGGCAAAACATAGGACCTAGAATTATCTTATGAACTCAATCAGCAGGGCCATGGCCCACTTGGAGAAATATTTGATGATACCTCTTTTTTCTCCTGTGTAGGGGACCAGATCTTCTCGGTCCTTAAATTCTTTAGCTTGCTTTTCCAAGTGATCCAGAAGGTCATCTCTTTTAAATGGGCCTGTAGGTGGTTTTGTGGTCTGATCCTTCTGTCTCAGTCCTGCTGGCAATAGTGCATTCTAAATTGGAGAAAAAGAGAGAGGAAGGGAGAGAAAGAATGAAGGGAGGAATAAAAAGAAAGGGAGAGGAAAGAGAGTGGGGAAGGAAAAAAGGGAATGGGGAAGGAAAAAGGGAATGAGAAAGGAAAAAAGGGGAAGAAAAGAGAGAGGGAAAAGAAAAAGGAAGAGAGGAAGGAGAGAAGAGGAGGAAAGAGAAGAGAGGGAGAGGAAAAAGAGAAGAGAGAGAGGAAAGAGAGGAGGAGGGGAGAAGGAGAAGAGGGAAAAGGATAGGGAGGAGAGGAGAGAGGAGAGAATGATTAACAGCTAAAAAGTTATGTTTTCCAGGAAACTCATCTTAATACAGATGATTTCATCAATGAAAACTAGAATTTCAGAAAAATATATCTGAGGCAAGAGTCAGTCAACGCTGTCAAGGGGTCAACGATATTTACTGATTGTCCAATGCACTAATGAGCTAATGGCGAGAAAGGAGCAAGGAGGAACAGTACTTCAAAAGAAATGGCAGAAATGACCCCTTCCCGAAAGAAATTTGCCATCTCATTAAGGAAATATAAGTGTTTAAATCCATTTACAATTCAACATATCAGCAAGTAGAAATTAATATAGTACATACTGAGAAGATGATCTTGAATTAGGTTTTGAAGAACGTGTAGGATAGACTTGGGAGGACCAGGGAGAAGAAAATGGACAAAAGTATGAGAATGTATAAGTCATATATAGGGGACAGTCAGCAGATTATTTTGATCAAAGTTTAAGAGATTAAAAGGAACTGAAAATGGTATTAAAGTGAGTGGCAGGGCAGGGTGGTAACTGGAGAGCTTTGAAGACAAAATGAGAGGCTGGGATTTTATGGAGCATCAGGCACACTCCTAGACAAAGAGTAGATGTTAACTGATTGATTAAATTGGTATTTTAGAGACGATTATCTCAGCAGCTGTGTACTGCATGGAGGGATACCAAAACAAACCGGAGTCATAGGGACCATTATTTTCAGTAATCCATGTACAAGATATGAAGGCCTGAATTACGTGGCGGTTGGAAAAATAGGAAGGAGCAGCTCAGAGAAACATTTCCAAGTAATCAGTAGGACTCAGAGAAGATGAAAGAGATATAGAGTTAATCAACGTTTTTATTTTCAAATCTATCCTTCAGTGAAAGGCTACAGATGCTTGACTAAGAAAAAAACAGGTTTATTTATGGGAGTATTCACTTTAAGCAAAATGGAGCTTATACTCATGACAGATAGCTACAGTCTAACATATGATAAAAATATTATGAAGGATTTATTTCCTATGCCATTAAACTTTGATATGATCTGTAAATGGATTTAAACTACAGATTAAACAAAAAAATCTTGGAGTTTGAGAGGTTTCTGAGGGGAATAACAAGCAGACAGGGAAGTCAAACTCAAAAGGATTTTGGAAGAGTGCCAAGAAATTCCCTAAGTGTAAGATAGGTTAACTTACATTCAGGTCTCACTTGGAGCATGTGATGAGACACAGTTGCTGTTGTTACCCAAACCCAGGCTATTTTTAAGTTTCTTCCTATTGTTGTGTTGAAAAGTTGAAAAGCCAAAGATGGAACTGCAAAGTATTAGACGAAAACTTTCATTTGTGAACGTGGGAGGATGAGAACCTCCTGATCAATTTAATGAATACTCCCAATCAATTTGAAATTACAGGTAATTGGGCCCTAGAAAACTCCTTGCTGAGGTACAAAAGGTGCTCCTTTAATTGATTCCCATTGACTTGGGCTGCTTCCAAGACTGGTAACTCAGAGCTAAGAGCCCAGCAGAGTCATGTTGGAAGATATACACCATTCACTGTGATTTATAAAAAAACAAGATGTGAAACGGCTTAGTTCTCCCTTTCCCTTGAACTTCCACTGTGGAGTGTAGTAAGGCAGGAGAGTTCCTCTCCCTTCCAGCTTTATTCCGCACTCCACCTCCTAACAGATCATGACTACTTACATGAGAAGCCCGTGGTAATCAGTATGCACCTGTCCTGGTGGCCTAAGGTTCCTAGACTTCAGATTCCTGACTAAGGTCTGTTTCCTTTTTCCTATTCAGGAGTTCCTGAGAATTACCATTCATTGCCTTGAGGGCAAGTAAAGAGGAAGGATTGGCTAATGTCATCTGTCCCTAGGGCCTCAGCCTAGTGACCGCTGCTCTAGAGTTTAGTGGCTTGCTGTTGACTTGGAAGGAAGTCTCTAACAGAAGACTGCACATCCAGAAGACTATGAAGAATGATGAAGAGCCTTGAGATCATGCCATATGAAGATGGCTGAAAAGATTGGGGATATCAAGACTACAAACCAGAACACTTGGGAGAAGCCATGATAGCTATCTGAATGCCTGTCATGAGAAAGAGGAATTAGATTTGTTTTGTTTAGATGTTAGAGGCAAATTTCAGGTTTGATACAAGAAAAAACTTCGAATACCCAGAATGGTCCCAAAGTAGAGGTAGCAGTTCCCCTTTATAAAAGGTATTCTTCTTCAGGAAAATGTTTGCCTTCAAGGTATCCAGGGCCACATGATGGATAATAGGGATCACAGATCTAGAATATGATTGTTCCTCAGAGGTCATCAAATCCAGGGTCAGTGAACTATGGCCCATGGGCCAATCTGACCTGCTCACAGATTATTTTGTATGACACTGTGAACTAAGAATAATTTTTATATTCTTTAAATAAAGTTTTATTGCATTTAAAGATATAAGAACCAGTTTTAGATCAAGGTCTGTACAAAAATAGGTAGCAAGTCAGATTCAGCCCACAGGTCAGAGTTTGCCCACCCCTGATCTAGTCTAATCTCTTCATTATGAGGATTTTATAGATGCCCAGAGAAGTTAAATGATTTTTCCAAGGTTATACAGAAATTTTGAAAACTATAAATATTAAAACATGATATATAAATATAAACCCATAATTGATTTAATGTAAATCACCAAGGTCATATAGGATAAAAAGGCTTCTTATTATAATATCATATACTACAATAAGTCAATCATACTTAAACTAAATATAATGTTTAAAATGTTATCTTGAATTGCTAACTGTTGCAATATGTGACTAGTTCCTAACCAATAAGATAACTGAGAAAAATATCTCCCACACCCATTTTCTCTTGATTTCTGGTAGTAACCATGCATAGTAAATATACGATATGTCTTTAAAACCCACTAATTTGCTTCATGTTGGGTGGGGAGGAGGCCAGCTGATCTGGAGAAACATTTCAAACATGCAGTAAAACGCTGAAAAAGAAATGCAATTTTTTTCTACTTTTCTGGTAATTAAGTAAAGAGAAAGAGGCTAACAAAGGTATTTAAGAACTCTCCTTTAATAAATGAATTTGTAATTAGCATATGCATAATTTATCAAGAAATATATTCTTGTGAAGTGCTCGAGGATACTTACAAACAAGCACCATCCTCCTGCCTATACTCAAAACCAGAATTTAAAGCTGGAAGCCATCAGAAAAATGTCTAGTCTAACTCTCTCATTTTATAGAGAAAGAAACTTGGGTCTAAAGTGACTTGTTGAAAGTAATGCAATACAAAGTCGAAGAGCTGAGATTTTAATCCAAGTCCTCTGACTAATCTGCTATACTGTATACTGATCAGATGTCGTCAGTTTGGTTAGCCAGAGTTCTTTTCATGGGCTGCTAGGTGGTGCAGTGGATAGGGTGCTGGGCCTAGAGTCAGGAAGACTCATCATGTGAATTCAAATCTAGCCTCAGATACTTCCTAGCTGTGTGACCCTGGGCAAGTCACTTTACCCTCTTTGCCTCAGTTTTCTCATCTGTAAAATGACCTGGAGAAGAAAAAGGCAAGCCACTCCAGTATCTTTGCCAAGAAAACCCTAAATGGAGTCAGACACCACAGAACAACAACAAATTTTTTTTACAGATCCTGAAAAATGAGACTCCAACCTAGCCCCTGCTCAAATTTCCACAAATTTTTCATGAGCTGTGTCTTAATTAATAAATTCATATCTACAACACAGTCACAAAGTGCACATTACAGAAATTATTTCAAATCAATGGATCCTTTAGGACAAAATTTGTTTGATGATTTTTTGCAAAAACCATTGTGGGACATGAGGTTCTCAGCCATACGGTTTTATGCTAAAATGAAGAAACTTCAACATTTCTTTCCCTGAGTTCCAATCCCCTTGGATTTTCCCACTGTTCCTTGGGAAAACAGGAAGCACTCTGGTGCCTAATCTTTGACTTAGATCCCTACAGGACAACACAGGGTCTCTGTGTGTAACATAGTTCTTGATAAGCTTCATATACTATTATCAAATATGCTTAAATGTACCTATTTACCCTGAGAAGCCTATTCTAGGCTTTTCCCTGAAAAGCAGCCCTTGGAAATGCTAGCCCCTTCCCATCCCTCCTCTCTCCCTTCACCAAGCAGTCAGGAAACACAAAAGGGAAATTGGGGTCTGGGAGACTGTTCAATGAACAGATGCAGAACAAACTGAGCAAAACCGGGAAAACAATCTGTACAATGACAAAATTATAGAGAAAAATAATTCTGAAAGACTTTGGAACTCTAATTAATACGTAAGTCCAAAAACTGAAGATAAAATATACCATTCAACTTCTGATAGAGAGGTGATGAACTTAAAATACTCCTAAATGCAGAAAAAGAAATTTCTTAGGCATCATTAATGGGGGAATTTGTTTTTCAGGATATATAGATATGTAGCAAGGGACTTGATTTTTTTAAAAATTTACTCAATAAGGAAGAGGAGGTAGTGAGAAGAACAGATTACTTTTTAAAAATTGTTACTTAAAAATAACAATAGTGAACTAAAAAGATAATTCCATGATCTGTTGCCCAAATTGACATTTGCATAGAGCTTGGTGGACCCACTCCTGACTATTGGCAGCGGGGGTCTGTGCAGTTGTTTCAGGTGCTTCTTGGCTTCCAGATTAGAGAGAGAAGGTGGATGATGTCCACCTCACTTCAGGTTGCTGAAGGGAGAATAAGACTCTGGGAAGAAGCTGACATGAGAGGATTGGCAGTCTCCACTATGTCCCTATCCCCAGCTTGCTATACTAGAGGCTTCAGAGTTTTTCCCCTTGGGTAAGATCAGGGACCCTCTTGGTTTTGCTGAATTATCTCATTTCTAATGGGAAAGCTCCTTCACTCTGTATTGTCTGGTAAATATTCTTCTATATGTACTCTCTCTGATTTCCGTTTTGCCATTGACTTGGACAAATGAGTTTCTTTGCTACTTACTAGGTGTTTTCATTGTTGAATTGGTGTTTGATGTGTAGTAGGGAAAGGGTCAAGCTTTGGAGATAAAGACTAGATCTTTTTTTCCTAATTAATGAAGTTTAGCTTGAATCTGATAATCTGGATTAATGATATTTAGGGGAATGGATAGATATAATTCTAGCCCAGTTGGTACTCCTCCTCTCTGAGGAGAGCAGAGTGGACAGGCTTTGGACCCCAGCTTCCTGCTTCTCCTCCTGTCAGGAAGTAAAGTCTCCCTGGGAGAAAGGTTGGGGGAGAAGAAGGCAGAGAGATATCTATTATTCCTCTTTTGGAGTCACACAACAACCCCATGCTATATGTGGCTATATGTGAGGGACACCTTTGTTCCACTTTAAGGTGGGAAGTACTGATAATAGAATGTCCTAGTCTAAAGTTGTAGATTAGGGCTTCCCTTTTTTGTGTCATGGAACCCTTGGGAGTCTGGTGAAGCCTGTGGACTCCTTCTTAGAAGAATGTTTTTAAACTCATAAACTATATAAAATTGTATAGGAAACTTTTTATATTGAAATATAATTAATTTTTTTAAAAAGTTCACAGACCTCAGATTTAAGAACTTCTTTATTGGATATGTGCATTTGTATGCATTTTATCTATGACATCCCCAGATCATTATTTCTGGGACCTATCTGTACCCCATTTGTACGCTTGCCAAAAAGACTATTTTATGGAGAACTCACACAGGGTGAGTGTTCATAGGGTAGCCAGAAGAAGTGATACAAAACACTCTCAAGGTCTCACTTAAGAACTTTGGAATTGATTGTGCGATATGGGAGACACTAGCACAGGACCACTCAGCATGGTGTGTCCACATCAGAGAAAGTGCTGTGTGTGCTCTGTGAGCAAAGCAGATTGAAACAGCTCAAAGAAAACACAGAATGAGCAAATTTAGAGTATCCACCTCAAATGTTCACACTGACTGTTTATGCCGGACCTGCGGTAGAACATTGGTATTGGTCTGATCAGTCACAGTTGGACTTATTGAAACTTGACTCTAGCATAGTGACGTCATTTTGGTCAACAACCAACAGCTGTACCTCACCCACATTTTAAATAGCACTTTGAGGTTGCCAAAGCACTTCACATATAGAATTTATCACAATAATAATAAAAATAGTTAGCATTTATATAACATTAAGTATCAGGCACTAAGTTACGTACTTTAGAATTAATATCTCATTTGATCTTCACAATAGCTGAGGGAGGTAGTGCTATCTTTATCCCCAATTTACAGAGGTTAAGTGACTTGCCCAGGTTCACGCAGCTAGTAAGTGTCTGAGATTGAATTTGAACTCAAGTGATTGGAAATGGCAAATCACTCTAGTGTCTTTGCCAAGAAAACCCCAAAATATGATCACAAAGAGTCAGGCACAACTGAAATGATTGTGACTCAACAACTTCCTGACTCACTACCATCATGATCCTCATTCTGGTACTTGAGGCCATATTATATCCAGTTTACAGATCAAGAGACTAAGACTGAGAGAGGGTAAAAGATTTTCCCAAAACTGTACAATTAGTAAGTTTTAAGGCACCTAGTTCTCTCTGAGGATTCTAAATCCAGCCACAGTTCATACATCAGAAATCTTTACTGCCATCAGAGCCATATCTTTTTTCATTTCCTATAAAGGAGACATAGGAGGAAGTGCTATTACCTGGGAAAGGGAATCCTCTATGATGAATCTCTTCAACATAAAATCTACGAACATTTATCTTTCTTTGTTTTGGATACAGGAGAAAAAATAAAGGATGGGAAATGGTCTCTTGACCATTGCAAGAGGAACAATGAATCTTTTATGACCTTCGAATGGGACCAGAAGAAAGAGACAGGAAAATGTAGGGCTTCTTCTCTCCAGAGACTCGGAGAGTATTTCTGCCAAAACATCTCAGCAGCTGCCCAGATCCCACACACAAATCTTCATGAGAACAATACGGCAATGGTTAGGGAAGGACTGGAAATCAATCAGGAGATCTGGGGTTGGTCTCAGCTTGCCACTAACAAGTGACATTGGATAAGTCAATTAACCTCTTTGTTCTTGGTCTTACTGTGTATCAAGTGAAATAATTGAACTAGATGATCTCTATGGTCCTCTCCAGCTCTAATGCTGCCTTGGAAATGAAGAACAGAAATCAACAGGACTTTTTCCTGAAGCTTCCACTTATTGTTTAAAATACATTTTTAAAAAATTAAGTAAAACTAAAGTTAGGACTTTTATTTTGAAATGTCAAAATATTAGTCTAATTTTTTACACAGATGTTAAGAAGTCCCGTTGTCTTAAATAAAGTGAAAAATGGATAGATTTGTAAATATACTATTAAGAGTTTTGCTAATAGGAGACATTGTAATAAAACACCTAACAATTGTACAATTATTATCATTATCCATAAAGTAACATGAAATTTTATCCAAGTATGGATCAAGTCAGATTTTTTGCCTTAAAAATACTTATATATATTATATATATAGATTTACATATGCATGATTTGTGTATATATTTAAAATACTTAGGGATCCACACGAATTCTCTGATACGAAGTATTTTGCCATAAACAAGGGTCTCAATCATTGGTGCTTTTCAGTGACATATATCAAACACCGTGGTTGGATTTCCAAATTCTCATTTATTTAAGGAAAAAAATATGTTCAATTTGATCTATTTAACTAAGCAGTCTTAGCTGAAAGTCAGGAAACTCCTGCTTGAGAACTGGTCCTAAGCACTTAATAGTTGTGTGTTCTTGAATAAATCCCTTTACCATACTAAGGCTCAGTTTCCTTATTTGTAAAAATGAGGATAATAATAATCATATAACACCACACAAGATCATTGAATAAATTTGCTTTGTAAACCTTAAAATACACTGTGTCAATGTAAGATATTATTATTTATTTTTAAAAATTATTTTACAGATTTGCCAATTAATTTCTCTTGTGTCTACCCCAAAGGAAAACCTCGTGTTTTATTTCCACTTAGGGACTTCCTCTGAAGTAGGAGCATATGGGGGTAGCTAGGTGGTAGAGTAGATAGAGCACTAAGCCTCAAGTCAAGAAGACCTGAGTTCAAATTTTACCTCAGACACTTACTGGCTGCGTGACCCTGAGCAAATCACTTAACCCTGTTTGCCTTAGTTTCCTCATCTGTTAAATGAGTTGGAGAAGGAAATGGTGAACCACTCCAATATCTTTGCCAAGAAAACCCCAAACAGGGTCACAAAGAGTCAGACATGACTGAAGCAACTGAAAAAAAAGAAAAGGAGTGCACCAGTAATAACAATCTCCTACCTTGTCTGTCTCTTTAATACATAGTCTGGTTATAAATTAAGTGTGTTATTCTAGCTGCTTAGTGAGGTGACAAAGCCAGAATAAAGACCTTAGAACATGGGCCTTGGAACCATGTGATTTAGCAAGGGCCTGACATGTAGTAAAGTGTTTAATAAATACATTGTTGACTTGCTTGGTTGACTGGACTGCTTTCCATTAAAATTGAGCAGGATTTCTCAGTTTCCACTGGACCTTGTTCCTTCAAGCAGCAGACCACCCCTAAATTCCTGATGGGCAAAATGTGGGAGAAGTACAAATGCACCCCCAGTCACCAGAAGATGCCAGAAACCAAAGAAAGGAGTAAGATGGCCTCAGGAAACGTGAACCATGGTAGGAAGAGTTGAGGCAAAAGGAGCAAGAATAGTATTTCCTCTTCCTCCTGCTTTCCTTACAGTCATATCACAAGATGATAGAAGGTGTGACTTTTATTTCTGAACCCAAAGTGCTTTGGTCCAGAACACAGCGGAAAGAGCGATAGGTATAAAGCTAGAGATTAGGAGTGGGGCTATGGCTTTCTTTGGATGGCTCTTTCATAATTTGTCCTTCCCCTCTCTCCCATCTTTCCAGTTTTATATATCTTAATCCCACAACACACTCTGCAATTCAATACACTGACATCCTTGCTATTCCTGGAGTAAGACACCCTTTCTCGGATTCTGAGCATTTTTGTTGGCTGTACCCTATGCCTGGAATGTTCTCCCTCTTCATCTCTACCTTTAATGAATGGCTTCCTTCAAAACCCAATTAAAATCTCACCTTCTACAGAAAGCCATTTTCAGTCTCCCTTACTTCTAGTGCCTTGCTTCTACTGATTATTAGCAGTTTATCCCGCATATTGCTGGTTTGTACGTAATCACTGGAGTGCTGTCTCCCCCATTAGGCTGTGGGCTCCTTGAGGGCAAGGACTGTCTTTTGCCTTATTATTATTATTTGGGGAGTATCCTCAATCCACAGTGGTTGGCAACAGTAGACGCTTAAGAAATAGTTAATGGCAGACCTAGCTCTGCTCAGCCATACGATACAAGACAATTCCAAAAGACTCATAATGGAAAATGCTATCCATGTCCAGAGAAAGAACTGTAGCGTCTGAATACAGATTGAAACATACTATTTTCACTTTTTTTCTTTCTTGTAGTTTTCCCCTTTTGTTCTGATTCTTTTTTCACAACATGTCTAATGTGAACTATGTTTAACATGATTGTACATGTAAAACCTATATCAGATAGCGTGGTGTTTTGGGGAAGGGGGAGGAGGGAGAAAAATTTGGAAATCAAGATTTTACAAAAATGAATGTTGAAAACTATCTTTCCATGTAATTGGGAAAAAATACTAAGAAGGGTAAAAAGTTTATAGAGGAAAAAAGAAATAGTTATTGACTGATCATTGTATCTCTAAGGATCAATCAACAAGCAATTATTCAGTGCCTCCTCTTCCTCCTCCTTCTCCTCCTCCTACTACTACATGCTAAGCACTGTTTTTGGTCCTGGAGTTACCAATACAAAGAATGAAAACAATCCCTTTTTTCAAAGAGATTAGGAACCTTCTTAGTACTGACTGACTATATTATACAATTATTTATTTTTATGGCTTTCTGCAGCCAAGGCTTTTCATGCTAACCCTTTCCAAGGTACTATAACTGTGAAAAAGTATAACCGTCTTATAGTCTCCATTTTCTATTGCATGTCCCAAGATTAGATTAGTAAATGAATTAGAATTTCGTTAAAGTCAAATACCTCATGCTCCCTGCTGCCCCACTCATCCCTTTTTGTTTCTGAACTAAAATTTCCCCAAAGTAATCTGTGCCTATTGCAGTCCTTTGTGCTCAATAAACACTCCTGTTTTTAAAGGGAAATTTGAGTGTGATTTATTGGGTGCCACCTGTCAGGATGAGCTATTACAAATTATACAAAATCTCTAGGTTTACAAGGCTAGCACTGCTAGGGAATGTGGGAAGCAGGTTTGGTTTTTTTTGTCTAAAGTTCTGGAAGAGAATGTAGGTATCCCTGGGAGAATGTGTGCAATCTAATAATAAAAATAACAGCAATAATAATGTTAATAATTAGCATTTACATAATGTTTCAGAAGAGTATTTTATATGTTAATCTCATATGATGCTCCCAACTATCCTTTGAGGTAGGTGTTATGATCTTCATGTTACAGATGAGGAAACTGAGATAAAAAGAGGTTTAAATGACCTGTCCAGGGCCACAGATCTAGTAAGGATTTTGAATTCAGGTCTTTCTGATTCCAAATTAGGCCCTCTATCCATTATGGCACCTGTCTTAAATGGCTTTTAATGTCCCGGAAAGACATGGCTCATCCCCAGCGTCTTCACTAAGGCTAAATGAAGATGCCTCGTTATCTTGCCTGCAAGGCCCATTGCTACATCAGCTCATGATTTTTAGACTCTCTCCTTCACCTAATCAAAACTTAGGCATCCTTCAAGGCCCAGCTCCATTTCATCTGGTCTGTGATGCAATCACAACGTGATCCAGTCGCTCTAGCCTGCACTGAGCTTCCCATTCTCTGAGTTTCTATGGTAGGTTTTACACTGATTTATAGACCCAGGAATCAACTGTTGATTATCTGAGTATTCATGTCTATGGTGCATCATGATCTGCCACTCCCCAATTAAAATTTCAGGTAATCTAAAAAAGAATGGGAAAGTGCATGGTGGATGGATCTAAGTTATTATTCTTTTTTTACTCTTCACAATAATAACTAACATTTAAATAGCACTTGCTGTGTGCCAAGCACAGCTACCTCATTTGAACCTCATGACCATCCCGAAAGACAGGTGCTATTATTATTCTAATTTCATAAATAGAGAAATCAAGGCAAGTGGAGGTCAAGTGACATGCCCAGGGTCATACATATTACCAGAGAAGACTACCATTCAAGAACCTGATGTTCCTCCTGACTTCTATTTTTTTTTTTTTTTGGTGACACCATCCCCATTCTTGGAGGTTCAAAAATCTTAAAAATCATCCTTAAATCTTTCCTCTCTTTCACCTACTCATCCAGTCCAAGTCTTATCAATTCTATGTTGGCCATATTTCAAATGCCTTCAGTAGACTATAATAATCTCCTTGAGGGAAAGGACTGACTTAATCTTTATATTCCCAGGACATAGTAGAGTAGGGCTGTAAGGAGACACTTATAACTACTTATTGAATAGAATTAATTCAAATTGAATTAAAGATCTCAATCAATTCTGCAAATATTTATTAATTATCATTTATATTCCAAGCACAGTATTAGGTACTGGGAATACAGAGACAAAAATGATACAGCCCTTGACCTGAAGAGCCGACTACTACTAGGGGCATACAACATGGACAAAATGAAGATAAACACTAACTCTATTTGCTATTTAAAACCCCGCAGGTCCCAGGCCAAGCCTCATTTGGTCATTGTTTGGGCCCTCCTTGGCTCAAAGGGAACATAAATAGCAATTGCTTCTGTTTTGCTCAGAAATCTTGAGGGTCTTAACCTCTCAGATTAATTTTTTTTGACTGGTAAAATAGACCATTCTCTGTCTCATTTCTTACCTAGCCTTAATCCCTAATTGGGCATTTCATCACTCAAACTGAGACCTGTTAAAGATCTTAGCTTAAAAAGCTGTATCCAGGGTTATCTCCTGTCTTCCTGATCTACATCTGTCCATTGGACCTAGATGACTCAGGAGGAGAAAGTGAGGCTGGTGACCTGCACGGCCCTCCCTCACTCAAAACAAAGGCAAGTGCAAGTCATGTCATCATTTCTCTGATGGCATGGTCTTTGGCAGTGAAGGATGAACACAATAACTTGCTATCCTCTCAAAGAACCTCAATATCTTTGAGGATCAATTGAGGATTAGTTGCAGTGAAGTTCTTCCTTATGTTGATTTAAGCCTTTTTTTTATCCTTTTACCTATGAGTCCCTGCTTTCCCTTCTTAACCCATATATAGTTCTTCAGATATTTGAAGGTTGCTATCATGTTTCTTCCAAGTGTTTTCTTTTCCAGGATAAATAGCCAAAATTCATTCAAAAGTTCAATTCAATTAAACTTAATTCAAGAAATATTTAGTAAGTTATTTCTGTATCCAGAATAACGTGTTAGGAACTTTCATCTAGTTTCAAATCTAGCTCACTAGCATACAGTCCACATGTGGCCATCTTGTCCACGAAAAAACCACGAGTTAGTCAAATGCCTTGCTTAAATTCAGCTGTATTCAGCCCACAGCATTCCCTCAATACAGTAGTGTTGTGATCCTGTCAAAAAAGGAAATGAGATTAGTCTGACATGAGTTTTTCTTAGTAAGTCCATCTTGAATATATTTAACTGTCCACACATTCTTCATTATCCATTTTACAAGAATCCACATTAAATTTACCCCTTTGTAGTTTGCAGAATCCAATTTCTTCTCTTTTGTGAAAAATTAGGACCACATTTGCCTAGTCTACATTTGTCTGGCACCTTTCATTAGGAATGGATGAATGAAAATGCATTTATTCAGTACCTACTAAGGGTCAGCCCAGTGTTAAATCCTGGGAATACAAACAGAAAAGAAAAAGTCCCTTCCCTCATGGAGCTTACTTCTAAAAGAGAGACAAAAGATAGTGGTAGTCAAAGACGTTTGACTTTATACTAGGAAGTTATTAAGGTAATGAGTGGAGCCATAGGAAAGTCAATTAATAGGCCTTCTCCAGAAGCCATGATGGTATTGATTTAATTACTATTTCCAGAGCAAGAGCTGATTGGGTGGGATGGAAGAGAGGTATAGCAGCAGGGCAGATGGCAAGAAAATTGCCGGGAAGAAGGATGGTCAGGTCTGGGAGATGGCTATTGGGATCTTACCCATCATGGCCATAGGATGGGGGTTTCAAAACTGAATGAACCCTAGAGGTCTAGTCCAGAGAGTACAAGGGGACTGTCAGTGCAGAAAAATACCAGGCTGCCCAGAAATAGCTAACCAACTAGTCATTTAAGAAGTGATAATTAGGCTTCAGAGTTTATGCCCTATAAAACTGAGTGGCAGAAGTTGGTTGATATTTCATTTCGCCCCTGACAGCAGTGTGTTCAGACTACATTATGTAAACTACAATCTCAGTCTTCTCAGGGAAATCTAAAAGAACAAAACATGGTGAGAAAGTAGCTGGTTCTGTAGAGGATTGCTGCTGTACCGTTTTTATAATTCCTTCATTCCTTTTATACTTGCACTGTTTTATACTTGCACTGTTGACTAAAGGTTTGAGTGAATGGGGACTTTTTCTAGGTTCTTTGAATAAGGTTTTCTACATTTTATACAAGAAAGTATTGCTTAATAAAGTCAGTGAATAAATACACTGACCTCCAGATAGGGAATTTATTGATAACAATGAGCAGCTGATGCCCAGAAACAGAATGAAGATTAATAGAAAATTAGGGTTATTACACTTTTTTCTTTCTTTTCCTTTTTTCTTTCTTTTTCTTCCTTCCTTCCTCCCTCCCTCCCTTTTCCTTCCTTCCTCCCTCCCTCCCTCCCTCCCTCCCTCCCTTCCTTCCTTCCTTCCTTCCCTCCTTTTTCTTGATCTCTCCTAATCTACAATTGCAGCATGCCCTCAAAGGCCCAATGCTACAGCTGATTGGCACAGGAGGTTTGATGTCCGCCATTTCTGACCCAGACTACTTTACTCCTCCCTAATCAGCCCTTCCAGGGTTTACCACATTGGTGCCAGACTTAGTGTATTCATGAAATCAGCTTTAGCCCTAGTTCAGAGCTCCAGAACTCAAGATATTCACTAGTAGGGATTGCATGTGTACACCATCACCAATCTCTAAACTGACTTTTAAATATTATAGATCCTTTACACGCAGGATGCTATTTTTGAAACAGATGGCACAGCATTATTATTATGATGTCAAGGTGCCAAGGCTCAGGTTTTTTTAAGCTTTTCATTGTCACCAGAAATGATGGTAACTTTGTCCTCAATTTGTGAGGCTTATAAACTTTTCAAACAAATCATTACTTTTTCACTAGCCACAGTCAACAAGATGCTCCAGTGTTCTGATGGGTTAACCAGTATTATGTTTGGCACTGTTTTCAAAGTTGTCATGGGACCTGTGACTGACTGATGAAGAAGGAAAGAACGTTTTGCTTCTAACAGAAAAAGCAATGCACTAAATCCTTCTAGAGGAAAAGGAGAAGGAAAAGGACATTAGAAAGAAAGAGCAATTATATCAATATTACCTATTAAAAATAAAGGAAATGAAGTCTAACCAAGCAGTTGATGCACAGTAATTGAATGATTATGCCACTCATACAGGGGACCAGGATGGGGGACATAACTTGAGGTAAGCAGCATATTTAAATTCACTGTCATCTTTAAAGAGGAAAAGTAGGAAAAATGAAGAAAAATGTTTTCTATTTTTTCTCTTCTAAAAATTTTTCATTTAAAAATTTCTTAAAAATAATTTTACATGCTTTTATGATCTGTCCCTCTTCCTACCTCCTTATTAAACAAAAGCAGAACAAAAATAATGAAAAATAAAGTCCTTGTCACAAACATTCACAGTCCAACAAAACAAATTCCTCCATTGGCTGTTCTTGAAGATGTATGATTTTGCATTTCAAATCCCCCAGTTCTCTAGTAGGAAGTGTGTAGTGTATTTAATGCTCAGGATTTTGGACTCATGGCTTATTACTGCACTGAGCAGTGTTCTGAAGTCTTTCAAAGTTGTTTTTCTTCATAATCTTGTCATTGCAAAAGTTGCCATTCTAGTTCTCACTTCACTCTGGTCGTAGAATTCTTCCTTGATTCCTCTAAAATTGCCATTTCATCATTTCTTATGGCACAACAATATTCCATTTCATTCATATACCATAATTTGGTTAGCTATTTCCCCAACAGGTTGGCATTGTCTTAGTTTTCAGCGTTTTGCCACTAAGAAAAGGACTGCTATGTTTTTATATATGTAGGTCCTTTTCCTCTTTCTTTGAAAGAAAAATATTTTCAAAATCTTCATGCAAATAATTTAAAACAGAAAGTGTTCCTAGAATTCCTCTTTCATCATTGGAGGAGAGTATTTGTTTTTTTTTTTTTAACCGTAGAGGTAAGATTTGTAGGGACTCCAAGGTGTCCTAAGGATACCTTATTATCAACTTCACTGAAAGGGAAATAGAGATGCTGTAAAAGGTTGGTTGCTCTGATTATAGAGTTGGGATCATGTGGATTCCAACAGAAGTCACATGTCTTGCTGTGGGCTTTCTTGCCAGCTCTGTCACTAGCTGTGTGATTTTGGACAAGTCAACTCATTTCCAGAGGTCCCAGTTTCTTCATCTATAAAACATGGTGGTCAGACCAGGTGGTCTCTGAGGTCCCTTTTAGTTCTATATCTATGATTCTTTGACCATAAGTTTTATTTGACCACAAGTATTAGGTGGCATAATGCATAGAGTGATGAGTCTAGGGTCAAGAAGACCTGAGTACAGTTACTACATGACCTTGGGCAAGTCACTTAACCTCTGTTTGCCTCAATTTCCTCAACTATAAAATGGAGGTCATAATAGCACCAACTTCCCAGAGTTGTCCCAAGGATCCAATGACATAATAGTTGTGAAAGCACTTGATTGGTACATAGTAGGCACCAATATAAATGCTTTTTCCTTCCTTTCCAGTCTCCCTTGACCAGTATCTTCCATTATTCTTTTATCCAATCTCTGGTGAAAGACTTGACCCTTCTCCCTGTAAAGGATAATTCTTCCATGCTACTAAGCCCATCCTCTCCCATCTTCTTCAGATGATTGTCCCTACTACCATCCCGCCTCCCTAACCTTAACTCTCCCTTATCTAGGAGTGTTGATGTTACCTGATGTTACCATTTGCAGTGCCATAGGTGCCCTCTATGTTAATTTATTTCACCTATCTGAGAAGCTGTTGAGGCAGCAAGGTATGGCACTGTGGATAGAATGCTGGGTCTAGAGTTCATCTGAGTTCAAATCCAGCCTCAGATACTTCCTAGTCACTTAACCATTGTTTGCCTCATCAGCTTGTGGACCATAGTCATAACTACATTAGTCAGTAAAATCTCCATTTTTGTGGCTGGATTTTTTGATTTTGTATCACTGCCCACATCTTATTAGATGGAGAAACTCAAGCCCTGAGACTTTAAGCGACCATCAGTTGCAGAGTCAGTCAGGACACGGTCAGGAATGCCACGGTGTCAAAGCAGCACTTTCATAGGGATAAAAATGATACTTTCTGGGGAGGCTTTTTTTTTTCTTTTTAAGTTTTTCAATGAACAAAAAAACTGATTTTCTCTCACTTCCACTCCTCTACCAGAGGGCAAAAAGAGAAAAACAAAACCCATGTAACAAATAGGTTTAGTGAAGCCATGTCCGAAAGATCTATGTCTCATTGTGCCCAGATCTGGAAATGCTTTCTGTACTAAATGCAATGATTTTGATATTGTAACCCTGTTGTTGCCACTAATGCCCTAGCCTGGTGTCTCAATGTGGCACGAAGGTGCCCCTTGACCTCTTCAGCACAAATTACCCCCAAATTACCCCCAAATTGGGGCCTAGCAGTGGGGTCTAGTTACCAGACAGCTTCATCAATAGCTGATCAATCAGGCAGGCCATCAATAAGGATTTGTTAACCACTCTGAGTCAAACACCAGGAGGCTGGCCCCAGGAGTGATTAATTTTTTTAGGGGAGCTGGTTTCAGTAAAACAAGAAACCATTTCGAGCTGCTCTCTCTCCCTCCCGCCCTCTATCTTCATCTCTCTCTCTGTCTCTCTCCCTCCCTCCATGTCTCCTCTCTATCTCTCCCTCTCTCCCTGTCTGTCAGTGGAGAGGGTGATAAAATCACATTAAAAAAATCACAAATTCTTTTAAGCGACCAAATAATCCTACCTTAGGTCCTTGAAAATACGCCATCAGAACAGAAGTGTGAGGGATAGATTTATTACCAAATTTATGGCAAGCTTTTCTTCTAAGACTGTGCAACCTCCCTTCTTGATTCAGGGATTTGACCGTGGCCTTCCTTTAACTAGTTAGTGACTTTTTCCTTATGACCTTCAGTCACGGGGGCACTTGTTGTTCTCTACTTACATTCTCACATTTTTTCTAAGGATACATGCCTATTTTTAGATAAGATATTTCTTTCCATTTCAACTACTTACTCCCCTTGAACTTTTGCTTCTCTGTGTTCTGTAAGACAGTACTCTGCTTTTCAACTGAGGGATAATGGAATGAGTGATGAACCTTGAAACTAGGGAACTTGGGTTCCAACGCTGTCTCTTCCGTCCATACCCTCTGTGACCTTGGGCCTGAGCTTCTCATCCACAAAAGGAGCAGGGTTAGACAAAATGATCTCCGAGCTCTCTTTTAGCTCTAAATCTCTGATTCTATAAAAAGTAGAAAATTGCTACTGTATTTCCTTCACTTCAATGTCTTAAAATCATAATAGACATAATATTTGAAGTGTACATTTGGGGGGGGGGGGGGGCGTGGCACACGCATTAAACAGGAAGGCCAGTGCATTTAATTATTATTTTGAGAAATAAAATGGGCTTTTAAGAATTGCTTTAAGTTTTTTTTTTCTTTTTCATACATAGCTCCTGCAGCAAAACGAGAATAAACTTGAGAGTGGTTCCAGATGTAATCTAGGAAAAAAAAACCCACCGCACTTACAAGTCTAATTACTGGGTTTGAATAGCAGGCTCTGCATTTTAATGCATGTTGAGGGAGAGGACCTATGTTTGAATGCCAGCTGTGCTATTTGCTACCTACGTGATGCCAGGACAATCACCGTCTCTCTGGGCCTGAATTGTTCTTCTGTCCAATGTGAATAATAATAGTACTCTGGCCTACCTCACTGAGTTGCAGTGAAGATCAAATAAAACAGTACATGGAAAAGTAATAGGGGAACTACATACGGTTCACATGTAAAGTGTAAATGAAAGGCGTCACTCTTATTGTTTGAAGTGGATCAAAGTACAACACGCCTAAAAACAACAGAAACAATAATAACTAACGTTTATAATAGTGCTTGTCATGTGCCTGGCACTGTGCTGAGTGCTTTACAGTTCTTATCTCATCTGAACTGACAGAAATCCTGTGAGTCAAGTGCTATTATTATTATTCTCATTTTAGAAATGAGGAAACTGAGGCAAACTGAGGTTCCTTTGCCCAGGGTCACAGAGCTGGTTAAGTGTCTGAGGCCAGATTTGAACTTGGATCTTCATGACTCCAGGCCCTGGGCTCTATCCACGGCATCATCTAGCTGCCCAATGCAGAACATTATTTCTATGGGAAAATGCACTGAGTTCCAAACAAATGCCTGGAAAACAACTTTTTGCAACACAGTTTGCTCATAACGCAGGGACTCCTTGAACTATTTTCTTTCAGATTGATCTCGTATAACAGAATTGTTTTTTTCTTTCTTAGCTTTTGTTAGATCTGGAAGTCCTTCTGAAATGAGCCAATAGGATGCCAGAAATGCATGAAGTAAACATTCAGGGAGAATGAGACATGACAGTGCCACTGGATATTTCAGTCACATAGTCTCCTCTGCTCCAGAACGTAAACACACAGTTCACTTTTTTTTCAGGTCCCAAAGGCAAGAGAAATGCCTTGGCATTCTGTTTCTTTGGTAGGTAATAGCTGGGCATCCTTAAATACCCTAAAGGGTATCTATATCCCGAAAGAAATAAAAAAGGGGAAAAGGGACTCATTACAAAAAATATAGCACCCCTTTTTGTGGTGGCAAAGAACTGGAAACAAAGGAGGTGCCTTTCAATTGGGCAATGGTAAAAAAGCTATGATATATAAATGTGATGGATTATTATTGTACTGTAAGAGATAATTAAGGGGATGAGTTCAAAGAAATCTGGAAAAACTTGTGTGGTCTCTGAAGTCTATGCAGGGAACCTATGTGGAGTGAAACGAGTGAGCCAGGGACCAATTTATGCTATAACAGGAAAATCGTAAATACAAAGACCTTGAAAGGCTTGGGAACCTGATTAACACAATGACAAATCACAGTTCCACAGGATTCATGATGAAACTTATTGAATACTTTTTGAAAGATTAGTGAAGGACTCAGAGTATGGTTAGAGACATTTTTTCCCGTACTTAGAATTTGCACAAATGCTTGACTATATATATTTTAGAGGGCAGCTAGGTGACACAGTGGCTGGTGTGCCAAGCCTGGCACTCAGAAAGACCTGAGTTCAAATTTAGCCTCAGACACTCTGGAAGGTCACTTAAGCCTGTTGGCCTCAGTTTCCTCATCTGTAAAATGAGTCAAAGGAGGAAAGGGCAAACCACTCCAATATCTTTGCCAAGGAAATTCCAAAAGGGGTCATGAAGAGTTGAACATAACTGAAAATTGAAAAATGACTGAACAGCAACATATATATTTTGGAAAGGGGTTTCCCCTTTTTCTGGCTTTCTTAATGAGTGAGGGAGAAAGAGAGGGAGGCAGGAGAAAAGAGAGATCTTCATTTGAAAATAAAATAAGATGAAAATATATCCTAGTACTATATTTATCATATGATAGCTATCCAGTCAAAAAGCATTTATTACATGCTTAATATGTCAGGCTCCATGCCAAGCACTACTTTGTAATATTTTTATATAATAGAAACTTTTGCATAACCGAAATAAATCACATTCCAAGATTGCAAAGTGTTAGCTATATGTGACAAATGGGCAATCTACTATTTTATTCTTTAAGTGAACTTGAAAAAGGAATTCCAACTGTTAGGGTGGAAAGTGATGCCAGAGGTCAACTTTTAGACGAACATGATCCTTTAAGACCCAGTCACAAAGTCCTAGATCCAAAGATCTTTTCCCATTACATAAAGCTTAAAAAAAAATTAACATGCGGTACCATGCTTTAGAGGGCAGCTAGGTGATACAGTAGATAGAGCTCCCATACCTGGAGTTAGGAAAACCTGAGTTCAAATCTGCCCTAGCTAGTTATATGACCTTGGGCAAGTCAATTAAAAAAAAAATCTCTGTTCGCCTCAGTTTCCTCAGCTGTAGAATGAGGATAATAATATCACCTGCCTCTCAGGATTGTTGTGAAGATCAAATGAGATAATATTTGTAAAATATTTATTATAGTGCTTGCCACATAGTATACCTACCTATCTTCGCCATCCTTAAATACTGAATATCCATTGAACATTGGTGAAAATAAAGATATAATTTGTTTACCTTTCAAGCTCATGGACTCTCTGAAATCTATTCATGAACTCCTTGGGGATCCATGGACCTAAGGTTAAGAACCCCTGCTCTAAGATTATTGATTTCTAGAACAGGTACCAATCTGTACTGGTAGAGGGAATTTCTTCATTGGGAGTTCCTTATGACAATGTTGGTTTTCAGTCATGTCTGACTCTTTGAGACCCCATTTGGGGTTTTCTTGACAAAAATACAGCTTATTTTACAGATGAGGAAACTGAGGCAAACTGGGTAAAGTGACTTGCCCAGGGTCACACAGCTAGTAAGTGTCTGAGGTCACACTTGAACTCAGAAAGATGAGGCTTCCTTACTCCAGGTCCAGCATTCTACTCACTGCACTCCTTAGCTACCCCAATGAAATAATAGATCTGATAAAAAAAAAATCAACAATATGAAAAAGAAATCTATTATGAATTCCTTGTATTAAGAATTAAGTATCCTTTTGCCACTGTCACATTCTTTTTCCTAATGTTTGCTTTGCTGTTCATTCAAAAGATAATTAAGAGAGGGTAAGATTTCACAAACTGCCATTTTCAAGTTAATTCCATACTTAAGATCAAACGATTTCTACCTGCTTGGTCACAATGTACAGATTTATCTTCACTACCATTAAATGTATTATGAACATCATACTGAAAAGAGAATTTTTTGGCAAACAATAGGAGGCTACGTCCTTTGATAATTCATTCAATCCTATCATTTATATCTGGATATTCTGGAATAAGGCGCTATAAGAATTTGGTAAGTACGGCTGGTATGATTATAAGATAACAGTTCTCTCAAAAGTGAGTTAGCACATTGAAAAATACACAATTATTTTGTGTTTTACTTCACAGAACCCTGAAAAGGAGAACTGCACATTTTAATCGTCATATGAAAGAAAATTTCAAATCACTAAAAATAAGAAAAAATCCTTGTCAAAATAACCCTGAGGTTTTACATTATAGTCTCAAATTGGTGAAGATGACATAAGGCAAGCATAGCCAGGGTTGGAAGGACTGTAAATTGTTAGTGGAGC
The DNA here is from genome assembly GCF_028372415.1 of Notamacropus eugenii. NCBI lineage: Eukaryota > Metazoa > Chordata > Mammalia > Diprotodontia > Macropodidae > Notamacropus > Notamacropus eugenii. The sequence continues at coordinate 314,516,411 of NC_092874.1, forward strand.
TTGGAACTAGTATAGTCATTCTGGAGAGCAGTTTGGAATCATGCAAATAAAGCGTTGATACCCGTTTGTCTCAGAGATGTCACCAGTAAGCGTACACCCCAAGGAAGTCACTGACAGAAAGAGGAGCTCTATTGACACCAAAATATTTCTAGGAGCACTTTTTTGTGGTAGCAAAGAACTGGAAGCAAAGTAGATGCCCATCAATTGGGGACATGGTCAAACAAATTGTGGTGTATGAATACAATGGAATATTACCGTGCTGTAAGAAAATGACAAATCTGATAGATACAGAGAAGTATGGAAAGATACATATGAACTAATGCAAAGTGAAGTAAAAAGAACCATGATGATTATAACAATATAAGAGGAAAAAAAACACATATCAAAATTTTATGTTGTGAAATTATAAAGAACAAGCTTAACCTCAAAGAAGAGATCTAAGAAAATACTTCCTTCATTCTTGTGCATGTAATATCAGAATTTTTCCAAGTCTGATTAATTTTACTGATTTCCCCACCCCTTCTTTTGCCCTTTTTCTTCCTTTTAAGTAATTCTTTTTCATAAGAGATAAGCTCTCAGGTGAAGGGAATTGATATGAGGGATGTTTAGGGGACATAAAAACAAATGTATCAATCAAAATATATTTTAAAATTTCAGAATAGGAAAACATCACACTAAAGTGGAATTTTATTCTAGATAGAGGTAGAAAAGTTCATTATTGTTTCCTGCTTAGAATAAGCCTTATAGACTAGAAAACTGTTAATAGTCCTTAATAGCATAGATTTTACAAAGGAAAAAGATGAATAATAGGAAAGTACAGTACATACCCATTTCTTCCAATTGCATTTTACAATTATTATGTTTTTCATTTTTACTTTTGCCTATTTTTTTCACATAGGCTCTAAATGAAAAAAAAAATACCTATCTCCTAAACCTCATAAATCCTGTATGTTACTTTCACCTATACAGCAATTCCTCTAATATTTGTCACCCAAGTGGAATCTTTTTTTAACATGAATTTTGTCCCATTTAATGAAAATATACATGTGAAATGAACACTTTGGACATAAATAACTGAATGCCAGCTTGTTCTTTATAATTTCATAACATTCAGTTTCTCTTCTCCTGAAGAATAAAAGATTTCAGGTTTAGAAAAAGTGACACGATTAAAAAATGCAGTATCATTTGGCATAGTACCAGCGTACTATCAGTGTAACTGATTTAGAAAACCATCAGAAAACCTGGTTCAAGACCAGCCTCCAATACTTACTACAAGTTTCAACCTTAGGTATATCTCTCACTATCACTTAGTGTAACTTTCTTCATTTACAATTTTGGCAGAATAATACTTGTGCAGAGTTGCTGTCGGAGGAGAACAGCCCAGATAGCAAGCAGCACTGGGGCAAGCAGTACTGCCCAGATCCCTTGACTACCCCAGCAATGATGAGTGCCAGACCAAGGAGTGATTTCAAATCTAAACAAAAACCACAGTGGGTCACCCTTCCAGCAAAATACCACAAATTTGGCCTGCAGGCAGGCAACTAGAACAGAACTGTGTGTGGAATGGGGATGTGTAGGGACTGTGGAGCCAGATCCTAGCAGCAGAAGACTTGGGGTTGTTGCCACTTTAAAGCACAAGAGAAGACCTTTGAACCAGACTCTAAGAGCAAGACACAGCCTCAGCACGATGGCAGCTCTAACATTGGCCAGAATGGGTACAAGTGAGGTGGAGATTTGAGAATCTATGATGGATGTATGCTCAAGAGGTGGGAGGCTTTCTGGTTTGGGGCCTGGTTGCTCAGTGGGAGATGTTTCCCATTACCATAATGAAGTAGAAGATGACCATTGCCGGGAGGCTGAGCTCAGGCTTGCCAGAAGACAGCAATCTCGAGTGATTTACTCAGACAGTGAAGGAGCATGGTAAAGATGAAGGGCTTGTCCAACAGGTCCAAAAAGTGTTTTAAGTATCAACTTCTCAGAAATACCATGTTTTCTATGATTCCTCATATTACTCTGGTGGGAACCCTTCTCTTCATTCTCCATTGAGTACTTGGAATTTTCATGACCAGCCATCCCTCATTCTGTGTCCTTAATCACCATTCCCCCCTTATAGATTCTTCCTCTTACTTCCTTCTCCTCTCCTTTTCACCTCCCCTTTTATGTGTTTACTTCCTCAATTAGAATTTAAACTTCTCAAGAGTAAGGGCTGTCTTCTTCCTTGCATTTATATCCCCAAACTTAGCACAGTGCCTACTATGTGTAGCTTAGTCATTCAGTTGCATCTGACTCTTTGTGACCCCATACTGTCCATGGGTTTTTTTGGCAAAGATACTAGAGTAGTCTGCCATATCTTCTCCAGTGGGTTAAACCAAACAGAAGTTAAGTGATTTATCCAGGGTCACATAGCTAGTAAGTGTCTGAGACCAGATTTGAACTCAGGTCTCTCTGATTGGGCCTGGGCCCAGCACTCTAACCACTGAATCACTTAGCTGCCTTGCTGTGTACCTGGCACATGGTAAGCTCTTAATAAATGCTTGTCAATTCACTATCAGATTGACTAATGTAACTTTTCCCCCCACCTTCAATGAGAAATTTTATATGAAGGAGATGAGATCAGTGATGCTTAGGTCTAGCTAGGGCTACCTCCTCACTGGTGGCTCTCTATACCTATAGTAGGTGTTACTGCAGTTATGGTAAAGCGGTAGAAAGAAGCCTAGCCTAGAGACTTAATTACTACTCACTATTAGCTCTGCCAGTCACTAACTGTGCCATGCTGATTCCGGGCCAGCTGTTCATCCTCTTGGCCTCAGTCTCCTTCCACTTCTGTAAAATGAGCTGGGTCAGACTAGATAAGCTCCTCTATCATCTTGCAAATTGATAGAAAAGAAGAAGTTAGTGAGAATCCTGTTTATTCTTTCCGATTAGCTGTGAAGCAAATCAGCTTTTCTTTCCACTTCAAACTCTCCACTTTCCTTGAGCTTTTATTAACCAAGAACATTTGGAATATCGTTTTCGAAACAAAAGAAGCAAATTCATTGTAGCTCCCTCATTTCCCTTTTTTGATACTGGGGCTTCAAATACTTGGGAAGAATTGCCCAGGCTCATTGTCTGCTTCTCACAAGGTATCTAACTGCCTATTCTTGGTCTCCGTCTATGGCTGTCCTACGCAACAAATGATACTCACACAGCAGACACACGGTTTTCCAAACCAATGCCTGTAAATGCATGTCCCCTATATTTCCTATTTTTATTAAGCCTCAAATCCTCATTGCTACCATTTGCCTTGAGAGGAGCATAGGATATACCCTTGGTAGCTAGAATTGCTGCAGATGGGAGGCAAGTCCAAACTCTCCCTTCCCAAAGATAACAAAATGGTCCACTTTCCCTTTTCTATAGCCCTTTGTTGGTTCCTAGGAAAGAAGAGTCACATTCCCAACGGTCCCCTGATCCCAGTCCTTTTCTCTTTTACTGACCTGTTTTTGTCCCCAACTATCCAACATTTCTCCCAACATTTTCTCCATTCTACTTAAATGTGCAAACTCCACTTGGACCAAATGTTGATATTGGTGCTTCCTGTTTCAGAGGTAAAAGTCAAAGATGCACTGCAGAGAAAGTTTGTCCTGATTTTCTTAAGGCCAATTCTTCTATCTCCCTCTGTTTGAAACATTACCTTACCCCTCGCTTCTCCCTTGAAAATGAGGAGTTCAGAGGGAGGTCTCAGAGTACTGTACTTGTAGATTACGTTTCTTTGATTCTTCTCTGTTCTTAAACATTGTCAATTCCATCACAGTTATTATTTTCATCCTGGAATTATTTATTCTGCATTGAATCATAAAAGATAAGAGCTAGATGGAGCTTTAGCAGTAATCTAATTAACTGATTAACTGATGTTTAGAGAGATGAAGTGAGTTTTTCACCTAAAACGAAACAATGAATTTACATTTCAAGTGGAATTAGAACGGAGGTCTTCTGATTTCAGTATTGCTAGGGTTTTTGTTTGCTTGTTTGTTTGACTTTACCATACTGCCTCTCCCTTTTTCCAATCTGGACCTATCTTTACCACATTTTCACATACGTAGGTACACATATATGTACCTAGACATGCTTGTACACACTAGTATGTTTCCTCTCAGGGACCAATTATTCCTTCCTGGACCATCACAAATATTCCATAAGTCTCATGTCAACTTTAGAAGCAAAATATATTAAAGAGAAGAAACCTAACAAAGATAAGCCACCATATGTTTATGGTTTGCGGTTGAGTCATTTCAATTATGTCCAACTCCCCATGATCCCGTTTGGGTTTTTTGCCAGCAAAGATACTGGAGTGGTTTGTCATTTTCTTTTCCAGTTCATTTTACAGATGAGAAAACTGAGGCAAACAGGGTGAAGTGACTTGCTCAGAGTCACCCATCTAATAAGTGTCTGAGGTCAGATTGTAACTCAGATCCTCCTGACTCCAGGGCCAGCACTCTTAAATGTACTTAAATGACAGACTTGGACAAAGATAAAATTATAAGGTTAAATTAAAATTAAGAAGTCATTTAATCATACTCCCATCTCAAAGGTGGGTTCATTTCCTGTCTTCAATCTCTTGGGAGCAATATTCTTCAACCTATACCAGTGTCTAACAACTTTGATAGGTTTCCAATTATGTCACAATATTCATACTTGGATGTGATGAAACTACGTTAAATCTGTTTAAAAATCTGGTTGAGCTTTCTTTAAAAAATTTTTTTTTAAGTTTATTTGAAAAAAAGAGATAGTTCCTTCTGTTGTTCAATCATGTCTGACTCTTCTTGGCCCCATTTTGGGGTTTTCTTGGCAAAGACTCTGGAGTGGTTTGCCATTTCCTTCTCTAGCTCATTTTACAGATGGAGAACTGAGGCAAACAGGATTAAGTGACTTGCTCTGGGTCACACAGGTAGTAGGTGTCTTGGACTAGATTTGAACGCAGAAAGATGAGTCTTCCTGATTCTAAGTCCAAGACGCTATCCACTGTACCACCTAGCTAACCTATTCCTTTAAAAAGGTAATATGAAATGATCAATTAAGTCATTATTTGTGGAAGAGGCCAATCAGTCAGTCAAAAGCATCTATTAAGCAGCTGCTACATGCCAGGCACTGTGCAAAGCACCAGAAAGAAAGGCAGAAAACAGTCTCTGCTCCTAAGAAGTTCAAATCTAATAAGGGGACAATATGTAAATAACCAAGGACAAACAAGACATACACAGGATAAACTGGAGATAATCTCAGAGGGAAGGCAGTAGCAATAAGGGGCACAGAGGATGGTTTCTTGCAAAAGATGAGACTTTGAGACTTGAAAAAAGCCAGGAAAACTAGGAGGTGGTGATGAGGATGGTGAGAGCTCTAGGCATTGAGGACAGACAGCAAAAATTTACAAAGTCAGATGTGTCTGGTGTGAGGAAGAGTAAGGAGGCTAATGTACAATTATTTCTTCCATATCTCATGATGTAGGCTGGTAACATATTGAAACCATGATGGGGAAAGTTGTGATATGGAAGGGAAAACTGCACAGAGTACTTGAAGGAGAATAAGATATAAGAAGACTGAAAAAGCAGGAAGGGGCCATGTTATAAGGAACTTTAAAGGTCAAACAGAAGATTTGATATTTGATCTTGGAGGTGACAGGAGTCACTAGCATTTATTGAATAGAAGTATAAGATGGTTAGATCTGTGCTTAAGGAGATAATTTTGACAGCTTAATGGAGAAAGAACTGGGACAGGAAAAGACAGAGACATCAGCCAGCAGGCTATTGCCATAGTCCAGGCATGAGGACATAAGAGCCTGTACCAGGATGGTTGTTATGTTCATCCTTCATTTTCAAAGAAGACCACGACATCAGGGAAATGATGACATGACTTGCACTTGACTTTGTTTTGAGTGAAGGAGTGCTGTGCAAGGTCACCAGCCTAACTTACTCCTCCTGAGTCATCTGGATCCAGTGACCAGATATTTATCAGGATGACTGGAGATGGCCCAGGATGCAGTGGGAGACCCTGGCCTTTTTGGCAAAGGCCTTTTCAGGTACTCACTTCTAGTGAGGTAATGCCCATTCAGTGAATAGGCCTCTTTAAAAAGTAGTCAGAGGGAGAGCCCCTTTAATAGAAAAGAAATAAACAGATAACACGGGGAGGGGCAGGAGCCTCAGGGTTGTTGTTTGGAAGAGAAACTGCTCCTATCGACATTCACTCTAAGCCAGGAGGGTCCAAAAACAGCCACTGAGTGAAGGTTGGGCAGGGACCCATTGGTGTTCAGTCCATGGGCTTCCCGGTGCACTGGGTAACAGTAATAGAATAAAGGAGAGATGTCACAAAGGCAGAGGAACGACAAGGCTTGACAACTGATGGGACACGGAGAGTGAGAGAGTGAACAGATGGGGAGAGGAGGAATTTAGAGGAAGTCTAAAATTTAAAACACAAACTCGTAGCTGAGGGTGAGTATTTCCAGCTAGAGAGAGAGATCTAGACATAATGAGTGCTACAGAGCTGAGTCTCAGCCTACAGAGAGGCTCCCAGGACTCCTCTCTCCACTTGTAGGGAGATGACAGATAGCGCCACCAGTGAGCAGAACATTCTGTAGCTGGTCCAGAGGCAAACAAGGACAAACCACAACAACCTCTTTAATTAATTTAATTAGGCTAAGCAAGGAAATAATATACCTCTGGCTAGGGCAAAAACAAAAAACAAAAACCCCATCACATTGAAAGCAGAGGACCAGTTTCCAAGCCAGGATGTGAATTCATAGCTGGCCTGAGTTCAAGAGCCTGACTCTAAAATAATGTTGCAGTGTGAGTCCGAAAGAAAGCTGGTGATCTGAACAGGCTTGGATTAAATGATGGTGCCTTAAGGATCAGTGAGAAAGGGACTGAATTTTACCAAAGATTTTGGTTTTTTCCAAAACTCACTTTGAATAGTATATATTATCACTGAGCTTGGCGCTTTGTTGTTGTAAGCATGGGATGGTAGAAGGAGCACTGGATTGTAACTTGGGTTTGAATCCTGACTCAGCTGCTTATCCAACCAGGGTGTGATGGAGCCAGTGCAAACAAGTTCATGAGAGCTGATTGTTAAAATTTCAGAATAAGCATTTCTATCTCACAAATCCACAAACGCTAAAAATCAGGGCTTTTACTTTGTTATTAATTTCTAGACTTAAGAAAGTGATGGAGAAAATGCCAATAATGCAAATAATGCCAAGATTAAACTTAAAAGTGTGTCATATGTCCCCTGACCACTCTCCACCCTGAGTCAGTTGTTAAACATTTACTAGTACATCCCTGCTTCATGTTTGGCAAGTCATTTGGCCTCTCTAGGACTTTGTTTCCTCATCTGTAATACAAAGGAATTAAAATGAGATGATTTCTAAGTTCCCCTCCAGGAAAAAAAAATCATTTGATCCTCTCAGATCCTCTAACTTGAAATTTTAACGTCAGGGCAAACAACCTTCATGGAGTGGACAGCACAGCAGCAACCTTAAAAATCACATAAGAAGTAATTAAGACAAATTCACTTGAACAGGAGAGGGAATTAGCTACAGCTGCCCTACAAATGGATGATGTTAATAATGAAAAATATCTATTAGTTTCCTATTTTGGTGAATTACTATTTCTAACAAGAGGCTACGCTCAACTGATTCTAAGTTAGTGAGGGAGTGTACATCCTGTCAACATGTACTGGTATCATTGTAAAAGCGCACAAGCTTTCAAATACATTATATGACATCTTTGCTTATTTTAAACTTTAGCATTGTTCTTCCATTATTTTCAGTCCTGTCTCACTCTTCAAGCCCCCTTTTGGGTTTTTCTTGGCAAAGATACTGGAAGTGGTTTGCCATTTCCTTCTCCAGCATTTTAAAGATGAGGGAAACTGAGGCACACAGGGTTAAGTGATCTGCCCAGGGTCATACAGCTAGAAGTGTCTGAGGTTAGATTTGAACTCAGAGTCTTCATGACTGCAAGTCTGGCATTTTTCCACTACACCATCAACTTTAGTAGCCTAGCACAAAGCCCCAATCGCCCCACCTAGTTATATCTATAAAGCCAGTCATCCTAATGATTTATCATTAAAAGTTCACAGAATTTCCAAAATCTTAAAGTAGATTTAATAGCTATAAATAAAGTGGATTTAGATATAAATACAGCATATAGGACTTTTTTGTGTGTACCTTTGTTGCTAACTGACTAAAGAGTGAAAAAGAAAAACACTACCAGTCAAAATCTTTGAAATTTATAGAAAACTGAAATTTTCATAGTTGAAAACAACTGGAAAATACACATGTTCTTCTCATTCCCCAACAACAAATGTTTTAGTTGCTTCGATCTGACAGTTTTGCTTAAAAAAGCCATACACACACAACACAAAACTAACTTATTAACAGATTACTCACATCAGGGTCTAATTCTTCCAACTCATTTTCTAGCGTCCTAAGCTCCTCTTCTGTTAGCGCTCCTAGGATTTTATCTTCATCCAGATCCCGGTATTTTTCTAGTTCTCGTCTGTACGACATTTTGTAAGCTTTCTTGTGGTCTGTGCTGAATTATGACCTATAATGAAAAGGCAATGAGATTTAATTCAACAATAAATCACATGCAAAGCACCTTAGGATACAAGGACAAAAAACAAACAGCTTTTACCCTCCAGAAGCTTCTATTTCCCAGGTCAGGCCAATACAAGCTTTAAAAGGATAAATAAGAGATAACGGCTCCCCTGACTACGTTGTTATCCTTTTAGAAATGAAAATGTTTGCTGTGGTCGTTCAATAGCATCTGGACATATTTTTACAAGTATACTGATCAGTGATAGCTCACTACAGCCAAGACTGACAGAGTTTTATTACTCATGCTGTCACTAGAACTAGCAGAGTTATCTTGTAGAATTTCTTAGGGAATTTGCTCTAATGACTAGATAAGTTTACAATTGTCAATTGTTTATAAGGGCATACTTATGTGGTTCAGCCATGTCTGACTCTCCACGGCCTGATTTTGTGCTTTTTCTTGGCAAGATACTGGAGTGGTTTGCCATTTCCTTCTCCAGCTCATAAACAAGGTTAAGCGACTAGCCCAGGGTTAGACAACTAGTAAGTGTTGAAGGTCACAGCTGAACACAGGGTCTTCCTGACTCCAGACCCAGCACTCTCCGTTGCATCACCTAGCTGCCCACCCAAGCACTCATAGGATCACAGATTTAGAACTGGAAAAGGACCATTAATTTCACTTTATAGATGAGGAACTGAGGCCCAGAGAAGTAAATTAATTTGTTTGATATCCCACAGGTAATAATATTTTGTTGTTGTGTTTGTCCTTCATTGTTGAAGAAGACCATGCCATCAGAGAAATGATGACACGACTTGCCCTTGACTTTGTTTTGAGTGAGGGAGGGCTGTGCAAGATCGCCAGCCTCACTTCTCCTCCAGAGCCATGTGAATCCAGTGACCAGATATTCATCAGGATGACTGGGGGTGACCCAGGATGGGGATTTGAATCTAGTTTTTCTAACAGCAGATCCCACACTCTCTCTGCTGTACTACTTTTAAAGACTTCTACCAGCTTGTAGGAACCTGAAAACAGTTTGATCTCCTAACTACATTAAACATACTACTCCAATACTATCTAGTTTCCACTTTTGAGCTCTTAGCAAATCCTTCCTTCATAGATAAGGCTAAGGTAAACTTCATCCCAACCGCTTTCAAAATTGTTGTAAATTATGAATTCATTAGATGTCCTTGTGGAGTATACGTAACACATTATTACAATGCTAAACTATACATTTATTTAGAGTTATATAAAGTATATATAATATTTTATATATTATTGATATAATATTTTTATGTCCATTGAAGCATTATGAGCTGCATTAGGAAAAACAATATTGAACTCTGGATTGTACCTTCTTGAGAAAACAACTCACAATGACTTAAGTTTAACGTGTGACCATCTCAAGTCCAAGGAACTGCCAAAGTAAATTAGAAATGTAGTAAAAGTCAGTAATATCAATGACTGAAATAGGGAGGTTATTGTTTAGTCATTTCAGTTATATCTGATTCTTCGTGACTCCATTTGGGTTTTCTTGGCAGAGATACTGAAATGGTTCACCATTTCCTTCTCAAGATCATTTTACAGATGAGGAGACTGAGGCCAGTAGGGTTAAGTGACTTGCCCAGGGTTATCCTGCTAGTAAGTATTTGAATTCGTGAAGATGAATCTTTCTGCCTCCAAGCTGGATGCTTGACTTCTCTGGCAATTCATTGGAGTATGCAACTCCCCTTCCTCATCATTCTTTCTCAGGAGCTTTGATCTGTCAGTCCATAAGTATTTATTAAGGGCTTATTATGTGCCAGGCATTTTACATGCACTAGGGATATAAAGACAAGATCAGTCCCAATGGAACTCCCATTCTAATAAGGGAGACTGTACATATATCAAGAGGTAGGTACAAGATACATGCAGAATAAATGGAAAGTAACCTTAGAGGGGAAGGCTGTAACAGGTAAGGGGATGGAGGGGGATGGCCTACAGGATGCTGCAGCGTACTGAATTTCAATCCATGAAATAAGACCGTTTTGCTAGAGAAAACAAAGAGGTTCTTAATGAATATCAACAAACCCATGGATCTGTGAGAAAATTTAAAGTTCACTAAAACTGCAAAATGTGTGTGTGTGTGTGTGTGCATAATATAGTGATCCCTTCCACACTGTGACTTTACCCATGCTATCTTGTGAGTCAGCATAAGAAAGTAAATGGGAATTTGGGGGGGGTTTGGCAGATGCCACAAACTACATGCAAAGGTTAGCAGATGACACAGAAACAGTTTAGACTCAGAAATGCATCCACTATATTATCATATAGTAAAATATCAACCCAAATTTTACAATAAGATACTGTAAACAGTTCTTAATAGAAAAAGAAAAAATTCAGACTTTCTCTCAGGTAAGAAGGGAGGGCCAGGCCCCCTCAACCCCATGATGTAGAAAAGATAAATATATAATAACCTCTATAAATGTTATTTAATTTTAATTTGAAATTTTATTTAAATTTTTACACTTTTCTATTTAAATTAATTTTTAATTTTTTTTAGTTAAGCAAACCCTGTGTCTATTACGTGGAAGTTAATTTGTACAGAAATTGAAATAGGATAGGGCTTTAGTGGGGTCAGAGACTTAGAATGAGAAGGGCCCTTAGAGCATAAAGTGGAGCTCCCTTACTTTACATGTGAAAAAACTAAGACTGGGGGAATTTGTGTGACTTCAGTTGCCCAAGTCACACAGCTAGTAAGGATCTGAGTCAGGATCTGAAATTAGATCCTCCTCCTCTAAGCCTTCCACTGAACCACCTAGCTCCTTTGGCAGGGGATAAATTTCTTAATCATAATTTAAAAAAACAACACCAAATGCACAAATGTTCCTGAAGATAATGGAATGATGTTACATACTGGAATCTTTTCCCTGGGCCCTGTGTTGGGTTTGCTTACTTGGCATGAGGTCATACAGTCTCCAAGCTCCAAATGAGAAAAGGGGGAGGGAGAGGAGGAGGGAAGAGAAAAAAAGGGAAGGGAGAGAAGAGGAGAGGAGAGAAAAGGAGGGGAAAGGAGGAGAGGAGAAAAGAGGGGAGAGGAGGAGAGGAGAAAAGAGGGGAGGGGAGAAGAATGAGAGGGGATGGGAAGGGAGGGGAAAGGAGGAGAGAAGAAGAAAGGAGAGGGGAGGGGAGAGAAGGGGAGAAAGAACAATAAGTAAAGCAACTGTTCTGTCAGAAAGAAGGTGTTCTCCAAAAGAATTCCTAAAAAAGAGACTTCTGCCAAAAATTACAGAGAAGCAAGACATCTTTGGAAGTTACAGGTTGAACTTTTATTATGTGTTTTATAAGATGAACAAGCAATTTTGTGCACAATCTTCTCTTTCTCTTCTACTATACATACAGAAATATTAATTTTCTTTATTGTTTTTCAAATCAAAATAAAAATAAATTTGGAAAAAAGAATTTCTGATATCAGCAGTCAGAAAAAAAAAAAAAAAGAAAGAGGTATGGTATCCTATGAGGAACAGAAGCAAGTAATGTTCGGCTGCTGTTCCTGTCATGGTCTATATAAGGAAAGTGTAGGTAGATGATAAGCTGCCAGTATTCTCCAAACTGGCCTGTGTCATTCTGCAGTGACAGGATGAAGAGGATGGCGATTGTGAGAGAGTGGGCCCTGACAAAAGTAGGCTGTGACAGTCATAAAGATCTCGGGGCATCTGAGGCTCCTCTCTCCCTATGTGTTCTTTCTGCCTGCTTGGGATGTTCCTCTGCTGGAGGCATCCTCAGGGGTTCTGTCCCATGTGTGACTGGGTGTTCCCTGAAGTATAGGTGTACATTTACTGCTTCCCTTATTTGGCAGAGCCAAGAAGGAACCAGGGCAAGAATTCCCCAAAACAGATACCAGAGGAAACCAATATATGCTCAGATCCTCATAGACAGGAAACTGTTACTTGTCTGAAATTTCCTACTGAGGTCTTCCCCTTCCCATTGAAGACAGACACCCTTCAGAGGAAGCCACTTTTTGACAACTTCACAGAATACTTAGGTATACAAGGTATAATAATAACTCATACTTGTACAGCACTTAAAGATTTATAAAGTAGCTTCTTCATATGACTCTTGTATAAGTAGGTAGTGCAGCAATTTTGGAGATAGATCTGAGTCTTATAGATCAAAGGGACAGCAAAATAGATGGGGAGTGTCGAGCCTACAGATTCATCTTCCTGAATTCAGATTTACCCTCAGCATTTACTAACTGTGGGATCCTGGGGAAGTCACTGAACCTTATTTGCCTTAGTTTCCTCCCCTGTAAAATGAGCCGGAGAAGGAAATGGCAAATCACTCCAGTATCTTTGCCAATTTGTCACTGAGAGCTGGACTGAAATGACTCAACAGTGATAGAGCAAAGAGGTTAAATGACTTAACATAAAAACAAAACAAAACAAAAGAACTAGAATCTAGAGCTAAATCCAGATATTTTATCATTGTTATTAGATTTTGGCTAGGATGGTAATCTTCTTATAATTATTAATCATGGTATAATAGGCAGGATATTAATGTTAGTCATAAAAATTCAAAATAAATGAAATCTTGCAGATTGTGCATGCGATGACAGGTATGCCAAAGTAGTTGATTGATTAAGTAATATGATTCAAAGTGAGTAGGAAGGTTTTAATTCCATCTCCCATCAAGTTCTTCTCCACATTTTGTTTCATGTGAAAAATGTTATATCCATATACATACGGCATTTTCATCAACGTTTCTGGTTAAAGGCAGGGATTTCAGAAGAGAAAGGGAGTTTTAGTAAGTAAAGAGCTAGATAAAAATACAGTGTCAGACAGCAAGAAAACATCCATATACATAAATATTTTCGTGGCTATCTTATCTATAATGAAAAAAACTAGAAACCAAGTGTATACTCTACCCATCAGGGAAAGGCTGAATATATTATGGAGCATGATTATAATGGAATATTACTGCATAATAAAAATATTAATAATTAATAGAAACATAAGAAGATGAGTAAATGATGTGGTATACAAAACAAAACCCAAAGAGCAATATAAAAAGTCCAAATGGAAAGGTGATCAAATTCTAGCCACATACAATGCCATACTGCTGAATTTAAAGAATATACCCTTTTACTAAATAACTGAAAATCTGACTGTGCTTTAGTGGGAATCTACTCGGTAAAGGATTTATTTGGGCATTTGTTGAAAGGTATCTAGTACATCAAGACAAAATATATCAACAATTTGGAAAACAACAGTAAGAAAAGAAAAAGAAATAGACATTTTGATGGTTTTAAAGAATAGATTTGATTTTTTTTGAACCAGGACTTAAGATGAAAGAATTATGCACAGTTCCTTCCAAATCTTCTTAATAGCTCTTCATTCTGGACTGCATGACACATATCCTAGATTTGGAGAGAGCAGATTCCAAAGCCTTCAAATAAAACATAGGATTCCATGATCTAAAATCCTACATGGGACAACAACTTTGTGATACTTTCAAGAATCACCTCTGATAACACAAATACAAATAATCTCAAAGAGGAAGGAAAGGGGAAGATGTCTAGGTACAAATACTCAAAATAGGGAACAATAACCAAAGTAAATCAAAATAAATATATATGTATATCACATATGATACGCATGTGTATATATGTGTGTATTTTATATCTTCATGCCACCTAGCTCAGTTCATTTGCTTCACTCATATGGTCACTAGAGGGTTTCTGTTAACATTCACAGGGTTCTAGGGATAATCCTGTGAATTGCTGTCATGTTCAACACTAGCTTATGAGCCCCTACCAGTGTGCTTCCCCTTAATCAACCAGTAGACTCAGCTTTTTAGCAAAGGCATTTTTCCAATTGGTATAACTAGGACAACAGTTACATAACATTTCCCCAAACATCAGGGGCAAATGCTCCCACAAACACTGTAGAAGTCCAGGAGAGAGGAAGAGTAGACATGAATTTAAAGCAAAAGGGTACTGAGGCCCCTGTATAAGAAACACATGTAGCCAAGGCAACTCACAACTTCGGGATTTCAGGGTTTCCATGTCATTCCTCTCCCCTAAAGGTCTTGGCAAAATTTATTATAAATCCTTCTTGTTCAGCTGAGCTAAACCTTTAAGGGGCTGACTGTTTTTAGGACACAGTGGTTTAGGACACACTGGACAAGTGGTTCCACTGAGTGAGCTTGATCCTGCTAGAGTGTGGTATGTCAGCTCTACAGGCCAGTCAGGTCAAGCAAGTCATTCAGCGGCTGTGCTGGCTCTTTGCCAGGCCTCACTGTTGCTGGACTGGGCCAGGCAGGTTGCTCAGTGTCTATTCTAGCTTTATACCAAGCTTTGCTGATACAATCTAGGCCAGGAAGTTTACTCTGCCACTGGCTTCCTAGCATCTCTATGAGACAAACCAGGCTTGCTCTTCAAAGGGTATCTGCAACCTTTAGCCACTGGCTTGGCTGAATGGTACTTCATTCTCCTTTCCTGGGTCTTCTTTTCTCCCTCTGTACCATTTTACTTGGTGATCTCATCAGCTGCCATGGATTCAGTAGCTACTTCTGTGCAGATTATTCTCATATCTATTTATCTAGTACTAACCTTTCTTTTGACCTCTGGACTCTCATTTTCAGCTGTCTAATGAACTTCTTGAACTTAACATCCCACAGACGTCTTAAACTCATCATGTGCAAAATTGAACTCATGATCTACATGACCCCTTCAACCTGGCCCTCTTCTTAATTTCCTTTTTACCACAGAAGGAATCACCACCTTCCCAGTCATACAGGCATTATCCTTGACTCCTTACTCTCTCTAACAACCCCCACAATTCCACCCCAAAATTCAATTTGTTACCAAGGTCTGTGGATTCTATCTTCATAACATCTCATATACACCACCCCTTTTCTTCTCTTACACTGCTACCACTCTGGCAGAACCTCATTATCTCACTTTGTGGTCCAGTGACGCTGGCCTCTTTTCTGTTTCTTGCACATGATCCTCCATCTCCTGACTCCACGCTTTCTAACTAGCTGCACCCATGCCTGGAATTCTCTTGCTCCCTATCTTCTCCTAGTTTTCTGGATTTCTTCAGGTCCCACTTTCCATAAGAAGCTTTTCCCATTTTCTCAATGCCAGAGTCTTCCTTCTGTAAATTATCTCCAATTTATTCTGTACATATCTTCTTTGTACATAGTTGTTGGCACATTGTCTCCTCTATTAGACTATGAGTTTCTTGAACATAATAATTTTTTTGTGTGTCCCCAGGGTTAGCATAGTGCCTGGAAATTAATAGGTGTTCAATAGAAGCTTACTGACGTGACTAAAGCAACCACTCATAGAATTGCAACAAATTCTTCCTTGCTCAAAGGATCCTTTCTTCCAGTAAGCAAGATATCAAAACTTTTCAATTGCTCTTTTTTTTCTGTTTTCTTTACTAAGAATGATCTTCAGAATGGCAAGAACCATATCCTTCTCTAAGGAGCTCAAGTCAATAGACCTGGAGAATTTACATCTGAGGGTACTGAAATGTCTCACGGACATGATTCCTGAGTTGTTGGCAGTTTTTTAATAAACAGTTATAAACAACTGCCATGGGACTGAAGATGAGCAAATGCTTTGCTTTTCAAAAATGGTAGGAGATAAATTCTATAAAATATTGACCACAGATGTTGACACCAATTCCTGGAAAAAATTGAGAATGAATTGTTAAAGAAATTAGGATTTTTTTTTTTTTTTTTTGCTTCTGGCAAAGTGGCTAAGTAAGGTAAGGGGCCATGTCTAAATCTATTTCCTCTTTGTTATCTCAAAACAGTAAGAAATATCTCAAATAAAGAAAAATAGCAGAAATACAACAAAAAATAAAAAGGAAAGAATTCACCACCTGGAAAACTTCACAGAAAAACCCAGCAGAGAGAATGAAAAAGATTAGGAATAACGAAAAAGATTTGAAACAATGAATAAATGTTATGTGATAAAAGAAAATGAGAAGAAACACCCCAAAGAGAAGGACAATATTTTAGTAACGACAACCAGAACACTACAAATTATATTAGATCAACTGAAAGAACCTCCAATGTGACTTAGCAGCTCCATAAAAGAATCAGAATAAATAGAAGGTAGAGCATTTATTCAATCACAAAGACATCTGTCAAGTACCTACTATGTGCTAGACATTGTCCTTGGCCTTGAGGCTAAAAAGACAAAAAGAAGGTAGTCCATGCTGGTAAGGAGTTTACTTTCTACTGGAAAGAAGAATCCAAAAAGAAATATAAGGCAGTTGAGTATTTAAAACAAATGGTGGGAAATCTCACTTCAGCAGTGGTCACTCAAGATAAATTGGCATATTTGGAAATTAAAAATGCAAAGGAAGGACAAGAAATTTTAGGACAACATCAGAGCACAGCAAAAATGAAAGAACCTTTTAGTTTCAACAAACCAAAACTCTTGAAAACAGAATTCAGCAAAAGAATCTGGGAACCATTGGCTTCCCATGTGAGCATGATAAAGCAAAGCCAGCACAGTATATTTTACGAAAATATGTTAAAAATATTGCTCAGAAGTACTGAAAAAAGTACTGAGGACAAAATAAGGCCAATAGAATTCACAGGTTTCTGTTAGAAAGGAGCCCTAAGTTTAACTCTCTGGGAAATCTTGTCGCCAAATCACAAAGTTTCAATGGATACACAGGATCTTTCAAGAGGAAACCTATCACAAAATCAAGGAGAAAAAGCCTGACTCATGCAATGCAACTCAGTGATTAGGAGAGTGAAAGAAAAGCTTAGGATATGATATTATGAAAAGTCCAGGTATTTGATTTGTACCACAAAATAACATATTCTAAGAATAGTGATATAAACTTCCTTGGGGAAAAAAAAAATGGATTTTCATCAGATTGGAGGAATGTCCAGATAGTTTCCCCATTGAGACCACAAGCTTCTTAAGAGCGAGGAATTTGTCTTTGTGTTCCCGGTGCCTCACAGAGGTCTGGCACATAGTAGGCACCTGATGATACAGATGAGAGGTTCCCAAACTTGTTTGGCCTATCACCCCCTGTTAAAAAAATTATTCGGAGCCCCCCTGCCTCCCCGATCTACTTTCTTTAAGCCTTTAATGGTTTTTTAAAGTTTGCATCACTTCAAAAAATATAAAATATATTTTAAATGACACACCTTAAATTTAATAATTTACTGTGTATTTGTGGGGTTATTTTCCTGCATTTAAATTTTGATGACACGGTATTGTGTCATGTAATCCTACAGTATCGTATTGTCAACAAGTATTCCTGCCCCTGCATTCTGAACTTCTCCACAATGTGCCAGACACTCACCTGTCAATACTTGTTAAGACTTGTCTGTGGACTTGACCACTGATCAGTTATAACCTGCATTTTGTGTGTTTATTTGGAAAATAATGTAATCAATACAACTTTAACTCTGTTATACAACAGATAAAATATGTTCAAACGGTTTTTCAAAATTTTCTTATCATCTCTTCTTTCTTCATGCTTCTATCACCCCTTATTTTTATTCAACGCCAATTATAACTAAAGTTATATTAAGTATAACTGAGGCTACAACCACCCTCCCGGATGGGTCTAGCGCCTCCCCCCACAGGTGGCAGGATTGCCCACTTCAGGAACCTCTGAATAGATGATGAAACAACAAAACAGACTGAAAAGAAGTAGCCAAAGAGATAAAGAATCAGGAGAGAACAGCACCACAAAACTTCAGAAAGAAGCAAATAGGTAGTAGAGGGCAGTCAATAGTGTCAAATGGTACAAAAAGGTCAAGAGGATTAGGACTGAAAATAAAACCATCATATCTTACATCTGGGACATCTTTGGTAACTGGAAAGAATATTTTTTATACATTTTGGGTAATGAGGTCAGAAGTTGGATTGCAAAGGACAAAAAGTCAATGAAGGGAAAGGAAGTAGAGGCAGTGGATATAGACTTTTTGTAGGCCTTTGGCTAAGAAAGGGAAATAGAATATAGAACTTTTGCTTGAAGGGATAGAAGAGCAGAGGGAATTAGACACATTTGTAGGCAGCAGAGAAGGAGCCAATAGATTTGGAAATATTGAAAATAGAGAGGTATTTGAGGGGACAGTATGCTAGAGGAGACAGGTGAGCTCAAGATCAAGTAGTTCTTAACATTGTTGTTATCAATGACAATATCGTGATCCCATCTCAGAATAATGTTTTAACTTAACCATAATTACCATCACCACACACCCCCCCAAAATACAATTATCAAAATGCTTTTAAAGAAAATTTTCCATGGAATCCAGGTTAAGAACCACTGAGATAAAGGGTACACACAGAGGCATTGTCCTTGGTGAGGAGAAAAGTCATTGTTTCATCAGAGACTGGAGGAAAGGAGGGAAATGATGTGAGAGAGTTTTAAGATGAAGAAACAGGGAGAAGCCAGAGTTCATGATGAAGGGTCTCACTAAAGTCTAAAGCAAGGTCTGCAACTTAGGGAGGGAAGAGGTGTGGGAGAGGCTTAAGGAGAGAAAACAAGGTTTGAAGCAGGCTCTGTGAGGAGCAGAATAGAAAATTAATGATGGGAGAAAAATGGATTGCCTTGTTACAATAAGGATCCATGGAGATTGTGGTTATTCAGTTGTTTCCATTGTATCTGACTCTGTGACCCCATTTGGTGTTTTCTTAGCAAAGGTACTGGAGTGGTTTGCCATTTCCTTCTCCAGATCGTTTTACAGATGAGGAAACTCAGGCAAACAGGGTTAAGTGCCTTGCTTAGGGTCACACTGCTAGTAAGTGTCCGAGGCTAGACAGAATTCAGGTCCCATACCCTTTCCACTGTCTCACCTAGCTGCCTACTAAGATTAGATAGCAAAAATTTGTCATGAACCCAGTCCACTATTCAGTTATTTCCTTTATCTTCATTCATCAGCATTTGATTAGGAACAGAAGAGGAAGATAGTAGGAGTAATCCAGAATTGGAGTTTGTCATCATGAAAGGTCAAGGAATTATTAAATTGGAGATTATTCTCTCTACAAGGGATTTCGAGCTGAGTTGACTAAATACAGGGTCGTTACTGGAAATGGAGAAAAGTGAAGTCAAAGCAGGACTGAAGCTAATGGTAAGAATGAAAAATAGGTTTAGAACAGATAAAGCAAGACTTTGATTTAACATTGTGTTTTGAAAGGTTCTTGGAAAGAGTGGCAGAGCCCTTTCATTTAAGCAAAGCTGTTTTAATCAACAGAAAGTCACATTGCAAAAATTTTAGAAGCTAGACAAATTAACAAGAGAGTCATTTTAAGTCATTCTGTTCATGTACGCACATAGGGAACTGCAAAGGAGGAACCAGGGAGTATTTGCCATAAGGAACATTTTCCTTAATCAGAATGAAATTGTCATGGAATATTCCCAATGCAGCCATGTTAATATGTTTTTCACTATTTCTGTTTAGTTATGAAATGAACATTCAGTTGTCTTGGTATGGACAGAATGGGTAGAAGAAAAATATTCCATGTAGAGAAACTGAGCCCCATCCACAGAGAAAAGAAAGGTAAAATAGATCATTAATGCTTGTCTCTAAAATGTTTAATCAGTTTTTCAATTATGTCTGACTTTTCATGTCTCCATTTGGGGTTTTCTTGTCACAGATACTGGAGTAATCTGGCAATTCATTCTCCCACTCATTTTACAGATGAGGAAACTGAGATTATCAGGGTTAAGTGATATAACCAGGGCCTTCATTCAGAGTACTAAGAAGGGTAGGTGAATATAGGTATAAGGCTTTAACATAGTAACATCCTAGGAGCCAGTTAGTCAATCTGAGTCCAAGAACTGAGAAAAATTCATCAGAATCCTAATCAATTTTGTCAAAACTGAGCAGCAGAGTTATGCCTCCTTGGCTTAAGGAGTTTGGAGAGTTGTCTGCTTTTCTAACCCATGATTATTCCAGGGTGGTGAGCTCCATCTGTTTCAGACACTACTCGTATAAAGCTAGCCTTTTCCCAGCTACACTGACAAACCTCCTTTGTTCTAGTTACATTGGTCTCCCCACTGTTCCACACTCTCTTTGTCGATGTTGTTAACTCAAATAGAAGACCCTTTGTCCTCCTCTACAACTATCGAAGCTCTTTGCCTTACTCAAGCCCTAGTTCAAGTTTCATTTTCTCCAACTGCTTCAGCCCATGGCTCTCTGCCTTTTCTGTATACCTCTATTAAAGTCAGGACCATACAGTGTAGCACTCAATTATTCTCATCACTTCATGAATTTGTGCTTTATCTCTCCAACTAGACTATAAACTCCTTGATCCAATGAGATAACGTACATAAAATGCCAATAAACTTTAAAGTGCTACATAAACGTTAGCTACTATGATAATAACTATTATTACCGGCAGTGATCGTATCTTTTATTTCTGTTCCTTTAACAGCTAGAGGAAGCCCAGACTCACTCATTCTTCAGGAGAAGGGTAGTTTCAGCCCAGGTGTTTCTACACCCTCAGGTGTAGAGCCTATCTAAGTTAGAAACTGGGTCCCCTAGTGTGCAAGGCCTTGAAGCCTCAGCTGCAGCTGCAGCTGCAAGGGGCCCCAGGAAAAAGAAAATGGTTAGGTCAGGTCATATCACAAAAGCAGTAGGCAGCAAAATCTGCAGGCAATTCCTTCTTCATTGTCACATTCCCTTTGGTGACACTAGCGTCAAAGATGATCATTTCCCTGGCCTCAGATAGACATACAGTGACAACCCCTAGATGCCATTTTCCAAAGGGGAATATAGATATGCTTCTTATATCTGATCAAGCCAATTATGACCTGTCCACTTCAAACCCTTCTCTCTCAAAAGGTACATGGAGGAGAGTCTCAGAGAACGGGAAACCAGAACTCTCCATGATATTGTCACCACTTTTGTACAGCACGTGGAAACCTGTTTCCCAATCTATCTTGTGTTCAATTTGCTCAACTCTGTGCTTTGTTTCTGCAGACTGACCAGGGAAGAGTTGCACATTCACCAGCGGCCCTCTCTCTGCTGATGAATCCCCTGTTATATACCTAGAGAACAATCCCCATTCCCTGTGAGGTAGAATTACTTGTAGGTACATCCACAATCTATCAATTCTGTGTGCATACCCTGTGTGTACCCTGTAAGCTATTGACCATTCTCTCTTTTGAGAAATGGACATGACCTATCTGGACGCTTCTG
Organism: Notamacropus eugenii; assembly: GCF_028372415.1. Classification (NCBI taxonomy): domain Eukaryota; kingdom Metazoa; phylum Chordata; class Mammalia; order Diprotodontia; family Macropodidae; genus Notamacropus; species Notamacropus eugenii. The sequence goes on from NC_092874.1 coordinate 314,538,133, forward strand.
ATGGAAGTATTTAACTAGTTTAAAATCAAGGATATCCTTGGTTTTCTCCTAGGTCTAATCTCTTAATCATAATAGGGAAGAGGGTTTTTCAGGAGAGCTGATAAATTTGAATTTTGACCCACACTTCCTCTCACCTTACTCACACAAAAATTGGTACCTCCCATGGAAATGCTAGTCCTTGCTGAGAGAGATAAACCCTTGTACCTTGGTGGAATGATTGAGGCAGCTCATGATTGGTTCCCAGTAACTTGAAGGCACTGAATCAAAGATAACTGGTTACTAAGCTTTGTGGACATGGGCTTTTTTGGAGAAACCTCACCCCCTCTGTAACCTCTAAGATGCTCAATTTTCCTTTTTGACCTTCCTGTTCTGGGATTTTTTTTCCATTTCTAATTTGGGGAGAATTTCTATTGAAAGGTAGTAGCTCAGTCATATCCTTTTATAAGCTAATATCTCTTGTTCCTCATACTCCTCTTGTATCCAAACTTTGGTGGATGGCAGTCATGCTTTGATCATTGTTATTGGAACTCTGCTGTGTACATGTGTTTCAGATAAGAAATATGAATTCTGTGGATAAGCCTGTCTTGTATGTGAATAGACTGAGCCACCATGTTATCATAAAGAGATACAAATAGTGATTACCCGGGGTCCAGAATTGCTCATGTACCAGTAAAAATGTTTTTTCTCCAAACTTGACTTTCTGACTCAAGTAAAGAAGCCTTAGTTCTTCATCAACTTTCTTTATCTCTTCCTTATTTTCATGCTCTTACAAACTAGAAATATTATATTGCCTCCAGATGAGATTATAGGTAAAATGCTTTGCAAATCTTTAAATGCTATATAAATATTAGCTATTATTATTATGTATGTGTAAGGTGGGACTGGCCAAAAAGCCCAGTCTTTATAAGCATGCAGAAAGTACTTGGGTGATACAATTCCCATGTTGACTTAGGAATACTTGCAGTCATTTTGTAAGTACTTCTGGTCTGCTAACCATGTGTGAAAAGTAGCCTTTCTGATGGGCAGTGGAGACTGAACAGGTGTGCATTCAGCCTTCCAGGGCTAATCTTTTGACTCTGTCTCTTCCTAGTCTGGTTGGCCTTGTAGGATGAGGATGAGCTGCTACGACCCTTCAGAGGAAGGGAAGCATCTTTGGGACCTATCTCACCAAGAGCCAGCATGAAGCTGAGAAAATATGGCCTTGCCATTACTTCTCTGATGTGATTCTGTGATGGCTGTGACTTTGTGAGCTTTGACATTGTGAGTTTGAGAAGCCAGCAAAGTGAGTTTCCAGAAATCTTGGAGAAGAGTCCATCTTGGAATTTGCTGGAAGTCAAATGGTGATGAGAAGAGTACCAAGCGACCTGTCCTGGCCAATCTAGCAATAGTAGAGATGAATTCATCTATCTCAATCAGTTATGCAGTACTTAGAAGTAAACATGGTGGGGTAAATGCTATGTAGAACCTGTGTTAAGGTTGAGCCCAATCTCCCTAGGGACCAAGGTAGCAGAGAGGAGAGAGTATGTACCCAAATACTGAGGGAAATTATTTGTGTTTCTGTTCTTGCTACATCTTTCCAGTAAATATCTCTTTGTAAAAGCAAATTTATGTTAATTGGTGAGATGGAACTGGGGCACTAATCGCTGATGGTGAACAGAAGAAAGAACTCACTGAAACGGGGGCTTAAGTCAATAGCATTAGAGAAGAATTAATCTGGCTCTTGAGGATACCCTTTGAACTTTGATGAGGAGATGTAGATGGGTAGGCTTGGGGAGGGATAAAATCAATGTATTGCTACACACATTCCAAAGTCAAAACCTACCATATCTCCTTAATATGTATCAGCATTTCTCAGTCAGCTAAAGAAGACATCTGCTTCTTTGGCACATTCACTGAATCACAAAAGACCAATTTCTCAATGCTAAGTGGACAGAACTATGTCTGCACATTTGGGCAAAGGAAGATAATGCATTTATCTTCCATATAAAAGATATTGATCAGCAGTTTGGTATCTTGATTTACTTGCTCTGCTGTCTCATTTGTGGATAGTAAATTATTACAAGCAGCAACTGCATGCCCAGTTTGTTCTCCAACTCCTTTTTAAGTCTGACAATAAATTTTGCACACATGCATGTATACATCCTGGTTAGAAATAATCGATGTGAGTAGTCCCTTAAAACATACTACTTACTTCCTTTAGAAAGCACCACACCAACTATGGGGTGTGTAGGAGTACAGAGTAGTGAACCTATTATGATGTACTTTTCAGGATGGCAGGAGGGTTGTGATAAAATTCCAACTTATTCGGTACCAGGGTCAAGCTGGAATAGGCAGCAGCTGCTGCTGAGTGCCCCATGGCTTCTTCCAAGGCCTCTTTGTTCTCTGGCACTGTTCAGATCATCTTTTATAATGTCAAACATTTTGGGCCCAGTCCCATCATCTACAGTAAAATGCCTTCTGATGAGTTCTTTCACCCTGACTAGCCCAAAGTACCTTGCTATCAGGGCAGAACAACATGCCAGAATAATTTCCTCTCAGCAAGATAGAGGCATAGCCACATGTTATTCATGATAATGGAAATGGATTTTACTTGGTCTTTCTGGCACTGCACACATCACAAAGACTAATCAGAGTCTACAGGGGTGGGGAACTTGGACCTAGAGGACCACATGTGGCTTCAAGGCTACAGGTTACCCACTCCTACTCTAGAATGTCCAGTTTATCAGCAAATACATGTCTTTCATTCAGACATGATCTGTTTACTCAAGAAAGGAGACTTCAACTCTCAATTCCCTTGATCTCTTCCCTACTTACATATACCACTGCATTCAAATGAGATAATATATGTAAAGAGGTTTGCAAATTTCCAAGTGCTTTATAAATATTAGCTAACATTTTTCATGCGGGTTCTAATTTATTTTCTAATAAGATCATATCATTCAATGGCTTAATTTAATTTCCTTATGTAGGTCCTTAGCTATTGAACAAGGTCTGTGTCAGTTACTATGTTCTTATATACTATGTTATGGTGTACTGCGGGGTACACCATAGAGGAGAGACTTTTATTTTTTTTCTTTTTAACCCTATTATGTAACAGTGCCTAGCACATGGTAGGTGTTTAACGAATTCTTGTTGATTGACTGAAATACTATGGGGAAAATATGGCCCAGTGTGCATGTTGGCTGCCATTTAGTTGAGTTTCCTTAAGTAGAACAAGTCTTGTGAAAGAAAGGATATCTCTCACCAATCCATTGTTGTTGAATATTTACAGTGATCTGAACATTCTGGATTTCAATTTAGAATTAAGCAAGAAAACTGACTAAACTGTCTGTGCCCGTTGACTCATCATTCTCATTCATAGAAGTCAAATACCCAAGGAAGTTCAAAGGTTTGATCATAGTAACAGTCATGATGGTAGCAAAGAACTAAAAATAAAAATGGGGGCCCACCAACTGTGGAATTATTTATCAGAAGTGGTCACTCTAAATGGATGCTTTTGCCTACTTTTCATTGTTATAAGGGAGGGTCTTTTCTGGAAGAGCTGGGCCAATGCCTCATGTACATGCTAGGTTCTTGTACCTAATGGGTAAATACTGACTATTGTGCAGGTTTGCCACAACAAATTTGTCCAGGAGGTCCACAAGCAATTTATGAAATGTGAAAAAGTTGACAGGGCTTTGACTGTAATTGGTTATCTTCATGAACTTTCAGTATTAATCAACAGGATTTTATTAAATGCCTACTCCATGCTAGGCACTGCGGACATAAATATAAAAATGAGATAGTCCTGATAGAGAAGAACTTATATTCTAGATAGATGTAAAATTACATTTAATGTAAATTAAATACAGGATGTATACAAATTGATAGGAGAAGCGGCGCACTAAAAACTGAGGAAATCGGGAAAGGTCTCTTGAAGGAAGCCGTACTTGAAATGAATTAACTTCCTCTTCTTCAGTTTTCTCATCAATAAAACAAACAAACAAATAAATAAAATCAATGGCCTCTCAGGTCCCATCAGCTTTAAATCTATAAGTCTATGACTAGTGAAAGATTCTAGGGGATGAGGAGAAAAATACAAATAACCACAACGATGAGCTAAGATACTTGGTATATTTTGAATTCATGTCAGAGCCACCTCTTTCATGAAGCTTTACCTGATTTTCACAGCTCCCTCCTCTTAACTCCCATTGTTGATTGGTTGTTTCTGACTCTTCATGATCCCATTTGGGCTTTTCTTGGCAAAGATACTGGAGTGGTTGGCCATTTCCTTCTCTAACTCATTTTACAGATGGAGAAACTGAGGTAAACAAAGTTAAGTGACTTGCTCAAGGTCACCCAGCAAGTATCTGAGGTCAAATCTGAACTCAGGACTTCAGACCTGGCACTGCGCTACCTAGCTGCTCCTTATCTCCCCTAGCACTCTGTTTTTTCATTTTTCTAGGACTTGTTAAATCCAGCACAGTATAGATTTTCTTAATTGAAAGCTGAAATAAACTTGTGTTGAGTGATAAAACCAATGAGAATGCTTTGGCAATTTAAATGGATGGATTTAAAAAGCCTGACTGAGCTCATCACAGCAGAGAAACACCTTTGTCACCTTGTAAACAGGATGAAGCAACATTGCTTTTTCTTTTCTATAACCGGGACTCAGAAAGGCAACAACTGGATCATAAAATAAGGTGCAAGTCATTCTACACTCACTTCTATTTATACCAAGAGAAAACCCAGCCACCTGCTGATACTTTGGTATTCCAAAAATTTTCCAGGATTTCTTTCATTGAACACGTGCTAGTAAATTAATATACACTTACCCTCACTCTGCACACTTGAAAGTGACATTTTAATGATAAATCCTATTTCATACTTAAGAGCTACTTTTTAATCACCAGAATTTCTTCCAATATTGTGGAGTAACAGGATAGTCAATAAAACAAACTAAGAGGAACAATAAATTCTCAAGGTAAACTGTAAAGCTCTCCATTTCAAGTTGCACTTAGACACTTGGCTCACAGGATTGGAAACTAGGAAAACACACCCCATCCTCTCCAGCCTGTTCCAGGGCCTTACATCATCGATCTTCCCATCTTTTTCATCTCTGCCTCTACCTTTGCTTCCTCTCCTACAAATAGGCTCAGGTTTCCTGAATCTCATAAAAATCTTCCACAAAGATTGTGGACACACCTCTCTCTCTTTCCTTTCCTTTGGTGAATGTGCTGGAAGAGTAGTGTGTGTGCTTTTTTTCTTTCTTTTTTTTTTGTTTCCCTTTTCTTTCTACTCATTTTCTTCCATCTCTTGTAATCTGGCTCCTGTATCCACCACTCATCTGGAGCACCTCCATCAAAGCCAGTAGACTTTGCAATCACCAAATCTAATGATCTCTTCTCAATCTTCATCTTCCTCAATGAAACTACCTTTGACGCCATTGGCTACCTCTGTCTTTTTGACACTTTCTTATCTCTTAGCTTCCATGACATGAGAACTTCCTGCATAGTTCTCCTATATTTGATTATTTTTTTCTGTCTCTTCTTCTGTAATCACTCCCTCCTATAAAGTGGCCTCCAAGGCTGTGTCCTTGGTATTCCTCTCTTCTCCACATGCTCTCCCACCTATTTCAGTATTTTCAGTTGCCTTCTCTTTGCAAATCACTTCTAAACCTATAGATTTAGCTTTGACTTTCTGCATACCATTTAACTTGATTAAATTATCTTAATAAAATTAAGATTATTTAATAAAATGATAATACTTTTGCCTATCATTTTAATGTGTACAGAATATTTTTTTTACAATTGTTATGAGGTCAACACCTTTCATTTTGCCACATTCTCAGTTAGCTAAGGTACCAAGGCTAAATGGCATGGGGTAGCATCACTATTCCAGAATGATTTGTTCCAAGTCACACAGCTAGAGAGTGAAAAATACTGAGTCTAGAGCTCAGATGCTTTTACTCCAAGACTAAAAGATTTCTGAGCTAAGGAAAGAAATGGTCAGAGCAACACCTCGGAAAGATTAATCTACTATTGGTGTGCAGGATGAAGAAGAGCAGAGATTGAGGGTGGGGAGAGCGATACTGCAATACTCTAGGGAAGAGTACTGAAGACCTGAGGGTGAAAGAGACAGGACTGTGGGCATGGAACATTACATATGCCATCTATTTTTGAAGAGCCCTCTTTGGTGTGATGGTTAGTTTAGCAAAACTGATTTTTCTCCTGTTTTTATTGTTATACAGGATGGGTCTTTGTGAAGAGGAGGGAAATAAATTCGCAAACAAAGGTGATGCCAAAACAAAAGATAGCCAAAAAAAATTTTAAGAGAAAAAAGAAAGTAAGTAGAACAGATTTTGAAACCATTCAAGTGTTTTATCTGAGCAAAGAATAGAATTCTTTTTTTAAGAGCTGTTTTGCGACATAGTTATATTTCTTTTTCCTAGTTCATATGAGGAAATACCTTTTAAAAAGCATGGAGGCTAAACATGTCCTACTACCTTGCATATTTGCTGTAACATTTCCCAACAACACAGAGCACACACAGAAGGTCATATGTCAAGATGCCCTAATAGAAAATTGTCATTTAGGGAAGATGCTTTGTTTTTGGTTTTGTTTTACCTTTGTGTCTTTAATCTCTCCAATTTGGCACCAGAGTCAAAATCACCTCATGGAGGGCATCCCAGGCAACAATATTTTCCAGGAAAAATTACTAAGTTCATCTCATTATTTGGATATATTTTTTGTGGCGTTTTTCTCTGTGATTTTCATTGGCTTCAACAGCCAGAAGTGAGCATCATGGGTGGGAGAGAGTTTTGTCCATCAAATCGGCAATTAATACAGACTAATAACGAAAGCAAGAAACAAAGGCAAAAATCTTTGAGCCAAATATTTTTGATAAAAGTACTAAATTTGTAAGGAACCGATACAACTTTATAGAAGAGTCATCTAACTGTAGATAAGTGGTCAAAGATTACTAACTGGCACTGCTCAAAAGGAGAAGGACCTACAACAATCACGAGAGGTGTTCAATGTCTAATAATCATTGAAAGGTAACAAAACCATCGAGATTTGACCTACCTTCCATCAAACTGGAAAAGACAATAAAAGATCACAAACTTAGCATTGAAATGACTTGGATTCATCAGGCATATTGTGTTATAAGATATTACCAGGAATTAACATAACTATACGACCAACAGCAATTCTCTAGGAGACAAGTGGTCAAAAGAAATGAATAAACAATTCTCAAAAGAAGACTCAAAGCTTATTGAGCACCATAGCCATTATTACTCTGAATCAGTAATAATGATAATAATAATACTTGTGCAATTTAAAACATCTTTGAGGTTCCCCCACCCCAGAAAATTGGCAAAGATGGTAAAATAAGGCAACAGGCTACTTTGGGTAGGCTATGGGAAGATAGGCATATTACCATACTGTTGGTAAAGCTGTGAACTGGTCCAACCATTTTTGGAATTATGCTAAAAAGTAGTGTATAACCTCAGTTATGGACTCTGTTATAGATCGCATTGTTGGGCATAGACCTCAAGGAGTTCAAAAACAGAAAGAAAGGCCATATCTCAAGATATTCACTGAAGCACTTTTTGAAGTAAGAAAAACCCTGAAACAAAATAGGTGGCCACCAGCTGAGGATGGATAACTCTGGTATGTAAACATAATGGAATACATAATAACTTCTGATGAAGCTCAGCTCTGGACTCCCTAGACTACTTTTCCATCTCCACGCCAGCATCCCTTTCAAAACATCAATGTCTTCAACTCTTAAGGCCTCCTCCCCTTTTCTGATTGATGATTCTTTCCCCAGAATTTTCATGGAAGGAAAAATCACTAGCCAAACTCACTTCTAATCTGGCTCAGTCCTTAATTCTCTGGACCATTTTTCCACCTTGCTCTCCACCCTGTCCCTGTTCTGACTTCCTTTTTTTGTGTTACCTTTCCCAACTAGAATGTAAGCTCCCTGAGTAATGTTTTATCTGACCTATTTTTTCCAGATTATAAGAAAGTACAAATAGAAAGAAGCCGGAGAAGCACAAAAGACTTGTATGAAGTAATTTAGAATGAATAAAGTAGAGCCAAAAATAAATAAAGATCCGATGACAAGAAAAACGTAAAATGAAGATGGCACTAAAAGACAATAAAGCTCATGTCAAGAACAATGGACAGTATTGGTACTAAATTATTAAAGTTATAGCTCACCTCTTTCCTTTCTGTTTGCAAACGATAAACTGCGAAAGCTTAAAGTGACGCCATCATGACTACATGAGGTACTTCTCCTTAATTATTTTGGGGGACGTACTTTGTGAGGCAGTTAAGTGTGTCCTTGGTGCTATGTCTGTAGTATCAAAACAAAATGTATCCATAAAAAAAGCCAGTGGTGCATTATGTTGCATCCTATAATCCCTGGAGAGACTGAGGCTGGTGGATTGTTTCAGCTTGATAATTCTGAGCAGCAGCTCATAGATCAGCTAGCTACACCACTGGGAGCAGGGGGCCATAAGACTTCCTAGGAAGCCAAGCACCAGCCTAGGTAAGAAATAGGGAAGGACAAAATTCCTATGTCAGTCAGTAATGATCTGGGGCGCATAAGTGGTCACTGCATTTTCATCCAGAGAAAGACAAGGAGACTCAATTTCAAATAAATCAATGAATGGATAAACAAACAAACAAATAAACGAAAGAAAGAAAGAAACAAAATACAACAAAACAGAATCATATAAAACAAAATAAAAGCAAGACACTCACATTTTGGGTTAAGGTTGAAAATCAAATTTACAGACATATACAATCATTTATAATCCCTTCATTTACTCATTTTTTAAATTGTATTTCCTTATGTTCTTGTTCATATGTATAGCTGTCCTTGCCTGAGGTAATTAAAGTTATATAAATCTGTTTAAAAAAAGGGCTTTTAGGTTTTTGTGATTTACTGTTCTTATACAGTGTAGAATCTACCAGGCAGAGTCTGTTCTACAAACACTGACTTACCACCAGTTATTTTCCAAATTTCTCTGGTTTTGTGGGAAGGGAAACCTATGTTGAACTCCACTTTCTTTTTTCTTCTGTAACATCAGGAATAGTCATTGCCTATTGGCATGAGCATCTAGAGGATTTCTAGGAGCAAATCTTGCCCCTTTCACCAAATTGTTAATGCCTTAAGGACAAAGAATGTTTCCTATTCTCTTGTACCCCTTTTCTGCTCCAGAGCCCAACCTTGAGCTCAGATTAGATACAAATTTCCTATGCACAAGCGGCAGAAGAAAAGAGATAATGTTGGTTACTCAAACAAGACCTTTGTACAGTCGACTGAAAAACCTATTGTGCTGGACTGAGAGAAATACAGGCAGGGTGGTGATGATAGGAAGCATTAACTCATTTGAGGACTCACATATCTGAGTCTCCAAAAGCCAGATGCAGAAATCAAGTACTTTTTAAGGAAACTTTCAGATCTTACATTGGATGGACCACTGACCCCTTAAAGAAGTGAGGAGAAGTGTGGGCAGCAGACCTCCATGGCCTATGGAGAGGCATCTGTTCTTGCCAGGGCCATCAGTATGCAGTTTACTTTCTGTTTTTCCATCACTAGTTGGCTGTTTCTGCCCTGGCTGCTCTGTCAGTGATACCGTTTACTCCCACTTGGCTTCGTTGACTCTACTATGGCTACCCACCAGGTTCCCTTGATTCCTGGCTTCTCTCCCAGCTATGCTGCTTGGCACCTCAGGCCCCTTGCTGCTCTCTTCAGAGGGACTCCTTGATAAATGACTTGAGCCTGTGAACTGTGGACTCTCTGAATCCTAGGGGGGATTATTCAAATCCAAATTGCAAGCCATAGCTAGTCCATTAACTACTCAACTGGATAATGGATAGTGCATTGGACCTGGAATTAGGAAGATTTGAATTCAAATCTGTCCCCAGTCACTTGCTAGCTGTGTGGCCCTAGGCAAATCACCTTACCTCTGTCTCAGTTTCCTCAGCTGTAAAATGGGGATAATGATAGCACCTCCCTCCCATGGTTGTTGTGATGTTCCAATGAAATATTTGTAAAATGCTCAGTACAGAGTCTGACACATAGTTGGCACCACATAACTTCCAGTTATCACCATCATCATCATCATTATCATCATCCTAGTTGTTATGCCACCCTTTGATGATCCAGATGAAGCCACAAGATCTGCAGCTACCCAGAGCTGCCTAGCCTCAGGTTCCATCTTGACCAGACTCTATAGTATGGAGAACATGGTCACTCCACAGACCTTTCAAATCCAAAAGACAAAATGACTACATGATAATGTAACTGATATACTGTACTAACTATAGGTCATATTTATAAGGGGTTTTACAGTTTAAAACATCCTTACATACGCTATCTCATTTAATCCTCACAACAACCCTATTATCAGATCAGATTTTGCAGATCAGAAAACTGACATTAATGTAACACTTTGCATATATTACTTAACTTGGTGCCCACAACAACCCTATAAAACAGGGAGTGTAAATACTATTCTTGTTTAGCCATAGGGAACCTAAGGAACAAATCAGATACTTCTCTATGGAGATTTCATCCAAAGGGACTGGGTTGTATTTCCTACATAGTAGGAAACACAGAGTTGCCTTGGTTAGCCCTTCCTGCTCCAGAGCCCAACCTTGAGCTCAGATTAGATACAGATTTCCTATGTACTAGCAGCAGAAGAAAAGAGTAAAGGTTGGTTACTCAGACAAGACCTTTGAACAGTTGATTGAAAAACCTATTGTGCTGGACTGAGAGAAATACAGGCAGGGTGGTGATGATAGGAAGCATTTTAGAGAAAATTAACATTTCCATTTCTCCAAGAGAATGCTGTCAATTCTGGATAATCCCAAGTGAAAGGTAAGAGCTAGGATATCCATGTGCTAATAACCAGGAGAAGAGGGGAGTCAAAAGAGTTCATATTAAAGTCATTTTGGCAAGTGGATGGACAGTTGATCTCATTAGAGTACCACCTCCAATACATGCTAGTTAAGGACCTTTGGCAATCACTTAACCTCTCAGTGCACTGGGCAGCTCTCTAAGACTCTAAATTGTGGAAAGGGAGATAGTCTCCATTGGGAGAAGGAGTTTTCTCAGCCATGGGGTTCCCTACACCAATGAAATCATAAACCTTGTATAAGAGAAGAAAGCATGAAAAGATTATAATGTACTATAGTAGAGTGAATACCTACACCAGAGAAATTATAGATCCTAAGTATATACAGTGAAAATTTTTTTTAATCTAAAATCTAATTCAGTAGAGTGCAGTGCTTGGAATCAGGAAGACCTGTGTTCAAATGTGGCCTCAGACACTTACTAGTTGTGTGACCATGGGCAAGTCACTTAGCTCTGTTTGCCTCAGTTTCTTCATCTATAAAATGACCTGGAGGGGGAAATAGCAAACCACTCCAATATCTTTGCCAAGAAAACCCCAAATAGGATCATGAAGAGTTGAACATGACTGAAAAGACTCACAACAACCTTCTGGTACTTACATATTTGAGTTTTTAAAATTCAAGTATTAGCATTTACATTGATTCTTGTAGATTTCATTTTCAGTCTTATTCCGTTATTGTGATTTTTTTAAGTCCCAATTCCCTCATATTAACTACCACTTCCAATTTCATACAGTTGACAATTTTAATGCTACGTGGCATAAGTATAAAGGACCAAACAAGAAAAAGTATTATTGAAAATATGAAGAGAAGTTTTCATGTTGGGATCTCTTTCAGGAAATGATTGGTGGATTCTTTCAATTTAGAATCCACAGATCACCTCCTAAAAGAGATCCCAACATAAAAAACTCCCAGGAACATTATAGCCAAATTCCAGAACTCCCAGGTTAAGGAGAAAATATTGTAAACAGCCTAGAAAAAACAATTCAAATGTCATACAGTAAGGATAATACAAGATTTAGCAGCTTCTACTTTAAAGGACTGGAGGGCTTAGAATATGATGTTCTGAAGGGCAAAGGAGCTAGGATTACAACCAAGAATCACTCACCCAGGAAAACTGAGAATCACCCTTCAGGGGGAAAATGGATATTCAATTCAATAGAGGACTTTCAAATATTCCTGATGAAAAGACCAGAGCTGAACAGAAAATTTGACTTTCAAATACAAAACCCAATAAAAGCACAAAAAGGTAAAGAAAAAATAGAAATCATAAAGAACTCAATAATGTTAAATTGTTTACATTCCACATGGGAAGATGATAGTTGTAACTCCTAAAAACTTTCTCATTACTGGGGCAATTAGGAGTATTCATAGACAGAGGGCATGGGTGTGAGTTGAATATGATGGAAGAGTATCTAAAAAATAAAATTAAGGGATGAGAAAGAGGAATACACAGGGAGAAGGTGAAAGGGAAAGGTATAATGGGGTAAATTATCTCGCATAAAAGAGATGTGAAAGAGCTTTTGCAGTGGAAGGGAAGATGGAGGAGGTGGCGGGGGAGAGGGGTTGAACTTGAACCTTTTTCTCTTCAGAATTGACTCAAAGAGAGAACAACATACACACTTCGTTGGGTAAAGAAATCTATCTTGCCCTACAGGAAAGTAGGAAGGAAGGGGATAAAAGAAGTGGGGAGCTGATAGAAGGAGACAGTCATCAGAAACAAAACTCTTATGAGGATGGAACTGGACAGAGAAAAAATGCACAGTAATCATAACTGTGAAAAAATTTTGAAGCAAGTTTCTCTGATAAAGGTCTCATTTCTCAAATATATGGAGAACAGAGTCAAATTTATAAGAATGCAAGTTATTCCCCAATTGATAAATGGTCAAAGGATATGAACAGGATGTTTTCAGATGAAATAATCAAAGCTATCTACAGCCATATTTTCAAAAATACTCTAAACCACTATTAATTACAGAAATGCAAATTAAAACAACTCTGATATACCACACATATCAGATTGGCTAATATGACAGAAAAAGAAAATGGCAAATGTTGGAGGAGATGTTGGAAAATTGACAGATTAATTGCACTGTTGGTAGAGTTGTGAACTGATTCAACCATTCTGGAGAGCATTTTGGAACTATGCCTAAAGGGCTACAAAACCATGCAAACCATTTGATCCAGCAATGCCACTACTAGGTCTGGAGCCCAAAGAGATAAAAAAAGGAAAAAGAATCTATATGTACAAAAATATTTATAGCAGCTCTTTTAGAAGAATTGGAAATTGAGGAAATGTCCCTCAGTTGGGGAATGGCTAAACAAGTTGTGGTCTATGACTGTGATAGAATACTATTGTACCATAAGAAATGATGAGTAGAATATTCTCAGAAAAACCTGGACTTCCAGGAACTGATGCAAAGTGAAATGAGCAGAACCAGGAGAACATTTTACATGGTAACAGCAGTATCATATGATGATCAACTATGAATGACTTAGATGCTCTCGGCAACACAATGATCTAGGGCAATTCCAAAGGACTCTTGATGAAAAATGCTATCCACCTCCAGAGAAAGAACTAATGAAGTCTGAATGCAGACTGAAGTATAGTATTTTAAACTTTATTTTTTGTGCAGTTTTTTTGATCTATGTTTTCTTTTACAACATGACTAATATAAAAATACGTTTTGCATGAATGCACGTATATAACCCAACAAATTTCTTACCTTATCAGTGTGTGTTGTTGGGGGGGATAGGGAGAGAATTTGGAACTCAAAATTAAAAAAAATAATAGAAATTGTTTTTGCATGCAATTGGGGAAAAAGAAAAAGTTAAAAAAGAAAATACATTTTATGTCAGGTTAAAAAAAAAGAAAATCTGAAAAGGGTGAGATCCTTTACAACTAGAAGAAAAGTTTTATGAAGGAAAGAGCCTGATTGTGTTCTGAAGGAAGGAATAGAGAGATTCCATTTTAGGTACACAAGGAATGAACAAACGCAGGCTGATGAGAGGGGAAAGACAAGTACAGGGGACAGAGAGTAATCCAATTTGGGTAAGATAGATAGTATGTGAAGATGAGTCTTGAAAGACTGAAGCCATATCATGGAGGGCCTTGGATGCCAAAACTATGGTTTATACTCTTTATTAGGAGGACAATGGGGAGACATTGAAGATATTTGATTAGAGTAGTGGTATAATCAGAGTCAAGGCACTGTTGAAAAGAATGGGTAGGAGAGGGGAGAAACTGAAAGTGCAATGACGACTTAGAGGGCTATTTCAACAGTCCAAGAAAGAATAAGGACAAACCTATTATCTTCTATATCTATGGCCTCAGAGTGCAAGCAGACTCAAATTCAAGGACTGAGACAAAAACAGTTATCCCTTCCAGATCGAGGTACCTCTGCATTGTAAAATTTGAGCTGATATGATACAATATGATACACATATTTTATGCATTTCTGAGTTTCTAAACCTTTTCTGTGTTGTCTGCTGGCCTTCATGTGTCATCTGAGGCTTCTACAAAACTCCCAAAAATTCCCATTAAAATTTTTATGCTGATCCATGATATGTGGAAACCATGATGGGGAAAGTCATGATGTAGAAGGAATAACTGTACATATATCTGACTAGAGTACAGAGATATAAGAGGGGAAAAGAGCTAGATAGCTCCCTAACAAGAGGGAACAAGTTTTTTCACTTCAATCATAAGCAATCTATTCTCTCTGTTTAATCTTTAGAGGGGGAGAGGAAAGGAGGGACTGGCCCTGTGATTTCATTGATCTGGGGAACCCCCAAATTTATAGTCTTGGAAAGTTGCCTGGGACACTGAGAGGTTAAGTGACTTGCCCAGAGTCACACAATATATGTCAGAGACATGACCTGACTCTAGGTCCTCTTCTCTCAGAGGTCAGCTCTGTGACCACCACCATGCCTCCCTTCATCACTTTTATCTACTACAAAAAGTAAAGGCCTTTAGTTTGCCCTTTTAGCCTCCTCATCAGCTAGGAACATCTGTGTCCTCTGGATCCCTTATTCATTCCTCTGATCAGCAGAAGAAGGGATGACTGAAAGTCCTATGTCTCAACGTTCAGAGCAACAAAAGTACCATTGAGAAACTAAGTCCTGTCCAGTCAAAATCCAGGAGTTTGGGGGGCCTAGAGATCTGGGAGAGTCTAACCCAGCTACTGCCATGAGAGAGGAAAACATCATCACCGCAACAACACAAATAAGCTTCAACTGCAGCTCACATTTGAGGATACTTATGGAAAGATATCTACAACCTTGATGGGATGTGTGAACCTGGGGCTATTCAGAAATAGACCAAGCAATATTCTGGATGGTGAGCCCCTGCCTTCTATAGACTGAGAGCACAGAGTATTCTTCTTGCTGGACAGCTGGTGCTTGGAGCATAGTAGGTCCTTGATAAGGACTGGTTTATTTTATTCAAATATAGGACTTAATGCCTGACAGACTCCCTAAGGTACATGCTTTCACACTTCAAAGTCCCAGAGTCTCTTGTGCATGGAGTGGGGAAGAGACAAAGCAACAAATTGTTAGAAACTTCCCCTGGTAGGACACTGAAAGCCTTAATGCTGTTTCTACTGGAGAATTGACAGGTCCATATGTAAATGATGACTTGAACCTAATGCTTTCCATATTACAGAGAAGACCTGAAAGAAGATGGGGATGGGGGAATAGGATTGCTGTCTACGGGAAAGAAAAGATTTACGTTTTCTCTGTCATAAACACACACATTTAAACACACAAGCTGATGCTATTCATGATGTTTGGCTCCAAGTACAAATCAGGCAGCCAGAAACATGAAAGGAATTCAAAGAAGCAATGGGAGACAAATGAATCATCTAGTT
The DNA here is from genome assembly GCF_028372415.1 of Notamacropus eugenii. NCBI lineage: Eukaryota > Metazoa > Chordata > Mammalia > Diprotodontia > Macropodidae > Notamacropus > Notamacropus eugenii. The sequence continues at coordinate 314,553,911 of NC_092874.1, forward strand.
TTTGAAGTCATTCGTTCACTGGGTTATTCAACATTTAGTATGTCCACCATTCCAGGCACTGGGGGAGATGCAAAGTTCAGATAAAAGTGTGTCTTTATCCTCTTGAGCTTTCAGTCCAATAGGAGGATAATACCCAAAGGAAAAAACATGCACTCAGTCACTGAGTGCAAATCCCATCTCTATCACTTATTAGTTAGATAACCTTAGGCAAATTATTTAAGGTAGCTCAATGGATAGATTGCTGGGCCTGGAGTTAGGAAGACCTGAGTTTAAATCTGACCTCAGACACTTCTTAGCTAGGTGCCCCTTGGCAAGTCATTTAACCCTGTTTGCCTCAGTTTCCTCATCTGTAAAATGAGCCAGAGAAGGAATTGGCAAATCATTCCAGTATCTTTGCCAAGAAAACTCTAAATGGCATCACAAAAAGTTAGATATGACTGAAATGAACAGCAACTTAAAAAATTACTTAAACTTGAACTTCAGTTCCCTCATCTATATACTGAGGGTGTTGGACTAGATAACTACTGAGAGCTCCTCCAGTTTTAAATCTAGGATTTTATGATCTCTTCCAGGTCCCAATTTTAACTCTAAGATCAGAATATTATACACTATGAGGTCAGAATATTATTTGCTAAAATAGAAAGGCACAAAACAATACTCTGTGAGGACCACAAGAAGGTCATTACCCACCAAGAAGATCAGAGAAAAATTTATGGGAGAATATTTTAGTTGGACTTTAAAGGATCAGTGGCTATACAACAAGTGAAGGGGCATTCCAAGAGCAGAACACAGCCTGAACAAATGGATAGAGGTAGCAGGACACAAGAGGAATTTGCAGGACAGAGTTTCATAAAGTACATGAAAATAGTGATAGGACATAAGGTTAAAAAGGGTAGCAGGGTGATATAATGGGAATAGCCTTAACTACCAATCAAAGGTATTAGAACTTTACTCAGTAGGAAATAGGGAGCTGTAGGTGGTGCAATGGATAGAGTTCTGGGCTTAGAACTATAAAGACTCATCTTCTTGAGTTCAAATCCAGCCTCAGACACTTACTAGCTGTGTGACCCTGGGCAAGTCACTTAACCCTGTTTGCCTCAATTTCCTCATCTATAAAATGATCTGGAGAAGGAAATGGCAAATCATTCCAGAACACTTTTGCTGAAATGACTCAATAACCAGGAGAGGAATTAAGCAGGACTTGGTTAATTGATCAGGTATAAGAAATAAAGAACAGGGAAGAGTAAAGGATAACTTTAAAGATGCATGCATGGAAGACTTGGTTCCTTAAATGCAAATAATGAATTTAGAAGAAGGAATAGGGTTGTGGGAAGAGAAAACAAATTCATATTGACATGATAATAAGACATATTGAATGAGATATTGATTGGAATCCAGGTTGTACTGGAAAGACAGTTGGAAATATCAATGCTCAGGAGAGGGGTTAGATAAAGGGTTGGGATTTATCCACGTTGAGGCAGCAGTTGAAGTCATTCATAATATTGAACAAGCTTGCCATGGGATAGAACATAGGGTGAGAGAAGAGGGTCCAGGGCTTACCTTTGGAGAAATACACATTAAGAGTTCAGGAAGAAGATGAGGAATCCAGAAAGCAGACAGAGAACAAGTACTGAGAGGAGTAAGAGACAGCCAAAGAATGCTACATCTAAAGTCAGCAGAGAAGAGAGAATGCACTAGGGGGACAGACCAGTCCTATCAAAATCAACAGAGAAGTCAAGGATGATAAAAGCTGAAGAAAGGTTGATGGACTGGAAAATTCAGAGGTAAATGGTGAGGTTGGAAAAAAATTTTCAATGGAGTTTGTTTTCTTGGACAGAGAGAAAAATCCCATTTTATGGGTTGAAGGAAAGAATAAGTATCAGAATCAGAAAAGCTGCTGCCAAAGGTATCACTTTATAGCTTCAAATTATCTAATTCTCTCATCATGAAAAGATAGACAATGAAGATATGGTTGTGTGGTGTGGAGGAAGGAACACTGGATTTAGAGTAGGATGACCTGGATTTAAATCCAGCTTTACTGCTTGCTGCTCCCTGGCAGGTCAAACTTGCTAGGCCTCTGTTCTTTCATCTGTTAAATGAAGAGTTTGGACTAAATGATTTCTAAGATCCTTTCTAGCTCAAAAGCTAGATACTATAAAGATTACCATTAGCAGAAAAAAGCTAAGAAAATAGAAGAATAGTAGCAAGGATATTCTATTATCTGATCTGAGCTTTGACAAAAGTCTTCTTACACGGCCTAAACTGAGAACCAATTTGAACTACAAAATATTCACATGCTGACCCGTTAGAACAAAAACTTTGCGGATGGGTCTGGAGGTCAGATCTATGATTTCCTTATTTCATTTGGGCAAGAAACTCCCCGTGAGGAAATGGTCTCTACCAATGCTCCTCATCAGCTGCTTTATAATTTATAGACTTGGGGAGAACCTGAGGCACTGAGAAATTAAGGGAATCCAATGACGCTCTATCCACTATGATGTGTTCTATAAATCCAGGGTATTCAGTGGATGATACCATGCTTTGAACTAATCAAAGGAATAAAGAATGCAATTTTGGAATAAAATAGAAACCATTATTTTATGGTTCATGAATCTCCATTTGTACTCTATCATGGCATGAAAGTAATAACCCTGAGTTCTTAAAGGCTATTACACCAAAACAGGGTAGCTAGGTGGCATAGTGGAAAGAGCACTGGGTGTGGAGTTAGAGAGATTTGTCTCCCCCACATCAACTCTAGCCTCAGACACTTACTGGATGGGTGACCATGGGCAAGTCATTTAACCATGTTTACCTCGGTTTCCTCATCTGTAAAATGAACTAGAGAAGGAAATGCCAAACTACTCTTTGCCAAGAAAACCCCAAACGGGGTCACAAAAAGTTGGACACGACTGAAACAACTGAACAGCAACAGCGTTACACCACAAACTTTGGCAGGTTCTATGATTCTGGGAAGGGTTCTTGTTTTGCCCAGTAGCAGGCTGATTCTGTGGTCTGAGGACCAACCTAACTTTTTGTAGACAGGGTCACTATCAGCAGGTTGGTCAAAGGCTGATCAATTCTTTAGCCTTGACAAACATAAAACAAATAGAAAATACAAAACATTCCTCCATCTCTGCGGCTCCTTTTGTCTTCCAAAGTGACAGCAAAAAAAGCAGCAAAGAATGCTTAGAATCAGTTTTAGACCATCTATAACCATTAATTCAATTACTCATACTCTAAATGTGAAACTTATATCTAACAACCAGCGAGTTAATATACTGCCAGAAGAAATGAACAAGTCCCCAAGGAAGGTCATTGAGACATTGGTTAGATCCTTAACACTGAATCTGGATACAGACAAGAATCACACAGGATGAAAAAGCATCAGTGGACTATAATGTGCAAAGGGAATCAAAGAGATCGCACAAAGGAAGCAATGAAATTACATATGTGGCAGGGAATGGGGCAAGAGAAAATCACTTTAAAAGTCTGTACAGGGTAAATGACCAAGAAAAAAATGATGGAGCCTTGGTCAGGCCTGTGGCTCAAGTTTGTACTGGACTTAGAACATGATGCTTAGGCCCTGTCTCCATCCAGAGAGTATCTGTGTCAACACATGTCTTTGTATGCTTTTGCCCTCAGTTTCTACTATTCCTTTTGTAACTGCTACAATCCAAAACTTTTATAGTCTGCTTCCTTCCACAAAGCTTAGAGTTACCAAAAAAATCTGAAATGTATTCCATTGGCACAGAAATTTCTACCAAAGACCAAAAACAATGAAATTTTTACTTGGTTTTAAAATAGTAGTCAACAATAATAACTGATGTTCACTGTAACAGTCCTAAGCATCAGATCATGACTAGCCATGTGAATCATCCAAGATTAAATTATGTTTCATTTAATTTGAACAGAATGCTTTTTTTAATATCCCAGGTTCTTTGAAAATAGGTTACCCTTAAGTGGTATATGAGAAAACTCTAAAGAAGAAATAAGCAATTACCTAGAACATTCCATTCATCAGAAGCTGTTCTAGATTAAATAAGGATTTACTGTACTGGCAATCTTCCTGCCTTTTCCTTGAAATAAAAAGTTACAACAGTAGCTGAACTGTAACTGCCCTTCTCTTCCTCCAAATTTCATAACACAGAACTGTTCTCCTGTTTATAAGATTACAGTAACTGTTCTGAGTTGGTCACGGACACTTAACTGAGTCAGTTCTAGCCCAACTCATTGATCAAAAACTCAGTTTCTTAAATTCTCACTGATATTTACAAAGTATGTTTCTTTGAGCTGTCACACATTGAATTTAAAATGATTCAGAACCTAAGGCAGATAGGATTATAAGATTTTTGTAAGGATAACAAGTAGAGTAAATTGAAGAATCTCTTCAAATTAGTTTACTTCAGAGACATCAACAACAAAGTGAAAAGACTATGCTGCTAAGTGGAATGAAAGTGCGGCCAGGTCCTATTAAGCTGAAAGGTTTTGAGTCCAGCCAGGAAGCCTGGTGAGATTCAGACTGCCTTTCAATTCGGTATTGCTGAAATGATGGGCACTACATATTCAGACACAGTAATGAGGGTATCACAGTTCAGAGAATGGTGGCATTTAAAGGGATCTTTGAAGTCATGTAGTTGAACTCCTTTTTGTGGATAAAGAAACCAAGATTCCCAGAGAAGCAGGTCATGTGGCTAGTTAGTGACAGACAGGACTAGAATAAGGGTCACCTGGCTCAAAATATAGAATGTTTTCCACTAAACTGAGTTGGTTCTTAGTTATGTGTACATTAGGCAAATAATGTCTTTGGAAAATTGATCGTATTCACTGACCCGTGTGTGTGTGTGTGTGTATGTATGTATATATATATATATACATATATGTATGTATGTATGTATATATACATATATATATATGTATATATACTCAAGTGAGCCTTTTAGTAACTATAAACATCCAAAATAATTCCAAAATCAGGAGGAAATGAAAAAAGAAAAAGGGCAAAAAGGGAAAACAGGGAAAAGAGAACAGACAAAAGGGAGAAAGGAAAAGTACAAAAGAAGAGAAGGGGTGACTGGTAGGAAAGAAAAAACCCATGAACACTGATGAAAATGGGTAATCAGAGTTTCTCACCAGTGTTTACAAAGCAATGAATGGACAATGTCATTAGAATGAAATATCATACCAGATGTGATGTGATTGGTAATTCTGCCAACCAGAGGGAAAACAGCACTTTCATTGGCTGTCTATGGTTACAAAAGCCAAGTTTCTGGGAGTGAAAGCTGAGAAGAGGAGAAACCTGGAAAAGGAGACTGAAGTGATAAGAAAGAAAAATGAGAAGTGGAGAGAAGATGAGGGAAGAGAATGGGATATAGATGAAACGGAGGTTTGTGTTTAAAGTAGGAACAGGGAAACGAGTAACAAGTATCCTTCTAATCAGGTACCCCTCCCCCCCAAAAAAACCAAACTGGTACAAAGAAACAGAAAACAAAACCAATACCAACACAAAGTCACTAATATCCCTCTGACTATCCCTACATATCACAGAAGCCTCCTTAGAGCAGCATTCCTGGGTCACAAAGGCAGAGAAATCACAGAGAAAAGTTGAGTAACACAGAAGCTGATCCAACCACCTTAGGATCCCCTCAAGAATAAAATAGCATAACAACTGACATTTATAATGAAAACCATATCCCATCAAGGATGAGTTCATGTAACATCAAAGTTTCCTTTATTTTTTTACTTGTTCATGTGTCACTAGGCTTTTGACACACACACATATACACGTGCATACACACATTACATATGTATATGTACATATACATACAAGCACACAATCAAATTGTGAAGCCTTTGCCAATGTCAGGGAAGACATGGTAGAATGGAATGATCCTCGGATATGGAATCTAAAGACCTAGGTTTATGTTTAGTCCTACGACTTACTGGTTCTATAACCGTGAGCAAATCATGTAATCTTTCTCTGTTTTAGGATGTCAGGTGATGCAGTAGAAAAGGCACTGGATTTGGATTAAAGGATCCAGGTTTGAATTCACTTTTACTCCGTATATCCTTGGACAAATTACTTCCCTTCTCTGGGATCTGGGCTCATTTATATAAGGAGGGTGTTGGACCAGATGATCTCTAAGGTCTCTAAATCTAGGCTCATATATCAAATGGAGCTGACAATGCCTGCCCTACTTGTTTTGCTGGGTTTACGTGAAGATTAAGTAAGGAAATGGATATATAACTGATTTGAAAACCGTTAAATGCTATGGGAATATAAGGAATCACTGCTACTGTTAAAAAGCTTGTGCTAGGCATCAGATTTCCTACCCAGAGACTTTGCTTTGCCAGACTTCCATTGCAAGAAATGACTTTAATTGAGGGGAATGTGATCTGACCTTTAGAATGTCCAAGTTATTTAATGGATTTTTGTTATCAATGGGTTTATACTGCAAAACCAAATCAGCAATACTGAACCATCTTGGTGTAGCTCATAGATACATAGCCTGTCCTTATAATGACTTTGTGAAGCAGGCAGGACAAAAATTATTATTCCCATTTTGCCAATGGAAAAAAAAATGGAGGTTCAGAGATGTGAAGTGATTTGCCCCTAGTCACACAGCTAATAAATATGGAAGCCAGGATTTGTGTCTTAGTCATTTGTTGCCAAATCCAGCCTCCTTTCTGATACATCATGCTGTCCCACTCCTTGAGTTTCAGGCATCTGCTGTCATCAAAGGACCTGCTCTTCAATTCTTGCCTCTTCTAGTTACCACCTGAGTGACCATGGGAAAACCACTTAATTTACCAGAGCCTCGGCGTCTTCATCTATAAAATGTGGAGTTGGATTAGATGGTCTCTGAAGATCCTTCAAGGTCTAGATTTAAGATTCTCTGATCTGATGGTATCACTAGAGCAGTACAAGAAGGGCTGGAAAAGGTTTTAGAAGTAGAAAACAATTTTCAGGTTGGTTATTGTGACTGTATCCAACTGCAAGGCTGAAAGAGGGCATAGCAGAAACCCTCTTACAGATGATGTGGGAAAATTGGAACTCTAATGCATCGTTGATGGAGTTGTGAATTGATCCCACCATTCTAGAAAGCAATTTGGAACTATGGCCAAAGGGCTATACAACTGTGCATAATTTTTGATCCATTATTAGGTATTCCAAAAAGATCATAAAAAAGAGAAAGGGACCCATGTGTACAAAAATATTTATAGTAGCTCTTTTTGTGGTGGCAAAGAATCAGAAATTGCGGGGATGCCCATCAATTGGGGAATGGCTCAACAAATTGAGGTATAGGATTATGATGGAACAGTATAAAATGAGCAGGTGGATTTTTAAAAAAAACCCTGGAGAAACTTACATGAACTTACATGAGTGAAGTGAATAGAACCAGGAGAACATTGTATACAGTAACAGCAACATTGTAACAATGATCAGCTAGGAGAGACTTAGCTCTTCTCTGCCGTGCCATGATCTAAGACAATTCCAAAAGATGGATGATGGAAAATGCCATCCACATCCAGAAAAAAAACCCATGGAGTCTGAATACAGATCAAAGTATATTATTTTCTCTTTTTTTGTTGTTTTTTCTTTCTCCTGGTTTTTCTCTTTTTTCTGGTTCTCCTTTTATAACTTGACTGCCCTCAAGAAGCTTACATTCAGACAAAAGCAACCACATGCAAATAATTGTGTATATGGATGATTTATTCAGAGTAGAAGGGAGGGAACCAGCAGAGAATCATCTTCTGCAAAAACTGGGATTTGAGATGACTTGATACAAGACAGGAGGAGAGGAGAAGAGGGGGAGCATTCCAAGCATCAGGAATGACCCATGAAAAGGTGGAGAGTTGGAAGATGAAGTATGAGCAAATCATTTAACTTCCCCTCACAATAGCTTCCTCATATAAATATAGGGATAATAATAGTTGTACTGCCTAGTAATTGCAATTCCATTCAATTCAGCGTTTATTAAGTGCTTACTCCGTGCCAGGCACTGTGCAAAGCACAGGGGATACAAAAAGAGGCCAAAGACAGTCCTCCTCTTCAAGGAGTTTGTGATCTAATGAGGCACACTTCTTGTAAACAAATTCTATGCAAAGCAAGGCATTTACAGGCTAAATTGGAAATAGGGATTAATAAAATAGGAAAAGCAATTAAGAGGAGTTGAGATTTCATGTGAAAAGTGGGATTTTAACTGGGCCTTAAAGGAAGCCAGGGAAGCCAGGTGTTGGAGTAGAAGGGGGAGAGCAATCCATGCATGAAGGACAGCCGGAGAGAATGCCCAGAGCTGAGATGGAATGTCTCGCTTGTAGGACAGCCAGGAGGCCAATATCACAGGATGGAAGAGTATATATTAGGGAATAAGATATAAGAAGACTGGAAAGGTAGGAGGGGGACAGGTTACAAAGGTCATTGATTGCCAAGCAGAACATTTGTATTTGCTCCTGGGGGTAACAGGAAATTTATTGAGTAGGAGGATGACATGATTGGGAAGAATCATTTTAATGGCTGAATGGAATGATTTGGTGGGTAAAGACTTGAGTCAGGCAATTGCCTATTGTAGTGATAAAGATATGAGGTGAAGAGGGCCTGCACTGGAGTGGTGGCAGTGTCAGAGGAAAGAAGGGGTGTATATTCAAAGAGATGTTGCAAAGGTGAGATGAATAGATGTTGTCAGGAAGATGGTGGAGTAAGTCAGAAAATTCCAAGCTCTCCAGATTTCCTCCATAAACAAGATAAAACAGAGTCTCATTGTGGAAGTAGAGCAGCAAAAACAAAAACAAAAATTCAAGAGTTGAGGCAGAAGAATGACTCTCCTGTTATAACTGGAGGAGATCCAAAGAAAGACCCCAGGACTAAGGTTTGACCTGAGTGGAGTGTAAACATCTTCAGGCTAGCTCTGAAGAAACAGAAAACAACATGTGTGTGTGTTGGGTGGCGGGGGAAGAAGTACCAATTACAATAAGGGAAAGAAAATTGCCCCAAACTTTTAGAACAAGAGGGGAAAGTAGAAATAGGAAAAGAAAATCCACCAATCACCACCCGAAAGAAATCCCAGGATGAAAACCTACGGAAATACCATAGCCAAATTCTGAAACCTCTAGGTTAAGGAGAAAATATTATGAGCAACAAGGAAAAAAATCCAAATATCGTCAAGAACATTTAGAATTATACAAGACCCAGCAGCAGCTACACTAAAAGACTGCAGGTCTTAGAATACTATATACTGAAGAGCAAAAGAACTGGGGTTATGACCAAAAATACCACACCCACGAAAGTTATGTATAATCCTGCACAGAAAAAAAGTATATTCAATTAATTGACACACTTTCAGGACTTTGTCATTAAAAGTTCAGAACTTAATACAAAATTGGATATACAAGATTCAAGAGAAATGTAAAGTAAACATCCAAGACCAATTACAAGGGACTCAATAAGAACAAATTATTTACTTTTTACATGTGGAAATTTAAATCATATGCCAAAGATTGGTAATTGGGTAATGCAAAAGAAAGACTGGGGTAGAGCTGAGTATGACGTGATTCTAAAAAGTAAAATGGTGTAGGCAAAGATAAAAAGAGCAATTATCTCATACAGACGAGGTACGATAGGAAGAGCTGATACAGAGGAATCAGATTGGGGAGGAGGACTTAGAGTGCTGGAAACCTATTCACATCAGATCTGGGTTGAAGAGAGAATAGCACATACATTTTTAGAAGGGTATAAGCATCTTCTAAATGTATAAAGAAATAAGAGGGTGAGGGAACAGGATAAAGAGGGATATAGAGGGTGTGTAGCTTAATAGGAATGGCTTAAAAAAGGAAACAACACCTGTATCTAGAAGAGTATAAAAGTCTTCTAAATTCAGAAAAAAACAAGAGGACAAGGGGATAGGGTGGAGGAAGAAGATAAGAAGATTCTTGGAGGAGGGTAGGTTAAGGAATAGAAGGGCAAGGTGGCAGGAGGAAGTAAAGCAGAGGAGTGAGGAGGGATAGGAATAGGATAAGAAGGATAATGAGGAAAAATAGGAAGAAGGGAAATATACAACAGTTATTATAACTTAGAATGTGAATGGGATGAATTTACCCAAAAAATGGAAACTGATAGCAGATTAAAAATTTTAATTCAACAATATGTTGCTTTCAGGAAATGCTTTAAAAATGAGAGAGACACACAAACATAAAATAAAGTTCAGGAGTAGAATTTATTATGAAAACAAGCAGGGGTAGTAATCATGATCTCAGACAAAATTAAAACTAAAATAGATTTAATCAAAAGAAAAAAATAGGGAAACTACACTATGCGTCAGCCATATTATTCCATATTGTTTTAGACTAGTTAAAATAACTAGTCAGTATAAAAAACCTGGGAGTGTGCCTGCCAAAACAGACACAAGAGCTATATGAATATAAACACAAAATAATTTTTATACAAATAGTCAGATCTAAATAATTGAAGTAATATTTATTGTTCATGGCTAGGTAAAGCCAATATAATAAAAAAAAACCCAACAAATTACCTAGCTAATCTATATATGCAATGCCATTCCAATTAATAACTAAAAAAAATCTTACTGAGTTAGAAAGCATAACAGGGTTGATCTAGAAGAGCAGAGGCGCAGGAACTTCAAAGAAACCAGGGAAAAAGATATGAAGGAACCAGATTTAGTCGTATCAGACCTTAGACCATATTACAAGATGAGACCATTATTGAAGTATAAAATGAATAATTTAAATTATTTTCAATTAAAATTTTCTTGTGTAAATAAAAACTATGCAACCAAGAATAGAAAGAATGCAGAAAACTGGGGAAAAAAACTTTCATAGACAACCTCTCAGATAGAATGTGATTAGGAAATGATGAGCTTGTTGATTTAGAAAAACATGGAAAGACTTGGACATATGAAGGAAGATGCCCACCTTCAGAAAAGCAGATAACAAGTGGAAATAAGCACGTATCATCTTATATTGTTTACACGGGTATGTTTATAGACATCCATGTGTACATAGGTGCATATGTGTGTATGTGTATCTCCATACTTAATTGTAGCCTTCTGGAGGTGGGGAGGGGAAAAATAGAATTAAAAGTGTGCAGCACAGAACAAAAGAAAACCTACAAGGAAGCAGAGAAAAATTGGGCAGCTTTGAAAACAAAACACAGTATTTATTATATAGGTTTTCTTGAAATGGAAATTCATTACTTTAAATTGAATCCTCTCAGGTTTTGCTGTGTACATGGCAATTTTTTTTCTTATTTTGTATTTCAATTTAAAATAAGTTTGAAAACCTTTTTTTTTAATAGGCCTTGGCAATAGCTTGGCTGTGTGAGGTGAGAGACGGTGAGAAATCCAGGATGATTCCTAGGTTGTGAGCCTGAGGGTGTTGCCCTCTACGGTAATAGGGAAGCTAGGAGCCAGAGAGGGTTTAAGGAGAAAGATAATGAGTTCCATTTTGAACATATTGAATTTCAGATGTCTACTGGATATCTAGTTTTAGATATCCGAAAGGCAGCTGGATATGTGAGATTGAAGATCAGCAGAGAGACTGGGGCAAGAAAGGTAGATTTGAGAGTGATCTGAGAGAAGATCCAGTAAAGAAGACAAAGAAAGAGAAGCCAGTTCAACCTCAATTACATGTTATTAGGAAATACAGCATTCAAGTTGATTGAAATATCAGCATTTTCACTGAACATTGGAATCAACTTTAATACTCAAAATTGGCACACCCTAGAAAGAAGTGTAAGCCTCAGATAAAGCGAGGTATTTTTAGAGAGAATGGGAGGGGTCAAAGAATTCATCTTTCCAAGGACACAGGCAACTTAATAATCAATGGCTGCTTAAAATATGTCACCAGCTTTACAAGACTCCTCTTTTAAAAAGCAAATGTCCCTGGTTTTGATCCATTTCTTCTCAGTTCTCCCCAGCAATAAGTGGTTTTGATCTTTCATTATTATATACAGGAAGCAAAACTTCTATCAGATGGACCAAAATTGACATTAAAAAGTAACATTTATGTATTTTTTTAAAAAAATGAATAGCTACTATGAGATTGAAAAGACGGCAGGAAGCATTGTCACTGATTTGCTCAGATACTAAAGCTTTTCCCATCAGAAAAAAAAAGAAGAAAAATAACTAAGAGCCTATGGAAGGACTTTTGGAAAGATGACTAACGTTAATGGCAAAGAACAAAACAAAACAAAAACTGTAGAAGACTGTGACCCACCAGCTAAACAAACAGCAAAGTGAAAAAAGATGGGTGTTGCCTCTCTTGGCATTTTGTTTCTAAATACAAATTTTTACAAATTACAAAATTTACTTCCCAGAAGACCTCATCATAAATCTCAAAAGCTAACTTTTCATGTATCCAAAATCTAGATTTTTATCAGAATAAAGCAAGAGATAAAAGTAAAACAACCATACAATTAGATCATAAAAAGTATGTCAACACACACAAAACATTCCCCAACTTTTTCTATACTTAGCTTATATTGTCACCAACATCATGAACATTGAACCATCCAAAGGAATGGACAGAGTGTCCCAAGTCTTAGTGCAGTTTTAATTAGCTTTTGGTGGATTATTGATTAATGACCATTTATTTACTTATTAACTTAATAGCTAATTAGCTATTAGAGCTTAAAACTGCACCTTTTTTTGGAACATTGTGTCAACAAATGAGAGGCTTCACTTTGTGATATGAAGGACGATGGATTTGTCAGAAAACTTGAGTCAAGTGTCCTCGCTCCCACTGTATAACCCTGGACAAGACATTTAATCTTTTTCACCCTCATTTTCATCATCTACAAAATGGGAATAATGCTACCTACTGCATCTAATTGTGAGGTTCAGTGGAGACAATGTGTGTGAAAGTTCTTTTGTAACCATAAATGTAGCAAAATGTGAACTATGGTATTTAAGCACTGTGGCACACTGAAAAATATAAGTTTCATTAGTTACCAAATGTTTATTATAAGCATATTTTATGTCCTGCACTATCAGGCCCTGTGAGGAATTTTTAAAAGCATAAAGCAAAGGGGGAAGCATAGTATCTGATCCTGAACCTCAGAAAGCTGATTTGTAGCCTAATTAGTCAATTTACACTTACTTATTGTCTATAGGATTCAGAATGCTCTAGTTCATATCAAGCAGTTCTTCTTTTAATTACTTCTCAACTCTGAAATCCACTCCTCCCTCTCCTCAAACCTATTTCCTAGCCTGCTTTCTCAGAGCTTGTGACCATCAATCCCTCTCCTCCTTCAATCCCTTCCCAGATTAGGCTCTGGTGACACATGGTTCCCTCTTGGCTCTATTTCTACCACTCTGACTCCTCAGCTTCTTTTAATGGCATCCTCCCCTCATCCCTCCCACTGTCACTGGGCACCTGTCCTAGCTCTTCTCCTTCCACATTGTGCCTGAGAAATCACATTCATTTTAATCTGTAAAATATGTAGGCTATTCTCTAGGAAGCTAGGGTGCTTGCTCCTGGTTTTGCATCAATTTGCATATTAGCTCACATAGATTTATTTTTAACAAGAAATATCCTTAAATGCCAAATCCATAAAATGTTTTAGTGCTAGGGTAAACTACAGAAAATATTTTCAAATCCAATAATCAGGGCCACTGGAATAGATGAATATATTTTTCCCAAGCTGTTCCCCTAAACCAAGGCCAGTTCTGAAGAATACCTGGGGTGATAGAGAAGCCAGAAGAGAAAAATTTTCCTGGAAAAATCTGTTAGCCTACCCACAATTTTGATAATTGGCATAATTCCCAGATCTCTCTTTTCGTCATACAGATTCTTCCTTTAGCCTAATTCTTCCACTACCTCAAACTGAACATGGAAATAATAGAATTCCTCCAATTTTGATTCATTTAATAAAGTTTAATAGAAAGTCCACAATTAATTTATTCATCACATATGCATGTATATATCTGCATATATATGCATGTGTATATGGGTATGTGTATACAGATACCCATATCAAATAGTCAACTGTTTAATGTGTGTAAGGTCTTCTGTAAGGAACTGTGAGGGATACTGTCCCTGCCTTCAAGGAATTGGTAATATAGTCAAAAAATGCTCAAGTTTCACTTAATATTCTCTTCCCTAGGATACCTCTCAAAATTTTAGGCATGGATTCTTGCCTTGCTGAGTCAACTTCACCCTTTCTTCACAGCATCTACGCTATCTCTTCCTCCCTTTCTGGCTGTGATCCTATCCCTTGGTGAGATAATAATCCTCCCAGTAATAATCTTCCCAGCCCTCAAAAAATTCAAGATCATATAACTTAATATGTACAAAAGTAGGAACTGGTTTAATGACTGGGTACATAAACTGAAAGGAGCAGGTTAAAGGCTGGAGAGAGAATGAACATTTTCACTGTTGTGAAGCAGCAAATAGTTTACCTCGAACCCGTCTCCTCTTAGGTCCCTACACTCAGTCATTTTGTAGATTCCCCAGGACATGTGCAGTTATTTCAAGAGGTGTCACGAAAGTCTTCCTAAAAAGTGATTAAATTTGTTTTACTTGGAAAAGGAAAATGACATAGAATATACAGCCCATTTAGGTAAGGTAAGAAAAGGACACCAGTCAGTCAATGATTGTAGGATGACAGGGTTTCAACCTGTAAGATCCTAGGATGACCACCCTATTTTCCTGGTTGTCTTCTTTAAAAGATCTATTAAATAATTGGTATGGGTATTTCCTCTATTACTGCCAATCACAGCGTGTCTCTGAAGTTTTTAGCTGCTGTTGCTAAAATAATTTTCTCTCATAGTGAGTCTATAACTTTATTTATGTGTAGTCTTATTTTTATCTCCTCAAAGGTTGAGAATTACAGTCTGATGACCTAGAGAAAGGATACAATGGATGCAAAAACAGAAACTACAGTAATGATTACCTATGACGTGCCAGAAGGAAGTCAAGGAGAAAGCTGGAACAATGATGTGTCAATATAAAACAGGGATTGTGTGAAAAAATGAGATCAAGTAGATATTTGGAGAAATGTCTTGCTTTACTTTTGACTGTTTTATATTCTCTTCTTTACCTAAATTTCTAATCCCCTTCGTGAGGCAGTGTGGTGTCATGAAAAAATCTTGGGACTTAAGGGCAGAGGAAGGAAGTGCCCATTACGTGCCAGGCATTGTGCTAAGTGTTTTACAAATACTATCTAATTTGATTTTCACAGCAACTCAGGAAGGTAGGAGCTATTATGATCCCCATTTTATAGTTGAGGCAGAGATTAAGTGACTTGCCCAGGGTCATATAGCTAGGAAGTATTTAAACTCAGGTCTTCCTGATTCAAGGCCCAATATTCTATCTACCATGCCACATAGCTACCTCTAGTACCAGAATTTGGATCCTGGCTCTGAACAGGTCACTATTTTTCTCAGCCTCAACTTCCTTATCTACAAAATGAGGGGGTTGGGTTAGATGATATTTTTAAAGATCCTTCTAGGTCTAAATCTATGATCCTATGTCAGTGTTCTTATGGTACTGTGGAAAAGGCACCAGTGAGAAGACTAGGGCTAACTTAAGATTTGTGATCTGATTTTTTTGTTAGGCAAATTTTTACTTTAGAGGCAAAGCTGGTATGTTTGGAAAATAGAGGATTTAATGGCATGAGTGACATAAACAGTACTTATTGGGCTTCAGCTAATGTCCCCAGCTCCTGCGAGTCACCGCGTCACCAAAGATGTGGAAGAAGATGTCCTCAAAAAGTTTGCAATCGACTTGGATCAGAGTACATATATTGATGAAACAGGCAAAGAACAGCATGAGACAACTCAAACAACACCATGCAACGGCTTTGAACACAGAGCCAGAAGCCCTCGATTTCTATTCCCAAATCTGCCACCCCAGCTCTTTGTAAATCTAATAGTAATGATAGCTAATCTATACGTAACACTTCCTATGCACAAAGCACTGTGCTAAGAGCTTTACAGCTGTTAGCTCCTTTGATCCTTAACTTTGCAGGGTGGTTGCTATTATCCTGTCCATTTTATATATCAGGAAACTGACGCAGAGGGTTAAGTGACTTGCCAAGGGTCACACAGCTAGTAAATGTTTGAGGCCAGATTGGAACTCAGGTCTTCCTGACTTCAAGCTAACACTTGAGCTGTGGTTGCCACCTAGTCGCCCCTAAAGATGCCATCTTGAGATGACTCAAGGGAAACAGTGAGCAGAACCATGGTCAGGCACACTCTAGGAGAATGCTTTTAAGTCTTGGGTTTCCCAAGCAGACCCAAAAGATATTGGGAAGTGGCAGGGAGGAAGCTTTCCAGCTGCCTCCTTCTACTTGTCTTACTTCTATATCCAGGTAACTTGTATATTCTAACCCCACCCCTTGTTATGGCACCATTATGCCTCCATTTTTTTTTTTTTTGTCTCTAAAGATTTATATTTTCAAGTTTGTTTTATAATGGGGGGAAGGATAATGTTTTAAGTCTAATCATCTAACACATAAAAAATGATTAGCGGTACATATATGCTGTAGGTTGTCAACCCCTGGTCTCTAGTCTAGACAGGAAGCTTCCCTAAGACTATAATCCTTTTTTTGTTTTTCTGATGCCTTTACTTTCCAAGCAGTCTCCAGAAACAATTTGTTTCCAGCTGAGGAGTAGACCATTAAAAAACCTGATCCAACTACAAATTGTTTTCCTGTGGGAGGAGTCCTATTAAATAACAGAAAGATTAGCATACAGTCAGGTAAGGGTCTCCTTAATATGTTAATAAATTGGTATCTATTTTACTGTTAAATCTCCTGTGTATTTGAAAGACACAAATATGCTTACTTCTCTCTCCTCACAAACTCAAGATCCAGATACCAGACCTTTGTGCAGAGAAAAGTCCTCTCCATCAACACACACATATTCATATTCATCCCCAGTACATATATAAATATATGTGTGTATACATGTAATCTTCTTCCTCACTAAAACTTAGAAAGCCCAAAGTCAGAAAGTTTGGAAAAGATATATTACAATGTAAAGGAAAACCTTTCATATGCAAATAAAACATTCCAAATCTTAGAAAGGATCTGAGGCTTGAATATCTCAATTATATATAAACGTACACTAGGTAGGGACCACTTCAGTACCTTCATCCTCAGTTATTCATTTGCACAAGATCCAACAGGAGTCAGGGAAGAGTAACTGGGCTAAGCATCATAAATAAGTATGGAGTCTCTCATTGAGAGACCACATCTTTGAACCACGAAGGCATGTCAGACAGAAGAGGCTAGACCTCTTCTCACCACATCTCAGAGCGAGGGTTCTGAGGGATCTCATCTTCAATTATGATGCTTCACCAAGTCTAGCCCAGCAGCAATAGAGTTATCTGTTTGACCAAGCCTGGCTATGGGTTGATCTATCCAGCTGAGACACCACGTTCTGCAAGGATCTAGTGCAGCTAAACTAAGGAGCTAATTAATCAATCAGAAATGCCTCCCCCCAAATGAACTTCAAGATGACTTTCCAGAGCAAGAAAAGGTATCAAGATTGTGTAGTTCTGGAGTTGTGAGTTGCCTTGGCCACTTGCGTTCCCTTCATTTGTACCTCACTACTACTGTACTTTAAGTACGTATCCACTTCTCCCTTAATCTCACTCTCTCCCTCAACAGATTCTTTATATTTGTGAATGAGATTTGGGGGGGGGGGGGGATGCTTTGTAACTATCTCACTGTCATTTGAATAAATTCCTTTACTAAGAACTAACTGAATCTATTGGCTGATTGTTAGGGTAAAGAACTCAGGTGTGAGTTCTTGAACTGTACCAGGAGCAGGACAGGTAGCCCCAGGCTTATCCTTAGAACCTTGGAAGTAATAGCAGCAGAACTTTTGGGGACCAGGTGGGCCAGTGCCAGAGCAGGTTGGAGACATGAACTCATATGATACTTAGCCCAGTTGTTCTTCCCAGACTCCTGCTGGATCTTATGCAGATGAAGGATACAGCATAAGTTATAAATAATTCAACAAACATTTATTAAGTGACCATTATTTGCAAATAAATACTAAGAGAAATCAGATAACTTTCCAGGCAAGATACAAAAGGTAGACAACAAGGATGAGAGAAATGAGCTTGAAAAGGGGATAAAATGATTTTGTATCCTGCATCAACACAGCCAACACGTCCTATTGGATTCTAATAGAGCATAAGATTGAGTTTGGAGCTTCTTCCTGTTACCAAAGTGTTATTGACAATTCTTTAACTAAAATATTCAGAGAAGAAGGCCAAATTAATTAGACATAGGAGTTTGATGAGGACATGTCCATCACAAAAAGTCTAAAAATGGTATTGTGAATTTGGTTTTCTGCCTTCTAGATCTCATTCACTCTCATGGCTTCAACTATCACCTCTCTGCAGATGACTTCCTACTCTACATCTCTGGCCAGCCCTGTTTCCCAGCCCGGGTCTCATATTTCCAATTGCCTGGTGGATATTTCCACTTGTATGAACCTTAAACTCAAATTGTTTAAAAATCAAACTCACCATCTTCTCTGCTGCCTTCATCCCCAATCTTCTTCCCACCCTGACTTCCCTGTTTGTCTTTTTTACTACCACTGTTCCAGTTTGCCAGACTTTAAATGGAAGAGTGTTTTTGTATGAGGGCATAGCTGCCTTTCTGACATTAACTTTGAAAACTTAGGGTTGCAAATCCTAAAATTGTACATCTCCATTCAGCAAGTTATCATTGATCTCTCACTCTCAGTAATGAAAATCCTATAATGAATAACATGCCCACTGTATAAGTTACCATAATGTTTCTTTAGTTTTGTCCTAAAATTACTTCCATCAAATGACCTTTCCTGTATTTGGTGAACAATTCACATTCACCCTCCTAATTTTGGATTGTATTCCATCAATTCCAGCATTTTAATCTCGTACTTCAGGGAAGCTTTGGGGGCCACAAAACAGCTTCCCTAGTAAGAAAGATGTACTTTGGGTTTTACACTCTAGTAAACAAACTCTCACCTGGCCCAAAGTGCAAATATCTTCACTGAAACTGACATTGTTTGTTTTAGAGGTGCAGACAGAAACATAAAAATATGAAGTTTTTCAAGTCATGTCAATCTAATAATAACTATTTTTCAGTTAACCTAGTCATCCATATTTCTCTTCTAATAAACAAAAATCAAGGCCCTCCTCCTCAGGCTCTGAATTTTTACCCCCAAAGAGTTACAGAATATAGCCATTCAATATTGTTAACATCAATATATCCCCAATACTCTGCTTGTCAATTGCAAGTTCACCTTCCGTCAAGGAACTGTTCTTTCCCCAAGTAATGTATACCAACAGCTAGCTCGACAGTAATCTTTTTCTGCACAAAGCAAGTACTGAGGTCTAAAAAAGATCCTTGCATATTCACTGAGTAAACTTGGACAATTCACTTAATCTCTCAGGGCCTCAGTGTCGCCCCCAGTAAAAGGAGTTTGGACTAGGTGGCCATATGGATATCTTCATAGATATCAAGATATCCCTTGCAGCTTGAGGATCTATGATCTTATGCACTTGATTAAATAGCACAGTATTAAAAGAAAAATAACGGGAAGCCCAAGGCTTGCTAAGCAGAGAGCTCAGGGCATGGGATGGGATTGATGAAGACAATAGGCAGGTGCAGATGTTTATTCGCCCCCACCCAGCTGCCTCATTAAAGAGGCGAAGGAGAAGCAGTTGTCATCGGTTCTTCCAAGGGAAAAGAAGCAGGCGTGGGGCCCCTCTTAGGTTCTCTGGGAAAGAAGCGAAGAGGACGAGGGCAAGACAGTTGACATGGGACCTCAGGGGGCTGCTCCCGGAGGGCTTGAGCCGCTTAATTAACGGACATTAGCAAATGCCCTGATTCATTCTCCTTGTGCGTCTTAAACCTCTCGCTTTGCCCTTCTGTTTTGGAAACTTGTTCGGTCCGATCCGTATCGAAATGCACTGGGTCCTCCCCTCCCCCGCCTGGCTCAGACCCTTACCCCATGAAACACACTTAGGGAGTCCCCTTCAATTAGGCGTTTACCCAGTTTCCTTCCTCAACTCCCTCCTTCCCAGTTCGAGAATGGGGGCTAGTGCGGACCACGAGACAAGGTGGACTACTGAGCTGCAGGAAGCAGAGCTCGGGCCCCCGCAGCTGGTACCTCGGACACCTGTGCTGGAGCCAGACCCCAGAGCCCAGCTTTCCGGAGTCGGGGGACTTCGCGAGTGGGGTGCTAGGCTGCAGAGGAGGAGGTCCGTGGATTTCAGAGCTGGGTCCTGCGGGGGAGGCTGAGTGGGGAAACTGGGGAGCAGGATGCTGTGCAGAGGAAGGGAGCGTGGGGGTTAGGAGGGTGCTAGGCGGGAGACGAAGTGGGGAAGCTGGGGGAGGGAGCCCATGGACGTGAGGAGAGGGGTGCCAGGCGGGGGGCGGGCGCGCACTGCCCTCCAGGCGTGGGCACAGCACGGCGCTGCCTGTCTGCGGGCTCCAGCCGCCAGCTCCTTGCCTCTCTCGGCCCCAGGCGGCAGCAGCTGGAGGAGGAGGCACCGCCGGCTATTTATAGAGAGGAGCGGCTCCGTCCCAGTGGGTGACAGCTGAATATTTTGACCAGATATGGCCCGCGCTCCCGCGCTGCAACTGGGAACCCTGGCCCCCCCAGCGCCCCAGGAGCGCCAGGGGGGAACCCCGGGCTGCAGAGAAGGGGCCCTGGGGGGCACGTCTTACCCGGGGAGCCGGCTGACCAGTTGGGGGACCGCCTTCCCAGGCGGCAGAGACCCGGCGGAGAGGGAGAGACGCGGAGGGAGCTGCGCCCGCCGCCGTCGGTCCTGCGAAGCCCTCAGCGGCCCGGGAGCCTCCTGCTGCTCTGCGGGGGGTAGAGGAGAAGAGGAGGGGAGGAACTGGCCCGGCGGGGCAGGGGTGGTCTGTGCCAAGCCTCCGCGCCGGGGCCACTGCCGCCGCTGCTGCTGCTCAGGGTTGGCCCGCCCTCCGCAGCGAGCGGCCGCCCCCCAGCCTCCCCTCCCTCCTCCCCCACCCCCAGCTCACTCCTGGGAAATGCGTTTGGCTGCGTAGTGCCTTCCCCTCCTACCTAGTGCAGTCTCGCGTGTGCGAGTGTGTCTGTGTGCGTGTGTGCGTGTGTCTGTGTGTGCGTGTCTGTGTGTGTCTGTGTGTGTCTGTGTGTGTGTCTGTGTGTGTGCGTGTCTCTGTGTGTGTGTGTGTCTGTGTGTGCGTGTCTGTGTGTGTGCGCGTGTGTCTGTGTGCGTCTGTGTGCGTGTGTCTGTGTGTGTGTGTCTGCGTGTCTGCGTGTGTGCGCGTGTGTCTGTGTGCGTGTCTGTGTGTGTGCGTGTGCGCGTGTGTCTGTGTGCGTCTGTGTGCGTGTGCGTGTGTGTATCTGTGTGTGTGCATGCACCCACACCGCTCTGACCGCGCGTTTGAAGACCATACAACTGCAGAGCAGATGCTCCTGAGTGGCCCGCCCTGGGCATGGACAGCCGAGCCGACGAAATCAGCACCAGAGATCCAAAAAGCTGCCAGCCTGAGCTGAGGGCCAGGGCCGGAGAGGGGAGAGGCAGCGAGTGTGGGGAGAAAAGGAGCCTGAGGCTAGAACCCGGGAAACGGGAAAGTCGGGCAAATCCCTCCAGCAGCAATGGCTAATAATTACAGCTAATAATTATATAGTGTTTTACTGGTGCTATCTCAGTGGAAGTAGCTGAAGCCTGATTCGAATTGGGGTCGTCTTGACAGCCGGTCCAGTACTCTCCTTACTGTGTCACTAGACTCTGGGCCACAGGTTCTTTACAAATGCGGCCAAGGGACTGGAATATTAGATAATCTCTAAACTGTGAAAGACTCCGGGACCTGGTGGCTATCCACAGCCTTGGTTGTGTGATCTTGGGCAAGTCACTTCACTCTTCTTTGCCTCAGTTGCTCAAAAGTAAAAGGAGGACACACAGGAGGAGATGGCAAATTGATACAGTATCTTTATCAAGAAAACCTCATCAACAGTGTCCATGGAGTCATGTAGAGTCAGACAGGACTAACCAACTGAACAATAAAAAATAGGAAAAGAGCTCTGTAAGTGTTTCCAGAGGATCTCAATTGCAAACCTGACTTTGCAACTACCTGTGTGACTTTGGGAACGTCATTTCTTCTCTGTTAGTTGAAATATCCTCCTTTTTTTCCCCTCTCCCTTTTAAAAAAAAAGGTTGGACTAAATCACTAGTAGGTGATCTCTAAGGTCTAACATTGTACGATTTGGGGAGTACAGTAATGGTCTCTAATGTAGCCCAGGGACTGTGAGTGAGCTCTTTCTATGTCCTGCATCATACAGTAACACAGAACCAAGTGTCAATATTGGAGTAGAAAGGATCTTCAAGATCCAACACCCTAATTTTACAGATAGAGACCAAGTGACAACCAAGCTCACAAAGCTGCTTGGTCCTAGATCTCTGTTAAAAAGAACACTTTTAATAGTCTTAAACAGTCTCTTTAATGCACTAAGAACATTTCTTCACTTATTTTCCAGGCCATTTCTATACCAAGCCTTCTACATCAGCGGCATCTTCCTCATGTCCCTCCCACTATAACTCTGTATCTAAGGCTTAGACTAGAGTGGTGGCTGTATGAATGGAGAGAATGCGCCATATTTAAGAGATTTTGTGAAAGCAAATGCCAAGGTTTATCAATGGATTGGATGTATGTGGTGAGTGGGAAGTTGAGGACGGCCAGTGTAACTAGTATGGTGGTGCCCTAGACAATAACAGGGAAGTTTGGAAGGGGGAGAGAGGCAAAAGGCATTAAGTGCTTGTGAGTAAAACACCGGAGACACAAAATAGAGAAGCAAGACAGTCCCTGCTCTTAAGAAGTTCACATTCTAATAGGGAGAGATGACACCCAGGGAAGGCTTCAGCTGCAAGTCCAGCGGTCCTTAGGGTAAAGAAGCAAGGTAGACAGTAATGCCTTTTTCCCTTTAATGTCAGTTCTACCAATAAAACCATAACTGTTTTTTGATGTTGAACCATTAGATAGTGACCGAGGAAAATAATGTCAATTTCTATATGAATTCAAGAATTAATGAGATCATGTAGGAGTAAGAAAGTTGATATTAAGATGATTTGGATCTTTGTTTTATGAAGGGGTGAGGAAATAAAATTTATATAACACTTTCAATGAAATTTTCGAAGTTGCTTATTGATTATAATAACCTCATTCCCAAACCCAGCAACTTCTGAGCTGAGGCGTTAAGATGGAGCTGCCCTACAACTAACATAAATTTTGAATCAGATCAGCTATAGCTTTAACCTCTTGCATATGTGACAGACCTTAAATTGACTTCTAAAGATCTTTCCATTGAATGTGGAGATCCCCTGGAAACTTCTGGCAACTCCAGAAACACGATGGCTTAGTACTTGGGCCCCTCCCCAACCTCGAATCTCCTGACAGCTTCTGGCTAAGTATTCTGGCTCATACTTGAAAGGGTATGGCGCTTTGAGAAGATGAGGCAGTCCCCTCATTAGTCACTGAGTAGGGAAAGCTAATTCCCTTAGCTGCTTATTTAAAAGGGAATGACTGCTATCTCCTTTCGCTGATCTTGGGTTTGGACCTGCCACTTCTGTGTTTATTTCCTGATCTTAGGTGAACAAATATCAATTCCAAAATGGCCATGATCAAGACGGGAGGCAGCCCTGAGTTCCAGAGGTTTACTGACCATGGCTCCTTTGGGTCAGAGTGGACTGTGGGGAGGGGAGGAGTCCCCAGCAACTGCTCCAGCCCAAGAGTGCTGTGACCACCAACAAGAGGATGGGTCGAAGCCTGCCTCATTTTTAAGCAGACATGAATTGTGAGTTGTTTGGACAGTAAAGAACTGAAGTTAAGTGTTACTATGCATATTCAGCAGGGGCAGCTAGGTGCCAGGTCTGGAGTCAGGAAGACTCATCTTTCCGAGTTCAAGTTCAGCCTCAGGCATGTACCAGTTGTGTGACCCTGGGCAAGTTACTTAACCCTGTTTGCCTGAGTTTCCTCATCTGTAAAATGAGCTAGAGAAGAAAATGGCAAACCACTCCAGCATCTTTGCCAAGAAAACCTCAAATGGTATTGAGAAGAGTGGGACATGACTGAAAATGACTGATCAACAAAACAACATGGCTATTCAACAATACCCCAAACTGTTGTATGCTTTGATGAGGTTTAAGTATCAACCTCCAATGAAAATATAACTAGTTGCAAGTTGCTACTGAATCCTATTTTAAGATTGTCAGTACATGCTGTGAGTTGTTTGTGTTTTATAATAATTTCTTTTCTGTCTAGGAAATAATTCCTGTCCCATACCTGATTCATATTGTATTCTTGGAATCTTTCTCCTCTCTTTTTGGCTAGACTAGTCACAGTCCAAAATCTAAGCCTTGAGTGATTATTTTCCCAGGGTTGGGGAATTAAGTAGTCAATGAGTGTGAGAAAAGGGAGCCTAGGCCCTCTCATTAGAAGCCAGTCTTGCCTAAGACTCAACCCAGTCTAACCTCATCCATGGGTCCAGAGAAAAGGAGCCCCTTGGGGAAAGGAGGGAGCCCACAGTCCCAACCCTTTGGTCCCAGCAGGGGTTCTTTGTTGTTAGAGCTCCATAAAAATAAACAAAACATACAAATATGATGTGCCCCTGTAGACTATAAAAGAGCTTTAAAAAAAAAGTAAATTTTTTTTTTTCAATTTTGTATCGTCTAGATACAGCTGTAGAATGTAATTCATCACTTAGTTGGGGCAATTATGGGTCATGCAAGTGAGGCCCCTTGGTGTTGTGGAAAGAGTATTGGAGTTAGGTGAGAACTGGATTTGAATCTCACCTCTCATTTATTAGCTCTAGGCAAGTCACTTAAGCTCTCTGAACTGATTTTTTTTTCTTATAAATTGGGGTAGTAATACCTGCAATACCTCCTCCAGGATTGTTATTAGCATGAAATGATAAGAGGCATTTAAAAGCACTTTGCAACCTTAATGAACTATTTATACAAAAGTCAGCTATTAGGATGGGCAGTGGATAGAGTATCAGGTCTGCAGTCAGGAAGAATCATCTTCCTGAGTTCAAAGCTGGCTTCAGATACTTACCAGCTGCGTGACCCTGGTACTTAACCCTTTTGCCTCAGTTTCCTTATGTATAAAATGAGCTGGAGAAGGAAATGGCAAACCACTCCAGTATCTTTATCAAGAAAACCCCAAATGGGGCCATGAAGAGTCAGACACAACTGAAAATTAGGATACTATCTGGGCATTCCAGGTTTTATCACTTTCTTAAGCCAGAGTACATACAATAGTCAACTGAAGTTATTCCATCTCCCCCCCCCCCCCCCCTGCTGTCCCCTTCTCCCTTCCTTTTCCTCCCTCCTTTCTCCCTTTCCTTTCCCATGGCACTTGTACTAGGGGGCTTCACAGTGTCAGTTATGAGCTAGCTTATTAATGCCTCCTCTGACAATCTTTTCAGACCAACACAGGGTCCTGTTCTCCTCATGCCTCTGAACAGATAGATGATCAGTTAACTAAAGGTGACAGCTCTAAATCTGTGCAAGTTTCTAGTCGTGGAGGATTACCCAAGTGGGTTGTGTTTCCTTGCTGAGGATCCCTCTATTTCATTCTTTTCTTTGGCTCCCTTCTTCCTTCACATCTCCTTCTTCCCTTCTGAAAATCCATCTTGAAAACAATGCAGGTCCTTAACCTTCTCTCCCCTCTGCCAAACACTTAGAGCTGCCCAGGAATGGTATATAATCTTGTAAACCTGCAGGTTAGTACACCTCGAATTTTAGTATGCCATGTTGAGGTGACTGCTTTTACTCATGTTAGAACACAGAATTGAAGCTAGAGGGGCACAACCATTCCTGTCTGAGAAATAATAAACCCGTAGTGAGTCAAGGGGCACCTGGGGCAGTCACCCTCTCTCCTCTTTGATAGGTGAGTGTTTGACATCTTGCCTGGAACCAGGCCTCCATGGTCACAAGGCCAACGTTCTCCAACCATGTTGAAGTTGCTCCTGTCATCCTGTCATTCCCACAGCACCTAAACGTTGGACTCTCTGCTCCTGATAGACTCAAATTGGTGAGTTTTTGTCCTTTGTCTTTCCTGGAACCACTGGTCACCATCTGTAACATGTATCCCCACCTCCCTACTGCATTCCCCTTTATGAGAGGCCAATCCCCATTAGTATGCAAGTTCCTTAAGGGAGGGACAGTCTTTACATGTTTGTGTTTATATAAACAACACAGCACATTTGTGGGAGCCCGGACACTTACCAGTGGAGTTAGGCTTCCCTTTCTCACAATATTTGGTTACATTCCCACCCCAGAGTCCTAGGAATGATTATCTTTAAGCTTAGGTTTTAGTCTCCCCAAAAGGGAGAAGTAAAAGAGTATACGTTGTACAAAACGAATCAAGTATGGTCCAAGTATTTATTTCTGACATAAGAAATGCTTAACCCCAAATACTCATAAGCATACAGTGACAGAAAAACAAAAGTGACAGAACTATTATTATACTCTGCTGGAAGGCTGAGCCTTAAGCCTTATCAGAATAGCCTCATTTTGTGAATCTGCTGAGTAGGAATTTTATATTTCATTTCATTTTTATGCTGTTCCTGTCACAATAGATGTTTTCTGGCAAGTTGGGATACTGCTTGGGCTCATCTTTTAATTAGTGGTTATTTGCTTCCTTGTTGATATTCAGGTCTAACCAACGGAACCACAACCGCTAAACCTTTTGAACTTACAAGGTGGTCTCCAAGCTTAGGATCCTGCTCATCGCAGGATTAGTACTTTTGCACCTAAGATCAGGAAGGAACAAATGCAGAAGAGGAAGCCCCCTGTACCAGGATCAGGTTCACCTAGGCAGAATATGGGCTTTAGCTGCTATGTGCTCATGACCACATGGTAGTTAGCTTGGGGATAGAACTACTGGCCCTTCCCCTGACCCTCATGAGATATAACTTGGACAGTCTTGAAACAATCTGCAGCTGGAAAGAGGATAGTGGCAGAAGTGGAGTCATAGGTTAAAGATCCACTGAGTCATTGGCTCTTCTAGCTTAACCGCTAATAAGAGATGGCTTTCACTTTGACAAAGTACCACGCCCACCTCAATACTGAGTCATACACATGAGTAGCCAGAAACATCCAGGGGGTTTCTTCATCTCGAAAACAACCCAGGACTGAGTCATATGTAGCCAGAATCAGGAAGGGCAGTTTTGTACATACTCTGTTCAACTCCTGGTAACACTTGTTTTACCAAGGGATCCTAGCGTTAAGATCCAGACTAATCTAATCTTGAGCCTATTGAATAGTCTTTAGTAGGCTTGTAGGAAGTGCACATATTTCCTACCTGAATTCCTTAAGGTCAGGGACTAATTCACTGTCCTGTCTCCCAAGTTAGCATAAGGTCTCATGCAGAGCTGACTGAATGAGAACCTAGATCCTACCTGAAAGATCTGGGTAACCTTATAGAAATGAGATGTGAAAAATGAGCCAAGGGAAAACCATAATGAAAGGAAATTAATCTCGTATTGGGGATGCCAGATCACTGATAGTAATGGAAGATTGGAGCCCATGGTCTACCCCCTCTTTTCTCCCCTTATTTATTGCACATTCTTCCCTGCTGACCTGTTTATCCCCATTAGTTGCCTTCTTGGTTTGGTCACCACGAACATATATATTTCAGGTTTTCTTAGGTCAGTCCCAATTAGAAATATACTATTCACAAATCAATGGCTAGTTAGATGACACTGTGGATAAAGTGCCAGGGCTGGAGTTGGGCAGACTCATTCATCTTTGTGAGTTCTAATCTGGTCTTAGACACTTAATAGCTGTGTGATGTGACCCCGAACAAGTCACTTAACCCTGTTTGCCTTCGTTCGTCATCTGTAAAATGAGCTGGAGAAGGAAATGGTAAACCACTCCAGTATCTTGGCCAAAAAAACCCCAAATGGGGTCATGAAGAATTGGACGTGACAACAAATGACAAAGTCACAAACCAGGGGGAAAACCCCCCAACCAAAAAACCTCACAACCTTTTCTCTGATCATATGTGCTGGTTTGTTCAGAAAATATAAAAGTTATACCTATGGGCTCCCTTAGACTGGAATCTCAGAATTGGAAGGGACCCCAGACATTTAGTCCAATAAATACCTAAAACACAAATTTCCCTCTATATCTGCAGCAGGTAGTCATCCAGATTCTACTGGAACAGCTCCAGTGAAGGGGAACTTACTACAAATGCAGTCCATTCCATTTTTGAGCAGCTGTATTACGTTTTTTTTTTATTCTATCAAATTTAAATCTCTGTTCAGTTTCCTTCCATTTATGACCTAGTGTTTATTTCCAGGACCAAGTAAAGTAAGTTAATAAATAGCTAGGTGGTGCGGTGGATAGAGTGTAGGGCCTGACATCTGGAAGATCTGAGTTCAGATCTAGCTTCAGAAACTTACTGTGTCCCTGTTTGCCTCAGTTTTCTCTGCTTTAAAACAAACCAGAGAAAGAAATGGCAAACCACTCCAAATTATTGCTGCTACACGACCGAGCTTTAAAAACAAACAGAAAACTTCAAGAAACTATATGCCCTCTATTGCTTTTCCAAGTCTTCTCTTTTCATCCTCAGTTCCTTAAACTAATCTTCATGCAGCATATTCCCCTCACCTTCCTGGTCATTCTTTCCACTTTGACCTGTCTATGGTTTGTCTGAAAGGAGTTGCCCATAAATCTGGAGGGCGAGCCCACACACTCAAACTCTATTTTTAGCTGCTGTCAGTCTCCTAGAGCAGGCTCTAGATGAAACTAGATTACTTTCTCTGGCTTGAGTCCACATGTAGAGAAAATGTCACATCTATCTGTATATCTACCTTGCTTAAGAGAAAACATGATTTATAGAGAACCATCATTTCCACTCAACTTAAAGGTGGGATATGAGGGAGAAGTCATTTGGGACCAATAAAGAGGCAATTTTCAAAGAGGGAAAATAAGCCCCAAATCCTTATTCATCATAGTTCAACATATATGTAGGCTTTAATTTTGGGAGGATGGGATATATATGTATGTATAAAGGCAGGATGTGTCTTTATAGTTTTTTAGATTAACTTTGCAGCAACATTAAAAATCCCAATAATAGTTTGTTTTTATTTACCAAAGGTGACAAATACATTTTAAAAGTTATTTTAGCAATGAGCATCTCTTTTTCAGATTATGAATTATAATAATGTATTTTTGCCAAAATTTGCTAGAATAACAACCACCCAAATCAGCAATTAAAGTGCTTTATTCATTTAAAACTGTAGTCAATAAATTCAGACTATTCATCAGACACACAATTTTAACCATAAACATATACATTTTAAAATTTGTTCTAAAATGTGAATTAAAAAAATTAATTGACTCTGTGCTAGGTTAGCATAAGAAATTAGAAATCTTGGGTTAAGGAGTTAACAGTCTTCATTTCCCTATTTATTCCCAGATGGTCTCCATAGAGTAGGGGCTTAACTTAACCATTTTTGTGTGTCATGGACCCCTTTCACAGCATGTTTTTAAATGAATAAAATGTACATGATTACATAGAAAACAAAATATAATGAAACAGAGATGTAATTTTTCCCCCTATCTAAGCTCATGGATCCCTTGAAACATATCTGTAAGCCCCTTAAGAAGTGTGTGGACCTCAGGTATAAACCCCTGTTCTAAGAAGTTGTTCTATACCATCTGAAATTATGACCGCAACAAAAAAATCCAGTGGGCTCTTTTATGTGTTCGTGAGTACCGTGCCCTCACTTCCTCTTCATAAGACTTCTAGTTCTCTTTTTTTTATCCTCTTTCTACTAAGATTATCTTATTACCTACTTCACATCAAAGACTGAGTCCGGCTGTCTCACAGATTATCATCTTTGCTCCAATCATTACTTTTATGTGGCTTCTCATCCTTCCTTTTAATCTCAGTGGAATTGAGACCCTTTATCTCCTCCCCAGAGCCAACCCTGAGATCTTCATGCCTTCTCTAGATCTTGCTTTCTCAAATATCCATTCCTTCTTAGTAATTCGATCTCTGCCTCTTCATAATCTACTACCTATTTTTAAACATTAAGTCTCATTCTCCCATCTTCCTAATGGAAACATGTTCCTTTTGACCTTAGTATTCTACAGTCCCAATTCTCTCCTTCCTTTTATTGTCTAACACCTAAAAATGCGTGATCTATGCTTACTGCTCCCTTTTCCTAGACTTTTGCTATCCTGTGAGGGACAACAGGGCATAGTGAACCTCTCTCTGTCCTTCCTCTGACACTTTCTGTCTGTTTCTGGGCAAGTCTCATTACCCTAGGTAACTCTCGAATAAGCTGAAGAGTTGCCAAACCACATCAGTGGAGAGAGTTCCCCTGTATCATGAAAATCAGAGCTCCAGTTTAAAAAAAAAAAACCCTCTTACTCTTAATGTCATGTTACAGAGAAATAATTACCTACTTCTGGAAACTCTTTGCTTTGGATGCCCTGGTTTTCTTGCAACTCTTGTCTTTCCTGGAATCCTAAATCCTTCAGACTCTTTCCCCAACTTCTATCTCTCTTGAAGAATCACATTCCCATCCATGGCTTCAACTGTGGCCTCTAGTTGGATGATTTCAAAATCTCTATCTTTAGCCTTGACCTCTTGCCTTCATTCCAAATTTCCATCTATCTGTATAACATCTCTCCTGGGATTTCTTGATATTAGCTCAAATACAACACATTTAAAACTAAACTCACTCTATGTCCAAACAAACTAGCTTCCATTCTCTCTTGGCTGCACTGGCCTAGTGGCAGTTTCCAGAACAAGATACTCCTCTTGTCCCTAGGCCTTTGTGCCGGCTACACCCATTTCTGGAATGCCCAGCCTCCTCAACTCCAAGTCAGTTTCCCTGGCTTACTTCAAGACTCAAGTCAAATCCCATCTTGTGTAGGAGGCCATTCCTGGTTCCTCCAGTGGCTAGTTAACAGTAACTTTGGTTACTCTCTCTCCGACATATCTATTTGTTTACATGTGGTTTTCCGTTGGAATGCAAGCTCCTTGAGGACAGGGACAGGTTTTTGTTTTTTTGCCTGTCTGTGTATCTCTAGCAGTGTGTGCCATCTATTAAGGGCTTAATAAATGCTGTTGACTGACTTCTCCCTCTATATCCAGATTTCACCAAGTCCTGTCAGTCCTTTCACTAAGACATCTCTGATCTTTCTTCAAACCAACGGCCATGACTCTAGAGCACGTTCTCATCACCTCGTAACAGGATTATGTAGATGAACTGGCTCCTCATGCCTCCCTCCTCTTAACCCTGCAGTCCTTCCTTGCGCACCACTGCCAAACCAATCTTTCTATTTTTAAAGGCTTTCATCATATCGTTTTCTTATTTAAGGCCATTAAACTCTTTCTCCTGATTTTCAAGGGCCTTTATAAGTGTGGCCCTTCATCAAGGATCCAACCTCATCTCACTACTTCCCTCTATGATCTTTCTTTCTTCTTTAGTCCAACTTTTATCTCTCTCTCCCCTCCCAACCTTCATATAATATTCTTGGATCTCCATTTCTATATTTTATTTATGCTGCTATCTTACCCAGAATGAACTCTGGTGATGAAATGTCCCAAGGTCAACTCCAAATAGAAAGCTTTGCCAAATTAGATTTACACTAGTTGCTAGCATTCTGAATAACAAGAGGGAGAAGATGATTTCTGTCCTACCTACTAAGAAATCAGAGGGCTTCTAGGCCTATTTGACCTATGAAAATTGGTATGCAAATTCTTAAAACTAAAATGATAGGCATACAAGTACTTAATTTTGTCTTCAGAAACAGAAATTCATGCCCCTGAGATTGGCTGTAATTTTTAGAGATATTCTATGGAAGAAAAAAAAAGGAATCTCATACAGTGATATAATAAGACTAGTAAGGCCCATGTAACTTAATACATACTTAGCACTTACAGAAGGAACTTGTGTACTGTGTGTACACCATAATAACATGGGATGGGACATGAAGATATTAGAGAAAGGGGAGGCAAACATTTTAAGATCATAAAACCTAAGAATAAACTCGAAGTAGTCGACTTTGATGTTGATAAACAACACTTTATTTTTCCACCCCAACACTCTAAAACTATAGTAATAAACAAAGTGCAAGTCCTTTGAAAAGTCAACTTGGTTAAACAAAACTTCTATTAAATATATTTCACAGACCATAAGCATCATATTTTCTCAATCCCTTGCAGATACTCAGAGCCATGCAGCATAGTTAGACTTTTGGTGTTGAAAGCCTGCTTCATGTTGTTTTATTATTATTATTATTGCTAAAGAATATGAATTAGTTGTCAAGGTTTCAGCAACAGTGATTAATTAAATTTTGAAAGCTCCACAAGATATTCGGACATAAAGTCATGAATCCATATATCAGTTTCTGGTAGTGACGTGTCCACCAAGTAGGCCACTATTTTTCGATCCCAAGGATTGGTACTTTCGACAACTGTCTGTACCAACGCAACCAAAGGTTTCTTCTCGACATGATTTCGAAACACTATTGAAGCTTCTTCTGACCACTGACTGCATCTCACTCCTTGTACAAAAATACAAAGAGAAGTCGTAAGAATATACTTCTGCAATCAAATATTATTTTTATTTTATTCAAAATAGTCTGAAGAGTCCAAGTTAGAATTCCTGAAAGTAAAAAATAAGCAGCAGGAAAATAATTTTTTTTTTAAGTTTTTGCCATAGTTTTCCCAATCTGAATTGAGCCACTGAATTGAGTGCACAGAAATTAAATTAATTCAAAGACATTAATTACCTACTATGCAACTAAACACTAAAAATAAAAGAGAATCTGAGCTCTCAAAGAGTTTACATTCTAGAATTTTCCTTGGAGTGTGATGCTGTGGAATAAAATAAGGAACATAGAATGACCATATCTCTTTGCTCAATATGATCATTTCAAAAGAGAAAGGATAGGTCCATTTCCCTCGTAAATAATTAAGATAACAGTTCCCCTACAAATGTTCTTAGGAAGAGTAAATGTGAGTGTGTGTGTGTGTGTGTGTGTGTGTGTGTGTGTGTGTGTGTGCGCGCGCGCGCGCGCTGTGTTAAGGCTTATCTTGGGCAAGCCACTCCCTTTGGGCCTCAGCTACTTTATCTATAAAACGAGGGTGTTAACACTACATAATCTTTTAAGTGCCTTCCAGTTCTGGGACTCTGAATATATGAATGACATCAGTAAAATTTCTCTGATTCTAGATTCTTTCAAAATTTTTAATATAACTCATTCTAATAATAAGGGGTATGGGACTGTGAGTCGGGCAATCTGAGTTAAGGTATCAGAGCAGGTTGCTGAAGATTTGGGATAATAAAGCAGGTAAAGGCCTTAAAATTATCTAGTTCTCCTTTTTTCATTCTACAAAGGACGAAACTGAGCCCCATCAAAGGACTTGCTGAAATTCACAACAGAGTAGGTAGCAAAGCCAGGAATTCAAGCGAGGCTCCTTCCAAACTACAGATTTAGCGTTTTTTTCATCATACCAAAGGACCTCTGTCCTCTCTCTGGGCCATGGTTTTCTTTTCTCTAAAATGAACAGACTGAACTAGGTAATTTTAAAAATGTCTTTTCATTTGTTAGAGTCTATCATCTGAGATCCTAGAGTTCAGACTGCAAGTGCCATCAGACACTCCATACGATCTTTAAAACTGAATTGAAGCAATAAAATTTCATTTCATAAACTTGGACACCTAGGTTGATATTAAATCTATATAGAATGAAGTTAGTATGTCAGTATGAAGTTACATCAGGTTTAATAAAAGTAATGGAATTTGGGCACAATCTATGTACTTATGCCTTCTGTTTTTGTGTAATTCTTTTCTGGAAATATTCCCCCCCCTCAATCCAACAAGGCATCCTTTGTCATGAAGATTAATAACAAGAAAAAAGTCAGTATAACAAAACCAAACACGCTGCCTGCATCTAACCGTATTTGTATTATTCCATATTTACAGCTCCCCAATGAAGGAAGTTGCAACTCTCCACTGGGGGCATGGTCATAATTATTACACAGTCTTCAGCTTGGTTTTATTTTGTTCTTAACATTTTCGTTATATGTCACTGTGTATATTATTTTCCTGATTCTCTTCACTTTCCATCTGTTTGTAAGTTTTCCCACATTTGGCTTAATTCTTAATAGTCATCATTTCTTAGAACATAAGAATCTTCCATTTTATATCTATGCAGTACAAGTTGTTTAGCTATTTCCCAGTTGACAGATCTCTTTGTTTTGAGTTTTCCGCCCTCCCAAAAAGCACACCCACTATTTCTGTGTACGTAGGATCTCTGTTTCAGGCCTCCCCGAAGCCCACATATAAGCAGAGACAAGGGCACGTCCTAGCACTGGTTCCAACTCTATAATTTACCTGCAAGCTGAGCTGTGATGGCCTGAAAGGGCAGCTTCCGGAACATGTCCACTAGAGGCTGTACTTTCCTGATGCTCACTAATTCATGTTTGCCATAGTCCAACTCATAAACAGACACTAGGCCATTGGTCAGAATTCCTTTTAAAAGCACTCTGTGCCACCTAAAAGTGTTTCATGGATTAAAGAGAAAAAACAGTTCAAGTAAACATCGGCCTCACAGCTAAACACCATTTAGGATGAAAAATATAAAGTTAATGTGGGAGCTAAGATCAAAGACCAAAATTATCTAGATGCTGCACACTCTTTGAGGATGCTACCATTTCTGGGTCCACAGGCTATCAGTAATGGAGTTTGACTCAAGATTAGAATGAATATTGCAACAAGGGTAAGACATTAAAGACATAAAGGCAATTTTAAAATTCTGAACTTAACACCAAATACAATGAGCATTTCCATATACAAGCAGACCAGAGAAAGAGAATTGTACACAAAACTATACGTTCCTATTATTTACTTTTCCTTCAGTCTATAATAAATTCAAAGTATAACTTTCAAAGTTGTCTTGCTTTTGGAGAATGGCATTTAAGTGATAAAAGTTTAGAGCTTGTAGTTAAACACAAGAAAACACCAATCATTGCCAGCTTTTCTTCTCATATGACCATGAAAACTAGACTTCTTGTCCAGTTCCAAGCTGAAAACCTTGAGGAATAAGAACATATTTTGTTGGGCTAGAGTAGAAAGGATCATGGAAGCACGTAGTGCTGGAAGGGGTGTCAGAGGCATTCCAGACCACCCCCTTTGTTTTACAAATGAGGGACACCAAGTGCCTTGTCCAAGGTTAGAAAGTCAGCATCAAAGGCAGCATATGAACCTGTCTAGAGCCGGCGGTATTCTTTTCCCAGCACCACAGTTTAGAGCTGGCAGAGAGTTTGGAGGTCACTGAGTCTAGCCCCTTTACTGTGCAGATGAAGTAACGAAGGCCCACAGAGGGGAAACAGCTTGATTTGCACAGCAGATGGAAGTGGATGAAAGGCAGCTATGACTTCGCTGAAGTGCCTTTTACTGAAAAAATGAGACAGCTCCTCGGATAACCTTATATGTAGCCATCGGAGGGTGAGCTGCAAATAGCACTTGCTATTACAAGTCAGAAGTAAATTTCTATAGAAACTAATCTGGAGAAGAGAAGAGGAGAAGAATGGAACCAGAAGGACCCAGCATTAAGTTCCACCTCCTGATATCTACTGGTGTGTGATCCTGGACAAGCATGCTCTCCACAAGACCACAAGTGGCAGAAAAGGTGGCCATCCACAATGGCAGAAGGAGATTCCTCATCTGGGAGTTCCCTACGTCAGTGAAATCCCACCTAGAGTTTCCATCCCCCCAAGATGAAGGCAACTTATATATGGAAAAATGCAGAATAAGTAGGCATCATGTGACCTGCATGGGTAAAGATTACATCTACTGATACAAAGCTACAAATCTAAGCATTATGAACTTTTTCCCCCTCAATCTTTGAGATAAAATCTATTCCAGTTTATTACCCATATCACTTAGGACTTAATCTTCCTAAGTCTTCAGTTTTCTTATCTGTACCTAAATTGGTTGGACTTGATGGCCTCGTGGGCTTCTTTCCCGTTCTAGAGTTATGATTCAATGACTTAGTGTGGTCAGCTGACATGTTCTTCCCATGTCTCTGCTGGAGATCATACTCAAACATGCTGTAGCATCTGAAGAACTGTGAGATGCAACGCCTAATGTTAGCAGATCTCAGGTCTCCCAAAGTTCCTTTTCTGCTAATTCTCTTTTGTACAACAGTTTTTGTTTCGTAGGTAATGACACTTAGGTGAAGCCTGGAAGACGTGTGAGTAAAACTGTCATGGACTAACCATGGACTAACCACAGCAAGTGTATGACTACTAAAAGCTGAGGACAAACAAGAGCGAAAGAAATATTTTCAAAAGAAAACAAAATCTCCTAAGAATTAAATCAAGTGAGTCTATGTTCTGATTATATAGTGAGAAATCTAAGAGCTTCTGCAGTCTAAGCATAAATGGGTTTTAACAGAATGGTGGTCACTGCCATTGGGATTTGAATTGTACAGTTTCACAGGCCAGCAAACCCTGTAATTAATCAGACTCCTTTTCTATTTAAAATCCTTTTTTTTGCCAGTTCCAAAGTGACCCCACTGGAGCAGAGAACTTTTGGCACTGACTTCTCTGAGGACAGAACTCACACTGTGAGTACAGATGCCCCGCTGCCACCGCACCCCCCAAATACCTACTTGTTTTCCACTTTTGCAGCATACACTTTGTCTTTTTCCACCGTTACGGCTCGCTCTTCAGACACACTATAATACAGAATCATTTCTTCCATTAGAACTTCCAGTTTATGTAACTCTTGCCAAGGCTGGATAACAAAATGGCCAGGATGGCAGGCCACTGGCACATACACATCCATGTGTTCTCCGGGCTTCGACAAAGGTATTGGAGGCGGAAGATCCATCACAGAGAGGTTGGTAGTATATTCTATTACAGACTTTGGGATGGGATTGTTGAAGTTTTTCTTGACACTTTCAAGAGTGGTTCTAGGTACTGTGACACTGTCACTTTTGTTGTCAGGGCTACCTTCATTGGGTGTGGCACTCAAAAACACATCCTTCTGATGCTTCCATAAATCCGCATTTGTAATTTGCCGATTAATGCTACGATGAGGATCTGGGAAATTTTTAGGAGTAAACAGATAAATATGTGCAATCCCTTTGGGGTCATCCAATTTCATAACCTTTTGGAAAAGAAATAAAATGATTTAATAAAGCAAGATGTACATTTATCTTAAAAAGGTAAAGTTATTTACAGAATCAACATTGTGAAAAAGATGATGTAGTATTTCATGTAAACTGTGCAAATTAAGACATGACACATTTCCCATTGAGTTCTTATATAAAGGTAAAACCAGTAACTTTAATTAGTAACTTTAAGGGATTGATTTACTTACTACACTGAAACACCAAAGAGAGAAATATGACATGAATTATATTTTACTTAAACTTACTCTCATTTACGAAGGTTATATGTTTTGGAAAATATGAATAGTGATTCTATGAGAAAATTTCAATTTTAACACTCTCCCCTTTTTAACACATATAATTTTTACTGTATGTTATTTTGGGATATGAAAACAAGGATATTTGTTCTCTTTTGCTCAAAGTGCTCTATGGTCAAATTGCTTTGGAAAATACTGATTTAGGGAGACTAGTTAATAGCCAAGGAGCTATTGTGGTTAGCGGATATATCCTCAGGCTAGGACGGGGATAAATATAAAATAAAATGTGTGCAGAATCAGATAAGATACCAACAGAAGATTTTAGGGACCTGTGCCAAACTGCTAAGTGACCCAGACTCAAGTACTTGTAGCTCCTACTCTATGTGGGAGACAAGAGTGATTCCCTATGCAGGCTGGGCAAGATAAGGCTCTGGAACACCTAAGAATGCACACAGCACATCTCTGGCTTCTGCTAAAAGAGTAAAAGGAAGCTAAAAGTGCTAGAATTCTTGAACTAGATTTACTAGAATATGGGGAATATGCAGGAAATGGGATTTTTGCAGTACAGGGAACTCCTAGAGTGGGAACCTTTCACTGTATAAACTGCAGCTGTCTATTTAAAGTCATAGGTTCACAGATTTAGAGCTGGAAGAAGCCTCAGAGATCATTTAGTTTGAGCTCATTTTACAAATGGGGAAACTGAGGCCTAGAGAAGTTGAAGGACTCATCCAAGGTCATACAGGTGGCCAGTCAGGAGGTGACCCCAGGTCCACAGACTTTAAAATCAGTCTTTTGTTCTCATTATGTAACAGATGACTTAGCAGGTAAATTCTAGGAGGTTTGCCTGAGACACAGAGATGCTACATGGTTTGCCCAGCACCACAAGGCTAAGAGTTGTCAGAGAGAGGACTGGAAAAGTCATCCATGTGGTATAGAGAAAAAAAGGATTTGGAGTCTGATAACCGAGGTACGAATTTCTTATTTTCTACTTACTACACTTAGGTGGCTTTGGGTCATTTATCTGATACTCAGGTCTCAGCTTCCTCATCTGTCAAGTCCCTTCCAGATCTAACTCTGTGAACCCATGATG
The DNA here is from genome assembly GCF_028372415.1 of Notamacropus eugenii. Classification (NCBI taxonomy): domain Eukaryota; kingdom Metazoa; phylum Chordata; class Mammalia; order Diprotodontia; family Macropodidae; genus Notamacropus; species Notamacropus eugenii. The sequence continues at coordinate 314,592,413 of NC_092874.1, forward strand.
AGAACCCAGATCTCCACATTCCAAGTCCAACACAAAGACTGGAAAACGCAAGAAGAGGTCAGGTTAAGTTAGCTTTGAACACCAAACAAAGCAGTTTATATTTGAAGCTGGAGGTAACAGGGAACCACTGGAGTTTACTGAAGAAGGGAAGCAGTGTGGAATGGTAAGACCTGTGCTTTATGAAAATCACTTTAGCAGGTCTGTGGAGGATGGATTCGTGTGGGGAGAGACCAAAGGAAGTCCGATCCAACTGAAGGAAGGTATAGCGATAGTGTAATTGAGAACTGAGGAGAACTTAAATGGGGGGTAGCTCTGTGAATGTGGAGAACGTTTTATGGGACAGATATTGCTAAGAAAGAAATGAGAAGGTTTGTATTAGAAATAAGAGGTGAGTTAGAGAGAAGAGTCACGGATGACACTAGGTAGGGTTGAGAATCTGGGTATCTAGAAGAATGGCAGTGCTCTTAACATAATAGGGAAATTTGCAAGACATGTCAGAATATTCAGTTTTGTTCATAAGGATTTAAAAATTCACTTATGGCATTCTAAATCTGAATCCATTTTTCTTTATCTTACATAAAATAGTGAAGGTACTCCATGCTGTCAGGTATCATTAGGATCTCTTTTTGAATCTTTGTGTTTCCCCCTCAACTCCTAGGCTAGCATCTTATCTATAGTGGGTGTCAGTCAGTCAATAAGAATTTAGTCCTCACTTACTATGTGCCAGGCACTGTGCTAAGTGCTGACATTTCAAACAAAGACAAAAAAAAATCCCTGTCCTCAAGAATATATTACAGTAGGGGACACAACATGTACTCATCTAGGTAAACCTAAACTAAGAGGAAGGTGATCTGACAGGAGAAGGCACTCATGACCATACAGGACGCTTGACAAAGGGGTATTGGGTAAATGTCTCACGCGAACTTTCCTGTGCATTCTTTTCTGCTGGTGCTTCACTGCTACATTACTTCCATGTTTAAAGCAGAGGCAAATGTACTACTTCAAATTAACAACAAAAATTTTTATTGAGAATCACTGTACCTAAAACTGCAGAGGATACAAAGGACGCATTAAGACAATGCCTTTTGCCAAGACAAACTTACCATATAGTTCAGCCAAAGAACACCAGCAACTGTATAATATGGAACTAACTACAAGTTAACTTGAGACTCAAACTCTAGTTTCTACAGATGTTCAGAGAAGGAAAAAATAAGTCTATATGGGATGTATTTAGTCGGGAGAAGACAGTGTTTGGAAAAAGTGGGGCTGGAGCTGGGTCTTCATTTGACATCTTTGGAAAGGGGCATTAAGATGTTCAAAAACAGAAATTCAAGCAAATCAATTTGAAATTCAAATCCAAGAAAAGGAAAACCAATTATTTCAACCATTATTTTTTGTTTATAAGCCAAATTATGCCAGTTATGTTGCATTTCAAAAGTACATGCTAATTGTATCTATGCATTTCATACCAGTTGGTCAAACATATCTAAATCTTTTATGTGCTAGTAAGAGGCAGCATGGTGCAGTAGTTAGAGCTCTGGACTTAAGAGTCAGTTGGGATCCACAGGACCACCAGCTGGGTGGTTCTCACTCACCCTGGGCAAGTCCCACCCACTCCTCATACCCAACTGCCCACTCTTCCCAGCCAAGGGAACCTCTCCAGGCACTAAAGAAGAAAGCCAGCATTACCACACAGCACTGCCAAGAAGAAATTGTATAGTAAATCATAAAGTGCTACATGAGCAAGTTATTATAGAAAATAAAAGCTCAAGCATTTACACAAAATTCTATGCTTAATTATAATTTCCAACAGAGAAATGTTTCATGTTATAGGGTACTTAATTCCTTATCACCAGTTAAAATGGTGGCAAAGTGACACCTATTGGTATAATTGTGGCACATGAATGAGAGAACAAAATACAGGGCTGCATCAGGGGTGGAGAGCCTGCGGCCTCGAGGCCACATGTGGTCCTCTAAGTCCTCAAGGGCAGCCCTTTGACTGAACCCAAACTTCACAAAACAAATCCCCTTAATAAAAAGATCTGTTCTGTAAAACCTGAACTTGGTCAAAAGGTCACAGAAGGCCACATATGGCCTCGAGGCAGCAGAGTCCCCACCCCTGGATACTCACAAAAACCTCACTGTTCACTAGTAAGGACACAAGGTAGGACAAGTGTTTTACAAATATCACAAAAATTTAGGATAATTTCTCAAACAAGAAATCATTTAACCATAAGCTACCCTACGTATAAAAATATAATGGAGATTATGACCGACTCTGAAGGGAAGTCTCCATTTTAATAGAAAATTAAATCTTCCACCAAATCTTTGTCCTTCTTACAGCATTTTCTTGTTAGAGCTTTCCATGATTCAGTCATTCCATAAAATGCTGACCTTAATGCTGCAGTCAGAGCAGTTCAGAACCGTGTCTCTCAGCCAAAGCACAGCGTCCGGGGTCCACATGCCAATACTAAGTGGGAGATCGGCCAGACAGCACTTGATGGCCTGCAGATAAAGCATAATAAAAAGGTATGAATGCTTTTAGCCCATGCCATTCTAAAATTCATGTCATCAAGAATAAAAATGTCATTTTCTATAATTCAGAGATGACCAAAGTACAAAGAAATCAAGTACGACCTATGGAAACTCACTCCTTGTGTGGAGGACAAAATTGAACACAATCACAAAAATTATTGTAGCATTTTAGCTCATAGTTTGTAAAGAACTCTAGCCTGGGCAAAGATGCCAGCTCTGCCACCCGCTGCTCTGGTGACTGTGTTCGTGTCCGTTCAGTCCTCTGGACCTCTGTTTCATCACAAGTAGGCAGCCTCTAAACTTTCTTTCAGCTCTAACTCTATGATAATACGAGACGCTGAAATCTAACAGATGATAATTTAAAAAACCCTCATTATTGCTTTTGGTTTTTACCTTATCTTTTGTTATCTGTTGTTCGGTCATTTCAGTCTTGTTTGACTCTTTGTGCCCCCACTTGGGGTTCCCTTGGCTAAGATACTGGAGTGGTTTGCCGTTTCCTCCTCCAGCTCATTTTCAGATGAGGAACTGAAGCAAGCAGGGTTCAGAGGGTTGTCTAGGGTCACAAAGCTAGCAGGTGTGTGAGGCTGGATTCGAACTGAGATCTTCCTGACTCCATGCCTGACACTATTCCACTGTGCCACCTAGCTTCCCCAATATGAAATGCTGAAGTCTAACATGATAACTAAAAACAAAGACCTTGTTACTACCTTAGGCTTTTACCTTATCTCTTACTACTTCCCATTTCTACCTGAGCAGCTGCTACCAAGCAAGCAGTAAATCTCTGGTCCCCAGCCTTTCAGAGGCCTACAAAGCTTTCTGGGTGAAAGAGGAGAAGCTAGCTTCCAATGCCCTCGTCTTTCTGTTCCTTTTCTGTGCTGCATTTCCTTTCTGTCTTTTCATCTCCTAAGGTGTCCCACACTATAACGTTTTCCTGGGCACCAATAAACGCCACGGAGCTCTTTCTGAGCTCTTTTCTCTCTTATCAAAATGTATTCAAACCTCCTGACTATTCTAAGCTTTCATTTTAGTGGCAATATGGAGAGACTCCATGCAACAAAACACGTTCATCTGCATTTCAGCAATGGACAAGGGTTGCTGCTGTTGCTGGGGCAGGTAGGTGGGGCAGTGGGTAGATAAAGCACTGGGCCTGGAGTCAGGAAGATCTGAGTTCAAATAGGATCTCATACTTACTAGCTGTGTGACCTAGGCAAGTCGCTTTACCCTGTTTGCCTCAGTTTCCTCAAATGTAAAATGACTTTGAAAAGGAAATGGCAAACCACTCAGTATCTCTGCCAAGAAAACCTCAAATGGGATCGCCAGGGAAAACAATTAAACACCAATAACAATGGACAAAGGTTAGGAAAGAGAATAATGATTTAATGCTTTGTTTTTAAGCATTCCAGAAACATGCATTTACAAACAATATAAATGCAGCGCGTGTATACGAGCACCAGCACTATTTCTCTTGCGATGATATTTTAATCACTGATCACTTTGTCTCTTCATCAAAGCTTGACTCCTACTATGTAACTAGTTTATTTCTAATTAACTGTCTGAACTTGAAAATGATGAAACTGTATCTCTTAAAATACACTCATACGAATAATAAAGAATGACTGATACTAATCTAAGTTTGAATTGGCAAATTTTACTGTACTTTTGAAAATGACTAAGCAACTAAAATTAGACAAGTTTCAACTTAAAAATAAGATTTAGACTAATCTGAGACTATGCTTTTTTTAAGAGTATGTAGTAGTGATGATGGCCACACTCCACACAGCTTTCTGCAAGTTTTCTGAAGTGATATGTTACCTGGGGTGGTATGGCAATCAGTTCCTGTAGAAATCGAGGCGGAATTTCTCTAAGTTCTGACACTTTTACGGAGGTAACTGTGCCAGTATCCAAGAACTGAACGTCCAGAGCCCGACTACTGTGAACATTTGTTATCTGGAACGAAAAAAGTATTTATTAACTTAAACTGGACAAAACATAAAGACACTGGAGCACCAGAATTCCAGCTTACACTGACAGGATCCTATGGCAAGAGTTGACAGGGACATAAGAGGCCATCCAGTCTAACTCAATCATTTTACAAATGAGGAAACTGAGGCTTAGCCAGGTCAAATGACTTGCCAGCAGCAACACAGTTATATTAAATATCAGAGGCAGAATTTAGCCCAAGTCTCTGACTCCAGACCTTGGATTCTTTTTTCTTTAACTAGCAATACGTAGCAGAAAATATCAGCACTAACCAATTAAACTGGTCAGCTGTCCTAATTTACGATGTACTTTTCCACATTGTATTTAAGTAATTTGATTTTTGGAAGATTTAATAAGCACTCTTTCCTAAAAGGATCACATTGTATTTGGTATGTTATTTCAGGACATTCTCCTCACAAGTCAGAAAGTTTTCATTTAAAAATTATGTTTACATCAGATCAATCAGTTAAGATGATAAGATTCGTTATCCTGGATCGGACCAATTGTTTTCTTTGAGCTAGTCACATTACAATGAACATTCTACGGGAAATCATGGCTAGCATACATGATGGTAACATTAGAAGATTAAGGGTGTTTTTCAAATAATTCTAAGTTTCCCTTAACAAACAATGAACTATTTGCAGTCACTGAAAAACAAGCTTAACTCTTTGGAAGTTTATTACATAACACTAAGGTCTTTATATGCCATCAGGTAGGCCTTGAATATGGTATGAAATAAATATTTTAGTGATGAGGCCATATTTTAAAATAGAATCTTTTATTTTTAAAAAATGGAACAATATATAATTATAAGAAGTGAACAGAGAAATACCATATGGAACAATATCTGAACAAAGCAGACAGAGATGGCTGTCATTTCTCACACCTGAAATGTAATGTCACGAACTGTTGCTTCACTTGCTATCAAATACCTCTCCAACTCTGATGCCCTTTTGGTCTAATCTGAAATCACACTGAGCGTTTGAAGCCTTGAATTCTGGTCCTAGGTCTTGCACTGGGCATAGACAGCCATAGGCAAGCAGGATGGAGGCTCAGAGATTGGTAATTACTTGATGGGCTGAAACTTCTAGTTATCATTAACTAATTATTTTCTCTGGGTAAAGACTATTGTTAACTGCCAAACTGCCTACAGTTTAGGACAGGTTGATCACTAATCTCAGTGCTCCAGTGATAAACTAAAAGTTTGGCCAGTCCACAGTCAACCATCTCCCGTCCCTGTAGAGTCTGTGCTCCAGCCAGGAAAGCATTGCTTTGGGTTGATGGGGCAATGGTGACAGATACCCAACAACAAGAGAAACTACTAAAATTTCTATTTTCTTGGCGTAGTGATTTAAAAAGATAACACCTTAAGCGTGTGGGAACCAAAATGGAAGAGAAGTATAGAGAGAATAAATGAGTCCTTCATTGCCCTATGGGGGAATCAAATCACTGTCCCAGACAAATTACATCCACAATTATGAAAATAACCCACAGTTGTGATCCTTGAGCAAACATAAAAACAGGTGGTATGTTCTAGGGCAAGAAACAGGTAAAATACCCCAATTTTCTGTGAGGGAAACAAGGTGAACTCTACCTTCAAACTGTAGACAGAGAAGTTTGATGCTGACCTTGACAAAAGTTTGAAATAAATTACTCAAAAACTTCTATTTAATAATCAAGGAAGCAGTGCCATTATGCCAGACTGACCTCAGTATTCAGTACTTTTTTTGGACAATTACTAGATCAGGCATTCAGGGAAACGCCAGAGAAAGTACAACTGGATTTCAGTCATGCATTTGATAAAATGATACCTCTCTTTGGAATGTAAAGGGATGGCAGTCAAGTCTAGTGGATTTTGAAGTAACTGAACTGGCCACAAAAACTACTGATTAATCCTTGATTAATCAATATTAACCTAGAGGGATGTCTAGTGATATCTACAAGGACTTTAACAGGGAAATATAATCTAAAAAGACCTCAACAAGGTGGAGTGAAACATTCAAAGAAAATGAAAATGGATGGGAACGAACATAAAGACAAATGTTTAGTTCAAAACAAATCAACTATTTAAGTACAGGACAGAGGAGACAAAACAAGAGAGCAATTCATTAAAACAAATAAGGTGAGAGTTTCAGTGGCCTGCAGGCTCCATGGGTTAACAGCAGGAGATATGGGAAACAAAAAAAAACCCAATGTGGTCAACCTCAGTGAGTTCTGTATTATATAGACACAGCATTTTTCTCACTCTAAAAACATGCTGTCTGGTCCTCTAAAGAAAAGAAAATAAAAAAATAAAGTTTTGAACAGTTTTAAATTATTTCACATTAATGACAGAAGAAGGAGGATTTTTCTTAAAAAGCATTATTTCTCAGAATCAGTTGGAAGGGATTTCAGAGGAGATCTAGTTCAACCCATAAATGAATAAGAATTCAATCTACAATCTTCCTCCACATAGTTATCCAGCCTTTGCTTAGAAAGCCTAGAGTGATAGGGAAACCACCAGCTCCAGAGGCAGTCATACTTTTGGACTGTTCATTTCACTTTTGGATTGCTCTAATTGTCAGGAAGTTCTTCCTCACATGAGATCTGTCTCTTTGCAACTTCTATTCAGCATTCCCAGTTTTGTGCTCCCCAGTCAAGCAAAAGAAGTCTTCTTCTGCAGGACAACTACTTGTCCATTACTTGAAAACAGCTGCCTGGTCCCTGCCAAGTCTTTTCTTCTTCAGGCTATAACATCTCCAGGTCTTTCAACTGAACTTCATATGGCATGACCTTCTTTATCCAGGTAGGCAACCCTTTGTTGGGCATTCTCCAAGTTTATCCATGTCCTTCCAAAAGATGCCCAGAACTGAGTTTCCTGCAGTTCATAATGAGGGGGTACAGAGGCACAAGAAATATGCTACATAACGAAGCAAAGGAAGGAGAATGCATCTTTGATGATATCTGTAGAGCCTTGTGTTATTCCTTGCTTCATACTCCATTTTATCACCAAGTCAAATTCTAAAATGCAGCTTCTAACAAATTTACCTGTACATATGAGTGATTTACCAGGATGAACACTATCATGTTCTTGCTGAGGGAAAAAAAGCACTGAGTAGAAGTACAATGCTTAAATAAAAAAGAAGTGACAGTTCTCCTGTATGTTATCCTAGTCAGATGACACCTAAAATGCTGTGTTCACAATTCTGAGTGCCACATTTCAAAAGAGAAAATGACAAGCTGTCTGTAACCCAAGGAAGGCTGAAAAGAATGGTTAGGGGATTTAAGCTCCTGCTACGTGAGGGTTAGCTAAAGACTCTGACTCATCATAAGGCAAAGTTTCCTAACAACAAAAATTCTGTACAAGTGGAAGGATTGTGTCAGGAAATAGTGAGTTTCTTGTACCCAAAAGGTCTCAAAGGTTGAATAACCACTTAGAAACATTTCAGAGGATTCTTGCTTCAGTTAGGAAACAGACTAAAATATTCCCTGAGATCCTCTGATCTACACTGGAAACAAATGCAAGGCTTATTTTAGAATAAATGCCAAAATAACTGTATACAAAGGGAAAAGGGTAGAGCCTGCAGTTGTCATGGAAACTATATAGTAAGAGAAGATTCTGAGCTAAGCCCAGAAGGATAGATAGACTTTGGATAAGCAAATCGAAGCGGGGCGGTATGGGGGAAGGCATTTCAGGCTGGGAAGAGAGCAGAACAGAAAATGGAGTTAGGAATGAACATAGTATTTTGCAAGGACGTTGAAGTAGGGATTTTATTTTGGGGAGAAAATAAGGTTGGTTTGGTAGGATGATGTCAGACTGAGGATGGTGGTGAATACAAACTGAACACTTTACACACATATGAAAAGTAGAACTATTGAAGATTTCTGAGCATGAAAGTAAGATGAAGAAATTAATGTTTTCTTGAAGATTAATTTGGGAATCATTTGCAGGATGGATGGATTGGAGCTGGAAAAGTCTGGAGGAAGACAAGCCAGGATACTCTAATAATAATCCAGACAATAAGTGACAAATATGCCTGAACTTAACTGATAGCAGTAGAAAGGGATGCCAGAAAAGTTTCAAAGCTGAAGTGACTGAAATTAATGACTAAAAGAGGAAAACAAAAAACTGAGGTTTAAACTTAAGGATTGAGAAAATGGTGGCTAGTATCACTGAAAGAACTAGGGAGGTTGGGGGATCAAATTTAAGGAATAAGAGAGAAAGATAATTTGACATGCTCAATAGAGATATCCCATAGGCAAATGGGCCTGGCACTTAGGTCAGAGGACAGAGTTGAAGACAGAAATGTCAGCACCATCTACATAAAAGTTAGGGCTCAGATTCGTAAGATCAATTCACAAAGGAAAAGGATATAGATATAAAAGGGCATAACTCAAATTTTAGCAATTTAGTCTGGAAAATCCTATTTTAAAAAAAAATCCAACCTCATACAGGAGCTCCTATATTCATAGACATATTTCAAGGATGCCTTTTGCATGTTACATGTACAGATACAAAAGGCAGTATAGCATACTGCAGGAGAAAGAGACGGCCTCAGAATCATTAAGACCCAGGATCAAGTCATGACGCTAATATATGGTGGTTAGTGTGATGAGTGTCGCAGCGGAGTAGAAGTCACTTAACCTCTGAATGCCTAAGGTGACTCTTTAAGACTCCAGATTGTGAAAATGGAAATTTTCTAAACTAAGAAAATCACAAGTCTGGTTTATTCAGATTATTCATTATAATGAGCATGTAATCTTCTCAAATTAAAAATCCAATTTTCTGAACTTACACTAATACTAAACTTCTAAGATGATACACAATGGCACGTTCTTGGACAAATTGGTATTGATTTCCACCATTTAGAGTGTTTAAAAAATTCTTCTAAAATCTAGTTAGGAATCATTGAGAACTCTCTGTGACTGAATCACTAATGAAGAATATAATCTGCTATGCCATACTTACAAAACTCTGCTAACCTGGTTGTATGGCTATAAGTCTCTGGAGACTTAAAATGAAATATAATTACAGGACAATGGAAAGATACATAGTAGGTGCAGGTAGGTTGAAACACATAACAAATTACTAAGTATGCAGACTAAATCTGTCATAAAAGAAATATAGGAAAAAAGAAGACAATCTGTTCATGTAGCAAGAGGAAGGTATATTGGATGTTCCACTGGGTATCTGCATGCTACTGAAAGGAAAGTTCCCAGAACATTGAGTGGTGAAATGGGGTGAGCTCTTTGGAGGACACGGACAAAGAAAATGGGCAGAGAAGGATGAGTTGGGATCTCCATTAATGAGGGAATATCTGTACTGGTGAGACTACAGATCCAGGAGTATTTTGAGCTGTGAGGAGAACCTTTTTTTCTCAAATAGTATGGAATGTCATGTCTCAGTTACTAAACAAAGGAGAAAGAGCTTCAGACCCAAAGTTCTAGAAGTAAGATTAGATGCAGTATGACTCTGGCTAAATGAGCCAATGTTAGGAATACTGTAAATGACTGGCCAGCTGCCCTTCAGAATCTTAGAAAGAAGCATTCATTTGGACTATGCTTAACCTTATCCAGAACATTCCTTAAAAGTGATGATTCAGTCTCCATTTGAAGATGTTTCCACCGATGGGAAATTCACTACCTCTGAAAGCAACACATTTCACTTTCACATACATCTAAATGTTAAGTAGTTTTTCTTAATAAATCTATAATGTATGAGCAAAAAAAAAAAATGAGCTGACCACATGTCAGGAGCGAGGAATAACAGCTATATGGTCTGAATGCTCCACTGGAATCCTTGTGATATTAGAAGAAAGTGAAGAAGGCCTCCAGCATGTCAGGTGATGAATTTATGAAAGAATATGACCAAGACTTACATAAAATGCTTAAGTATGGATAGGATGTAATCTGCCTCACTAGAAGGAATACTGACATCAATGAGATTATCAATAAGTACCTGAGTCTTGAATACTATCTCACTATACATTCCATCCATCTGCCCAAATTCTTTCACCAGGGTTAAGTGGAAAAAAATATTAAATTCTTCTTTTTGACAAACCTCCAGATATTTGGTGACAGTAATCCCATTCCCTAACCCACAAGTCTTTCCTTCTCCAAATAAAGCTTCTCTAGTTCCTGAAATAATATCTCACCTAGAACCCTTCTAGGTCTGGAGTCAGGAAGAACTGAGTTCGAATCTGACCTCTGACACTTACTAGCTGTGTGACCCTGGGCATGTCATATAACCCTTGTTATGCCTCAGTTTCCTCTTCTTTAAAATGGGGATAATAGCACCTACCTTCCAGGGTTGTTGTGAGGATCAAATGAAAGAAAAATCGTAAAATATTTAATCCAGTGCCTGACATATAATAAGTGCTACGTAAAAGTCAGTTATTATTGGGTAACTTTACCATCTAGTCATCTTCCTCTTAGACAGGTACAGTTCAGCAATATCCCTTCTAAAAGGTGACACTGTAAACTCAACACAAAAATTTAGCTTGTTTTTTGACCAGGGCAGAATATGATGGAATTATCATTTATCTCTCATTAACATTTTTGTTAATGCAGCCTAAGAATTAACTAAAACTCTTAATTTTCACATGAAAAACTTTCTAGTCATACCTTCATCATTCTGTACTTGCACAATTTTTTTAAACTCAAGTGTAGGATTGTAATTTATCTCCACTAAAACTTCATCTTGTTAGCTGCAGCTCACCATTTTAGCCTTTCAAGATCTTTTTTTTGGGGGGGGGTTCCATGGTCCTCCATTCTTCTCTGCTTTTTATATCATTCAGAAGCTTTCATTCAAGTCATTGACAAAAATGTTGAACTGAACTCAAAGTAATAGGTATCACCTATCATATTTAATGGAAGCTGTTCTTTAAGAGAGTTAACAGGCATGGGAAAAGTAACAAGAAGCAGAACAGACAAGAAAGAAATGAGAAAAATGGAGGAAAAAGTGCTGGATGGAAGAAGCAGGTGGCATTAACAATCAGAAGGTGACAAAGAAGATGGTGAGTAGCACATACTGAGAACAAAAGAGCTACCAACAAAGGGGTAGAAAACAGAGTAGCTCCCCAGAGAGATTTGTATGGAAGCACCAGGTCATATTAGCCACATAATAATAGCTGCACTGTGGGTAGGGAAAATCGTCATTTAGATCTCAGTAATGACTAACTTTGGTAACGTATAATGCTAAAAGCCCACCATCCATAAGACAACTACAAAGCAGTGTGTGTGCGTGTGTGTGCGTGTGTCTATGTGTGTACATGTGCGCTTGTGTCTGCATGTGTGTGTGTGTGCGCATGCATACACTTCCAAGAGTAGGCTCTCTTATGTGATCTACACTCTGCAATACCAGGGGCAAAAAAGTCAGTATAGTTGCAGGAGCCCATGACGGACTGAAATCCTGTTGTTAAAGACCCTACAGCCGTGGACAAAGATTCTGTTCCTAAACACGGAACTCTTCAGAAAAGAACAGTTTGTGCTTGAGGATATTCTGTTCATTTTCCTGCCCTTCAAAGTTGCTTCAATGATTCAACCTATTGGACTAGGTTGTTCTACAGAATATGAAATATCATGGAATAGATTTAATGAAAAAGTTGATGCATCATACAAGTACTAAGTAGAACTTTCATTTTTCTTAGAGCATTAACTGACTGACTCAAAGATGGACGGTTAAGTTTTTATCTGACCTGAGGTGAACATTGGTAACTAAGAGCAAGGAAGGATCATCAGATTCAATTCTACAAACATTTATGTGGTAAGTCCTGGGTGTCTTAGGTGCTAGGGAGCCAAAAGCAGCCATTCCTGTCCTCAGGGAGATGACGGACTACTAACAGGTAAGGGTTGGCTAGAAGGCAGCTGTTTGTGTTTCTTGAAATCGAATACTAAATTATACTAAAAATAAGGCTTTTTTGCTTTGTTATTTTCATGATGCGTTCTAGTTTTATGGAAAAGACATAAGTCTACAGAAGTAGTTAAGGCTCCTAACCGACCTAAGGCTCAGTTAACAGTCCCTGTACTAAGTGTCATGTTATTGTCTTGTATAATAGGAGGGAGGGTTGGCCAAAAGAGGCAAGAATCCAAATCCTGGCTGGTTGGAACGATACATATGGAGGACAGAGATAAGAGGAAGATTCTTTCTTATATTTAGCTATAATCTGTTTCCCCATAGCTTCACCCATTGATTTTGTTTTTCAAAACAATACAGAATAATAAAGATTTCACATAGTAGCCCTTCAGATATTTGAATATAACTCTCAAGTTCCTTCTTATTCTTCTATTCTCCAAGTTGCATATCCCAAGCTCTTCAACTATTTTATATATGAAAGTTTCCAGAACCACTCCATAGCCAAGCTGTTCTCTTATGAACTCACTCTAGGTATGTATCCCTGCTAACACATGGCACCCATAAATGAACACATAACTTGGATGGAGCATGCTCAATGTAAAGAAAAAAGTGATTATTGCTGATTCGAATGCTATCTTCTATCAAAGAAACTAAAAATTGTATTAGTTTTCTTAAGTATCTGGTTACATTACCAACACACTATGCTTGTGCCAAAATCAAAAAATATAATTTGTCTATAGTATTCTTGTGGTTTACTAGTTTACTAAACCAAGTGAAAAAAGGTTTGCTGTGAAATTTGTAGAAATTCTTGTTTGAAAAGGGAGTGACAAGCTAAGGATGTGCAGAATAGACACCGATGCAAGATACAGTTAAAGACAAATTCATTAGAAGAAGTCACATTCTGCTCTACTTAAATGAGATACAGCCTTCCACTGTCATATTCTAGTCATGAATCCCATTACACGAGTTCTGCTATATTGAGGTATTCATCTTTACCTCTTTGTATTACAATTTCAAGTTTACTTTCTATACAACTTCTACTTTGTATTACTGGCATATTCACAATAGAAGGTGTCCAGTCTGTTATTTTCACTTTAGAGATGCTGGACATCTCTTTCTCTTCTGCGGCTTTTAAAAATTTCACTGTGTTTTCACCTCCATATTAAGCAATTCCATTATGCATATTTCATTTTAGGGCATTTTACTACTTTCTCCTCAAATTTTCATTTAATCTACATCCCCCTTCTCAGTTGGGTCAGGGAGTTTCATACGTATACTTGGTTCTTTGACAGGAGTCTTCTGTTCAGTATTATGAGCTATGGTATGGACTGTTGACATCTTCCCTCACCCTGATCTCCTTATCTGAAGTCAAAGCTTCTGATAAGCTTTCTCTTGTCTGTGATCTGGCTCAAATCTATCTTCCCTCATTAACTTCCTATTTCAGGCAAACTAGACTACTCAGACACTGTTCCCTGAAGTCATCTCCTGTTTTGCCATCTTCACCTTCTTGCTCTCACACTCTTCCTCCTGGCACCTGGAAGGTCCCTTTCCCCAATTTCAGACAGTCCAAATCTTCTATTTCTTTTGAGGCACAAATCTCAATGGCCACCATCTTTATTTTATTTTCTCTGATCCTCTCCAGGGAGAAAGAATCCTCCTCTCTTCTGAATTTCTCTAGTACTTTTTTATTTCTATTATGTCATATCACATTCTCCTTGGCATTAGAATTGTGTATATGTTCTGTGGACCTTACTGAACTGTAGGATCTTTGGGAGCAAAGATCATCATTTATATTTTGTCCTTATGACACTTGGCTCCATAGAGGGCACTCAATGAATGTTTGTTGAATTAATGATTTTCATTTTCCAGGAGAAACAGAAATGCCATCTGGATAGATATATACCCACAAATACCATGTGCACATATGTATGTGTGTATATGTATGCATACATACATATATTGCCACTAGAAACACTTCCTAGTTGCCTTTTTTTGTATTGTGTCTCTATATGAATCAACAGAAATGGGGAGTGATGGAGAAGTCTTCATCCCACTTCAGAAACGAGGCACATTTCCTAATTATAGCCATATTAACTACATTACATACATTACATTTACCTAAATCTCAGCTCCTCAGTAAGGAGTCATAATTCATCACAATAATTCTTCTTGGGGGTGGTAAATAGGATCCTCTCACCTGCAAGGATCCTCTTCGGTGTTTGACTGAGTATGTGATGCTGCTTCTTCCAAAGATCAGAAATTACTCTCCATGGTAAAAGACTCCTATCACATAGTTCATGGAATGTGGATTTTCCTTTTTTTTAAATTATGCCTCACAATCTTCCATTAACCAATATCTTGATACTTGTTTTCCTTTCTTTTTTTTAATGCCCAGGAATCTTGCTTTCTAATTTCCCATAATATTTCTTCCATGCTTTCTAGGAACCTTTCCTTTTCTCTACTAAGCTGAGAGACAGGGAGGCATTCTTCCCTTTTACCCTTCCCTTCTGGCAGACATCAGCTTGCATTTGCAGCACACACAACTGGTGTGTGCTGCAAAGAAAAAAGGAAAGAAAGAAGGCCATATTTCCTGGATCTCAAGATGAACTAAGAGTCCTTTGTGGCTCCCCTGTAAACTGCAGCACAGGCAGAGGGCTAGGTCCTCTGGGGAGTGCTCACAGTTCTAACAACATTCTCATGGGGAGATGAGACAAACATATGGAACAGTTACAAGCAGTGCAAGGCAATATATGACTAAGTGCCAAAATGAGTGGTACCAACAGGTGCCATAAGAGAGCATCAGTGCAGGGCTAGAATGTCTAGGAAAAGTTTCCTCGAGAAGCTGGGTCTTGAAAGAATCTGAATACAGGTAAAAAGGAAGGAAGTTGTGCTGGGTGCAGGAAACAGTTTATAAGCAAAGGAGCACAGGAAGGAATTAGCATGAAATATTCAGGTGAAAGTAAAGAGACTGGCCTGGCAGGAATGAAGAATTTGTTTGGCCTTACATGCCAGGCAGGAGATTTGGGCTTTATCCTAGAAATAATTCTTTCCATTCTTATGGATGAGCACCTTATACATTTACAGGAGAATATTTAAGTTGAGAGATGCCCTTAGTTCATCTATTCTAGTGCCCTTTACTTTACCACAGGGATGGCATCTTTTAACCCATCAATCTTTCTCCATGAGTAAAAGGCCCTATTAGATGGAACCAGCCTATCACCTTTACTTCACTAGACCACCACAATTAAACTGGAAACAGATGGTTGGCATGATCTAGAAGTGTTACATAACTGCACGTTAACTGCATCCAGAAATATAACCAAACTGTGAACCAAAGGTGGAACTGGCTCACTGGCTAGCTTACTGGCAAACTCCGGGTAGCTTAGGGCTTATAAACTGGGGCTAATATTTTAACTCCCATCCCCTGAAGCAAAATTTCAAACAGGAGCAAATCTTTTGGAATTATTTAGTGATCTACGTCAATGATGTCATTTCAATGGCTAGATCCCATCTGAAGGGAGCTCTTCATGATGATGACTGAATAAAGCAGTCTACACTTATATATCCACCAATGGCAACACATTTCCTCTACGCTTTAGAGTGGACAGTTTTCAAGAAAAAATATATCATTTTTACCACAGGAATCATATGCCTTGAATTCTTTTCTCCCCACATTCCATATACTTCCAATAAATGACTCCACTCTTTAGCCTTCAGACAGACAATATTCTGAGTAGCCAAAATTGTAAATATGAATGTAACAATAGTTCAGGATTAGACTATTAGTACTTGGTAAATTAGTGAAACTACCAAATGACCAGTCACATGAAGACATGCTTATTTACATAAAATCATAATATAAAGCTATACAAGTCTATTTGAAAATGCATATTTCAATAGAGTACTTGTGCATTTCTATAGCATACGGAGTAAACAGCTGTGGCAACTGAATAACAATTACATGCTTTATATTCCCCCAATCGGGTCTTTTTGAAATGTACCAGATTGGACACAGGCAATCCCCAACTTATTAAGGATCAATTTAGAAAGTCAGTTTGGAAAAGCAAATACAGGATAAGCCCCATCTTTCCTTCCCTACTATCATGTGGGATCTCCCTTCCTTCTTTCTCCTTCTCTTCTCCAATGACTGATAAGTGGGAACACATATACACAGGGCTCTTCCTTTCTTCCTTGCCACAGAACAATCCAGAGCAAGGTCTTTGGTAGCTGGACTTGAGTGGTTAAGGGGAAGAAAGAAGGGAAGGTAAATCTCAGAGGTTATTACTTTGTCTTTCTCCAGCCCCAACACTGCCGTCCATTGTCTCTGATACTCCTTATCTCCTCTAAAGAGTTCTAGCCTTCATTCCTGCTCTAGGTCAGCTTCTGTGATTGTATATCTGGACACCAAGAAAAACCTGAGCGTGTTTTTCTTCTGAAATGAAGACTTTTCATAGGATCAAAGATTTAGATATGAAGGAACCTTCAAGATGAATCATCTAATCCAACTCTCTCATTTTATAAATGAGTAAACAGCCTTGGAGAGGTTAAATGACTTGTCTAATTGGAATCCAGCACCTGGGAATCAAAGTCAAGTGTTCTTTGCAGTATTTCAAAGGGCCTCTGCCGTAGTCCTTTTTGTAAGAGATCTGCCATTTAGTACGTGCTCATGTCTGTCTTTCTCTGCAAAATCAGAGTTAAAAAATAAAAGGGGAGAAAGGAAGTTTTGGCAAACGATATTTTAATCTTTCAGTATTTCCGTTTGGTAAATTAGTTTTAAAAAGATTGAAAACCTAAAATTGTTGTTCTACATTGCATCAGGGAAGGAGAAAACCCTAGCTGGAAACAAGAGTGGATGCAACAGAATGGGAAGTGGGGTCTGTGCTGGTTCAGTTCTATGATACATCTGATATGTTTAACAGTAGCAACAATGCTAAATAATGGTAGCTAACATTTCTAGAGCACTTACTATGTGCTAGGCTCTGTGCTAATATCATCTCATCTGATCCTCACCACAACTCTGGGAAGCAGGTGCTGTTATTAAGGTAAATGGAGATTAAATGGCTCACCCAGGGTCATGGAGCAAGTATCTGAGGCAGGAATTGAACTCGTGTTCCTGGTTCCAAGCTCAGTGTTCCATTCACTGTGTCAGCTAGCTGCTTGGTACATTATAGAATAATCAGGCTTTTCTAGCCTGATCTAAGATACTATTTTCCATGTACTGTTTTTGTAGAAAACGAGTGGTTTACTAATGAACTTTTAAAATTCTTTAAGTTAGACTTTTGGTACAATGAATATATTAAATAACAATAATTATGCCACACTTACCAATTTCGTGAAATTAGACTAATTTCACCTTCCCAGAAAATCCAAATAGGATTTAATTCACCTAAAACTTTTGTTATTCTGAATAAACTCAAACTCAATTGTCAATCAAAGAGAATCTAGCAAATAAAACAACCTAATTTTACCTCCACCCGGGACCATTTTCCTTTGCAATGAAACAAGCAGATCTTCCCACAGAAAGGTAATGAAACAAAGTACTCAGATGTCATGTTCTGTAAAACAAAAATGTACAATTTCACTTTACTCCCAATAAAAATCTGATTACCGTAGCATCAGTACACAAAGAAGTAACTATGTAATATCAGCATGTTGCTTATAACGTAATCAAACCTGCTGCTTTCATATAAACTCTTCTCTTTCATGTACTAGATCAGGGATGGGGAACCTACAGCCTCAAGGCCACATGAGGCTTTCTAGGTCCGTGGATGTAGCCTTCTGACTGAGTGCACAGTCCACAGTTACAGCACAAAACCTTTTATTAAGGGGATTTATTCTGTGAAGTTTGGATTTAGTCAAAGGGCCGCACTTGAGCACCTAGGTGGCCACATGTGGCCTTGAGGCCACAGGCTCCCCGCCCCTGTACTAGGTGTATCCAAAGTGCAAGGAACGGTTGTGCTTCTGTTTCTAAATGTTGTCAAGTGAATGGTCTTGATAGGACAGCAGACCAGTTATGATATATTACTATATGTATAGTCCTGTAAGGTTTGCGAAGTTTTAAGGTCATCTTCACCACAATTCTGGGAAGCACGTGTTATTATCATCCCTATTTTCATGTGAGGACACTGAACCACAAAAAGATGAAGTGATCTGCCCAGGGTCACACCTCTAGAGTAAATGGCTGAGGTAGGATCTGAATTCAGGGTTTCCTGACTCCTGGATTAGCACTCTATCCACTGCTCCACGTTGTTGCCTCTTTTTAGTTTTAAATTGAAAATTCTACACTTGAGTTAAAAAAAATAACTTCACGAGTATAGGACGTGGGAGCTGTTGCTAAAAAAGTTAATGTGAAAAGGACCTGGGATTTCAGCGAACTGCAAGCTCAAAGTTAAAGTGATTTTGGATTGCATTAGCATAAGTACTGTATACAAAATAATGGGGGTTATAGTACACATTTATTTATGTCTACTTATATGCCAGGAACCATGCTAGTCCTGCTGTACTCTGCCCTGATGAGACAATATCTGGAGTAGAGGCATCATATTTGAATCTAGGTGTAGCATTTAAGAAAAAAATGTTGACAAGCAGGGGTTTTTAACCTAAGGTCCACAGCCAAAGGAGTCTACGGATAGATTTCAGGAGAGCCTTGGAATTTAGAAGGGAAAAATTTTGCAACTTTATTTTTTACTAACCTACGTATTTTAAAACATTATTCCGAAATGGGGTCCATAGGTTTCTTCAGACTGCCAAATGGGGTTCATGACACTAAAAAAGGTTAATTAGTCCCTAAACCAGAAAATGTGCAGGAGAAATGAGGATGGTAAGAAGATTAGAAGCCATTCTATTTGTTGTAGAGGTTGGGAATGTTTAGCTGGAAAAGAAAAGACCTGGGTGGGATATGCTTCCTGTCTTCAAATACACGAAAGACTGGTACAAGACATAACTATTAGACTTATTCTATCTGGTCCCAGAATCCAAGCCAATAGTGAAAGTTATAGAAAGTCAGATTTAGAATTATTCCAAATCTGAAGTCTTCAAGTTGAAGCGACATCCCTACAAGGATACAGAGATGCAGGTTTCATATCTAGCCTGGACTAAAATGGCTTCTGATCTCTCAATCCTCAGAGTGTATGTGAGAGCTGAACACTTTCACTATATGGGAGCAGTCCACAGACTAACACATACTATCACAAATGTACGTAACCCTCTGCTTAAACATCTGAGTTTTATTCTGGAAACATAGGGAAAATGCTAGAATCCTTTTCTATTACTTAAAATGAGAGACAAACCACACTGCTCTCTTTTTATGGATCTGATTCATTTGACAAAGATGACAAAGATCATGGAAACTTAACTTCAAAGCAGTATTTCAAGGTACCTAAATAACTTGCTGTTATTAAATATACCTTCAACTGTGTATAAAGTTATGTTAACATCGAAAGAAATGAAATCACAAGATGGACTTCATCTTACAATTTTAAATTCAAATCCAAGTACTGGTCTAATTTATTTAGGTTATTGGGAAATCCAAGTATGGAGAGGGTATCTTTGGACTGCAACAAAAGTTTAAAAACTAGAACCAACACGCAAAGTTCTTTAATATTGAGGAAGGCACTATGTGTAAGTGTGCTGCTATTTATATCAATATTACAACTATTCCTGGGAAAGTCACATTCTGACTCCAGTAGCTACATGTTGAAGAAATTGGGAATTCAGGTAATACATGTAGTTAAAGGAGTTGAAAAACCTTAAATGTGCTATAAAATCAGTTATTATCATTACAAAGACATGCCAACACTGATTCAGATACAGAGTTATAATAATGGATGACAGCCTGGCCCACACTTGGCCGTCAGATGTACTACACCCAACACAGTTGCACAGTCTTGGGAAGCCTCAAAGGAACTTGGAAAACTATATCAAAGCACAGTTTTAGAGTACGGACTTTTATCTTACTATGACCTAAAGTCTTCCCTATTCTTGTTGGGGAGATGACTAGTAGGGCTCCTTTGACAGCGCCAACAAGTTGTACCCTTGGATAACCAACGTCCCTGTCACCTAACACAGAGGCCTACACAAAACACATAAACTCTTACTGATGAACTGATAACTATATGCTCCGCAAATTCTGTATCTGCAAAGGAAACTATTATAGAGGATTTAGTGGAACACTACACACAGCTGTACCTTTGGGGTTCACAACCAAAAAGTCTAGATTTTAATAGCACGTTGTACTGACATCTACATGATACTGTGCATACTCACCTTACAATGGAAGTAGTCTTCTAATTTCTGCAAAATGTCATTAAGTTTGGACAGACCTTTACAAGGCACCTGGCAGTACAAAGTTCCATCCGAACAAATATTGGTCACTTTCACGCTTGTGTACATAGCATCAGCCTGTGAGAAACAAAATAAACCGTGACTATTTTTAACATTAAATAAATTAAATGTCATGCCAATCCACTGAATATATACCGATTTGTACAAACCAAGTGTTCTAAAAGGTGAGGTGCCTTCATTTCTCTTTTTCTTTTTAAAATCTTTTTTAAATTTTAGACTTAAATACATACTAAGAACAAGAAATACAAACGTAAATATAAAATAAGAAAAAAAATCATGTGTACAGCAGAACAAAAGAGAGGATTCAAAATATACAGCAATAAATTTCCATTTCAAGAAAGCCTGCATATTAAATACCACATGTTGCACTGAGCTATTTTTCCTTTGCTTCCTTGTAGGTTTTCTTTTATTCTCTGCTGTGCACTTTTTACTTTGTTCTTTTTTCCCCTTCTCCTCCCACTCCCCCACCTCCACCCAGAAGGTTACAATTAAGTACAGATATTTTATAGAGATATATACATACACACATATACTTAAACCTGTACTTTTCCTACTTCTGATTTTACTCCTAATCTTTGTTTTCATTTTTATGCCTATTTCTTATTTCCTATCCCTCCTGACTCCTCTACTTTACTTCTACCCACTTCCTTACCCCCCAATTACTTAACCTACTCCCCTCCTCCCCTAAGGATCCTCCCTTTCCCATAAATCTAAACACCCTTTTCTATGCACCTTTAACCTATTCCCTCATCCTCCCCTCTAATGATCCCTTCCTTATCCTTGCTTCCTCCCCCCTTAGTGTTTTATTTCTTTCCAAATTTAGAAGGCTTTTACTCTTCTAGATGTATACGTACTGTTCCCTCTTGAACCCATTCCTGATTAAAGTAGGTTTCCAGAACCAACTATCTTCTTTCCCCATCTAATTCCTCTGTATTGGTTCTTCCCTCTCACACCTCATTTGTATAAGATAATTACTTTTTAACTGTCCCTGAACCATTTTATTTTTCTGAAATAGCATCATGCTCAGGTCTACACAATCTTTCTTACAAACTGCCCAATTACTAACAACAATCTTAAGACAAACATTGTACATACATAAAAGGTAAACAGTCTGTCCTTACTGAGTCCCTTGTAATTTGTCTTTAGCATGTATATTATGTTTCTCTTGGTTCTCGTATGTCAAATCTTCTACTAAGTTCAGGTTTCTGTTTTTTTAAAACAAAGTCTTGAAAGTCAGACAATTCATTAAATGTCCGTCTCTTTCATTCAGAATTATACTTAGCTTTGCGGATTGTGTTATTTTTGGTTGGAAGCCAAGTTCTTTTGCTCTTTGATACATAGTGTTCCAAGACCTGCGATCTTTTAGTGTCCTCATTACTAGGTTTTGTGTGATTCCAACTGCGGCAATGCCACAGGTAGATTGTTTTCTTCTTGTTGCTTATAATACTTTATCCTTTTTGGAATTTGACTATAATATTCCTGTGAGTTTCCTTTGTATGATCTGTCTTATGTGGTGACTGGTGGATTTCTTTTTCTATTTCTACTTTCTCCTCTTGTTCTAACGCTTCAGGACAATTTACTTTAATTATTTCCTGTATTACTGTATCAAGATTCTTTTTTGGATCAGGTACTCTGATTATGCTTACATTTTTTTCTTCTTGATCTCTTCTCCAGATCAGTTCTTTTTCTTACAAGATGTTTCACATCCTCTTCTATTTTTTCACCTTTTATATTTTATTATTTCTTGATCTCATAACTTCACTGGCTTCCCCCTGCCCAATTCTGATTTTCAAGGGGTTATTTTCTTCCTTAAGATTCTAGATCTCCTTTTCTAATTGGCTGACTTTCTTTTCACAATTTCTTGTTTTTCTTGGGTTATTCTTATTTTTTAAAAGTTTTTTCTCAGTCTCTCTCATTTGATTTTTAAAGTCTTTTTAAAGTTTTTCTATGAATTCTTTCTGGGCAGGTGACCATTTGATATTACTCTTTGGGGTAGAAGAAGGTCTTTTTGCTTCAGTATTCTCCTCTGAAGATGAACCCTGGTCTTCTCTATTCCCATAGTAACTCTCTATAGTTGGATTCTTTCTCCTTCGCCTATGCATTTAAAAAATATTTTTTTTGTAGTAGCTTAATTTTTGTAATCATCTCTAGTCTTGAGGAATGGGGAATAGTGCCTCTGGCCTCAGATTTCTCCTTCAGTTCTCCTCTCTGCCCTGGAACCTAAACCAAGACCTCCAGCCTCCTGAAATTGCCCACTGCCAGTGATGTCCTTCCCCTATTGTTTCCGCACTCCCTGGGCTCTGCAGCTGGACCTGGTGTTCCTTGTCAGCAGAGGTTCCCTTGATCTTCCCCAGATCAGATGTCCAACTCCCCTTAATGTTCCAGGGGTAAAAGTTCCTATGGCTGGGGTAGAGGCAGCCTCCTAACCCCCCAGGGTTTGCTAACCCCAGAGCTTGTCTCTTATTAAGCTATCCTAGGTGGGAGGTGTTTCCTCTTCACAGGGATTAAACCTCTTCCCAGGATTATTCTTCAGATCTTCTCCAATTATCCCAGGAAGACCCATGTTCTGCCCCTTCTCTCATTTATTTTTTCTACTCTGTGTTTGTTTTATCTCTTGCTGTTTTATCTCTTTTGTGGAGTAAAATATTGAGAGCTTGGAATATTCTGACTAACTCCATCATCTTCCCAGAATCCTCAGGGTATTCCAGAAACTATTCTTTGGTTTTTGTTTCCTTTTTCTTCATCTATTTTCCTTCTGGAAGTGGTTAAGACGTTGATACTATTATTTAGTTCTTTTCAAGTTCTGAAACTTTTCAGATGAATTGACAAATTGAAAGAGTAAAATATTTAACTTATACTACTCATATTTCAAAGGACTTGTGACCTTACTGATGTGGATATTCCCTCTAACAGTAGAGATCAGAGTCTATCCACATATTTCAATCTTCTACAACTTTTATCCACGCCTTCCCATATATCTTGCATAAATAATTCAAAGTGTGGATGCCCTTTAATAACATTTAGGTACCAGTGTAGAACCAGTGTTATGCCTGTCTCTTATTACATGACTGGAAAACCTCCTTCTTCAATCATCTATTTCCTGGATAATCTGTACTACTTTTCGCACTCAAGTCATCACTGGTGATATGCTAATGGTCTTTTATACCTTCATTGCCTTTTGGGTCACCTGCAATTCTGATTCATGGTGTTTTATGACCTCAAGGCATAATAGCATCACTGGAACAATATGAGTGTTTGAGGGGAAAAAAAGATGACTTCAGAGAATAGTCTAAGCTTACTGAAAGTACTATGCATTTTTCAAAAGGAAGATGACTCTCTTCTTCTTATTCAATTTTTTGGCCTAAATCACTGTGCACATGCAAAATCTGTCCAAGATAGATGTATCGATAGATTAATTTTTTTCACCTTAAAAAAATTATTTTTTAGTTTTCAACATTCATTTACATAAGATTTTGAGTTTCAAATTTTCTCCCCATCTCTCCCTTCTCCCCAACCCAAGACACCATTCATTCTGATTTCCCCAATCTGCCCTCCCTTCTATCACACCCCTCCCTTCCCTTATTCCCATCTCTTCTATTTTATTGTAGGGCAAGATACATTTCTGTACCCCATTACCTGTATTTTTTATTTCCCAGTTGCATGTAAAAACAATTTTTAACATTTGTTTTTAAAACTTTAAGTTCCAACTTCTCTCCCTTCCTTCCTCCCCACCCATCCCCACTGAGAAGGCGAGCAATTCAATATTGGTTAGACATGTGCAGTTATGCAAAAGACTTCCATAAAAGTCATGTTGTGAAAGACTAACTATATTTCCCTCCATCCTATCCTGCCACTGACTTATTCTATTCTTGTTTTGACCTTGTCCCTCCCCAAAAGTGTATATTTCTAATTACCTCCTCCTCCCATTTGCCCTCCCTTCTATCATCACCCCTGTACCCCACTTATCCCATTCTCCCCTACTTTCCTGTAAGATAGATTTTCATACCAAACTGAGGGTGCATGTTATTCCCTCCTTAAGCCAAATGTGATGACAGTAAGCTTTACTTTTTCCCTCTCACCTTTTCCCCTCCATTGAGAAAGCTTTTTCTTGTCTCTTTTATGAGAGATAATTTGCCCCATTCCATGTCTCCCTTTTTTCTCCCAATATATTCCTATCTCACCCCTTAATTTTATTTTTTTAGATATATCCCTTCCCATTCAACTCACCCTGTTGGTGAGCTGTCTATATGTATATAATCTCTCCAACTACCTAGTTCAACTTGATTAAGTCCCTTATGATTTCTCTTTCTTGTTTACCTTTTCTTGCTTCTCTTGATTCTTGTGTTTGAAACTCAAACTTTCTATTCAGCTCTGGTCTTTTCATCAAGAATGCATGAAAGCCCTCTATTTCACTGAATGACCATTTTTTCCCCTGAAGTATTATACTCAAGTTTTGCTGGGTAGGTGCTTCTTGATTTTAATCCTAGCTCCTCTGACTTCTGGAATATCATATTCCAAGCCCTTCACTCCCTTAATGTAGAAGCTGCTAGATCTTGTGTTATCCTGATTGTATTTCCACAATCCTTGAATGGTTTCTTTCTGGTTGCTTGCAATATTTTCTCCTTGACCCAAGAACTCTGGAATTTGGCTACAATATTCCTAGGAGTTTTCCTTTTCGGAGGCGATTGGTAGATTCTTTCAATATTTATTTTATCTTCTGGTTCCAGAATCTCAGGGCAGTTTTCCTTGATAATTTCATGAAAGATGATGTCTAGGCTCTTTTTTTGACCATGGCTTTCAGCATCTATTTTCCAGGTCAGTTGTTTTTCCACTGAGATATTTCACATTGTCTTCTACTTTTTCATTTCTTTGGTTTTGTTTTATAATTTCTTGGTTTTTCATAAAGTCATTAGCTTCCATCTGCTCCATTCTCATTTTTACGTTATTATTTTCTTCAGGGAGCTTTTGGATCTCCTTTTCCATCTGGCCAATTCTGCTTTTTAGGGCATTCTTCTCCTTGGCTTTTTGCATCTCTTTTGTCATTTGGGTTAGTCTATTTTTTAAAGTGTTGTTTTCTTCAGCATTTTTGGGTCTCCTTTAGCAAGGTGTTGACTTATTTTTCATGATTTTCTTGCATCACTCTCATTTCTCTTCCCAGGTTTTGTTCTACTTCTCTTATTTGATTTTCAAAATCCTTTTTGATCTCTTCTTGGCCTGAGACCAATTCATATTTTTCTTGGAGGCTTTGGATGGAGGAGCTTTGGTTTTGTTTTCTTCTGTTTGCACACTTTGGTCTTCCTTGTCACCAAAGTAAGATTCTAGAGTCTGATTCTTTTTTCGGTTTTTGCTCATTTCCCCAGTCATTTACTTGACTTCTGAGCTCTCTGTTAAGGCAGTCTCTGTTTCCAGTGGGAGTGGGGGGGTATACTGTCAGCTGCTTCACTCCCCCCAGAAACAGTGGCTCCAGCTGCCCCAGGTGCTGCTGTGGCTGGCTGCCAAGTGTTTCTCCGCCCCCTCACCTTCACCCTGGGGCTGGACCACTCCACTCTCCTGTACTGGTCCCACAGGCTTTTCCACTGACCTTACAATTTATCCTCAGTATTTTGGGGTCATGAAGTCTGGAAATCATCACAGGTATGAGACATTCAGTCTCCCCAAGGCCAGCTCAGGTCCCCTCTGTGCACTCATGGCCCATTATGGACTACACTCTGCTCCCAGTGTGGCATGTGGCACTTCCTGGCGACCTTCTAGGCTGTCTTGGGCTGGAGATTTGCTTCACTCTCTCATTCTGTGGGTTTTGTAGTCCCAGAATTTGTTTAGAGCCAAGTTTTACAGGTATTTGGCTGGGCTTGGCGGGGAACTCTAGAAAGTCCATGCTGGTACTCAGCCACCTTGGCTCTGCCCCCCTGGATAGATTCACTTAATGGGCTGACCTCATCTAATTGCATTTTTGGACAATTAATGTTCTTTATGAACTCTTTTAAGAGGTTGTAGATGTTGCAAAGGAAGTTTATAGTGGTTTTGGTCTTGATTCAATTAATTTGATAGCACACAACAACAATAACAACAGCTGGCATTTATGTAGCACTTCAAAGTTTACAAAGCACTTTTACAAAAATATCTTATTTAATCCTCACCACAATCTTGGGATGCAGGTGCTATCATTATTTACATTTTACACAGAGGTTAAATGACTTGCCCAAGGTCATTAGAATGCCAGTCTTCCTGACATTGTTTTACTTAGCTGACAACAAATGGAGTTATCTAGAGAAAGAATTCCCTCTTCCGTTAGTATTCTGCATTGAATATCTGCCCTAACACTTTGGGGAGCATTTTTCTCCATGGTTCACATTTAATTTGAAATTGCTAAAGGATTACTGAACAAAATTATCCCTTTGGTTACGTTTTCTCATTTCATTTCATTACTATTATTAATAATAATCTTTTTTCTTTCCTTTTTGGTTTATTTTGTTTTCACTTTTGAGTGGGAAAAAAACATCTGAACATTCACCATCTTTTTTGATAAGATTCAAAGGGTTCATTTGCTATAATAATGACAATTCACACATATAATGTCTTAAATTTTGAAAAACAATATATACATGTATGTAAAATATAAACAAAAAGTATATATGTGTATATCACAAATATGCCTTTCTATCTCTCCTTTTATGCATATAAGATCTCATTTGATCCTCAAAACAACCTCATCGGAGAGTTTACTATTATCTCTATTTTACAGATGAGGGAAATGAGGCTGAGCTTAAATGACCTCCCCTGGATTCAGAAAGCTCCTAAGTGTTTGAGAGGGAATTTGAACCCTGAACTTCCTGACTCTAAAACCAAGGTCTACCTACCAAAGGTCTGCCTACCACACCATATAGCTGATGAAAATAAACACAATAGGAGCTCACTGTGTTCATTGCACCTTTCAGTTATGTGATTCTGAAGATATGATCCCCATGTGGTTTTTCAAAAGACCACTTGTTCCCTTCTCATCTTAAATCCTTCTAGAATACCTTCTACGTGTGAAATCACTCTCATAACTTCAGGGATGAGAAAGGAGGTACGTATGGGGGAGTGGTTATTGATGCCCTTACAATCACCTTTTCTGGTAGTTTTTTTCAGTTGTTTATCTTTCCCTATTTCAGATCTCTTGAGAATCAATTGTGTCACGTTCAGAATGTATTTCTTTCTGTCTAAATCTTTATCTATGCATAGATACATAAACAATATGAGTTCATATACACATATACATATACATATTTGGTCTAGTCTAGTTATTCTTCTATCTTTAAAAATTATTTAGCATTTTAAGTACTATTTCCACTTCTTTACAGATCATATGATAGACAGATATTAGATTCCAAATGTAGTAGAATTTATGAGAAAAATAGTTAATACTTGAAAATTTGCATTGGTAAGCACCCTTTCTGCCCTTATAGTGTATTCTATTGTTTTTAAAAACCCCAAACAAGTTTAAATTTGGGTTATTTTCTTTAGAGTTTTTGAATTGAAAGCTTAATTTCAATCCCAATGATCAACTATATTCCTCTACTACCAAATAGTGACACACTAAAAAACCACAATGTTCATGGGACTTTGCAATTAAGATAAAAAAATCAGCTCATGTTATTGGTCAGCCTAAAGTGCCCCGACTCGCTCAGTTCACAAGCTGATGATGACAATGGCGGCCCTCGCAGTACCTGAAGGTGCGCCTCCAGCGTTCTGTCACAAAGCGCTTTTAGACAGGTAGCGTTGATGTTGATGTCGTCCTCGCCTGATGTATCGTACAGGACCACAAGAGGAATCTCAGCTTTTTCCAGGATTTCTACGGCAAATATCTTCCCGCAGGCTAAAGATTCAACTACCTTCACTAAACTAGGATCATCATTAAACACTTCCAACCCTGAAAAACAATTGAACATTTTTTCAGCATTTATTTACCAGCTTAACAAAGACTATTTCACTGTAAAATTCTTAAATTTTAAATGGACTTCTGTTATATGTTTTCACCATTATTCCTTATTAAAGTTTTGTACAAAAATATGCTACACTATAAAAACTCTTGATAATGTTTACCCAGAGAAAAAATTCCAGGTCAATGAGAAAAATCTGATCAGCAGACCCATCACACTGAGAGAAACAGATTTTTCTTTAATTAGTTGTAATACAAATAACTATATTTGAATTAAGGAAGTTGAATGTGTCACAACCATTGATGGGGTTGGTCACATTTCCTCCTCCCATTCTATGCCTCTGCACCAGTCATATCCTTTATTCCCAGCCCATTTGTTAAAACAATGAATGTTCTCTTCACATTTGACGCAATAAATTCCAATTTATCAAGAAATCAAACAACGTCAGAGAACATAGATTTTAATTCTGATTCTGCGACACTATCAAAGTGGCCATTGGCAAACCACCTTCCCCTCTCTTGGAACCTGTTTCCTAATCTGCAAAACAAGAGACCTGGACTAGACAATCTCAAAGTTCTCTTCTAGCTCTAAATGCAATGATTCTCTGAGTCAATCTGTACACTTAACTGATAATACTGTGTTAAGTGTTCCTAGTGATAACTCCTGCACCAACTTTGGGCTCTACCACTCAGCTGGTTAACAGGTATTTCTTTAATAAGGAAAATACGGAAGCATGGAAATTTTGTCCACAAGCGGATAAAATACAATGTATGAAAGTGTCATAAACTAAAAAAAAAAACCTATGAGAACTTATTAGTAGTTCCACAATTACTCAGTGTATACAACCAGTAGTCATTGGCCTGTATGACATATATCTTTTAATTTCAACTGTTTTAAAGTCAACTGTACTTACAGAGACATACTAGAACCTCGAGATAATGCTATAGAAGTCCCAGCTGAAAATCACCCAAGAGACAACCAGCCCAGATGCAAGTGCACCCCCTCTCCAATGTTTTGTGGGCTTTCTGATATTGTATGAAAGATCTATCACTTTTCAATGAAATAAAGCTAGTATTTTTATAAAGGTGCCATCCAAGGGGAAATATGAATACTCTTTTCTGTTCATATTCAGTAATCATAAGAGATGTCAAACTATTCTAAAATTCTATTCAGTTCCTTAACTCCTTTATTAGTTATATTTCTGTTAGATTTATCTAGGATATAATTGGGGCATAATTGAGATCCCCAACTATTTTAGTTTTGCTATTTATTTCTCCTTATAATTGGATTAACTCTTCTTCAAGAACTTTGGAGTAAGGTCATTCAGAGAGACAGAGAGAGTATGGTGTGTGTGTGTGTGTGCGTGTGTACAGACACATATACACATATATTACATACAGTACACACACACACACACGTATATGTACAATGCACTGATATTGTTTTATCCATGGTACCTTTAAGCACATTGCATTTTTATCATGTTTAAGAGTTTGCTTACCTGCTAATTTACATTTTGTTGCTTGGAAGGAGAGCAAACCAAATCTTGGGTTTAGTCTGTATACTTTGGTCTTTTCTATAATCTCACTGAAACCATAGTCAACATAGCACACCTAATGATGAAAGTGAAAAAGAATATTTAGACAATTTTTTCTTACCAGTTCCTTAAAACTTTACAATAATGTAGGCTCCATCTTATTTCAAAATCACATTTTTTATTCTTCAATTAAAGTTAAAATATGGCACCAGAACTAGAATATCCCAGGAAAATTTAACTATGAGAGTATGATTATTTGGTTTCTAATACCCTTCTGAATGACAGGTCAGAGTAATCATTTTACAAGCATACATGAATGGGGATAACATTCTCTGACCATTACTCTTGACTTCCTCATACCATAATATCCTCTCCCTTCTCCCACAATCAGCTTTCCCTCTTTGAGTTCCAATTTCCTGAGATCTTCAGTCCCTAATATCCTCTTTTGCTCTTAATGCAGGCAGTACTCTCTGTTCCCAGTGGGGGCAACGAGCCAAGCAGCTGTATAAGAAATGAATTAATGAATGTAAAAGCATTTCTTAAGAACTGCTATATATCAGGCACTATACAAAGCATGGAGAATACAAAAACACAAACACATTTCTGTCCTTGAGGAGCTTATATTCTAATAGAGAAGGACAACATACACATATATGGGCAGGAAGAGGTTTTGATCAGGACGTCACGGAGTGATAATTTTACTTGTCCTTTGCAGGAACTGTGACACTGATTTGATCTCTATTTTCAGAGCAAGCAATGGGAAGTAAGGACGGGTACGGGGAAAGGTATGAATTTGGTGGCATGGCATGATGATGGCTGGAAGTCTGAATCACTGGGCTAGGTATTAGGCAAAGTTTGAGGCTAGAAGTAAAGTCTGGAGATACAGAGAGCATTGACAAGAAGATAAAAAGGTAGGGGATATATAATTAGATAGTTGGATTTTTGCTTTCTGAGCAGATAGTATCCTATCATGACAAACTGTGGAAATAATATTTTGTATAAATTAAACATCTAGAACCTCCTATTTGTGTTGGTCCTTTGTTGCCGAAGAAGTCTATACCATCAGAGAAATAATGACATGACCTGCACTTGACTTTGTGTTGAATGAGGGAGGGCTGGCAGGTCACCTCACTTCACCTCCAGAGCCATCTGAATTCAGTCACCTGATATTCCTCAGGATGACTGGAAATGGCCCAGGATGCACTGGGAGACCTTGGGCCCTTTAGGCCAAGGTCTTTGCAGGTACTCACTTAGGGTGAGGTAACGCCCATTCATTGAATAGGCCTGTTGAAGAAGTAGCCAGGACATGGGCCCTTTAATGAGGCCACAAAAAAGAAAGATATCAAGAACCTCTTACTACTTGGGCCTCCAAAGCATTGTAGGGGAACAACAGGCAATTGCCATAAAGATCAGGTAGGAGAATTACCAAAAAACCCCCAAAAGTCTGAGGATCTGGCTCCATGCAAATGTCGAGGGCAGTGAGAATTTTGGGTAACCTGCATATCTGTATTTCTATCAAAACTAAGTAATGCTGACAGATCAGATGCCACAAAGGGCAAAGTTGTCTCATTCTGGAGGAGGATGGGCACCATGATGGGTTATGAAGTCATAGGCAAAAACTTGGGAACCTTGGGAGAATAAGAAGTACTTCCACTGTCACTATAGCTGAAAGCTGAAGGAAAGAAAGAAAGATCTGGGAAGTGAACTCCTTGTTTTTAAGAAAGAGCGTTGGAGAATGGGGCTTGGATTTCAGAGTGACGGCTTAAAATACAGGCATGAGGGGCCGCTGGCCAGGGATGGAGCATATCTAAGAAGGCCCAAACAAAATACCTGCCTGTACTTGAGAATAGGACTAAAAAGGTTTCACACTGAAAAGAAAGGAAAATGTCTACAGAGTGACCTAGTAGCAGGTACAACAAATGAATTAAAACAGTGGAAAAAAGAATCAGTAATTCTCAGGAGAAAGATTCAAGAAGAGATCTGGTGTTGAACCATAGGCTATATATATATATATATATATACACATCTATATATAAACGCACAAATTATAAACCATAATAAAGATGAACAGAGAGCCTTACCACAGGGAAGCAAATTCATGTTCATAGGCTATCGCTGAGAGTTGGTAGACTGGGCACAGAAAAATGGGGGAAGAAACATATGTGATATTCTCATGGGAGTACACGATTGACCATCTAATTAAAAGAATCAGATAAGGAATCTGGAAAAACAGTTCACAAATCTAAACTGGAGGTATGATATAGTAGTGATGGGAAACTTCAATAATCCTGATCCCCTTTTGGATCATGCTCTCTTCCTAAAGCAAATAAACTTTTAAAATTATGACTTTAATTTCATCCATAAAAGGTAATGGGAAACTGGAAGTTTTAACTGATTCTGACCAACAAGGAGGAAAAGACTGCTAAGGTTAAAAAAATAAAACAAAAAGATAATCTTTGGAGTTGATGACTAAATTCATTACAGAAAGAAAGGAAAAGTCAGGCATAGCTATGTGTATGCTAGATTTTGGAAGAGATACCTAAGGATGCCGAGAAAGGACTGATAGGATGTACTAATATTCTTCTGGTAAAATCAAGTTCAAGAGGGATAGAAGAATGCAAATGTGAGAACAGAAGCAGATATGATTCCACCAAGTAAAAAGAAGAGCAACTTCAAGTACATGTAGGAGATGAGAGAAAGGCAGGTAAAAGGATTTAATTCACCAAACATTTATTAAGCACTACAGTGACAGAGTCCTACAGGGACAGGGCCAAGAGTGCTGAAGCTGAATTCTTGTCAACAAAGTTTCTTTTTTTTTTTTAAGTTCTTTTGAATGTCAAAAGAGGAACAAAGAAGGTCAGAACAATATGACCCTTGCTCAGGGTAGAAGGAGTAAATTTAATGATCACTAAAACCCAGCATAGTTTCAAGGAAATGTCACCTCATTATCTAACAAGGTAGCTAGTATAACAGTCAAATGTTTAGAAATAGTATACTTAGAGTTCAGCAATACATTTGACAAAGCCTCTCATGGTATAGCTGGAGCCAAGGAGTAGAGAAATGTATTAGATAATAGTATAATTTGGCAGATTTGGACTTGATTGAATGGCCAGACCCAAAGAGTAGTCATTAACAGGTCAATGTCAAGTTGTAGTGCTCTCTCTAGTGAAGTGTCGGAAGGACCTGCCCTTGACATAGTATATACCAATGACTTGGATGAAGTTAGAGAAGGTCTGCTTGGGAAAAGTGGCAGATGATAAACTAGGAGGAAGAGCCTACTCACTGAGTAATAGTCAGGATTGAAAAAGATCTTATTACACGAAACTATGAGCCAATCTAGTAAGATGAAATAAAACAGGGACAAATGTAAAGTTCTTTATTAGGGTAAAGAAAAAAGTAAGGTCTGAGATAGGTGTGGCTAACCAATAATCCAGAAAAAGCTAGAGATAGTCAGGTCAACATCAGTAAACAGTGTGACACAGAGGCCAAAAAAGCAAATTCTATTTTAAGTTGCAACAAGACAGGCATGGTACTTAAGTCCATTCCAAGGTAGTGAATATTCCACTGTATGCTATGGTCTGTATGGTCAGATCAAACAGAGTACATAGTGCCCAATTCAGAGTGCTCTATTACTTAGGAAAAGGACAAGATGGTTTCTAGAAAAGACTGATAAGTATAATCATAAGAAAAGAAACCATGTAACACAAGGATCAAGTGAAGGAACTAAGCATGGTTAGCCTGCAGAAGGTAAGACTTACTGGCTCTCAACAAGTATATCAAGGGCTATCCAGTGGAAAAGACTTGGATCTAACTGACTTCAGTGGGAAGAAGCAGATAGCAGGTGGACAGTGAAGAAAGACAGGTTTAGGGACTTGATATAAGGAAGGATGAGGGAAGGAATGAAATAAGCACTTATTAAGCATAAGGAAATAAGCATTTATTACTCCTATTATGTTCCAGGAATGGTAGTAGCACCAGGGATATACAAAAAGTGCATTTGGCCAGAAAAACCCAGTCCTAGTTCACAAAGAACTCGTAGTCTAACAGGGAAGACAACATGGAAAAACTTATTTACAGGTAAGATGTGTATGGGAAAAATTGGAGACAATCAATAGTGGGAAAGCACTAGCATTAAGGAGAAACAGGACAGGTTTCTCACAGAAGGTAGGAATTTATCTGGGACCTGAAGGAAGTCAGGAGACCAGGAGGGAGAGATGAGGAGGGAGAGAATTCCAGGCATGGGAGACAACCATTTAGAATGCCAGAGTTGGGAGATGGAGTACCTTGTATGAGGGACAGCAAGGAGGCCAGTGTCACTGGACTGCAGAATATTTGGAGGAAGAAAATGGAAAGACAGTAGGAAAGGAACAGGATAAGAAGGGCTTTAAAAAGTAAACAAAGGATTTTATTTGATCATGGAGATGAGAGGGAACGACACTTTTGTGCATGCCTTTGTGCGTGCTTGGGTGCATGCATGTGTATGTGTGTGTGCTGTTTCGTGGGATAGTCAGACTTGCATTTAGGTGTGTTCATCCTTTGTTGCCGAAGAAGACCATACCATTCAGAGAAGTAACAACATGACTTGCACTTGACTTTGTTTTGAGTGAGGGAGGGCTGTGCAGGTCACCAGCCTCACTTCTCCTCCAGAGCCATCTGAATCCAGTGACCAGATATTCATCAGGATGACTGGAGATGACCCAGAATGAGGCAACTGGGGTTAAGTGACTTGCCCAACGTCACATAGCTAGTGAGTGTCAAGTGTCTGAGGTGAGATTTGAACTCAGGTCCTCCTGACTCCTGCACTGGTGCTTTATCCACTGCACCACCGAGCTGACCTGCATTTAGGAATGACCACTTTGACAGATGAGTGGAGGATGGACTGAATAGGGAGAGACTTGGGGTAGACAGATCAACTAGAAGGATATTGCAACAATATAAATGTGAGGTTGTGACAGTGTCAGAGGAAAGAAGGGGACATATGAGGTTGCAAAGGTAGAATCAACAGAATTTGGCAACTGTTTGGATGGGGGTGAGAAAGACTAAGAAGTTGAGGATGATATCAAGGTTGCAAGCCTGAAGGGCTGGATGATGGTAGCCTAGACAAGAAAAGGGGAAGCTTCTGGGGGAGAGATAGGAAATTCAGTTTTGGACATGCTAAGTTTAAGAGGTTTATGAGACATCCATTTTGAAATGTCTAACGGGGAGTTGGAGATACAAGACTAGAAGTCACAGCTGGATAAGTAGATCTGAGAATCATCTACAAAGAAATGACAGCTGATGAGATCATCAAGCATGAGTTAAGCCATTGGATGCCTTTAGTCGCCTGCACAAACACTCCCAACTAATACAATGGATAATCAAGATCGAAGTACTTAAAATACATAAATTATCATTATCGTGTTGAAGGATCTTCCTCTGGAAAGAACTGCATAAACACAAAGCTAATCTCCACAAAAGAGTAGCTATGTAGAAAAACAAGCTGTGATTTTCTAGACTTAGCCTAACAGCCTAGGTGGTGAAGGAGAGAGTGTTGGCCTTAAAGAGTCAGGAAGACAGTGGTCCAAATCCTGTTTCTGACACACATAATTGCTGGATGACTCTAGACAAACCACTAGTCACTTAATCTCTGTCTGCTTTAGCTCCCTCATCTATAAAAGGATGAGGATAATAATAACACCTACCTCCCAGGAGTGCTGTGAGAATAAAATGAGATAATGTTTGGAAAATTCTTAGTAGAGTGTCTGGCACATAGTAGATGCTTAACAAACTCATCCTTCCTTCTTCCCTCCTAAACAGGTAAGTCTTTTCGTAAAAAAGAAAATGGCCAAACAATCAGGGAACTTGGATTGTATGTTCACCTCTGTTGTGAGGCACTAGAACCAAGAAAAAGGGGAGAAATTTTAGAACAAAGGATTTAAGTCGAATTAATGTTATGTCCAAGACTCAACTTTCTTTGTACTTAGGAAGTGTTATCAGAAACAAAAACAGTGCTAATATTCTATGTAGTAGAATTTTTTTTAATGTGTAGAAGAGGGTAGCAGCAGAAAATGTGATGAGTAATAAAAAGAAATGTTGATGTGAAAATTGAAGGCTACTTGGGAAGAATTTTGACTGATTCTTAAGACTTCTGGTTAGGATGGTGGGACAAGTCTAATTCTCCCATGTGTATTTCAGCAAAGATCTAAAAGTAGAATCAACCAAATAATGATAAAAAAAAAATCTAAACAAGGAATGGGGCAAATTATCTTTCATAAAAGAGGCAAGAGAAAAGTTTTTTCGGTGGAGGGGAAAAGTGAAGCTTACTTTCATCACATTTGGCTCAAAGAAGGAATAACATGCACACTCAATTTAGTATTGAGTAGGATAGGTTTCGTGAATACTTCTCAGATTGTAGTTCTTCTCCCAGGGGTGAGGTAAGACTGAGAGGCTCAAGATTACTATATTTTTAGAACAGAATAATTCCATATAAGGATATAAAACTGTGTAGTACATTAGGGTCTCAATGATTGGATAAAGTTTACCTAATTCTTCAATGTCTTCATTTCAAAAGGGATTGGTTAGATTTTGTGTCTAGAATGTAAGATCATATTCTCAGCTAATGAGAATAATGGTCAGTGGGGGGGGGAGGGACTTGCGTTAGAGTCTATATAAATCACTGCCCTTTCCCTGTCTTCGGCTTTCCTACTCCAGGTGAACTGCTGTAGGATTGTCCAGATTCTCGAGAATCGAATAAATCTCTTTTCTGTCATCACTTTGAGAGGCCTCTGAGTAATTGATTTATGTAGGGACCTGAGCCATCCCACACAGTATGAAAATCTATCTTACACTACAGTAAAGTAGGGGAGAAGGGGATAAGAAGGGTGGGGGGTAATGGAAAGGAGGACAAATGGAAGAAGGGAGCAGTTAGAAGTCAACACTCTTGGGGAGGGACAAGGTCAAAAGAGAGAACAGAAGAAACAGGGGGCAGGATTGGTTGGAGGGAAATATAGTTAGTCTTACACAACATCTATTCTGGAAGTCATTTGCAAAACTACATATATATAGCCTATATGAACTCCTTGCCTTCTCAGTGGGGATGAGTGGGGAGGGAGGAAGGAAGAGAAGTTGAAACTCACAGTTTTAGGAACAAATGTTGAGAATTGTTCTTGCATATAACTGGGAAATAAGAAATACAGGTAATGGGGTATAGAAATTTATCTTGTCCTACAGGACAAAAGAGAAGATGGGGATAAGGGAAGGGAGGGGTGTTAGAAGGGTGGGCAGATTAGGTTGAAGGGGTAATAAGAATGCTTGGAATTTTGGGGTGGGGGGAGGGGAGAGATGGAGAGAAAATTTGGAACTCAAAATTTTGTGGAAATGGATGTTGAAAACTTAAAATAAATAAATAAAATCTAAACAGAAACCACAGTAAGCACCTTTATTCAGCTCAGGATGGCACAAAAAGATAACCAGAAGCCTGTGGGACAACTGTACAAGGAATATCTATGATCCCAACTAAACAAATCAGAAGCCTGTCAGTATTTGGACCAGTGGTGGTCCCAAGGCATGAGAAAGCCTGGAGTGAAGAGAAAGAGAAGCCTCCTCCAATCTAGTATTCACTTCCTTGTCAATTTTCCTATAGCATGAATCTGAAGATGTCACTCTAGAGCTCAAAAGCCCCACTGCCTATTTAATATGAATCCTCTAACTCCTCTTCTAACACTCATGCTACTAAACTGTTATCACTATATGACTAAAAACACTATTTGAAGAAAATCTAAACAAACTCCAAGGCAAATCAATAATTAATGCAAATGTTTTGATTATGTAAAGAGAGGAAACAATTAATAAATGAAATTCGAAATGCCAAACTGAAATACTGCTGGAGTTTCTGGAAACTTTGTGAATCTCAGAGGCTTCTGGATGGCACATGCATCAAATAGGAAATATCCTGTCCTCATAGCAAAAAAATTCTGGATTTTGCTTTTTAAAAGATGACCAGCAGTATTTTTTCCCAGGTAAAAGGAGAAAAGAAATAGAAGTACAGAAATTAGACTTAATGATATAAGCTCTTTTGGAAATTCTGAGAACCCCAGTTAGAAAGTAAAGGGAAAAAGGAAGTTCAGAACCCATTTTTTAAAATGAGGAGCACCTGGCATCAATGCTTAAAAGGTGACCAGGGCCACATTCAGATCCACCTCTACATAGAGATTAGATGGACGGCAGATGTAGAAGGAGAGAGGAAAGCTGGGGGCTCTCAATTAAACGACTGGAAAGATATGAGCAGTAGAAAATGGAAACTAAAGAAGATCCCTTGCCTACTTACAGGGTAATCAGAACAAGTAACAGCATGAACCATTTCCTAATTCACTGACAACGGATAGACAAGGAGTTATCAAGGCATAGTAGATAGAGAGCCAGCCCGAAAAACCTGTGCTCATTTCCTCTTTATGAAACATATTGGCTGTATCCTCTGTGCCTCAGAAATCTGAGCAAATGACATCTGCATGATAGACGGTTCCTCAGTGGAGTTCCCTAAACCAATAAAATCATAGGTCTAGTTCTAAAATTGATACTCACAGGAACATAATGTCTAAGATAGAAGTGCAGAACTTGCAGCCTTGAGGATGCAGGTTCCTGAGTCCTGGACTAAGAATTCAGATATTATGAGAGTGACAGGGACAACTTTTTTGATCTACTGAAAAAATTACATATAACAAAGCAGGTAGTGAACAAATTTTTGCATTAAAATGTTATTAAAAATCCTCTAAAGTGTTAAGAGTAAAATATTACTTGCCTTTATTTTATTATCTTCTATTGAAATTATCTGTGCACGCAGCCAAGCATCTTCCTCAGCATTTACAGCAACCAGTTGTCCAACATTTACAGATTGTACTGATGTCACTTTAGGATTCTTACTATAATATTCTTTCATTTCATCCTCCATTAATTCTTGAGCAGCAGAATAGTCTTTGCCTACATACCTGCATTAATCATAAGGAAAAGGAGAAAATGAAATAATCCAAAGGAGAATACACACAAACTGCTCATTTTACTGTACTTTCTCCAGGGCCTTTCTTGGTCCTCACTCCATTCCTTCCAGCAGCAACAAAAAACTTGATAAGTCTTAATAAGGATTTGTCTCATACCAGTAAAATGCAAGCAAACTGCCACACAGAATATAAAGAAATCTTAAGAGTAGGGGCTTCAGAGGCCATTTGGTTCTTACCCTAAACCCAAATTATGAAACTCATCTACAATATCCCTGACTAATGTCATTTAGTTCCTTCCTTGGAGACTTCCCCAGCAATCAAGTCACTCTTCTCCTGAAACAGCCCCAAAATGTGCTTCCAATGCGTCAGGCTACTAATTGGTCATGACAACTAATGACAGAGACAGAAAAGTGTTCTGACGAAACATCACTATCAGATTTGAGCTAAGGCTAATGGAAGTGATTTTTCATGTGTGCGGTGAGAAAGAGCCCAGTGGAAATCGGGGGAATCCAGTACCACATGCAAGCAAGGTCAAAAGAAAGTTCATTTTGAAAAGCAATTCAATTCTACCAAGAGAAAACAAAGTCTGAAGCACACAGAATTCTGCATTTTCTGCCCCTACTCAGTGACCCAGTAAGAAAAATTACAACGAACTCCTGATTCAGAGATGATTTGTATTCTGATCATTCTCTTTAAAATGAAATTCCTGACATCAAGATCTGTTTTTTCATAGCCTAATTTAGATTGGTTCCTCTAAAATCTACTATACTCAGTTACGGTGGGAAGGTTATAGTTACCCTACTGCATAGATTGCTGTCACTAATACCAATCCTATTTTTCTGCCAGGGATCATCTTGCTTGCAGTCATTACCAATGTCCTACATTTATAGAGGGAATAGTAACTTCTCAAGATCAACGACACTTTGTAGAATTTACTGTCACTTCCCTTGTAGAATTTCCTTCCTTCTTTGTTTGTAGAATTTACTGTCACGACCTCCTCCAGAACAAAAAGGCAGTAAAAATTAATTTAAATTCTATACCATATGCCTTTCCCAGTCTAACATGTGCTATCTCATGAGGTAAGTAGATGAAGGGAAGGATCCTAGAGACTACCACTTGAATCTGCACAGCAAAAACGAAGATGTTGTTGGATTCACTGGGATCAAAGGGGTCATGGAACCTGGCATCCTACTGGTCAAGTACTGCTGACATGGCCCAAAAGCTTTAGATACAAATGAGAACATTTACACAAGAGAAACAATTGAAATGATGAAGAATGATAAAGCAATACTTGCCTGATGACAACTTCATTTGTGTTGTTCAGTTCAACTACCAAAACTGATGGCGATGGCTCGGTTGGGATGATTAAAGGAGGAACAATTATTTCTTCTGTGGAAAAATCAGAGTTTTCTTCTTCTATCTGCAAATATTCTTGTTCAACCATGGATGTGATATCATCATTTGTCATTTTTTGCTTTGTGTCATTCAGATTCTCAACAGTGCATTTCGGTAGCTTTGCATAAAGAATGGCCTTCTGAGGATTGTCAGAAATGTGGTCTATAGTGCATACATCCGACAGCAGGTCAAGGTTTTTCAACACATCTTCAGGGAATTTTAATTTGTACATGTCCTCAAATGCTTTGGGGAGTGCGTTTGCCCAAAGACCACTTGAATATTTCACTAACAGCTCTGCAACCTTCTGCTTAAAGTCATCATCAATGGAAGCTGATCCAACTTCTGAGAATTCTTTTGACAAAGACACTTGTTTTGGAGCTGGTGGCTGGGACTGAGGTGTTTTTTCATTGTCTGTTTCACTTTTCAAAAGCTGTCTTCTCTTAGCTGGATAAATAAGCACATCCTGTTGACCACCACTGTAAAGTTTTTCTACCTTTAAAACATAAAAAAAGAAAATAACATCTTTCAATTATTAATAATAATCTAAATTCCATTTTGTTCATATTTTTCAATTTATGCAAGAAAATGTAAAAGTTTATCCATAATTATCCTTTATTGCTATATGCCTCAGTTTCTGTGTCTTGTACAGGGCACCTTTAGTCACTTGACTAATCTATGAATCAATTATTTATTTTGAAGACCTAGACATTTCTAAATTTAACAGGACAAGATACCCATTTGACATAAGACAAATATGATGCATTTGGTATCGTAACTTACCATCTTTCCAGACTCATTAATGTACACACTAATCCTCTTCACACTAGCCAGATTTTCCTTTAGAGTGAGCTAGGGTACACAGTGGATAGAGTATTGGGCCTGGAGTCAGGAAAATCTGATTTCAAATCTAGTCTCAACCACTGTATAACTGTTTGACCCTGGGCAAGTCACTTAACCTCGGGTTGAATGAGGATAACAGAACCTATTATTCTTGTGAGGATGAGCACAGAGCCTGGCACGTGATAAACGCTTCGTACATGCCTGTTTCCTTCCATCTCTGCGCCTTGGCATTGGTTGCTTTGTCACCCATACCTGGAATGCATGCTTTCCTCACCTCTGCTCCTTTAAAATCCTGAGCCTCCTCAAAGACTCAGCTGAAGAACGATCTTCTTCATGGAATCTTTCCTGGCTGCTCCTCCCTAGCTACCAGTATCTTTCCCCAACAACTGCCTTACATAAGTTTTGCATATATTAATATTTCTATGAGAAATGCTTTTATCCACTGCACGGCCTACCTAACATCACTAACAGAAATATACTCCAAGGAAGTCAAAGATAGAAGTTCCATATTCACCAAAATGTTGGTGGCAGTCTTTTCAGTAAGAGCAAAGAACTAGGGGGAAACGTAGATTCCCAATCGAATGGGCAGTAGCTCTACAATTTTTAGTACATATATGCAATGGAATTATTATTACAGTATAGGAAACTAAAAAATACAGGAGCATGTAAAAGCCATGTAAACTGATACAGGCTGAAATAAGCATAACTAAGAACATGTACCCAACGTAAGTGCAAAGAACAAAACCTTAATAAAATGCCTTGTGATTATGATGACCAAGTTTGGCCTCAAAGCAGAAGAGAGAAGAGATGTGCCATTCTTCCTCCTTTTACAAAGGTGGGTGCTGTGGTTTTGGAACACCACAAAACTGTCCGGCTCAGGTGATGTGCTGGTTGGTTTGCTGACCTGCCTTTCCCCACTTCTTTATGGTTCTTTGTTTATAGAAACTAGTTGTTTGGGTAAGGAAAGGGGAAAATTTGAAAATGAAGGAGATATGAAAAACAAAAGAGAGCAATACATTAAAAAAAATACTTCTTATATCATGAATTTTTTAAACTTGGGATTTAAAAGTATTTCTTTTAAAGTTCATCAGAACTCAACCTAAATCTTTGAAACACATTCATTATAATAGAACTTCACTTGTTCAAAGATTAACTTCCTAGCACCTTCACACATGGAGAACAATTCTGAATGAAGAAGTATGAGAAAACTGCTTTTGATGGTGAAAAATACAGCTCCTATGCAAATGTGGACATGGGCTCTGCAATGATTATAACTTGTTAGAAAGGTTAGTGCTTCCCTTCTTTACAGAGGAGCAGGGCAATGGGAATACACAACAACCAATCAGAAGGCTTTCTGAAGCCTAGGTGGCTGCTTGACATATTGGTAATCCTTTGCAAGTGAACTCTAGATGAACTTGGAGATGCCTGCAGAGGTCAGACCAGCGTTGAACATCTCAAGGGCAGCAGCAGCTGCAAACTTGAGACTTTTCTTACTCCCTGGCTTATCATTCCTACAGATGTCTTCTTCCTCAACCCCCTGTTCCCCACCTGAAAGCCTTGAGAAACTATATTCTCTCACCCTTTTCCCCACTCCCTGTGGAACAACTGAGAACTCTCTCTCTGTGTTCCCTTGTGAGTTTTCTTTTGCAAGCTCTTCTCCTTTTTTCCCCTATAAGCATTTTTTCATTAAATTATTTTGTTTTCAGTGTTCTACAATGATTTCCATATATCTTAGATTTTTTTACCCCTCCCTCTCCTTCCTTCTCCCCTCCTTCCCCACTCCCCCTGAGACGGCATACAATCTTATGTGGTGTACATAAGTTCTACACATACATTGCAAGCTCTTCTCAAACAATAAATGCTTCTGTAATCTGGGATCAGACTGTTTCATTTAGAGTTTCCTTTTTTGGGCCTGGGGTATTCCTTTAACACAAATAACATCAGAACATTACAAAACAATCTCCAAATCTCAAAGATTATGCTGCATTGATTGGTTTTTCAAGTGAAAGGAGTATTCTACAACATATTAAATTCTATTTCTACTATTATTATCTATTTCTGTTATTATTAAATTCTAAATTCTATTACATTCTATTAAATATTAAAAAATATGCCATCTCTTCTGTACTAAAACTAAGAAACAGAGAAGTAGCAGGTGACCAAAGAGACAGAAAACAAAGTAGCAGCCAGAAATGGAAAGAAAACAAACATGAAAAGTAGTGGCAGCGATTAGAAAGGGTTGATGGGAGATCAGAAGTGGCAACAGAAACAGTGAAACTTTATCTTACTGGGCTGTTTAGATCCTTTCTTCTTTGATGACCAAGACCCATGGCCTGAGTTTGTCTAGACCCCAAAGAACATTCTTTCTGAATAACAAAAACATATATGTGTGTGTGTGTCCACATACACATTTAATTTTCCAGGAAATGTTTATTACTCTGTTTGTGGGGTCATAATTTTTGCTATTTTGCTGCTAAAACACTTGTAGCCTTTGCAGCCATTTTATATGGCTTTTACTAGG
Source organism: Notamacropus eugenii (assembly GCF_028372415.1). Taxonomy (NCBI): domain Eukaryota; kingdom Metazoa; phylum Chordata; class Mammalia; order Diprotodontia; family Macropodidae; genus Notamacropus; species Notamacropus eugenii. The sequence goes on from NC_092874.1 coordinate 314,636,289, forward strand.
CAACTTCCTGGATCAGGCTTATATCTCCGGCAGCCACAAGATGGTACTTGTTTTCAGTCTGGTGACACTGAGTTCAGAGTCCACTCAGTTTGGGATCTAGTAGGAAAAGTGCTGTAGATAGAGCCAGAGGACGTTGGCTCCCAGTCCAGCTCTGTTATTACCTGTGACTTTATCACTTTGTGTCTCAGTTTCCTAACATGAGTGAGCTAACTTTATTAGAGGTACCTTTCAGCTGTAAATCTATGATCTCAGATCCTGAGATGTTCTTGAAATCTGGAAAAAAAGTCCATCTTTACCATTCCTACGTGAATGTAGTCGATTATCAAAATGGAAGTGGAGTCCTGACCAATCAGACATCTCCAGAAGACTTGTACAGTTCAGTCACAGTAATCACTGACACAGATTATTCTCTTCAGACATTACATCTAAATAATCTTAACACACAGTTGATCCCAAATGTCTGTTGAATTGATTCTGTTCTGTCATACTGGGACCTTTAAGAACTTCAGAGACACCCACTTCTATGAAAATGACTAAATATTAACACTTGTATTCTAGTTATTTTGGTATATTTTATCTCCCATACACCACAAGCTTTGAAGGCAGGGACCATGTCCTGATCATCTTTATGTCCTTCGTAGTACGATACACATTTGTGAGTAGACGCACAATAATATATGTTAAAATATGGAAGTAAGCTTCTATGATTGAAGTAATTCAGGATACAACAAGGAGTCAAACACTGGAGCACTGTGCTAGGTGCTGAGTGAGATAGAAAGTTTAGCAAAAATAGTCCCTGACTTTATGTTTGTAAAGAGATAAGAAAAACAAAGATAGATATACTAAGTGCATTACAAGTTAAAAAATGAGTTGTCACATTTGAGCCTAAGGGGAAAGGTCATGGGGAAGGGATGTGGAATCAACTACAGTTTCAGGAAGACGTAGCATTTAAGTTGACTTTAAAGTATGGATAAGAATTCAAAAGCTAAAGACAGGGATAAAGGACAAGGAAAAGTATAAGCAAAGGAATAGAGACAATAAAGTAGAGCTTGTATGGGGAAGGGGACAAAAGTCCAGCCTAAGTAGAATAGAATATAAGAAAAGAATTAACATGAGATAAGGTTAGAATGGCGTGGTAATGGCAGAGTGCCTTGCATGTCCAAAATGTGTTTGAACATTACTCAATAGGAAAGACCCTTTGGGGTGCATCCACACTAAAAAGCGAGGAAGAGAATGAAGAGCAAGTGGGGAAAAAAGGATAATTAGAGAAGTTGGAAGAAAACCAAGAACATATGGTAAATATCTGAAATGAAACAAAAAAAAGAGGAGCTAGTAGAAAGGACCAAGTATGATTAACAACAACAAAAGCCACTGCATTTAGGAAGTAGGAGGTGACCTTTGAAAAGGCAGTATCAGAAGAATGGCAAAAACTAGACTACAAGGGATTGAATGATTGTTGTTCACATTTATAAAGCTTTTGAAAGTGTTCCATACACATTATCATATCTGATCTTTGAGGTTCAAAGGAGTTAAGTGACTTGCTGTTGTCAAACAAAGAATTCAAATCTTGGTCTCCCCAGACTCCAATCTAGCACTCCATCCACTAAGAGGGAATAGACAATTTTCTTTTCCACTAAGTTTATCAGGGAAGGAAAAGTGAGTGACGGAAAGCCAATTATTTGGGAGTACTATCTCAATGCTGACCTTTTTGGTATTTGTGTTTTGGTCTTTGTCCCCATAGTAAAATTCTACGATCTTTTCTTTCCTGCTTCGCTTCTTACTCATGATGATGAGGCTTGGTGTGTTGTGGCCTCTGACTGTTTCAGCTTGAAGCTAAAGTGCTGCTGCTCACCTGGTGCTCAACTGACTGACGTAAGAAAGCAGAGGCCAAGTGAAGTCTTTTTCGTTTTCCTCCGGATTTACCCTGGAGCTAGCTTGTTAAGTGTGGGGGAGGGGTGGTCTGGCCACAGGACATCTCCTCTGCTGAGCTAGAGCATAGGCAAGCTCAGTGGTTGGTGTTTCCAGCTGCCCTAGTGTCTTCCTGTTTCCCCTGGTGCTGAGTCACGCTTGGGGTCCTGGTGTTGAGGCACGCTTGGGGTCCTGGTGTTTGCAGCTGTGGGCTTCACCCCCCTGGGGTTCAGAATCTTCTCCTGGTTTGCTGAGGTAAGGCTGTCTGGGACAGCTCTGGTCTTGTACTGGTCCCCTCCTTAGCGATTTTCCTAGCCTCACAGGCTAAGAGACTGTTTACACCGTTTTTTCCCAGGGAGATATTCTCTGGGCTCTTCAAGGTCAACATGGGGAGGAAGATAGCAATTACCAATCACTTCGCCATCTTGGCTCCTGGACGAAGCCAATTATTTGTGAAAGAACATTTATTTAAGAGAAGGAAAACTTTTTTAAGTATTGGGAAGACTAAGACTATTTTGTAGACAGATGACAAAGTCTGACTGAAAATGTTTCCAGAAGAGCCAAGAGGGAAGAGGGTTCAAGGATTAGACTGAGGAGACAGGATGTAGCTTGTGTAGGGCACAAGCAAAGGAGAATATGATGTAACTGTGGAAATAAGTTGTGAGAAATGCAAGCAAGCACCTGAGCAAGTACCTTTCATTTTAATCAAAGAGGTGGGAAGCCAAGTCAATCGCTGCAGAAGTGAGAACAGCTGATGTGGTATGCCGTGAAAATCAGCTCAATTTTGATACTTTCCCTACTGCAACTAGAAAACTCCTCACAGGACTTTCTCCAGTGACATTTAAGAGATCTAGAATAGGACTGAAGCACAGAGAGTTGAACATTTATATAACCCAGGTCTGTAAGTGCTTCACAAATATTCTCTCTCTTGATCTACACAAAATTCCTGAGCAGCAAGGCTATTATTCCCATTTAATAGATGAGGAAACTAAGGCTAAGAAAAGTTACTTGTTTATGGGACAAAGGGGAGTTCAGTTTGGAAACGAATGGCAGGAAGTGGAGGAAACAAGGGATGTTACGTACTACATATAGAAGTATTAAATTTGCAGACTATAAGGTAAATATTGGGTACAGATAGAGCCAAGTGAAGCATGATCAAGGTAAGAGGGAAAAACAAGGGAGAGGATGCGAGACTTGGCCAGAGGACTGAGTTCAGAATGAGACAGAAGAATAATTACTCATTGATTGTGAATGGGAGGATCAAATATGGGAGGCTGTGATTAGGAGGTAGAATATCAAAGCTATGTCCTTTGGGGATAGTATAACTGCATGAGATGAATGAATAAAAAATACATTTATTAAATGCTTAGTGTGTTCAAAGTACTATTATGCAAAGCTGTGAAAATATAAATAAAAAAGAAGATAGTGTCTGCTCAAGGAATTCACAAGTTCTGATAGGGAAATAATACAGAAAATCGTAGTCCTAGGACACAGCAGCTAATGGTAAGGCCTCTTCTTTAAAGTGAATTTCCAAAGATAAAACCATCACGCTTCTGATGCTGACCCATTTCCCAGAGCCAAGGCCTTTGGCAGTGAGACTCTCCGTGTTCTTCAGGAGCTGTAGGGGCTGCAGCAGTTGCACAAAATAGCTCCCAACTTCTTTCCTGCCAGGGGTTGTTTTCCTTGACACTGGCTCCATGGTCAGCAGCCTAGAGGGGCACTTTTGTGCCCAGTCCTCTAGGGCTCAGTGTTGTCTCCATCAGCGTCGTGGGTCACCTAATTTGGCCGATGCTCCTGTCTACTTCCCTCCAGGGGCCTTTGCTGCTTAGTCTAATTTAGCTTGTCTGTCCCCCCAAGGTAGAAGTTGGTCAAGAAAACATGGTTGAAGTAGGGTAGAAAAAAAAGTTATTAGCCTTGAGGAACCAGATGAATTATGTTGTCAAATTCCTACAAGATCATAAATAACAGGAGACTCTGAGAACTGGAGTGGGTGATAGGGACGGATGAACATGAAAGCCAGGCACTGAAGCGGAGAAATTAAGAGTAACCTGGAAACTAGAAGATGACATCAGAGACAGAAAGGGGTGGTATAAACAATGTACAGTCCTCAGAGAGGAGAATTTATTGAGCAACAGCAGTAGAGAACTGGTTTGGAAGTGACACTGGATGAAAATGGGACTGAGGGTTCAAAGTAGGCTTCTTGCTCTTAAAGAGGGGAGGGGTGGTGGTGGTGGGAAACTGGAGACCATGGCTGAGAGACCAGTGCAACGGAAGCAAAACAGAGGGGCATGCTCTGTTAATGAAGAATTAACCCACTCCAAAGTTCCAAATATGACTGAGAACACTGGTGTTTCGCTCTGTATTTCCATGAGGTTTCTTCCCCATGAGTCCTTAGCCTCTTGATTGAGGGAGCTGGGTTTCAGAGCAAAGGGAGATGAAAAGGCTGCCAATCCAAGGACGGGTGACATCTCCAGACAGCCTCTGCTCCTTCACGTGAAATGGGCATGAAAAGTAATACTCATATCAGTCAAACCTATGAAGCCCCATAGCGATGCTATCGACAGTATGTTATTGCTCTCTCCCATAACAATTAAATTGGATTAGACAATTAAATGGATTAAAATGAAAACGTCCATTTTGTGTGTTAAACTTGTTAACCACCCCTCTCTGGATCTTTCTTCCCAATAGTCTTCCTTGGTGCATTCACACTTCCTTCACCAGTGACATTTGCTTTTCTCATCAGGCTAACATCACTTCATCTGGGATAAGACTCAGCCTTCTTCTCCAGGGCTTATTGGGCCCATCCCAATTAAATTAAAGCTGCTTTGTTTTTAGGGTTAACTTCAATCTTTGTGAGAAATGGGGAACCATAGCATCTCTTGGTTACCACTTCCTCCAGATAAGACATTTCACCTCAATTCAGAAAAGGTAGGTAAAACAAGTATTTTTACAACTCAGAGACCACTTTAGAACAACTCTAAAGTGAAAATAAAAGTACAAACATAATGGATTTCTCATGTTCCATCTTAGGGACCCAATCATGAAAACCTGTTATGATCTGAGGTTGTTTAACACTGAATAGGTAGTATTTATACAGCACTTTAAAGTTTGCAAAGAACGTTACAAATACTATCTCATGTGAACCTCACAACAGAGTTGGGAGATTGAGTGTTATTATTATCCGCATTTTACTGATAAGGAAACAAAGGCACAGAGAGATCACATGACTTCCCCAGGGTCAAATGCTACTAAGCATCTGAGGCAGAATCTGAACTTGGAATGTGACCATAAGCAAATTTCTCTCTGGTTTCAGAATGCATTTTAAAGAAAGTACACTCATCAGCTAATTTTCTAAACCATATCCTGGCTCCTGTAATCTAGTTTTCTATTTCTGAATCTATCAGCACAGTGTTTTACAAAGGACGTGACAGAGCAGCAGAATTTGCTGGTGGTTTTCTCTGCTCTGAATGGCCCAGTTCTTTCTCTTTTCTTTACCAGTGGGTACACAGGCTAGTTTTTCTTTTTTTGCTGTCAAGTGTGCATTTATCCACAGAATGCCCATCTGCCCTCCAGAGGTCATGATGGTTTCAAGCTAACACAGTAAGGTTTGGACTTGGAGGAACACTCTAAATACTAGCTACCACCAAACCACTGGGGTATCCTTCAAGCAGAGTGGTATTTAAATAAAACTGGTTTTTAAATAAAGTTGACCTGTTTCATTCTGTTAGATGTTGAGATGAGAGTGGTTGTGGCTGACGTTCTAATCACAGAATCATGAGACAAAGGGCTGAGACTATTGGATTACTAATTTTTTAAAAAATAAGTTCCATTAGAAGTTGGGTCCAACATAATGAGGAGGTTGGAGGCGGGTTCATGCTACTATTTCTTCCTCCTCAACCCCTGGTACTTTGTACTTCTATTATTGCTTAGCTCAAACCCTTTATATTTGTACAGATCTTTTATTTTATTAGACTGTCTGAACCTTGAGGTCAACTTTATTCATCCTTGCAACCTCTACAACACCCACCATGGTGCCTTACACACAGTAGGTGCTCAATACATACTTTCAGAAATAATAGGACTTATATAGTGTGAAAGCAGTGGAAAGGACATTTAGAAGGATCCTATGGAACTTTTCTGGGCCACATTTTCCTAATCTGTAAAATGAGGGGGAATGGACTAGAATTCAGACAGCAGATGATCTCCAAGGTACCTTACAGCTATAGCATTCTGTTATTCTAGTAATGAACTGATGAAGTGTTTGATATGACTGATCCTTCATTTTTTCTTCTTATTGCCATCATCTCTCTCATCTGACATAAAAAAGTCAATAGGCCATGAGTCTTCCATTATCTGATCTTACGTTGATCCTTTTAATTTATGCAACAAGGAATTAATAAGGCCACCTTCTCCAGAGAGCCCTCCTCATAGGGCTCTTATGTAGAATTTTATGTTCTAGTTCATCAGTATGTTTACTTTCAGCGTTCCTTTTCAGATGCACATTAGATTTTTGATCTTTTATGTATGCCAACATGAGAGCTCCTGGATTTAACTTTCCTGCCTCATACTCCAGCAAACCAAGTATGTATTTCAATGGATTCATGACATTATCAAAGTGGGATTTTTACTGATTTTACCGATGAGTGGGACATTTACTGATGTAGGTTGCAAAAAAATTGCTTTTTTCATCTTGCACAATTCTTGACGAAATCTTTCATAAAGGATCTACATAACTTACTGGAGGGACTTTCTCTGGTTCTTTTAATTTTTTGGTGGATAACTGGCTATCCATCTATCATCTCTTGCCATCTCCTTTTCTAGGTGCAAAAGTAATCAATGCATCCTATTTATAGCCATGCATCTCTTTACTCTCATTTGGGACACTGGCAATTTCTATTTTTCCGAGGCTGTGGTATTCCACGAACTAGAAGAATAGCAAAGCATTCTAATTTCTTAAATATGATCCAGCCCAATCACTAAATCTGGCCAAGTTAATTTTTCATTTGCAAAACTTGTCAAAGATATATACAAATGGATTAATTCAGTGATCGCAGTGCAGTCTATAACTGGGATATGAATGTGTTCTTCACCTACCTTGGTTTTCCAGTACGGATGGCCAGGCCAAACCATGCAATCATGGTTTTAGGAGTATAGTAGCACTTGATGTAACTAACACAATGTTATCCATAAAATAGGAGCACTTGGAGAACCTTACTGTCTATATCAAACCCAACTTCCATTTGCACTTAATAGAAGATGTTTTTCAAGACACTGATTTTTATATAGTGAGCATTTGATTTTCACCATTTTATGCTGTGTTGGAAATTGTTACTCAAGAAACTGCTGAAAACAAAACTATCATTGTAAGAACAGTTAGATATTAAGAATCATATATCGTTCAATCAATCAGAAATCATTTATTAAACACTTTCCAGGTTTCAGGCACTGCAATAGGTGTTGGGGATACAAAGTCATATGTTGAAGTCAAATGGAGTCTATTCAGACAAAGGACTGAAAGACAGGAGGAAAACAAGAAAGCAGGAAAAGGAGAGGAAGACTAGGAATATGGGTCCTGAAGTAGAAGTCTATCCAAACAAGAAGGAAGGAGTGGGTGGAACAGCTGACACTTGGAGAAGGGGGAAATGGGAGGGATCATAGATTGAGGGATCAGTTTCAAACAAAACAAACTCTAACTAAGGATGTACAAAAAATAGTTACAGTTCCTCTTCTTATGGCAGCAAAGAACTGGAAACAGAGGATGCCTATCAACTGGGGAATGGTTGAACAAGTTATGGTATGAAATGAGATGGAATACTATTGTGCTCTAAGAAAATGATGGATGCTTCAGAGAAACCTGGAATCACTTATCTGAACTGATGCAGAGTGAAATGAACAGAGCCAGAAGAGCAATTATATAGAGACACCAATACGGTAAAAAAAAAAAACAAAAAAAACCACTCTCAAAGAATTAGGAACTCTCATCAGTGTAACCACAAACCATGACTTTGGAGGACTAATGATGAAACATGTTACTCACAGCCAGATAGAGAACTAAAGGTCTCAGAGTGCAGAATGAGACAGAACCAAGAGAACAATTTATACAATGACAACAACGTGCTAAAGACAAGTAAGAGAAACCTGGAAAGATTTGTATGAATTAATGCAGAGTGCAGAGAACAGCACCAAGAGAACCATTTATACAATGACAAAAATATTGTAAAGACAAACAGTCATGACATTAGTCAGCATAATGATTCCAGAGAATTCATGACAAAACATGCTCCCCACCCTCCTGACACAGAGCACTGAGAAGTATTTTTTGGAGGGCAGACACTGCCAATGCAGAAATTAGTTTTTCTTGACTATACATATTTTTAACAAGGGTTTTGTTCTTCTCCCTTTCTCAAATGGGTGGGTAAAGAGTGATATGAAGGACAGAAGGAGAATTCTTGCTGATTTTAAAAAAATACAATTTAATTTTTAAAAAGTTGACAGAGATTTTCCAAAATGGATACTGTTATTAGTTTCTGTACGTTTATGTTCCTCTATCAATCACAGTGTGATAACATTTGCTATTTATCAATTTCAGATATGCCAACCTTGAAACACTGTCTCTACAATGTTTTGTACTCCTTGGACAAAAATGGATATGGCTGACCAAGTATCATTGCTCTAACATTTGACTTGGGGAGATGAGGTAAAAAAGAAGAAAACCTACCGTGCAGATATGAGGCCAGTGTTCAAAGTGCTGAAAAACTCCTTGGTTAAGTTCTTCTTTGTACAGGTCTTTGTAAAACTGTGGAAGCTTTGATACCCAAATGCCATTGTTATGCTTGTTTAATATCTCCTTAATTCGCATCTGAACCTCATCCATTTTATAAGTGTTAGACACAGGAGGCATGATGTTTGTTTTTTGAATAGTCTCATTTAAATTATCTTCAAAGCAAAAGATTGAAAAAATTAACCAAAACACTCAGTATTTTGTCTAAAGATGAAGGAAAAAAACACTTTTTTTTACCCAGTACCCTACCTAGGACCACAAGATCATAGACTTAGGGCTGGAAGGAAACTTAAAGACCATCTGGTATAACATCCTCATTTTACAGATGAGGCAACTGAGGCCCAGAGAGGTTCAGTGACTTTTCCAAAGTCACACAAGGCAGTGTTAAGTTGCAGATGTAGGATCTGAACCCAGCTCTTCTGATAATAAACTCAGTCTTTCCAATCTATCGCTCATCTGTCTACAGCTTCTTTTGCTCATTAGTCTACTATTTCTGTAAACACAACTAAATATGGGAGGCAGAAAGATTAAGCTGCAAAGGAGAAGGGCAAGCTCATTTCACCTCCACATCAGTCAAACAGGTTGGAGTAACCACCAAAAGGGGTGTTCTCCAAATAATAGTTAGCATTCTGTAACTTTGCTTCAGTTTGTTCAGAAACAACAGGCTGGTAGCAATGCTAAGGAAGAAAAGTGTCATTTCAAAAACTAACTTTTTATCTCCAGTCCAAAAATGTGTTTTACACAACACTGGTAGAGAGGCAATGACGTGTTCTAATCCACAAATTTTAGTTTGTAAAAATTAATTTCCCAGTATGTAAAACTTGTTCAATTTCCCCCTTTTAGAAGGGGAATGAGTAAATCATTTTTGAAAAGAAGCCCAAAGAAGCGCTCAGTCTGTAAAAAACAGCAATAACACAAGTTTATATTTATACAATAATTCACGAGTCCACTTTCACACCCATTGCCTTACAAGATCCTCACAGCAGTTCTGTGAGAGGTGGCTAGCCAAGTTACAGGTAAGGACATTGAGCCATTAAGTGACTGGCTAAAACCCAGTCAGTGGCAGAAACAGGCCCAAGATCTCAAGGCTTTTCATTTTAAAATGAGGACTCTCTCCATTAAAGGATGCTAAAAAGATCCCCTTTCTTCACTACTCGAGATTAGGGTTTCTTAAATTTTCTACTCCTGAACCCTTTTCAGTTTTGGCAGCACCTGAGGGCATGTGCAGTGCAGAATGCTCATGCTGTGTGTTCAGGACCAAGGCTGCAGCGAAGTTGCCTGATGCAATGTGGGCAAATGCTGCCAGAAATATCTGGGATTCATTACCCATTTGATTTTTAATTAATTTTTTTGGTCACTGCTTGTTCAGAAACCTTATACCATAGCCAAATTTTTCATGACCCCATGGGATATCAACTCACAGTTTGAGAAGTGCTGCTCCAGATGATAGCTCAGGCTTGGGATTATTTGAAGGGACATAATTCAAGGCTGGGGAGAATCTAGGGAGGTCCAGAACTCTGAGGCTCACAACACAAGGCTTTCCTCCCAAGAGTTCACAGACTACCTTTCTATATAATTAGTTAAGTAGTAAAACTGACAGGACTCTCTCAGAGAGATTTTGGCCTAAAGATCTGGTTCAGTATCCTCTGGTCAGTTCTGGCCTGAATTAGATCTTTTCAGACCTGCTGTTACCCAGCTTGACAACCCTGTAATGACCTTTAAATACATTCACTCTATGAGTAAGAGTCATTTTCTCCTCTTGATTTTGGCCAGTTATTCCATAATACTTTTCTATTTACTAAATGTATATTGTTTACTTATTTTGTCAGTGAAAATATGCAGAATATACATGTATATATGTGTGTGTATATGTATGTATGGATATGTAAGTTTTTAAGCAAACCTGCATTCTCTTCTTTCTCACTGGACATTATTTAACTTGCCTAAGTTAATTTGCCTACCTAAAAGGAGATGAACTGAATTCTGTACTAAGAACATATGAATAATAAATGGAGCAACTTGTTTTAATATCTTAAAAGTTCTGTAATTCTTTCCAAATTTTTTCTGACTTTGCAATTGTAAACTAAACACAAGCTAACAAAAGCCAATTTTCGAATAAAAACATCCATATTGATGAAATATGGGTTCCTATGCAAGAACTGAATTTTTAAAAAAGTATCTTCCCATCCCTGCCTACAACTGAATGGCTTATAGAAGTAAAATCTGCCATTATAAATTTTTTCTCCCACACAGAGTCCCTGGAACTTCAACTGATAAAACAGTTGACTAATAAATCATTCTAGAAAGTCTCTGTTGACAAAATGTATTTCTGGAATATTAGAATGCAAAACAAACACGTAAATCAAATCCTATTTTTGATGGACCAACTAAAAAAACTAGAGATGTGCTCTCATGAAAAAAGTCTACTCTACTATACTACCTCTGTTTGTTTGGTACATGTCATATCTAAAGCAGCAATTAAAAAAAAAATCTTATATTTCAAGCAGAATGGAGAACCAAAAATATATTTTCAAGCTATCAATGTGGTCACACAAAGTTAAAATGCTACTTACTACTACCGTCACGGGGTTGTCATAACTCTGCTTTTCTTCTCTATTCCTTCTTAACCAGCTACTACACCTATGAAGCTACATGAGTACTCTGCAATCACAGTAAGGGGACAGATACATCTAGAGGGCGCCAGAAGAAGGCTAGAAGCAGAAAGTGCTCCCTCCCAGAGGTATGGCTAGGTAACTCTGGCCTAGCGGTGGAACACAGTGAAGGCACATCAAGAAAGCATACATACCATTTATATCTTTAGGAGAACTTCTTGTGAGATGCACCTGAAATACTGGTGGAAGGGTTGCTTTTGGGGTAGACCTAAAAAGAAGAGGAAATTATACCGTTAGAATTATAGTCATATGTAATCAGAGCTTCAAAACTGCATTTTTCATTTGAAGTCTTCTTAAAGTTTCTTCATTCATCAAAATATTTTTTAAAAAAGCAAAGATGCCAAGTAACAAAGCACAGAGGCATCTATCAATTCACCAAATTTGCCAACTCAAAAAGAGCAATCTCTATATACTGTATCTAGAAATAAGTAAAAGCCTTTTCTGATCTTGGAAATCTGAGAGTTTCCCATCATTCTTATGGGACTTGGAAAAAGAAAAGAAAAACATGTTCACATGAATTCTCAATTAAGAATACTAGTGATGAAAAAGCATTCAGAAATGAGTACTGGGATTTCACTCACCACATACGTAAATTTAGGGCTCAATGAATACCCCCCAAATTGGAGCTGATGAGAGGGGGAGCAGGGGTAAGAGAAAGAACACTAGAGGAGGAATCAAAAGGCCTGGATTCTGGTTTGACTTTGCCATTTATAAGCAAGTCAGAAACTCTGGAGCTTTGCTTTCATTAGTAGGAAAATGAGAGATTCAGAATCAGAACCATAGAACTAGACAGGGCTTTATGTATCAAACTGACCAAGAATTCCCCTTTCGTTCTAAAATGGGCCACTATGTGGCAACACGGATAGGATCCCAAGCCAAGAGTCAGAAAGACATCCTGAGTTCAAATCTGCTTTAGACACTTCCTACCTGTGTGACCCTGAGCAAATCACTTAACCCTGTTTATCTCAATTTCCTCACCTGTTAAATAATCTGGAGTAGGAAATGGCAAACTACCCCAGGATCTTTGCCAAGAAAATCTCAATGGGGTGATGACGAGTCAGCCATGACTAAAACTACTGATCAAGTTCTAAAATTGTAGGATTCTGTAGTCTTTATTTCCACAGAATGATAAACTAAATCTATCCAACCAAGTTTTTGTCCATTAAGCAGCGCCTAACTGGTAAAGGTCAAACCAAACCACCATCTCTGCCTTGAGTAGATAAAGAAGAGCAACCATCTTGCCCACCAGTGCTATCTAAAAAATAATTTCAGAAAAATGCAATCCACCTCCTGAGAAAGAACTGAAGGAGTGTGAACACAGACCAAAGCATACTATTCTTCATTTTCCTTTTTTTTTTTTTTTGGTTCAAGTCTTCTTCCACAAAATGACTAATATGAAATGTTTTACATGATTGCACACGTATAACCTATATCAGACTGCTTACCATCTCAGAGAATAAGGAGAGGAGGGGAGGGAGGATGAGAATTTGGAACACAAAATTTAAAAAAAAAAAGGTTTAAAATTGTTTTTTACATGTAATTGGGGAGAAATATTTTTTTTAAAAGTACCCTCAGAGTCTTTTGGAGAGTGTGTTTAGTATTTTAGAAGGTTCAATTGCTCATATTCACTTAGACAATCATAAAAATTAATTTTGACGAAAAAAATAAGAAGTTGTGTGAATAGCCAGCAAAAGCACTTATCTCATTAAAGCAGAAATCTCATTAAAGTAAAAGTTTGAAAGTAAAATCTCTCATTATTCTATTACATAAGAACAGTCATGCTGACCTGTATTTGTGAAAGCCTCACACAGCAAAGCCACTTTTGACTGTTTTTATAATCATTCTAAGTTAAAAATTTAAAAACCTAGAGAAAAATGTTACCTCAAAAATAAAAAGGCACAAGAAAGCCTTAGATCAAGGTGAGGAAATATAAGCTCTGGGCTGAATCCAATCTTTGCCATTGAACTCTCAGGACATTTTAAAAATGAAGTGTCTGCCAGTTCACAAATCATACCATTAACAGCATTAACATCCATTAAAAGGCAACTACCTGCACGGCTGAAAGTCCTGGAGGTAGCTGTCCGCCGCAGACGCTGGGACATTCTCAGTTTAGCACCTGACTATGATATTTCGAACTGAGATGTGAGAGCATCTGGCTATTGATAGGTTTTTGACAGATTACTTTGATAAGGAAGCATACTATAATAATGGAAAGAGAACTGGATCTGATTTCAGAAGACCTGGGTTCAAATTCTGCCTCCATCACGCATTACCTGTATGTCTGTGGCTTAACCCTTTAAAACCTCAGTTTTCTCATCTACAAAATGAGAGGGTTGGACTAGACAACCTCTAAAGTCTCTTTCAGCTTTAAAGTTCTATGATACCATGATGAAAGAGGAGACAGAGGAAATAGAGGGTAAGCTGACAACAAAAGGAATGAACCTCAACTAGTTGGGGTTGAACGTGAGGGTAGGGGCAGCCAGGAGGCACGCCAGGTCTGCCACATGCTTAGAAAAATGGAAATAAATGAGAGGTATTGGCCAGTTAGAAGAATGGAGCAAAGACTGCAAGCACTGGGCAAGCAAGGAGATATTTGCTGATAGCTGAGGGGATCAGAGCTTCTGATGTTGAGTGAGGGGGTCAATTTCAGGCAGCCGCTGGGTCAAGAGGGGTAGGAGGTAACACACACACATAGCAGCCAGAATGGCACAGAAGAACTAAGGGAAAGAAGATGGTAGAGATCGTCATCTTCCGCACTTTCTGTTCGTTTCTCCCCATCTCTTCTGCAAGTCTCTTCTTAACTATTTTCAAGTATCCTTCTCCCCCAGTTTCTTTTCTCCTCTCCTTCCTGGTCTTTCCTTTTTTCCCTTGTTAACACTGCAAGTCAAACATATGTCCAACTCTTCTTTCCTCCCTTTATTTATCCAAACAATTTTTCTATTAAATTTCTCAGATGATTACCATCTTCATACAGTACCCTGTAAAATTTTATAATACTAATAATGTCTCAGAACATTTTAAATATAGTATGTTCTCACTAAATTTTTACTGATTAATAGAGGTTAATGTCAAAATAGACTAAGGTTCGGAGGACAGTAACACCTTAATCATTTGAACTGTTAAAACTGGAAAGCTGAAGCTAAGACCTGGCAATTCTGAAAGTTACAAGTAGAGTTGAAGAAAGCAAACATTAAAGAACTTTCAACAATTACTGTCAGAGTCCAGTTTCAAGCCTTCCTAGAAACCCAAGATGTGTGGAAGTAAGGTAGAGACTATAAACAGGAAATCAAAGAAAACTTTCCAACCCATTCAGTGTTGCAGCACGGCCATTTCAATATCTGTCCCATTCTCAGTGCTAGAAGAGAACTCCCTTTCCAGGTCACCTTTCTCCTATAAGTGTTGTCTTCAATTAGAATGTAAAACTCCTTGAGGTCAGAGATTGTCTCTTTTTTAGTCTTTGAATCCCCAGCACCTGGTACAAAGTAGTTGCTTTCATTTATGCATGCATTCACTGATTCATTTGTCTATTCATTAATTTAAGAAAAAAGTGGTTTTATTTTATGGATCAAGAAAGAAAAAAGTACATGTATACTAAGAATATGCGTATATGTATACATGTATATCACATACCAAATACAGTCACAAAAGTTGAACCCTATAAAAATGCAGATGGGAGGAAAAAGAGAAAAGACTTTAGGGACCATCTAATTCAGTGCACAACATGTGGCCTGCGGACAGTATGTTGTGCAGGCCTAGTCTGGACTAAGAGGGCAAATAAACTGGTGGACAGTTACAGTGTTCCAAACCACAGGCATAAACTTAAGAAGATGGGAGAGTCTGAAGAAACCCCTTGCAATGGGAAAAACTAAGAACCCACTTTAAACAAAATGGCTAGTTCAATTAAAAGAGTTTACAATTTCTTTCCTTAAGCCCAAGTCAAACCTCTTATACTTAGCTGTATGAAACTTTCCAATTGAAAGTATTGGCTTAAAAAATGTCCCCTAAATCTCACTATCTCTACCTTTTCAAGATCTAGGAAGATTAGACTGGAAGTTACAGGCCTGGGTGTCTATTGCCATATTCAATGGTTATCTTTATGTAGATGATTCTCTAGCCTTGTCCTCTCTTTAAGCATATCTTCAGCTTCCAATTGGATATTTCTACTTGAATATTCTACTTTCAATAAAAACGCAACATATTTAAGACTAACAACCCTTCATCTCAAACCAGTTTCTGACAAAAAAAAAAATTATCACTCATAGCCTTGAAATTTTGTAATCCTTGACTTTTCCTTTCTCTCTCACCTTCATATCCAATCAACTTTCAATTCTTATCACTTCTTCCTTCATAAGATGCCTCTCATATGTACCTTCATTTCTATTCCTACAGCCCCTGCCCCAGTCTAGGTCTTTATGACCTCTGAATTGTATTATTGCAGTAAGTTTCCTACCTGGTCTCCTTGCTTCCGGTCTTCCACGCACATCATTACTGCCAAGTTAAATCTTCCTAAAATATGATTAATTACACAACTCACTTGCTCAGAAACCTTCAGGATACCT